>NW_004443946.1:25377957-25380085 GCF_000243295.1 Trichechus manatus latirostris | reverse complement strand
TCACTGGACTACTGTACCTCATTAGTCCCATTTGGTTTTACGGGGCTGTCCACTCCCAGGCTGAACGGTGAACCTCGGAGATAACTTCTCCACTGAGCTAAAAGGGTGTCTGGGGGCCATACTCTTGGGGTTTCTCCAGTCTCCTTTAGGCCAGTAAATCTCGTCTACCATTTCTTTTTGTAAGAGCAGGCGGCAACAATGAGGGGGTTCCAAAGGCGGAGGAACAGAAGCTTGCCTTCTGAGAGTTAAATTGTAACTTTGTTGCCTAATGAGCACAGCAGTGATATGCAAGGTCATCAGACAGGGTCAAAACAGCTCCCAAGCCAGTTACATCTTGGTAGTAACCTCCACAAAAGAATTGCCCAACCGAAATAAAAAGTATGTCATTCAGAAAGCGGAAGGGGGGAAGTACTAAGCAATCAAAATGAATGTAAAAATGCCCCCAGGCCTGCGCTTAAAAAGGTTATGTGTGTAAACTGTACTCCTCAAGTTTCTCTGGATCTTTCCTCTAACTGATCACACAGAGTATCTAACCCCCGCAAAAAACAAACAAAAATAAATTTAAAAAACCGAAACCAGTGGCCATGAAGTTGACTCTGACTCAGACGACCCCATATGTGCAGAGTAGAACTGCGCTTGATAGGGTTTTCAAGGTTGTGATCTTTGGGAAGCAGGTCGCCAGGCTTTTCTTCTGAGGCATCTCTGGGTGTTTGAACTGCCAATCTTTTGGTTAATAGTTGAGCACTTAACCATTTGAGCCACTCAAGGACTCCAACCCCTGAAGACAGATCCCCAGATATTTTCAGCCCAGGAGTGCTTTACATATGTTGTTGTTGTCAGGTGTCGTCGAGTCATTTCCAACTCATGGCAACCCTATGCACAACGGAAGGAAACATTGCCAGGTCCTGTACCACCCTCACAATCATTGCCTTGTTTGAGCCCATTGTTGCAGCCACTGCATTAATCCATTTCATTGAGGGTCTTCCTCTTTTTCACTGACCCTCTACTTTACCAGCATGATGTCCTTCTCTAGGCAGTGGTCCTTCCTGATAACATGTCCAAAGTACATGAGATGAAGTCTCCCTATACTTGTTTCTAAGGAGCATTCTGGCTATACTTCTTCCAAGACAGAGTTGTTCATTCTTCTGGAAGTCCATGGTATATTCAATATTCTTCCCCAACACCATAATTCAAAGGCATCAATTCTTCTTCGGTTTTCTTTATTCATTGTCCAGCTTTCACATGCGTGTGAGGTGATTGAAAATACCAAGGCTTGAGTCAGGCACACCTTAGTCCTCAAAGTGACATCTGTACGTTTTAACACTTTAAAGAGGTCTTTTGCAGCAGATTAGTGTAATATGTCATTTGCTTTCTTGACTACTGCTTCCATGGGCATTGATTGTGGATCCAAGTAAAATGAAATCCTTGACAACTTCAATCTTTTCTCTGTTTATCATGATGTTGCTTACTGGTCCAGTTGTCAGGATTTTTGTTTTCTTTATGTTGAGGTATAATCCATACTGAAGGCTGTAGTCTTTGTTGTTGTTTTTTTAATTAATTAATTTATTTTTATTGTACTTCAGATGAAGGTTTACAGAACAAATAGTTTCTCATCAAATGGTACATGTATTGTTTTATGACAATGGTTAACAACCCCACGACATGTCAACACTGTCCCTTCTCAACCTTGAGTTTCCTATTACCAGCTTTCCTATCCCCTCCTGCCTTCTAGTCCTTGTCCCTGGACTGTTGTGCCCCATTTGTCTCGTTTTGTTTTATGGGGCTGTCTTAGGCTGGGTTATCCAGAGAAGCAAAATCAGTAAAGTGTATAAATATATATATAGAGAGAGGTTTATATCAAGGAAACAGCTCACGCGATTGAAGAGGCTAGAACGTCCCAAGTCCATAGATCAGGGTAGAGGCCTCTCCCAGGTCACGCAGCCACAGAAGCTGGTGAGCCCAAGATCAGCAGGTCGGAGAGCAGGGCTCCCGCTTGCAGGCTGTGCAGATCAATGAATCCCAGGTTCGGCAGATAAGCTGACAGCTCGAGTCCCAAGAACCGGAAATGAGACAACAGGAGGCAGCCGCAGGATACAGAGAGAGCAAAAAGCCAGAACATCTGCTTATA
>NW_004443946.1:25364738-25377857 GCF_000243295.1 Trichechus manatus latirostris | reverse complement strand
CATCACAGGGGCTGTCTAATCTTTGGCTGAACGGTGAACCTCAGGAGTGACTTCACTACTGAGCTAAAAGGGTGTCTGGGGGTCATACTCTCAGGGTTTCTCCAGTCTCTGTCAGGCCAGTAAGTATGGTCTTTTTTTGTGAGTTAGAATTTTGTTTTACATTTTTCTCTACCTCTGTCCAGGACCCTCTGTTGTGATGTCGGTCAGAGCAGTCAGTGGTGTGAGCTGGGCACCATCTAGTTGTCCTGGACTCAGTCTGGTGGAGGCCATGGTAGTCGTGGTCCATTAGTCCTTTGGATTAATCTTTTCCTTGTATCTTGTTTTCTTCATTCTCCCTTGCTTCTGAAGGGGTGAGACCAGTGGAGTATCTTAGATGGCTGCTCACAGGCATTTAAGACCCAGACCCTAATCGCCAAGGTAGAATGTAGAACATTTTCTTTATAAACTGTGTTATGTCACTTGAGCTAGATGTTCCCTGAGACCATGGTCCCCTGAAGGCTGTAGTCTTTGGTCTTCTTCAGTAAGTGCTTCAAGCCTTCTTCACTTTCAGCAAGCAAGGTTGTATCATCTGTATATCGCAGGTTGTTAGTGAGTCTTCCTTCAGTCTTGATGCTGCATACTACTTCATATAGCCCAGCTTCTCAGATTATTTGCTCAGCATACAGATCGAGTAAGTATGGTGAAAGGATACAACTCTGACGCACACTTTTCCGATTTTAAACCACTCGGTATCCCCTTGTTCTGTTCAAACAACTGCCTCTTGATCTATGTACAGGTTCCACATGAGCAGAATTAAGTACTCTGGAATTTCCATTATTCACAATGTTATTCATAATTTGTTATGATTCACACAGTCAAATGCCTTTGCATAGTCAATGAAACACAGGTAAACATCTTTCTGGTATTCTCTGCTTTCAGCCGGGATCCATCCGACGTCAGCAATGATATCCCTCATTTCACATTCGCTCCTGAATCTGGCTTGAATTTCTGGCAGTTCTCTGTCAATGTACTGCTTCAACCGTTTTTGAATTATCTTCAGCAAAATTTTACTTTTGTGTGATATTAATGATATTCTTCAATAATTTTTGCATTTTGGTGGATTACCATTCTTTGGATTGGGCACAAATTTGGATCTCTTCCAGTCGGTTGGCCAGGTAACTGTCTTCCAAATTTCTTGGCATAGACGAGTGAGCACCTCCAGTGCTGCATCCGTTTGTTGAAACATCTCAATTGGCATTCCATCAATTCCGGGAGCCTGGTTTATTGCCAGTTCCTTAAGCGCAGCTTGGACTTCTTCCTTCAATACCACGGGTTCTTGATCATATGCTACCTCCTGAGGTAGCTTTACATATACTCACAAATAAGTGTCCCCATGTGCAGGTGGGAGTCCTCAAAGTTGTCCCTCATGAACTCATGAAGGATAGTCCCTTCCAAGTCTTTCTGGGAATCCTTAGGACATATCCCATATGTGCTCAGAAATGAGAAACCCCTTTACAATATTTATGGGAGTCCCTAGGGAATCCCATACATGAGCTCACAAACAAGCCCTCCCCAGGTATTTCCGGAAACTCTCAGGGGGGTGTCTCATGTAGTCTCACAGATAAGAGTACCTAAGTATTATGGGGGTCATCAGGTAGTATCTTACATCTGCACTCCAACGTGTTCTCTGCCCAGATATTCCTGGGAGTCCCCAAGGAATGTGATCCAGGTACTCATAAACAAGTCCCCTCAGGTATTTCTGGGAGTCTCCAGAGGGGAGCTGCACCTGAACCCACAAACAAGGTCTCCTCTTCCAGGTGCAGCCACAGCTTCAGCTAGAGACTTACCAGATTCTAGAGCCTCTTACTAGCCTTCTAATAGGCACTGCCAACTCTTGATGGATGATGATGTCTCCCTCTAAATGGAGACTTTGGAGCCTTCAACATGCCAAAGTTGCAGAATATTTTGAAGCAAAGTGGGGTAGAATACATCTTTCTCCTCTGTTGGAACGGTAGCCAAGCAGGGCTGGTCTCAATGGTCTACACAGTTTCAGTAAATAATTCTATTTTCATTGATGGTTTTCCTGTTCTTCATGGGACTGAGGTAAGACTCTCAGTAGGCTGGGCCAGGAGATGAATCTAAGGGATAGAATCATCCTTCTGATAACCGAGGCCTTGTTGCTTTTTGCTGGGTTAAGTTCATCGTATCTGGCTGCTTCTCCCCTGAGAATGGGCCCTTTCCCAGGAGAATCCTCAGCCTCCTTGTAAATGGGTATATTGTTCCATTGCTATTTTAAGAACAAGGGGATTTATTACAAAGGATGGGGTAGATTTTACAGAAGAGTCAGGAAATCAGCCAGGAAGAACATCCAACCACTCTTGGAGCAGAGACCCACTGCTGGCCCACGTGGGGCTGCTTATGGCTAAGATTAGGCACCAGGCAGTAGAACTTCCACCATAGCTGCCACAAGAACCAAACACCTCGGTTACCCGTTCTGATCTCCCTGCATACGGCTGCCACCTCACATTTCTCACTTCCCCTTCCCAGTTGTCTCATAGCTGTGTCCTCTTAATGAAAAGTAGGTCACATTGGGTCTGGGAAATGGATGTGGTTTTCAGTTCCAGTCTTTATAATACAAGAAGGTATAGTATAGAATGGGACTTGGTGTGGGTGTTAGGTTAGCCACAGAGAGCTTCTCCTGAACATATCCCACCAGCTTATCAGACACATATAGACGTAGCTGAACCTGAGCTTGTGTTAAAACCAAGCTCAGGGATAAAGGGCTATTATAGCTGTACATGATACAGATACACTCTACGGGCTGTTGCCTTGGCATAAGGATTCAATATTTCTATTCCTTATGGCAATTAATCCCTATGGTAGATGAGATCATTAGAATATCTTGTTTAGTTATTAAATATTCAGATAACATTACTAACCCCTCTTGTTCTCATTTGTTGACTAATTGATTTATTCATCAAATATTTACTGAGCATCTATTATGTGCCACGCACTGTGATAGTATTTGAGGATATAAAAAAGAATAAAATACTTTTCTCAAGGATCTTTTGCCCAGCAGGGAAGATGGACAAGGCATTGGTCTGTTATGATAGAGCTGTGAGTGCTGGGATAGAGGAAAGATCAACACAACCTGGGGCAGGATGGGATGGATTGTGTTGGGCATATTGTTTTAGGATAGCGTGAACTCTACATTGAGTCCTAAAGGTCATAGAGGATGACGACTGGAAAGGCCTTCCTGGCCAAGGAACTATGTGTCCAAAGGCTCAGAGGATCTGGGAGATATTAAGTTGTGCAGAAAGGCTGAAGCATAGAATCTAATGGTGGGGGTGGGATGAGGATAGAGGAGTCAGCAGGGGTCAGGTCACGAAGGACCTGAAATTCTGTCACCTGAAATTCAGATTTCACCCTGATGGAATTTAGATTTTATTCGGAAGATATAGCTACTAAAGAGTTTTAAACATTAGAATAAGATTCAGATTGTGTCTTAGAAAGATTACTATGGCAGTCATGTGGAGTATAGACTGGAGAGGGTCAGAAAGAGGCTAAAGATCTAATCCAGGTGAGAAATTTTGATACCTGAACTAGTGGCAAGGTGGAAAAAGAGAACAGGATGGATGGGAGAGTTGTAAGAAGGGAGATGTCCCAGCACTGGTCTCTTTTTGGATGAAGGGGATGAGGCAAATGGAGAAGTTAAGGATGATGGAGTAGATGCTTTGATGTGCTACACAGCTCCCCTTTCAAGATTGAAGGAGTTATTCTTCCAGCTATTGGGGGAATTTCCCTCAGTTGAAGATAGCCATCTTGTCCAAGGTTACACCATCTTCTTGGACGGACCACATCCTATAACTGGTCAACACCAGGTTATAAAAGCTACATCCCAGCCCCCTCACCCCAACTCTAGACAACTCTGAAGGGCCATCCCAGCTCCAGCTCTCCCGAGAGGTTGGCTGAGGCCTTCTTGAGACTTGATTGCAGCTCAACTTCTTCTTTTCAATCCTGCCTTTTTCCTCTCTTCTCCTTTACAGATGAGGAGCCCAAGAGCACTCCCTAATACATCTCCTTTATGTCAGTCTCTGTCTCAGAGTCTGCTTCTCAGGACACCTAAACCTGCAACAGATGATGTCCCCCATCCTGGCTTGTGAGGAGTGTGAATAGTGAGTGGGGTCATTCACTGATATGTGGAAAGTGGGAAGAGGAGTTGATTTGGAGTGGATGAAAGAGAGATAATGAGTTGAACTTTGGAAAAATTGAGTTTGAACTTCCAGAGATTTGCAGGCTGTTGGGAATAAATTTCAAGAGAAAGATGTAGGCTGCAAGTATAAATCTGAGAGTCATTAGTGTTCTGGGGTTAGATGAAGTCTTAGACTGACCCCTATTCCAACAGAAAGCATATACTGAATTTCCTGACTAAGGTAGGAAATGCCATGGTCCTCAGGTCTCTTCATCTTTGGCTTCACATCTGGCTCCTGACTGCATCCTGGGTTTCTGATCCATTGGGTTATCCTGGCCTTCAGCCCTGCTCATCTAGACTCTGACTCTGGATGCAGTTCAACCCCATTCTCCAGGCATTCTTCAGCTCCATCCTCTTCTATGTCTGTCCACTTCTTTTTTAGCCTTGCCCCAACTTCCCAAGACCTGACTTTTCTCCCAGTCTCTGTGATCTGATGTCAAGCCCTGTCCTGGTGTGAAACCCTCATAATTTTAAGCATCCCAATGGTAAATATTGTTGAGCTAGTCACTGTCAACTTGTGCCTTTTCCAGACTCTCTGAGCTGCAGGTAGTGACATCTTCAACCCATGTCTGGACCAGTTCCTGGACCCCTCTCCATGGTTGGCTAGAATTTTACTCTCTGTAGGATCACCCATTGTCTGGATGATGCTATTCTGATGGTCTTTGAGCATCAACCTGTCTTGCTTTGGGCCTTTGCACTAGCTCTTCCCTCATCTCTGCATGTTTAACTGGTTCCTCTGTGTCATTCAGATTGTCAGCTCTTCAGAGAGGACGCCCTTGACTTCCCTATCTGAGGTAGCCACCCAGTTCCTCTCTTTCACATCATCCTATTTTACTTGTCTGCGTGACAAGCATTACTATCTTTTTCTTATTTGTTTGTTTCTCTGTCTTCCACTACTTGAATGTAAGTCTCCGAAAAGGAGAGTCTTTGTGGGAATTGTTCACCATTCTCTCTCCAGCACCCAGAACAGTGCCTGGCACGTGCTAGGTGCTCGATAAAAACCAAAAGATTGACTGAATGAATCTATTCCTTGGCTGCTGTCCCCACACCCTCTGTACCCGAGTTCTCAGCATGCTCTGAAGCAAAGCCTGCCTGAAATATGACCATTTATGTTATGGAAATGCAGGATCACCAGCCACTAGTTCATTTCACCACGTAGATGATGATTCTTTCTCATTTTGTTGTCTCCTGCACCACTGGCTTGATTGGTGGTGATTAGCAGAGGGTGGTCCATTTATGTGAAACACCTGCTTCCCACCTGTGTCCCTATGAGCAGTTAGCTCTGGACCCAGTGCAGGAAGCTGGCGGGTGTCCTTCATGGCTGAGTGGGCTCCTAGAGTTTTTTCCAGGAGTCCGATCCAAACTGGCACCATATGGGTGACCACCTGTATGTTATTCTGCCAGCATTGCATGAAACACATCTGCCAGCTTGTGAAAGAGACCTGGGGACGCTTGGGGCCGTCAAGAGGATTGGCAGAAAAGCTAGCCCAAGAAGAAGGCAGTTTCTACTTTGTGAGTTAGGTTATAATTTAATTGGTCTCCCTTCACTTCAGTGAAATCAGCAAACACCAGCTCAGAAGATTGTGTTTTTGCATCACACCCATCAACCCACTCTGAAGAGAGTAGACAAATATGTCAAAGGTTATTTTACCCCCGCCCAGGGTTGAAAAGCAAGACTTGATACTAAAAAGTTCCTCTGCTGGGGAACTACACAAGATGGAGGCTATGATTATGTTCCTAAGCCAGGTGCTGTCAAGTCATTTTTGGCTCATGGTTACCCAACGTGAGTCAGAGTAGAACTGTGCTCCATAGGGTTTTCAATGGCTGACTTTTTGGAAGTAGATTGTCAGGCCTTTCTTCTAAGGCACCTCTGAGTGGACTTGAACCACTGTTTTGGTTAGTACTGAACGCATTAACTGTTTGCACCACCCAGGGACTCTGATCATGCTCCTAGTCATTGCATTATAGCCAAGTCATTCATCCGACACCTGCTCAGGCTATAAACCAAAAAACCAAACCCGTTGCTGTTGAGTCGATTCTGACTCATAGAGACCCTATAGGACAGAGTAGAACTGCCCCCACAGGGTTTCCAAGGCTATAAATCTTTATGGAAGCAGACTGCCACATCTTTCTCCCATGGAATATGGCTGGTGGGTTTGAACCACTGACTTTCTGGTTAGCAGCCGAGTAATTAAGCACTGTACCACCAAGACTCCTTACTCAGGCTGTACTATGTGCTGATTACCAAAAGTTGTTCCTTGGATCAGTGATAAGACTCACAGAAGCAAGAGTCAACATATTTGATTGGATGGATCGAGGCAGAATATACCTGTCAAAGCCATAGGGGGCCTTAGGAAAACTTTGAGCTGAAGCTCAATTTGGAAACTCCGTTTGAAAACACTTCTGATTTATTTGCGTGTGTGATTCTATCATTTTATTTCCCATTTACATTCCCCTCAAGCGGTTGGCCCATCGGGACATCAGGTGATGTGCAGCCGCCTCTATTAATTTTTATTTGTTTTTCATGAATTTAATCATTTGATACTTTTGAAGTGCCTGTTAAATGCCACACATAGTAATAGGCACAGGGGATACAAAATTGACTACAACAGCATCCTTTCCCTGAAGGACCCCAGAGACAGGCAGGGAAGATAGGTTATGTATACAGATAAATACACTGCAACAAGTTCATAAAAGGGGGGCCCTTATCCCAAACTTGGGGGAAAGAGACTCCTGGAGAGGCGTGAAAGCTGAGTTAAGTTCCGGAGAAGGGATAGGGCTCAGTGAGTAGGAAGGAGAAGGGAAAGCATTTTGGGAGTAGCTGCAGGTGTGCAAAGGCTAGTAGTGAGACAAAGCAGAACTATTGAGCATGGCAAGTAGTTTCAGTAGGGCTGCATCATAGGTTAGTGGGGGTGCAAGAGTCAAACGAGGTGTTTGGACGCCATCCTAAGGGCAAAGAGAGCCATGGAAGGACTTGAGCAGAGGCACTACATGATCAGACCTGAATTTCTGAGAGATAAATCTGTCTGCTGTGTGGAAAATGAACTGGAGGGGGACAGGACTGCATGCAGAGTGCCCAGGTGGGCTGTTGTGGTGGGAGCTGTAAACAACTTGAGTGACAGTGGAGAGGATGAGAGTGGCTGGGCTGAAGAGATATTGAGGATAGAAGCCACTGGATGTGGAGGAGGGTGACAGAAAGGATGAGATCTAAACATCAGGCTTAGGGAAATGGATGGATGGAGGTGCCATGAACTAAGATGAAAAAACCCCAAGAAGGAACCGGGGGAGCATTTCCTCCTCTTTCTGTAGCCTCTGAAGAAGGAGGCCTGAATCCTCCAGTGACCCAGAAGGACAGGAGGCTCCATCTACTGGGGACTCTAAGGACCCCACTCCCTTCAAGCGGTTCCCCTAGAAACAGGACTTCTGTTTAGTCACCTTGGAAAGCCTGAAGGGGATAGGATGGCATTGGGCACTAGGCACTGTCCACCCTGGTGTGGAGAATGAGGTCACCTGCCTGTAAACTAAAGAGAAGAGGTCCCAAGCCAACTGGCTATGCGGGAACTCTGGACCTTGGCTCAGAATATGAGAAGAAGCTCGCAGCTCGTCCTTGCTCACCCAGGCAGGTGGAGCAGCAGAGAGCAGGGCTTTGCCTGGTAGAGACTGCTCCCTTTGGAGGCCAGAGAAGCGGATAGTTCTGACTATGGGTAGCTGGAGACCCGAGTCCTATCTCAGTTATGTAGAAAGCTGAAGGGTCACTTGAATGAGATTGTATGCATAGATTATACCAACGTGGGCTCTGCTTTCGCTGAAAAGCAATTTCAAAGCCACTTCATTCTCCACCTGCATTTGGCTAATAGCCTGATTACAGCCACACTAATAACCTTCAAATACTCTCAGGAGCAGCCTTGGCTCTGCAAGGTGCCACCTGCCTTCCTGGCAGGTCCGCCTTCCTTCCTCCTTGCCCTATTTCATGCTTCTCTGGGGCTGCAATTACAACAGCTGTTTATTCCTCCCAGGGCCTGAGTTACTTGGAGGAGAGGCAGATGGCTGTGGGCTAATTTCTGAAGTGTACTTCTGGGGACCATCAGCCCTGGCTCCCAGGCTGACATCCCACCCAGGGCTACAGGTCAGAGCATGAACAATGCTCCACGAATATGGATGCTGAGGACTGAGGCTGATTGCTTCGGTCCTGTAGGGCAAAGCTGTACTCCTGGGTGGCGACGACATTTTGCTAAGATGCGGGGTCAGGGGGAAGGCTTGTCTCCTGAGTCACAAGGCAGGATGTTTTAAGATTTAGGATACTGGCGTCTTGGAGAAAGGAGTCACTGTCAGGAGATGCAGCACAGAGAGAAATTGGTGTCTGTTGTATTGTCCTTCTGCTCAATTCATGCTTCTTACCCTGACAGAGGCTGGGTGGTCAAGGTGCTGCCAGAGAATTCAGACATCTTAGATGGATGAATCAAGGTGCCTTCCAATTCTAAGGTGCTAGGTGTCCTGAAAGGAGCCCTGGTGATGCAATGGTTAAGCAGTTGACTGATAAGAGAAAGGTCAGCAGTTTGAACCCACTAGCCACTCCATGAGAGAAAAGACCTGGAGATCTGCTCCCATAAAAATGACAGCCTGGGAAACCCTGCAGGGCAGTTCCACTCTGTCCTATCAGGTTGCTATCAGTTGGAATCAACTTGACAGCGCACAGCAACAAAAACAAGTGTCCTGGCTCGTTCCTTGGCTGATGCTGTTCCCTCTGGATTGCTCTTTGTCCTCTTTTCATATTGTCTAAATCCCGCCCAACCTCCATGTCCCCCTACTTTTTGAACCCCTCCCTGATGGTGGCTCCAGCTCATGCTGATCTGACTTTTACTGACTGAAGAGCTCAATTACTGCTATGATCTTCAGCTGAGTACTTTATTGTATGCTGCTGTGCTCACTCGCTGCTCTGTTTTGCTCTCATCTATCCAGCAATTGCTCAGGGACCATGCCCTTTACTGTACATCACTAGTCTCCTATGGCACTTAGCTTAGTGCTGAACCGCTGGCATTCTTAGGGAAGAGTCTCTAGGACATTCGTGGGGCTTGTCATTGTCACTGGATATCACTACCCTAGGACTGTGGGAATGCCTCATGCCAAGAGAGATGCTACTGAAGACTGGTCCATAGTCTTCCCTTTTGGGTATCCGGGCATCAGAGCTGGATGTTTCCTTCCCTTATTGACCTTTCCTAGCCCCTTAGTAGATCTGGAGGAAGAGGGATGCATTCTGAATCAGGTGTTATTTAGCTGACTGGCCTTCCACCTGGCGCGGCAGCAGGAGAGATGCTGCACTCTGGCCTAGTTTTGATGGTCTTCTGCTAAAAATGGTCTATATGACACATGACAGCGATGGCCAGGAGCAGTGATTCAGAGGCCCTGGCGGGGGTGGGGGGTGAGCTGGAAGTGCTCATTGTGCCCTGGAGGTGTTCTTCTCTGGGTCACCACTCAGGGACTCCCATCATGGTGGTTCTGGAGGACCTGGGCTTGCTCTTCTCGGGTCTATTGTGGTGGCCACCCTGGCATCATCCCTTCACCCTAGGGTCAGCCGTTGGTCAAGAATCCAGTTGATTAGACTTAGGGCATGAGAGACGGAAGGAGTGTGTGTGTGTGTGTGTGGAGGGGGGTGGGATGGAGAGACAGAGCAAGAGAGACAGAGAGAGAGAAATAAAGATGACTGGAGATGAGACAGGAGAGTAGGCAGAAGCAGACTGATGTTTTTTCCTTAAGAGTCCAGACTTGATCTCATCTTGGGTCCCATTCTCCATGCTTCCACACCAGACTCTTTGCTTATCTCCCAAATGCCATGGATGATCAAGCCCAAGCCATTTCCTTTCCATGAAAAATTCCTCAGTATCCCTTTCATCAGTGTCCCCTTGACAAATGTCTACTTACCTACTAAGCGTCAGTTCAAATACTATGTCTTTTGTAGTTTCTTCTAACTTTGCCCCCCAGAGTTCCAAAATGTTTTATCATTCCTTTTATGTTAGCACTTTTCATATGAAACCACATTCTATTATGTGCCTGTCTCCACTGGTAGACTCCTGTGAACTCTTTAAGGATCTGGAACATGCTTCATTTATCTTTGCATCCCTAGCATCTAGCCCAGTGCCTGACACACTGTGAGTGCTCAATATACATTTATGGAACTGAACTGAGTGAATCCTGATGGCAATAGGGAGCCATGGAGATGTTTTAAGCAGGAAATAGATCTATTTAGATAGTGCTAGAGGCTTTAGACTAGAGACAGGAATGTTTCTGCAACTCGTCCAGGTCAAGATCTGAACCTCAGCTAAGGCAAAGGCAGTAGGAATGGATGGAGCAAAAGCAGAATTGATAGGATTTGATGTCAGTTGGAGCATGGAGGCTGAAGGAGAAAAAGGATTAAAGCTTGACCCCAAGGTTCTTACATTAGGGGCCAAGTTCCGTGGGGTATCATTAAGGGAGGTGTGTCATATGGTGTCATTAGGTGTGACGGTCCTCCCAAGCCAAAGAAAAATTCAAAGAGCATTTCCCTTGCCAAATCAGTAAAGTGAAGATCTCTCAAATAAGGGAAACTAAACTCTAATGGTCAGAGCAGGTAGATTGGCTATTTATGTTCTAAGTAAGAAAAAGAAGTAGATAAGCTCTGAGTCAGAACCCAAGTTTAAGAGTTGGTTTGCTAATTTCAACCACTTACCAGAAGGGCTGGGGCATTTTAGAGGTCAAGGATTTCTCCTCCTGGAGGGAGAAGAGAAGATTCTTTCCTGTACCAATTCCCAGGTCACTCATATGGCCTTTGTGGCTCCACCTGAACCTAGAACATATGGATTCTTACTTATGACTTCTTCCTCTGTTTAACCAAAACCAAACCAGTTTCTGTGGAGTTGACTTAAGCCCATGGTGACCTCATGTGTGTCAGAGTAGACTGTGCTCCATAGGTTTTCAATGGCTGATTTTTTGGAAGTAGATCACTGAGGTGAAGTTAAACCTCCAACCATTTGATTTGCAGCCAAGTTCATTAACTGTTTACACCACCCAGGTACTTCTCCTCTGTTTAAAGTAGGATGTAATTCAGGTTTTAAAAACACTAAGTCTATCTGCTCCTGGGGCTGACAGCCCAGCTTAGATTGCCACTAATCTAGGCTCTTCCTGTGTCCCTCTGGTCTAGAAATAGCAGCTCAGTGACATGAGAAAGTGGCTTTCTGCTGTGAGGGCTGAGCTGGGCTAATGCCAAGGACATGGGGAAACACAAGTCACTTTCCAGCCTTGAGCAGCCTGATAGGTAGTGCTTCAGACAGCACTATGAACCTTGAGCTCTAGGGTCATGGTTCAGACAGCTGTATAGTGTGAAACACTTCTCTCTGGTATATTTGTATTACATACACGGACAACCTAATCTTGCTTTCTTCAGATTATACTCGTCTTAATGTTTCCTAGCGACATTGCGGCTATTATGCTGACAGGACGGTAAGACGTGGAGCTGCACTAAATGTGTGTGCTTTTCAAGGTTGGACTGAAAAAGAGTCCAACTTACACAAGTAGGAAGGGTGAGAAAGAAAGAGGTAGTGTTAAGAGCTGGTGAGCAATACAGGAATGCAGTCCCCTGGCCATGCTTAAACATAGAAGTCTTTTTTCCTTGAGAGTTTTTGACCAGATGTCTGGAATTTAGGCATAGTAGACCACCCTTAGGAGTCCCTGGGTGGTGCAAATGGTTATGCTCTCAGCTACTAACTGAAAGGATGGCAATTTGAACCCACCCACAGACACCTTAGAAGACAAGCCTGGCGATCTACTCCTGAAAGGTCACAGCCTTGAAAGCCCTATAGAACAGTTCTGCTTTGCATACATAGGGTCGTCATGAGCAGCAATAGACTCAGCAGGAAATTTTTTTTTTTTTAGACCACCCTTACCAGATTACATTTAAAACTTTTAACTTATTTTCTCAGAAAATAGTCGTATAGATGTGAATTTCATGTAGATCTGAATACAGAATTCTGGGCAAGAGAAAATTACAGATAGCATTGGTATCCCCCGTGAATTAGAGACCACTTAGGATTCTGTTGTTACCCTCAAATAATACATCTCCCTGTTACAACCCCCTGTTGGGAACTTCAATGCAGATATGTATAAAGATATCTTCAATAGAAAAAATACTTTAATAAACAAAATGGGGGCACAGCATCGTGCGCTTGGGGACCCTCTTCCAGCAACCTTAATTATTTAGATCCCACAGATGCTTCCAGAAATAAAAAGGAGTTCTCTGAACAGAGGTAAATGCTGTCACAAAGTTCATGTATTCATTCCACCTGAAAAGCATAAGGCATCACAGAACCTTAAGCTCTCAAACAGGTGCCTAGATTTAGAATTTGGTGTAAATTAATATTACTGATGTGATTCACTTTATTTTTTGTTCTCTGAAAATTATTCATTCTTCCCCAGGTATAGTGGGCAGCAGGTTAGAAGCACTGTGGGGCTGGAAGAGGCCAGTTGGATCCAGCATGGTAAGAATCTCTGACAGTGAGGAAGAGGACAGCCAGATTTTGACTCTCCAAGTCCATCGGCATCATGGGACTGTTGGATAGAAGCAAATTTCCCCACAGCATGACTCCAAGGACACCGCTGTGTCATACAATACAATAACCAATACTCATCTGATGACATTTTTGCAAATAGTTTTGTTCCAAATGGTTAAAATGAGCAGACAAAAGGGCTTATGCTTCAGTAACCACAAAGAAAGTTAACAAACCAACTCATAAAAATAAAGATGAAAAACATAAAGTCTCGGCAAAAACAAAACCTACAAAAACAAAAGAAATGAAAAAAAAAATCCACAAACAAAAGTAACTCAGCACAAGAGAGTAAGAAGAACAAAGAAAACATCA
>NW_004443946.1:25357005-25358007 GCF_000243295.1 Trichechus manatus latirostris | reverse complement strand
AGATCAGAGAGCTGAAGACAAGCCTGCTCCAGGCTCTGCTCTGCACAGAACAGCATGCACAGCACCAGCTTCCAAATGGGACTGGCTTTTATTTCCAGAAGTGATGGAGGTGGTGCAGAAATGTTTGTCCCAGATGTACTTATGATGACAATTGGAATGAAGATGGAAGCAGGTGCGGCCTTTCCCTTCTTTCCACTGCCACCTTCTGGCCACTGATTAATGAACTCTCTCCAGGAGTCCCTTCTCCTTCTGTAGGAACACTGGTTGGTCATTCAATTCTCTTCTCATCCTCAGGGCCCTCATCTATGGACCTCCAGTTCACTTTTCCATATTCCCCTGGGACAAGACTCTTCTCAACTCCCAGGCTCTTCCTCAATTCCATGTCCTGTTGTCATTCTAATTTATCTAACATCCACTGGTATGACCTACACAACCCTCTTGGCTTCCTGGTCCCTGACCTCTTCCATTCCGATCTACCTGTTCATCTCCAATTCAGCTACCTCCATGGACATTTCAGGAGGTAGCATATGATCAAGAACTGATGGTACTGAAGGAAGAAATCCAAGCTGCACTGAAGGCATTGACAAAAAAACAAGGCTCAGGAATTGATGGAATACAAATTGAGAAGTTTCAACAAACAGATGCAATGCTGGAAGTGCTCACTTGTCTAAGCCAAGCAATTTGGAAGACAGCTACCTGGGCAACTGCTGGAAGAGATCCATATTTATGCCCATTCCAAAGGAAGGTGATCCGAAAGAATGTGGAAATTATCGAACAGTATCATTAATACCACATGCAAGTAAAATTTTGCTGAAGATCATTTAAAAGTGGTTGCACCAGTACATCCACAGGGAACTGCAAGAAATTCAAGCCAGATTCAACAGAGAACATGGAACAAGGGAAGTCATTGCTGATGTCAGATGGATCTTGGCTGAAAGCAAAGAATACCAGAAAGATGTTTACCTGTGTTTTATTGACTATGCAAAGGCATTCGACTGTGTG
>NW_004443946.1:25353376-25354930 GCF_000243295.1 Trichechus manatus latirostris | reverse complement strand
ATGAAGTGAAAACAACTCAATGGCACCTAACAACAAAAACTGTGGAAATACTCTGGATGTCTCACAGTTGCTCTACCTCTGAAATCCCTTTTCCGACCACCACCTTCTATCATTTCACCTCTCTCCCTGCCTTTATTCCCAGGAAACCTTCTTCGAGCCTACGAGTTCTGTCCTCATTCCCCTCTTGACCTGGTTTTAAGTCTACCGATCCCACACGGTTCCTCTACCCTGATTTGAAGCCTCTGAAATCTTTAACACCTGCCTCTCCATTTCCAAATGCCATATTCATTGTCACCAAGGAGCTTTATGTTCTACCACAGCAGCTGG
This sequence comes from Trichechus manatus latirostris, assembly GCF_000243295.1. Taxonomy (NCBI): domain Eukaryota; kingdom Metazoa; phylum Chordata; class Mammalia; order Sirenia; family Trichechidae; genus Trichechus; species Trichechus manatus. The sequence goes on along the minus strand of NW_004443946.1, from coordinate 25,354,603 downwards.
TGAATCTGTCCCCTCCCTCTATGCTCACTGCCAGACACTACCCTAACACTAGCCCTGATGATGTCTCTCTTTGGTCTCTAGCTCTGACCTTTCTTTAGCCTTCATTTCCCCTCCAGTCTTTCATACTCTTTATATTCTAGTCATGTGGTCCACCCATGCTCCCTAAACAGGCCATGAATCTTCATGTGTAAAATGGGGGCATCTGAACTCCTCTAACTTCACGAGGGGGAGAGAGAATCACCGTCAACATTAGCCCAAAGCTGATTTCCTGTGAAACAGAGGTCAGACATATCTCCTCTCTCCAACCTTTTTACCAATTCTGACACCAGCCATCTCTCCCACGGCACTGTCTACTTCTCTGCTGGGTTCAATATTTCATTTCCATGGCCACACAGAACTCACGGACAATATTCACGATTATGGGGTTTATTAGGGAAGTAACAGGTTAAAATTCAGGATCAGGAACAACTCAGGATACAGTTATTTGGTTAGGACAGCTTCTTGGCTGTGCCCACAGGCAGGCCACTACCTGGCTCTCTGCCTCTCAGCTCTCAGCCCCTTGGCCCCTCAGCACCTCGGGCCTCTTGGGCTGGGTTGGCCCAGCCTTTGCCCTTCTAGGCCAAGTACTACAAAACTCTTTATCTCCACCAATAAGTCCCCAGAGGCACCCTACTCCACCAATAAGCCTCAGCCCAAAGGTCTCCTTGGGTCTGCAAGCCTACCTCTGCTGACAAGTGCCTGGAGGCACCCCGTTCTGCCAGCAAGCCTCCTGCCCGAAGGCAGTCAGCTCTTTCACTCTGCGGGCTGGGAAGCCCACTGCGCTGCCTCCTGCTCATTTCTTTGTTATGCTGCTACCCAGTTCTCTCCATGCTTGTCACTGCTTCTCGCCATCTGGCGCCGTCTCCAGTGTTACAACTCTCTGTCTCCTGGGTCTAGGATGTTCTCAGAGCAAGTTCCCCAGGTCCAAAGGATGCACTTTGTTCCTAGCTCTTTTTTCTTGGTGGTAGTGAGCTCCCCTCTCTGCCCTGCGTTGGCTCTCTTTTAAGCCTAGCAGGATGGCAAAACTAACCAATCACCTTGTTAGGGCTTCATACACCTTATTTGCGTGGTGGAGAAAAGATTGGAGTTGTCAAGGATTTCATTTTACTTGGATCCACTATCAATACCCATGGAAGCAGCAGACAAGAAATCAAAAGATGCATTGCATTCGGCAAATCTGCTTGCAAA
>NW_004443946.1:25349942-25352325 GCF_000243295.1 Trichechus manatus latirostris | reverse complement strand
TATTTCTAGTATAGCAGCACTATGACTAAGACAGTCCCATCCAGTCATTTGGTGGGAGTTACAAGACCATGGCAAGAAAGGCCATATAAAAGTGATCCATCACACTGCATCATGCTACCTCCTTTCTTAGTCCCTCCAGGGCAGAATTAATTGCCGGTTGGTCTGTGCATTTTATTGGTATTTGTAATGTCTGTGCCCCCTTCTTGGGCCACAATTGATTGTTTACATATATGTGTCTTTCTACTAGAAAGTATGGTTTTTGAGGACAAGAATCACTTTTACTCACCTCTACAAGAGTGGCAGCTAGCACAATGCCTGCTACCTAGTCAGTCTTAATAAACATTTGTGTGTTTAAATTTCCCAGGACATGTGTTCCATCAGACCTGCCTCCTGGGACGTTATCAGGGCAGTCAGCCAGTCCTCCCGCATTGAGGGAGATGTACTCCCGCCTTCTGCCAGTTCCTTCTTCCTCCTTGCAGTGCCAGTTGCTGGGTGGTCATTCCTATTCTGCCATAATGTGAGGCTAGGCAGTGGTGGGGTTGGGGGCAGCAGCAGCAAGGGCTGGGCAATGACACAGAACACTGAGCAAACTGGCAGAAGTTCTGTGGACTCGCCAGCTGGCATCATGTGGGAGAGCGAGAGGGAAAGTTGGTTTTTTTGTTCCTTCCCAAAGCTCAAAATCCTGAATGCAGTCACGAGTCCTAGTGCTAAGGGCTTAGGGGGAGGAATGAGAAGTGTCAAGGTCACCTCTGCTTTGTGTCTGTCCAGGGAGTGGCATTGTGGTTGTTGTGTGTGTATGTGCGCATGGGTGTGGGTGTTGCAAGCCAGTGGGCATGTCAAGACAGCTAATAACATGTCTCCACAGCAGAGTGAGAGGAAGATTCACTAATCCAATTTGTAATTTATCTTTTGGTTTGAGCCTAATGTTTTCCCTTTGTTTCTGACTGGATGCATTTATCTGCAGGCGCAGTGAGTTCACCTTGTCAAAGTCTTGCATGAATAGAAGCATTTAACTCAAGAGATGAGCTCATAGTCATGTGTGTGCACGCACATGCACGTGTACGTGTGCTTGAATGTATGTATGCACGTGGATATGTGTACATGGATACATGCAGCTTCCTTAACCCCTAAGTGAGGGCCTCTCTATAGGAGGAGAACCCAGGATTGGTTGCTGCAGGATTCCACTTTGTAAGGGTGGCAAGAAGAGGGCCAGTGTTTGGACTTGGTTTAGGGAAATTCTGGGTGCAGCTAGATCTCAGTTCCATTTACACTGGGAGAGAATGGAGGTGGGCATCTTTGGTAGGAAAAGAAGTGGACAAGGGTGCATGTCTTTTCTGAACTTTAATCAAACCTCCTCACAGAGTCATACAGGTTTCAGGTTCATAGAAAACACAGGAACCATCTGGTCCAGAAGGCTGAGCATTAGAACCACCTGGGAGTTGTTGTTGTTAGGTGCCATTGAGTGGGCTCCAACTTATAGCGAAACCTACGTACAACACAAGGAAACACCATGGTTTCCTTGGGTCCTGCACCATCCTCACAATCGTTGCTATGTTTGAGCCCTTTGTTACAACCACTGTGTCAGTTCATCTCACTGAGGGTCTTCCTCTTTTTCGATGACCCTATACTTTACCAAGCATGATATCCTTCTCCGGGGACTGGTTCCTCCTGATAACATGTTCAAAGCACGTGGGAAGAAATCTCGCCATCCTTGATTCTGAAGAGCATTCTACTAATTAGAAAATGTAGGTTACTGGGGTCCTTCTCAAACCTCCTGATTTAGAACCTCTGGAGGTGGGGCCTGGGCTCTTTATTTTTAACATTTGCCCCAGGCTACCATGAACTGCCTAAGGCCACATGGCTAATGGTGGCAGATCCAAGACTAGAACCAGAGTCTCCTGACTCTTCATCCAGGGCATTTTTCTCTTACAAACCAAGTGGCCCTGGGGCTTAAAGCTTTGGAAAACAAGGCTCATATTGGATGCAGCAAAGTGTGTTGAGTGGATCTCTTATCCTGCAGATCACTAATGCATCTAATTAAATTAGTTCCCTACAAGGGGGACTCAAGGGCTTGAATTCCCAGAGCGGGCAGAGACAGCTGAAATAGGCCACTCACTTCGGGCTGACCTGGCACCTGCTAACCCTGTCTTTGACACTTCGCAGGATTTCAAAGTCCTCTGTGGCTATCTTCACACAGTGTCTCTAGGGGCTAGCTCTGTTCTTTTGGCGACTTAGAAAAACAGGCTTGGAATTTTCCCTGATCTTTTAATTGGATTATTTGTCTCTTTATTATCGAGTTTTAAGAGTTCTATATATACATATCTTAGGAGCCCTGGTGGCGCAGTGGTTAAGAGCTCAGCTGCTAACCAAAATGTCGGCAGTT
>NW_004443946.1:25290048-25349826 GCF_000243295.1 Trichechus manatus latirostris | reverse complement strand
GGGGTGGTTGGTGTTTTTTTTTTTTTTTTTTATATATATCCTCGATAAAAAGCACAGATGTCACTTTAAGGTCTAAGGTGCACCTGACCCAAGCCATGGTGTTTTCAATCGCCTCATATTCATGGGAAAGCTGGACAATGAATAAGGAAGACGAAAGACGAATTGATGCCTTTGAATTATGGTGTTGGGGAAGAATGCTGGATCACATACTTTGGACATGTTAACGGGAGAGACCAGTCCCTGGAGAAGGACATCATGCTTGGTAAAGCAGAGAGTGAACGAAAAAGAGGAAGACCCTCAATGAGAAGGATTGATATAGTGGCTGCAAGAATGGGCTCAAGTGTAATAATGATTATGAGGAGGGTGCAGGACTGGGCAGTGTTTCATTATAGTGTACATAGGGTCACTATGAGTTGGCACTAACTTGATGGCACCTGACAATAACAACATCCTCGATACAAGTCCCTTGTGAGTTACATGAATGGCAAATATTTTCTTCCATTTTGTGAGATGTCTTTTCTCTTTCTTGATGGTGTCCTTTGCAGCCCAAAAGTTTTTAATTCTGATTAAGTCTAATTTATCTTTTTGTTTTTGTTTTGTTGCTTGTGTTTTTGGTGTCATATCTAAGAAATCTTTGCCTAATCTAAGGTCATGAAGACTTACCCCCTAAGTTTTCTTCTGAGAGTTTTTAGTATTAGCTCTTACATTTGTTTCATTTTGTTTATTTTTGTATATGGTGTGAGGTAGGGATCCAACGTCATTCTTCAACTTTAACTTAATTCAGATGTCCCAGCATCATTTTTTAAAAGATTATCCTTTTCCCCGTTGAATTATTTTGAATATCAATTGATAATAAATGTGAGGGTTTATTTCTGGATTTTTAATTCTTTTCCATTGATCTATACATCTATCCTTATGCCAGTACCATGCAGTTTGGATTACTGTAGCTATGTAGTAAGTTTTGAAATTGGAATACCTTCACTTTCTATGTCTACTTTTCAGCACACCCAGCAAATCCTGGGATATGGCCTGAGTGAAAGGGCCTGACTAGATGGGTCTAGGATGTGTAAGGAAAGGTAGTGCAGGGGTTTGGCAAGCACTTGTGATTGGCAGTCAGGTAATGTAGTCTTTAACCCTTGCCCTGTTATAGCCTTGTGGGACCTAGTGTAAGTCCCTTGATACTTCTCAGCCTCTGTGTTCTCTTCTGATATATGAAGACTCTGGGCTAGTTGATTGTTTAAGGACCTTTCAATTCTAGTATTCTGGAGGTATGGGAAGCTCAGTTTATATAGGCAAAGTCCAGCACAGGATCCTGTAATTTTACAGAGAAGTATTCATTTGACTTTCACTCACTTGGATTTAGGTATGGGAAAGAAAATGTTCAAGGTGTTCTGGATTATCTTGTCATTCCAGATAGCAAGGAATCTATCAAGGACTACCAAGATCATGTCTAAAGGACTCAGGAACCAATGGAAGAAGCTCCCACTTGTCAAAGATGGGATGCTCTGGACATCAATAAGGATAATAAATGTGATAGATTAAAATATATCAAATATTTTTAGATTCATGAGTTGATAATGATGCTTAAAACCTCCCAATTGTTTTAGAACTTATGGATTTTGAGATCTCTAATTGAAAAAAGCCCCAAGTCATCTCCTCTACTCTGCCTGGTCTTCATGGCTACCCCAGTCCACCCTGGATCCCTATACCCTGGGGTCTGTTCCAGCACTTTACTTCTGCCTAGCTTTTATCACTGTCTTATTCTCTGTTAATCTATTTGGAGATGGCATGGGGGAGCTCCAGAATTATTACCAGGGGTCTGCAAACACAGAGGTGCAACAAGCACTGCCTGCTAACTGAATAAACAACGCCTACTCTGAAATCCTGGTAGCATAGTGGTTAAGTGCTACAGCTGCTAACCAAAACGTTGGCAGTTCAAATCCACCAGGCACTCCTTGGAAACTCTACGGGGCAGTTCTACTCTGGTCTATAGGGTCACTATGAGTCAGAATCGACTCCACGGCAACGAGTTTGGTTTGATGGGTTACTCTGATGTGCACCAGTCCTTCTCTTTGTTTTCAAAGTAAGTAGCTTCTGTTAGATGAACAAACCATGCATTCTCTTAAATGTGCAGTTTCTGTGATCCCGTGCTTTCTCAAACAGAGACTTACGATTTTGAGGGGTTAAAAAGACGCCTTTTTACTGGGCAGTTTATGACCAACAGAGCTGAGAGACTGGGTGGTAGTCCAGACCTGGACTCTAAGCCCAATTCCTCCACTCTCTCTGATCTTCCCTCTCTGGGCCTCGGTTTCTTTATGTATAAAAACAAAATGTTGAGGAATGTGCTACGATACATGCCACAATGTGCGTTATGCTAAGTGAGAGGAGTCAGACCCAAAAGGCAACGCACTGTATATTTCCCTTTACGTGACTTTCTGGAAACCACAAAACTACATGGTCAGAAAACAGATTAGTAGTTGCTGGCATAGCCGTGCAGGGAGGGGATTAACTATAAAGGGATATGGGGAACATTTTGGGGTGATGGAATTATACTCTATCTCAATTTCTGGTGAGGGTTACATGACTGTATAAGTGTCAGAATTCATAGTACTGTACCTGGGTGAATATTAATTTATGTAAATTATGCCTCAATAAACAAACAAAAAATGTAACACGCACATATACGATGTTGGATCAGAAGGTCTCTAAGGTACCGTTCAGTGCTAAAATTCACTGATAATAGGGGATGACAGCAGAAAGAGCTTATCCAGGGCCTCGTCTCGTTTTCTGAAACCTTCCCTCCCTGGTTCCTCCATCTCTTCCCATCTCAGAACAGGCTTTTCATGATGTAATGGAAGAGGAGAAACAGGCTTCATTTGCTTGGTTGGCCTTTTTAGGAATGCGGGTGCTCCCTCTGTGGAGGCTAATGTGTCTGTATGGACGCCAGGCATTCTCAGAGGGAGGAGGCCTCATTTAGCCCATCGTCTGAGGTCCAAGGTCTTAGATACTGACCTGAAATGAAACATTTCTGAAGAGCTCAGAATCCAGTCCAAACGAGGCAACTCTAGAGACCTGTCAGACAAACAGGAATCTCTGTGGAGAGCACAGACCCCCTTCAGCTTCCATCTTTCTGTCCAAGTTCTGAAGGAAGAGCCTGCCCCAGCCTTCTGATCTGCTATTTACTGATGGCACAGTGGTTAAGCACTGGGCTGCTAATCAAAAGGCTGGCGGTTCCAACCTACCTGCAGTTCTGCAGGAGAAAAGACCTGGCGATCTGCTCTCGTAACGATTACAGCCTAGGAAACCATATGGGGCAGTTCATCTCTGTCCTACAGGGTGGCTATGAGTAGGAATCTGCTCAACGGCATATAACAACAACAAGGAGCCCCGGTGGTACAATGGTTGAGCACTCCACTGCTAATCGAAAAGTTGTTGGTTCAAACCCACCTAATGACTATGTGGGAGAAAGACCTGGTGATCTGCTCCTGTAAAGATTACAGCCTAGAGAACCCTATGGGGCAGTTCTACTCTGTCACATGGAGTGACTATGAGTCAGAATCAATTCGACAGTACCTAACAACAAGAAGGCAGGATTATTGATTGAGGCCATCCAAGTGACACACAGTGAGGTAACCAGGCCCTGACTGGGAAAAGAGAGCAAGGAGATTGTCACAGGCCGAGAGAGGGTGCTGCCTGCACAGGCGAAAAAACCCAGGCCTCCAGGCTGTTGGAAAGGCTGGTACTCAGGGACAGACAGAGACTTGAAAACATGCCCTCCCTTCACCACCTTGCAATGCCTGCCTCACATGCAACAATAGCTAATAAAAAATCCCAGTGCTGCCCATTTGATTCTGACTCATAGAGACCCCATAGGATGGAGTAGAACTGTTCCATACGGTTTCCAAGGGTGTAATCATTATAGGATGAAGCCCTTGTAGTGCAGTGGTTAAAGCAGTGGGCTACTAACCACAAGGCTGGCAGTTTGAACCCTCCAGCAGCTTCAAGGGAAAAAGATGTGGCAGTCTGCTCCCATAAAGATTTACAGCCTTGGAAACACTATGGGGCGATTATAATCTGTCTTACAGGGTCACTGTGAGTTGGAATCCAATCGTTGGCAGTGAGTTTTATAGGTTTTGGAATCCTTACCAGAGCTGACTGCCACATGTGTCTTCCGTGGAGCTGCTGGTGGATTGGAACCACCAACCTTTTGGTTACCAGCTGAGCGCTTAACCACTGCACCACCAGGGCTCCTTACAAAAGCTAACAGTGGCACAAGCTAAGCCCTTTATATGAATTCACAACAAGCATAAGACTTTGAAATTCTTGTTCCTGTTTTATGAAAGAGGACATGTCCAAGGTTACACAGCTAGTAAGTCAGCGTAGGAGTTCACATCTAGACCCATGAATGCGAAGCCCCTGTTTCCCCACCCTCCTTCACTACCCTCATGTGACAGGCTGAGGGTGTGTGGTTTAGCCTCTGCAATCCGGCTGTTTTTCTGTGTTGTCTGATGAAATAAGCCAGACCTAGCCAGTCCTCTCCAAGGCTCTGAGGCAACCGAGAGCACCCTTTAACAGAGCGGCAGGAACGTTCCAGAGAGCTCTGTTCCAGACGGAGCTCCCACCCAGCTACATGCCTCGCCCCAGCTCCCTTTAAAATAAGCCAGACCCCTAGCCCGTCTTTGGTCAGGGAGGCCTGGCCCTCAGTGGGTGTGCAGGGTCTGGAACAGCTACTATAGCGCCTCCTGCAGGCACTGAAGGGCTGGGTGCAGGGAAAGGCGCCCCCAGCTCAGGCACCGGAAATTCCTCTAAGGGAAGCCGGGAGTCTACGTGGGCACTTCCGCTTAGGAGGGCAGACTGAGGGACTCCTGCTGGCAGACTTTTGTGGGCTCTGGTAAGGAACCTGCAGCCCAGAGGCCCTCCCTGGATGCTTCTCCAAGCCACAGGGTTTGAAGGCTGCCACATCCCAGGAAAATTCCTAGGATCAGAGACACCTTGCGGAGGCCCGGATGCTCTGGGACCACAGAGCAATTAGAAGCTGGCACCAAGTGGAAGGAAAGCCTCCAGCCCTTTATGCCAAAAACCCTTTGCTGTTGAGTGGATTCCAACCCATAGCGACCCTATAGGACAGAGTAGAACTGCCCCATAGTTTCCAAGGCTGAAATCTTTGCAGAAGTAGTCCTGGTGGCGCAGTGGTTCAGTGCTGGGCTGCTAACTGGAAGGTGTTCGGTTTGAACCCACCAGCCGCTCCACAGGAGAAATAGCTGGCAGTCTGCTTCCGTAAAGATTCCAAGGGCCTTGGAAACCCTATGCGGCAGTTCTACTCTGTCTGATGGGGTCACTACGGCAGTGGGCTTGGTTTTGGAATCTTTGCAGAAGCAGACTGCGACATCTTTTTTCCACGGAGTGACTGGTGTTTGAACCACAGACCTTTCAGGTAGCAGCCAAGTGCTTGACCACTGCGCCACCAGGGCCCTTTATGCCAGGAATCGTCACAAGGGTGTAGGGAGAGGAGAAGAAGTCAGGAGGATCTCAGACATTCTTGGGTTGGCCCAAATCCCCACCTCTGCCCAGACCTGAAAGCACATGTCTGTTCTTGGTGGTCAGTAGGGTCGTGTGCATGCATAGTGACAGCTTGATAAACAAAGATTCTGGAAATAAGCCTGTTTGAAGATGGCCAGGCTGGGTAGGAGGAGCTCCAGGTCTCGTTAATGGAGGGGTTGCGGTATGGTGGTTTCTTTTTATCTTGCTTTCTTCTGTTATCAGTCTGACTTTCAGAGGCCTGCTGCTTTGGCATTAGCAGGAGATTAGACTGTCTGTCGCTCAGGAGACCAAGAGGCTGTCCCTAAGGAGCACTGTCTGCATGCTTTGACTTCTATCCTGGGACTTTATTCAAGAGGGTGTCAGAGTGGTGTCGGTCATCAGGCCACTGGATTGTGTACCTGAGCACAAATAATGGGGCAGAGAGACCACCCAGCCAAGTAGACACTGGCAGTCGGGTTCGGTCTTCCGGCAGCAGCCTAGCCAGAGGAGTCCGCTATCCAGAGAGCTGCTTTTCTGAGCTGCCTAGCATCCTGCTTGGGAGTGAGAGGAAAACGGACTGCAGAAGGGAGGGGATGGTAGATTTTTTTTTTTTCTATAGGTAAATTCTGTCCAACAAACCCCCAAACCAAGGAGCCACACAGAGTGAACTGGATTGTAGTGGGTTCAAGTCATTTATTTTTAGACTGTACCAGCATGTCTGGTTCTGGGGTCCAACCCCCAAATTCCAGAAAAATAAACTAGTGAGAACCACATGCACTATGCAGAGGCCATTCCGACGTGTCCATGATCATGCGGTGGGTGGGCATAGAATACAGAACAGGGGTCCTTGATGCACAGCAGGACCTCCCCTCCCTGAACAGCTAGCAGCAGCTGGCTCTGAGCCCTCCTCTGAGGCTGGGGAGGGGGCTGAAGCCCAGTTCCTTGGACCCTGTCCTTTTACAGCCCTCAGCCCCTTATTGCTACATTTGCTACTTTATGACCCCTGGGTCATGCCCAAGGGATGCCTTATCACTGGGTGGTACTAATGAGTAGGCTGCTGGCGTCTGCCGTTGCCATGGTTACACGAGCACAGGCCTCTCTTCAAAGGGTCCCGTGGTGAGTTATTAGTGATTCATTTGGCCACTGTTTGGCTGCGCTACCCCATGGTGCTTGCTACATCCTCAACTTGGCCAGTCCCTTTTGGAGGCTGGTGGCACATTCTGTCTCCCCTCAGCCCCGAGCTTCCCAGCTCCTGGACTTTGCTGGAACCCCTCCCTTCAATAAATTCTGCAGGGTCCAAAGACAAACAACCCTAAACTCCCTCCATCTTCTAAGAAGGCTTCGGTGGTGGCTTTCGAAGACCATGCATTTGGAGCAGGACAGGAGGGGTGCATCTTAGGAAAAACATCAACCTCCACAACCAGCAAGAGGGCCGGATGGGTGGCAGGGTCCTGGTTCAGTGCCCTGGGTGAGGTAGTTGGAACACACCAGGAATCCTGCCAAGGGAAAAGCCTCCTGTAGCGTGTATCCCATGTGTTCAGCTAGTCCAAACAGCAGCTCAGTTGGGAGAGGTCTGGCCCAGGTGCCAGCCACCCAGCAGAGGAGAGCCTGGAGCAGAAGCACAGCTGATTGCACTGGCAGACTGGCCCTGCCTTGCTCCTGGGGTGCAGCAACATCTTCCCATTAGTACAAAGCTGGTGTCTCACTTTCTGGAAGGGCAGGAGCCCTCTCCCCAGCTTAGAGAGTTCCTGCTGCTTGGGTCAGGCCATTTGGCTGCTGCTGGGCATTTATATCTGCCAACCACAATTTCTACTCTTCCCAGGTGGGGAGAGGTTATTTTAGTCAGATGTCCCATGCCTGCTGTCTGGTGTGTCTGACTTTATGGGTGGGTGGTCATCTGCTAAGGCTACCTTGAAGCTTTGGCCTTGGGGCTGCCAAAATATTTGCCTTGTGAGCCCTCATGGGGAAGAGTCATGGGCCCAGAGACCACTCCAATACAGGGGAAGTAAGGCTGCTTCTAGGAGGCAGGACAGGGCAAGGGAACTGGCTTTGCTACAGAACTGTCCCCATAAATCTAATCTGAAATTTGGCTTTCATTTCAGCAGGATGTTGGGTGTGTAGACTAGGCCAAGGGGAAAAGACTGGCCAGGACTGGATTTTCTAAGTGCACTTGCATTACAAGATCTGCACGGTGGACTGACCTTGGACTGACCTTGGACTGACCTTGGACTGGCCAACTTGAATGGAGCAACCCTACCCCATCCCCACTCTTGCTTGGCTTGTATCTACTGGGGCACACATGGTGGTGGTCACAGGACTGACATGCCTTCTTGAGGGCAGAGACGAGGGGGTTATTGCTCTGGGTTTGAATCCATCTGCAACTTTACCTATATTGGAGAGGAGGGCATATTACCTATACCTGCTGACCCTGCCATTCCCTCTGAATATCCCCAGAGGTGTTAGGTAGCTTTCAGCCTGTTCCACCTCAGGGACCACAGTCCATCTGACTCTGGCTGGGCCTTCTGGGAACTTCAGGGTGGGGCCAAGTCTTGGGCCAGAAGAGTGAAGGAGCAGCAGCCAGGAGTCAGGAGGGTCACAGAAGTCATGGTGGAGGCAGCCAACCCTGCCCTGTCTACAGCCTGACTTAGAATGCCCCCCGTAGCCCACGGGGAGGGGCAGGAGGCAGCAGGACATTCACCTTACTGGGGTGCAGACTTGCCTACTGCTCAGTAATACCCTTTTTCCATGTACCCTGTGCCTCGGCGTCAATACAGCCTGGGGACTCTTGGCAGGGAAGAGCTTCCTTTGGGCAGTGTTGGGTGCAGATGAACTTGGCCTCTAATCTTGCTCTGAAATGGGAGATTTGTATGAAGAACAAAGGGGATGAAAAAAAGGTGGCACAAGGAGAGGAGTAAGAGACCCCATAACTTAGGACAGGGTTTTATTTCATTATTTACTCATTAAGTAATTATTGGGCGTCTAGGAAGTGCTAGGCTCTGTGCTAAGGGCATGTGAAACGAGGGTGTGATAGTCTGGGTCTACAAGGCCACCTCTGCAAATACTCTGAGGACTCATCATACGCCATTTCCACTGTAACAGAGACAGGAACAAGTGCCAGTGGGGGAAATTGTGTCATGGTGGTGGGAAAACCATAATGAAATGGTGGCTCAGCTGTGAGGGATGGAAGCCTGGTGCCCTGGGGACAGGGCTGTGTGGAATCAGACAATGCAGGACGCGGAGATGGGAGCTGGAAAGATGGGTCCGAGGGGAGCACCAAGGAGGCCGGGGCTGCGACAAGTTTATGAGCCTTTGGTCACCAGCTGGCGAATTTGCCTACATGAGTAAAGAAATACCAGCAATTGCTTTTTTTGCTTCTAGGTTTTCTGTTTATATACTCCCAAGGGAGACTTTTCACCTATGGCCAAAAATAGATCAAAGGAGGATAGTCATAGCAGGTGGGGGAGTGTCTGAATTCAAACCTGTCAGTTAATACAGCTCTGTCCAAGGGCTTCTTGGGGGTCACAATAATAACAACGACAATGATAGTAATAGCTACCATTTGCTAAGCACCTATTAAGTGTCAGGCACCTGACAAGATGCTTTAGGTATGTTACCTCACAGCCAAGTCGGCAAATAGTCATTCTGACACACACACGAAGGGGATACAAGTGAATCTTTTGCAGGTTTTGCTTTCTGGTTTTTTGTTTTGTTTTTTTCCTCCCCCACATGACTGGCATCGTTTTAGTGGGATGCCTTTGTCTAGACGGATATTTCTGCTCAGGCTTTCAGATCAAGACTAGGCCCTGGCCTAGTCCCTCCCTAGCATATTCCACCCCAGCTTCAGACACAACTGAGGCCTGACTGGGCAAAGGCTTGGTGGTGCTTGTCAGGATGCCACCATGTGGGGGATGCCAGCCGTGCCATCCAGCCGCCTCCCAGGCTTCCCCTGGGGCTGCTGGAGGGGAGAATCCCAATGACCCCCGAGTTCATGGCCATGTTTATTTTGAGTAAAGCATGAGGGAACAAACTAAGGAGCAGGAGGCAAAAACAGAATAAATTACAAAACAATAATTTAAAAAACGATGGTCATCAAAACCTCCATGGCTGTTTACCAGCAAGCTCTTTCATCTTCCTCTGGTGCTGGACATTGGATGGGACCAGAGGGCAGGTGCCACACCTGTGGAGACCCCTTCTAAAGTTGGCCTCCAAGGGGGTCAAAAGGACTTGAGGTGCAGCAATCAAGAAGGTTGCTTCAGTGCTGAAGACGTGATTTGGACGTTTTACATGGAAGTTGTGCCTGCTGCAGGCCTGTTATACTGGGTGGCCAGAGAGGTTTAGGGGAAGCAGAAGGCATTTGGGACTGTAGTGGGTCCTGCGGGTGTCCCAGAGAGAGGGCAGGGAGGTGGCACATAATACTGGATGTGCTCAGGGCCAGCTCTTCCCTCTTGTGTTTGAAGGTGTGACACCCCCGGACAGTGGGAGGAGTGATGATAATAAGAATATGATAGCAAGTAGTCGTCACAACAGCAACCCCACGAGGTGCTCTCCCCTGAATGCAAGAAACAAGGACCTCATGGAGGACGGAGTGTCGAAGCATAACTGTACAAGGAAGAGAGTGTTGTAAACAGGAGCCTCTATGGGGCCGACCCCAGGCTCCATGGACTTTGTCTTTCCGATGTCCCTGTTTACCCACCAAGTCTCCCCACCTTTGCCCTTCATCTCCCTCACTCCTTCTCTTTCACAGTGACCAGCTCTCCCCATAAGGACGCTCTCTCCGTGGATGTGGAGCGCCGCCGCCTGCCCAAGTGGTCCGCGGGCCCCGGCCCTGAGGCTGGGACTGTCAGGAGGACTGCATCAGGCCCGTGAGGCGCTTGCCCACCAGTGACTTTCCCTGTAGGAAGACAGGTAACAGACAGCACGCACAGGCACACACACACACACACACACACACACACACACACACACACACAGGGACAGAGACAGAGCCAGACAGGTGAATTAATTGTTGCAAAAGCCACCCACGCCAAATGACTTAGCTAAGTGACCCCACTGACCACCTTGACCTTTCATATCTGGGTACAGGAGACTTCAATGCAGATAGTTGGAAGAAACCAGGGCTCTGGGGCAGGTGAAGGGAACGAGAATGTGTTGCTGGTACTTTTTCTGGGAGGCGAGGATTTTACTGACTAGAAAACAGTCATTTAAATTCTCAGTAGAGTGTATCTTAATGCGTATGGCCTGCCCCGAACTTGGTTTTAGTCAAGTGGGGTGTATTGAGGTTGGGGAGAATGGGTTGACCCAATGAGATGGCTAAGGATTTGGGGGATTAGAAACGAATGAATTAATTGGCTTTAAAAATGCAAAGACCTATGAATCCCGTTTGAAATGAAATACAAAATTGGGAGAACCATGTAGGCTTTGGTTCTGCTTGATGGCGTGTTCTGAGACAAAGTAGCAGGGGCATCCTTCGAGGCCTGGAGCCCGGGCCAGTGATCAGGTGCCACTGTAGGGCCCAGGGCAGTGCGTTTGTCCCACCCCCTACATTCTTGGCTCCCCACCTGCAGTACCCAGAGACCAAGTTTGATGACCTGTCTCCACAACAGGAAGTCTACAAGCTCTTCACTTACAGTCTGTAGTGAAAACTAAAAAAAATAAATTGGGCCATGAGGCAAGGCCCAGTGCATGAGACATAGAGGTCCTGGGAGAGTCCAACTGTCTACATGCTCAGGAGGAGATGGGGGAGGAACCCCTGATCTGAGGAGGGGCTTGAGGCTCCCCAAGTGGAGGGATGAGGAGATAAGTGAAGCTCACTCACTCTGCTTGTTTCCCTTAACACCACCTGCACCTGTTTGTTCCCCTCCTCACCTGCTTGTGAAATCCGTATCACTGGACAGGGGTCTAGAGTATGGCTGGATCCCAGCCAATTGATCACTGCGTCTGAGCAAACACTCAAAACCCATTCTATTATTGACAGTGGGTCAGTGACACCATTGCCACAGAATCACGGACAGCCCATGATTGCTAGTCAGCATGGGTTGTGGCGTTCGAGATTGCAAGGGCCAGCAATTCCTCATGTACATTTCTAAGTGAGGAGTGAGGGCTCATCTCGTTTACTGGGCTTGGCTGCGTGTAAGCTGGATGCAATTAAAATAAATCGATCAGGTTTGTAAAGCCTGGTAGGGTACTCAATAAACCTGCTGATTGATGAATTGATGGATAATGGGTATATTTAATAAACGAACAACACGGGCTGTGAGTTTACTGCATACAGGACAATGTGTTATCTGGCTTAGTCTCCATGGAGGGACAGGGCCAGCTTGACTTGGAGAATTCCGATGGCATGAATGGAAGCTTTTCCAGAAATGGGAGTGCCTTCAGGTGCCATCCGCAGGCCTGCGTCTACCTCCCCTTGCTCTTCCCCCCCCTTTCTTTTACTCCCCATTTCCACTAGTGAGACAAAACTTTTCATTTTTCCTCCTCTATCTTAAAAAAAGGGAGCCCTGGTGGTACAGTGGTTAAACGCTGGGCTGTTATTCGAAAGGTTGGCAGTTCGAATCCCCCAGCCACTCTGCGGGAGAAGGATGCGGCAGTCTGCTTCCGTGAAGATTTATAGCTTTGGAGACCTGATGGGACAGCTCTACTCTGTCCTACAGGGTCGCCATGAGTAGGAATTGGCTCCACGACAGTGGGTTTGGTTTGTATTTTATCTTAAAAAAAAAAAAAAGGACATGTGCACACAAAATCTCCCCATCAGCCACCTCAACTGAATCTTCAAATACACTAAACTCAGCCTGCAGCGGGAGACATTTATACTAGGCTAAGGATTTTTTAATCAGATTTTTTTCTTTTTTAATCCTAGCGGGTTACCGTGTCAGTCTTTGAAAATCACGAAAAACAGGATGGTTGCTCCTCTGTCTAGAGTAGGTTAGGTACAACAATGGCTCTTAGAAGGCAGAGGCTGACCTTCAAGAAGCCCCCTCCAACCCTGGATTATATGGCATACAGCCCTTACTCTCCTTGACTGCCCTTTGTTACATGGAGTGGGAGACATTTGTCATCCAGTTGGTTCACGTGGGAATGTGCCTTCTTGGTGCAGAATCGAGGGCACTGGTGTGTGTGTGTTGGGGGGGGGTCCACTCTGGGGAAATATGGGGCTTATGTATCTAGGAGCCTCCTGGTCCAAGAGCTCTTAGAAACCCCCCCCCACCCCCTTTTACCAGGTCCTGAAGGAATTTTACTTCCCTCTTGGGTGTTGCTCATTGCTGTGGCAACCACACACCAAATACCAGCTCCTCCCCACTCCTCTCATCCCTGCTCCACCAGGGCTACAAATTACACATCGTGTACCCAAATATATACGTTCTGGGCTGACTATACATGGCATTTGGGGCTCTGATTTAGCTGGCAGATGTGAACAAAAAAAATCACTCAAGCTTCTGAATAAGAGTCTGTTGCTGATGGGTATGTTAAAAGCCCAGAGGCAAACCGAGTGCAAGGTTTACCAGGCCGCCCAAGCTCTCGTTATAGCTTCCTGCTCATTAGTGTGAGGTCATTTGGGCTGGGGAAGGGGGCTGTGGGTTGAGGGAGGTTGAAGGTTCTATTTCTGGAGGATTGTGTGTCTGTTTCAGGGGAATTTGGCCCCGAGGCCCCCCCGCCCCCAAATCCCCTCCCAGTTCTACAGAATGGGCTGGGCTGGGCTTGGAGGTGCTAATTAATCTCTTCCTGCCTCAATCCTGGAGCTCAGCCCCACAGCTCTGACTCATGCAACCTGTGGCCAGCCCCAACTGTCAATGCCTGCCCCTCCTCTCCCCCCAACTGCTTCCATTCGCCGAGACTTCAGGGGAGAATGGTGCAGCAGACCAGCCAAGGGACCACCCCCGGGATGGTTCCCAGCCTCTCAGCAAGCCACGCGGTGCGCCTTGGCATTTTTGTCTGCCTCTCCCCACTCCTGCGCTTATGCATTTACCAAATGACAGCTCTGTTGCCCAAGATAGAGGTCATGAGGGTTTGGGTCTGCTCGGGGAAACAGCTCAGCCAGCTGCAATCTGTCCGCTACCCAGTGACCTCCCGGTGAGCGAGGGCAGCTCAGGCTGCAAGGCGGTTAATCATGCAGGACGCAGGTATGGCGTGATGCCTGGCCCAGGGCTTTGGGGAAGAAATCCAGCTATCACACTTGCTCAGCAGCTGCCTTCCTTTGGAATTGCTGAGGCTCCTGTAGTTTTCAGGGATCAAAGTGAAATCTGACAGCAGAGGCTACCTGTGTTAGGAGATGAACCGCCCCAAAGTATGTGCTGCAGGGCACTCCCGAGGTACCCGCTCTGCCAAGAGAGAGGAGAGCTGCCGCCTGCACCCCCTACGGCTCTCTCCTTCCTCTTTCACCCCCGACCCCAGTTTGGATGATTCGGAAGGAACCACTTTGGAATGGGAGGGGTATTCCGTCTCTGCCAGGTGCTTGCCTAGTTACAGAGGAAGCAGTTTTTTTCAAGGTGGGAATATGCGATGTTCCTTAGTGCTGGTCAGTTGGGAATGTATCATGGTGCCAGGAAACTGCGGCCAGCTCAGCTCGAGGCCTTGGCATAGCTGAGCGAAGGAGCTCAGGGTGGTTGAAAATGCTATTAGCAGGCAGCCTTTGTCCAAGTGAAGAAATATACAGTGATTAAGAACTGAGCTGCGTAAGGTGCATTCCAGAGACACCGAAGCTTTGCATACAGACAAAGTGCCTTTCACCTTTGAGACATTTGGCAAAGTGTAATCCAATAGCATTTGGGAGCCTTCAATTTCATGGACCACGGGCTAGATGCTGGGTTCACAAGCACCCACGCATTCAATTCCCACCCTCCGCCCTGACTAATCATTTCAGCTGTGTGGCCATCTTGATGGCTAGAAGCCTGGAAGAAGGTGGCCATGGAGTCCTTTGTTTCTAAAAGGAAACGCACAAAAGGAATAGCTCCCTTTTGTGCAGAGTTTTAAAAAAAATCAACATGCTGCTTGACATGCTGTGGCTCTGTGCATTGCACTTCCAGATATTAATCAACAAAGCATGCACGATCCGGGTTACCAAGAGCTTCTGCTACTTACTTACCTGCCAGACTGATGTAAAATCTTTGATCAGGAGTAGGGCTGTGGCTCAGAGAATAGCCATGGGGGTCAGATGGCGTACTGGGGATAGCAGAGCCAAGCACTAGGGGCTCAGGAGGGACCCTTTTCAACACTAAGCGAGTAAAGACATCTGAGCTGCAGATGGGATTCTCTCGCTGACTTGCCCAGATGACCTGAAACCAAAGCTACAGATCTCAAGTCCACCAAGTCAAGATCCAGGCTACATGGGGATAGAAATCAACAGTAATTGCCTCTGGGGGGAGTCTCTGGGTGGTGCAAACAGTTAAGTGCTCAGCTGCTAACCAAAAGGTTGGTGATTTGAGTCCACTCAGATGCTCCTCAGAAGAAAGGCCTGGTGATCTACTTCAGAAAAATCAGCCACTGAAAACCCTGTGAAGCACAGTTCTATTCTGACACACATGAGGTTGCCATGAGTCGGAGTTGAATTGATAGCAACTGATTTTGCCTCGAGGGTGGGGGGATTGACTGGGAAGGGGCATGAGGAACTTTCTAGGGTGATGGGGTATAGGTTACACAGGTATATACATTTGTCAAATTCACTGCACTGTACATTTAAGATCTCTGCATTTTACTGTATGTAATTCTATCTCCAAAGAAAAAAGAAAGGTTAAAAAAAAAATCCCAGCTATCATCTCTCTAACTGCGCAACTTCTTGGAACTTCCCGCTTCTTACTCTTTCTCAGTCGTTGAGTCCATCTTTGCCTTCTGGATAAATTCAATGCTTCCCCATCCAGTTTAGAAGAAACCCAGGTTTCTCTGCTAGGGGAACTGAAACTTTCAACAGAACTAATTTGGAACACTATTTCTAGCTTCCATTGACCCAAACTGATCCCCTAGTTGTGACACATAGGCATTTGTCATTCTTGCTAATGAAAAATGGTGTTTTGCTGAATATAGCCCACCAAGTGACCTTAGGAGCTAAGAGTGGGATGCTCAAGAGATAAGCTGTCCTCTCATGGAGACTGAAGGTCATCTATGACTAGAAGACACTCAAGTTCATAAAGGATGTGTATATGTGGAATTGCAGGTTGCGGGTGGGTAGGGGACTTGCTGAGGAGAGCAGTCAGGATCCTAAAGAGCCAGGTGGAAAGGTAAGGGTCCTGGCCTGGATAGAGCGGGAAGGAGATAAGCCAGGGACCTAACTTCATGGGGATGACCTTCCTGGAGGTTAGTGCCACCGTGTATCTTCTTCACTGTGGTATCTCCTCCCTTGATGATCTTTAAAACTGGGGAGAGAGTGCCATTTGCTTGGGATCCTTTAGGGGTCTGAGAACCTTTGACAGGGGAAGGTAGAAAAAGCTGCACTTAATAAAGAATGGTTTCAAAAACCTTCAACTCTCCATCTGTCATCAACCCTCTTTTCACCTTGGTGCAGCAAAAGAAGGCAGATGAAATGGGGAAACCAGGTTATGGGGCTAGCCAAGGATTACAGACTGCTAATCCATAGCAGGGAGTCCTCGGGTGGTGTAAACAGTTAACATGCTCTGCTGCTAACAGAAAGGTTGGAGGTTCGAGTCCACCCAGAGGCACCTAGGAAGAAAGGTGGCAATCTACTTATGAAAATTCAGCCATCGAAAACCCTGTGTAGCACAATTCTACTCTGGCACATATGGGGTCGCCATGAGTTAGTCGACTCTATGGCAACTAGTTAAATCCACAGCACAGCTAGCGGAGCAGCAGATGGAGGCAGAGAGGTCGTTTCTGGCTTCCTCAATCTCCAGGAGGTGGGGGAGGAGGGCAGGGGCCCTGTGGCCATAGCTTTTCCTGGGGTCTGTATTATTTCTGGGTCCTCGCCAAGGCTTCCGATCTCTCTCAGGACCTTAAGGGTATTTTATTTGGTTTTAAAATATTCTCTTTATTCAATTTTTTTTAATAAGAAAATATACCACAAATATAAAACACCACCAACTAAGAAAATCATGCAGTAGGTGAAAATTGAATTAATAAAAGAAATAGTTCCCTGGCTGAAGAATTAATATACGTTCATATACATTTAAACTGGGTCTTGTTAAAAAATAAGGAATCTGAACAAAATAGTAGATTTTTTTGGAACTGCCAACTATCTCTGGTACAGTGGTACAAAAACAACCAGGTTTTGCTGTGTAAATGGTGGCTATATGGAATCTACCCAGAAGTCACATCTTTGAAAATCAATTCCCACAAAATGTCACTGGGACCATGAGCAGGCTCAGACACCTTCACTCTAGCCTATACTGGCATCTAATAGTGCCCTTTTTTTTTTTTTTTTTTTAATTAAAAAAGGGTGAGTTGCCAGCCCTGCTATCTGGATTAATTGTAAAAGAAGCAACCTATCCCTGATCTCCCAGGGCATTTATTATTTCTTATTCCTACCCAACAGGGTGGCATCGATATCTCATGTACCCTACCTTCTCAAGGGCCCTCCTCTTTAAATCACCCAGGCTTTGATGGTGGCAGGGTGAGGACGGGTCCCATTACCAAGGACACAGTTTAGTGGCTGAGGACAGTTATCAACAGCCACCTGTTTATTGAATATTGAAACAGCATTGTGCACATCAAGCAGGATGCTAGGCATCTTACAGACATTTTCACTAAGATCCACAACATCCTTGCTAGTGAGGTTATTATTTTAACTCCTCAAATTCAGAGGAAATAGGCTCAAATGTAGAGCTGAAGCACATTGCCCAAGAGCATATAGCGAGTCAGTGACGAGCCAAGTTCATTGGCCTTCATAGCCCCACACCTTCTATTTTGTATGTAGCCATACACCCAGAGGAGATGGATGGAGACACTCAGGAACTAAGGACTCCTCCATGTCCACCTGTGTTAGGCAGCCTCCCTGGGCAGCACATGGTGATATTCTCAACCTCACTAGGAAAGAAGCCTCAGCTCTTGGACGCCATGACACCATCTCAGGCAGTTTCTCTGAGGTGCTTCTCATCACATTTGGGGATCCTGAGAGAGGGGAGGTGCCACCTTGTGGCTGGCAGGTCTGGCAAAATGAGCCTTTGGCTACTGGGCTGAGCTGGGTGGAGGTCCCCACTGCTTAGCGCACATGAATTTAAAGGGGTGGCTGCTGGACCGGGCATATGAAGCCACCACTTGTGTTAATGGTGCTGATGCCTCTGGGATCTCACATAGTAACCATCCCAGGGAGGAGAGAAGCAGGTCTGTTGTTTACCTTTCTCAGGCGCTGCCTTACTGCAATTAGAGCTAATCCCATTTCAAATCATCCTAGGCTGAGTGCCTAATTCGGGATGTCCAAGGCAGGCTGGGGGAGCCCTCTCTGGGTGGTGTTCCTGGAACCTCTGACTCCTGCCCTCCATCATGCTTGTCACTTAAGAGGCTCTTTGCAGAAGCCAACTTCTGGCTGTCAGTTTTGGTGGGTGGTGGGAGACCTTCCACCATGGTCCCACCGCTGTGCCGGGGTAAATCTGGAACTAGGCCAGGATGCCGGGAGTGACAGGGCTCAGCAGCTGTGCCCACATCGGTGGCAGGCTGCCCAGGCACCAACTCCCCAGCCCCTTTCCAAGTTGTGCATTTCCGTCTTCCCTGCTGCTCTTTTATCCCCCTGCCGTGCCGGGGAAATGCCCCCATTTCATGATCAGGATCTCTTTCCTCTCCTTCCTCTCATCCTGACTGAACAGCACTGTTGGTCTTTCTACACTCAGCTTGCAGAAAATTCTTGGTGGACTCAGGAGTGGAGTTGGAAGGGTGTATTCTGCTTGCAAGGCCCCTCTGAAGCATGCCTTCCTGTGGCTTGCGCAACGCCTGCCTCTTCCTCTTTCCTCCTCCTCCTTCCCAAATGTACTCTGACATCTAAGTTGTGGTTCACCCCAAAGTAGGCAAAGGCCAAAAGACTCAAAGAAACAGGGCCTGGCTGTGTTGCTACTGGCAACAACTTGATGCTACTCTTTTCCAACTAGGAAGTTCAAGTGTAACACTTGACTATGAGGACTGGGCAGAGTGCAGCTGAAGCTTAGTAACATGATCTCATGGGCGGACAAGGCAGCCGGAGGAAGTTACTTGCTCTGGCAGGATGTGATTCTCCCCAGGACCCACGGGGACACTAACTCCACCCTCCTAAGGGCACTTATCACCTCCGGCAAACATGTTCACCCACAACATATACATTGGTCGGGGTCTTTGGTTAAGCCATTGCCAAGGTGGGGTCTATAAAGCTCAGGCAGTCAACTTGCTGAATCCCCCAAAAGCATCATACTTCAGTAAATACAATGACCCCCTCATGCCCAGGTCTATATGGACGCATATGCCTAAGAGGACTGGCTCATTTCTCCTTCCTCCCTCCCATCAGGAATGCAGTTCAGTAGGCATTAATCAGACAAGCATTCCTAACCTAAGTAAGAACGCAGCAAGGGGCAAGTCAGGCAGCATTTTCCTGGATCCCTGGATAGAAACTTAGGTCAGGAACAGGGAACTTTCTTGCTTCCCTACAGACCCTTCTCACACGTTGCTGTGATTCTTCTGGTCCCTGTGGGGCAGAGGGTGGGCAGTTTCCCAGCCTTCTCCTCCCCTGGTGGTCTAGTATGTAGGAAGGTGAGATTTCCAAGTTTCCTCCAGGACTTGGTCATGGCCCAGAAGGGGAAGGGTTCTGGAAGCTGTAACTAGAAGATGAAGCCTAAGGATGTTGCTGTTGGATTTCAAAGCATCTCTAAAGGTAGTAAGCCTTTTTATCCTGTTCTGCTAGAGAATGGGTCCAGGGGAAGCAAGGTACAGGACGGATAAATAAGGACATTATTTGTACATTGTGTCTGGGACAAGGGACTCATCTAAGCATCACTACTGGGCCGCTCAGCTCCTTGTTTCTTAAAAAGGACAAACTATGGGTGCAAAAACTGGGCAGGAACAATGGAGACACCAAGATGTGGGTGCTGCTGACAGTCCACAGAACCAGGGTGTGAGGACGGGAGTGGTGGATGAATGGGAAGCCACGGACAAATGGATCATCGCTTCCGGATTTTGGAGCACCTTCTGTGCAGAAGGATCCCAAAGAAGGTTAGAGACTGTGGACGCCGGATCACTCACCCACTGCTGGAAGGAAGCCACCTCGGGGGTGAAATGCAGCGGCCATTCTGACTCTGCGCCAGCAGCACTGGGCAATTGTGTTTTTAGGAAGGGAAGTGAAGAATAACTTATCCAGCTGAAACCATGAAGACCTGTGGCTTTAGAGGAGCCCCTGCCCACACAAGCACACAGATGCAGCAGGCATGCGGTCCATGCACAGGGCACATGCAGGACAGCGGCGCATGGTCATCCGTGGACCATACGCTGCATGCGGAGGCGTCGATCAGGCAGGCAGCACACGCGCCTGTGCACACGTGTACATACCCATGTGCACGTTCACACTGCAGGCACTTACACAAGTGTCTCATGCAAGATATGTAAGCGTAACAAGCGATTGGCTGTGGAGTTTTACATCAGGCTCCTAAGATGCCAATCTTTGACAAATACCATCAACTTAGAGCATTTACCTTAAAATATGTATATAAAAACTGGATTCTCCCCAGGAAAAGGCCATTCCTGTTAAGGGAAATGGCCTCCCCACTTCTGTTTCTGTCAGTAGTATAAGCAGCAGGAGTGTGTACCCCAGGCTGGTTCACTGGGGGACTTCAAAGCATCCCCAGTCACTTGCTTCTGATTCCTCCATCAACCTCACTTTGTAATAAGTGTTTAAAAAATAGAAGCAACTGGACGTGCTAAGGTTGCATTGCTCAGGGTGGCTCCAGGCGGAGAGACAGCTGAGAAGCAAGTGTTTCTGGGAATGAGGCTTCTGTTGTACAGGGGCTACATTTGGATGATTGGATTTCACGCTCTTATCATGGGGAGAACCATTACTGATCTGTGTCTGGACACAGGAGGCATCTCAGGGTCTTGCATCTCAGTAGGAGAGAAAATGCCAGTTCCTGAAAATGTATGAGATGTTTTCCTGGTGGCTCTCCCCAACTCCCAGCACCACCTGGGCTGGCAAGCCCCACAGCTCCCACAGCTTCCCGGGAAGTGCTGAGGAGCCTTGAGAAATCGATCACAGAGCAGAAGCTGGCCTGCTGGGCATCACAGTCTCTCCATGCTTAGGCAATACAGAGAAACCATTTCTCTGAGTCTACTTTAAAAATAAGCCAATAATAATAGCTACCATTTACTGAGTAGTTACCATGAAGTGGTCTCTGTAATAAATAAATGTGCATTAGGCACATTGTCAGATATGATACCCACTTACCTATCCTCAGCTGCAAAATAATCATAATGATACCTACCTTGCTGAATATTGTTGGAAATTAAATAAGGCCATAAGGAAAGATCTAAGCATGAGGCTGCAAATGTCATCATAACAGTGGAAATAATACTTAGAGCTATACTTGTTGAAAGGACCCTGGTGGTGCAATGGTTAAATGCTCAGCTGCGAACTGAAAGGTTGGTGGTTCGAATCCACCCAGCAGCTCCATGGGAGAAAGACCTGGTGATCTGCTCCTGTAAAGATTACAGCCTAGAAGACCCTGTGTGGCAGTTCTACTCTGTCATATTGGGTCACTATGAGTTGGAATCGACTCGATGGCACCTAACAACAACAACATACTTGCTGAAGTGCCCCCTGGGTAGCACAAATGATTAAGTGCTCGGCTGCTAACTGAAAGGTTGGCCATTCAAATCCACCCAGAGGTGCCTTGGAAGAAAGTCCTGGAGATCTACTTCCAAAAGATCAGAGCCACTGAAAACCCTAGAGACCAAAACCTGTGGAGTCAATTCTGACTCATGGCAACTAGTACTGGTATACTTGTTGAGCACATACATTGCAAACGCTGTGCTAAGCACTTAATATATATATTTTCCCACTTAATCTTTTACTCTTATCTCCCTTTTACAGATGAGGAAACTGAGGCTTGGGAGCTGCCCAAGTCACACACACAGCTAGTAAGTAAAAAGTGGCAGAGCTGGAGTAGAATGAAGGTCCACCTCAGGCCTGAACCAGCATGACACAGATGCCCACAGTATGATACTAGGAGCACCCAAGAAATGGCTGTAATTGCTATGATGCCCTCATCTACTCCTCCCATCTGCCCTGTGCAGTAGGCACTGTTATCACTCATCGGGCAAGGGAGCAACTAATCTAGTATCTTATACCAAGTGGAGAAATAGGGATTCCACCTGGGGCTGCTTATCTCTAACTTAGCCCATCTCCCTACATTTTGGTGGGCACCAAAGGGAAAGAGCCATCTTTGGTGCTAGATGAGAATGCAGTTGGGGGAAATGTTGCTGCCAGGTTTTCAACAACCTTGAACTCTGGGTGGTTGGTGCTGCTCAGGCACACCCCAGCTCCTTACTCTTCAGTGACACAAACAGGTAACTGGCTACTGACACAATAAGGAGTGGTCTGGATGGCTCATGGTAGTCAGTCACGAGTGGCCAATCAAGGCTTTCTCAAAAACACCACTCTCCTGCCATCCAAGGTATAACAATCAGTCTCTATTTGCCTGGAGCAACAGAGGAAGAAGGAGAGTCATGAATAGGAGGAGGAAATGGAATGCGTGACTAATCGCCTCCATGAACAACTGGATGGTGCCCGGCTACCATTACTGAATGTTTTGATCAAAGATTCTATAGAAGAATCCTGATCAAAGGGGGGAAATGCAGAACAGAATTACAAATTCTCATGGACTCCAGAATTTCTTGAGCAATCAAGGCTGGATGAACCCCCAAAACTATTGCCTTGAGATAAACTTTAAACCAAAAATGTCCCTTCAAGTCTTCTTTAAACCAAACAATAGCTTAGCTTAATTAGTACAGAATGTCTGCCTGGAGCATTGTGCTCTTTTAAAGAACGGACCTATATGGGATCAAACTGGACAACAGCAACTCAAGTTAGATAGGAAGGTCAGGGGGCAGAAAGTTTATGTTAATGGGGGGGACAGTTTGGAAAAGGAGGGTGAGAATGGTTGTACAACTTGAATGTAATCAATCTCACTGAATTGTACATGTAGAAATTGTTGAATTGGTATATGTTTTGCTGTGTATATTTTCCACAACAACAAAAAATAAAATAAATTATTAAAAAAAAAACAACAAAAAACCCATGACTCTCCTGCTGGAGCAAGACCCACTTCACTGTGTGCCAAAAACCAAACTAAGCCTGTTGCCGTTGAGTCCATTCCCACTCATAGAGACCCTACAGGACAGAGTAGAATGGCCCCGTAGGGTTTTCAAGGCTGTAATCTTTACAGAAGCAGACTGCTGCATCTTTCTCCTGTGGAGTGGCTGGTGGGTTTGAACTACCAACTTTTTCGTTAGCAGCTGAGCACTTAACCACTGTGCCACTGGTGCTCATAGCTCCTGGTCAGATGGTGAGATCACGTTCCCTGGGGAGTGTGCAAATGAAGGGAACCTTGACACCAAAACCTAAATGAAGCTGCTGAAGGCCAGACTGGGGGACTCTGATGGTCACTACCCTACTCACACTCCTTCCTGGTGATTCTTCTCATGATGTCCTGCAAATCCAGCAACAAGTCTAGACTGAAGGCTAGCAAATCACGGGATCTGAAGGGGTGATATTATCAAAGAAATCTCCATCAGGTATATGACAGGTGGATCATGATCACTCATACATGCTACTGGTTGACATCTTTGTACATTTAGCATTATGGATGCCTGGAATCTTCCAGTATCATTCCGGACAGGGAAGCCACAGAATTCCCTCACTACAAAAGATGCAAATTCCAAGACTTGGGTGAGTTTTGTATTGGAAGATCCATCTCCGTTTCCCAACTTAATGCGGTATGATGTAAAGGCCAAGTTCCCTGTCTTTGCTTGGCCGTCTGTCTTTTTCCATTAAGCATGAAGGCTTAGATGCGCCATGCTCTTGATGCAAATTCAGAAAGGCCAGGGGCATGGTGTAAAATGGTTCTCCAATCTCGTGAAAAACTATGGGTGCATGCTCAATCCCCATACCTCCCTCTTCCCCACCTCTTATATCCAGGCAACAATAGGGCCTGCCAGAGTTTAAAGGAATGTCTGCAAGAACATAGTAACACTCAACTCTGACTGGGCTTTCTTTAGCTTTAAAAAATGTCTTATTAAAACTTTGCTGACTTTACGGGGATCGCCATGTTTAATGAGAGGCCTCAAAGAAATTGAAAGCAAAAGATGAGGAGAGGAAAAAAGCCATAAACTGTAATCACCATAATTATGCAATCCCATGATGAGTTGAAAGCCTCCCTGGTGAAGCCCCAGAGAAGAGGGAGTATCATTTGCAATTGGGCTGGTTCTCAGGACAGCTGGAAAGAATGTGACATGAAAGCCCTTCCCTTCCCCTGAGTTGAATTGAGGATGAGCCCCCAAGGCAGATCCTGGGAGGAGGGGATCCCCTCCATCCAGGGAGTGCAGTTTCCCTTTGGTCTGTGGCTTCTGGGGGTCTGTTCCACTCCTGGCCAAGGTGAGATGTTTTGGGTCCCAGCTTGACCACCTGGAATCTGTAAATGCTATTGGGTGAAAGCAAATGGCTTGATCATCTTTCTGCTTTCAACAAAATTTCCTTTCTGGATGGATATGAAGCTGTTTTCTCCAGCCCAGGGCCAGGGCGCCCCATGCACATGACCAGCCCTGATTGTGCTCAGCCCAACTGCATTCCTATCACCCAGCCTCCCTGTGCCAACAGGTGCCTTCGTCCTCTGCTCGCTGACCTCCTTTTAGACATTCAGGGGAGAGAGCCTGGCTGCTCAGAGCTCAGCTGCTGCAGCAGCAAATAGCTTAAAATTTTTTTTTAAATTTAAAAAAGGCAAGGATGACATGTGAAGGGCCGTGATTTCACTTGTTGACAGCTTCCCTTGCTTGGACAGTGTCATTATCTGGCTTTCTCTCCCTCAAGGCACAGTCTGATCTGGATCTTCTGGATCCCTCTTCTCCACTCCCAGCAAACTCCCACCAAATGACCCAAACTTCTCTTCCATGGCTTATTTATAAACTACAGAATGAAAT
Organism: Trichechus manatus latirostris; assembly: GCF_000243295.1. Lineage (NCBI taxonomy): Eukaryota > Metazoa > Chordata > Mammalia > Sirenia > Trichechidae > Trichechus > Trichechus manatus. Next base: position 25,325,220 of record NW_004443946.1, on the reverse strand, counting down.
TTAGTTGGATCCATTTAACAAATATTTATGCCACATAGGATCCCAGTTGGAAGAGATCGTGGAATCCAAGGCAAAACCTGATCTACAATACCCTTGACCACTCAGCTTCTAAATGCTTTCAGGATGCTCATTGCTCCTTGAGGTGGCACATTCCATTGCTGGGTAGTTGCTACTGTTAGAAAATCCCTCAGGAGAGTGATGCTCCCCGTATCTTCTACCCATTTACTCTAGCTTTGCCCTCTGGAGCAACTCCGAGTGTTCACCTCCTCTGGAAGACAGACAGACACAATTTAATCTCACGATGGCTTTCGAGTCTCCTTGGGGGCTGTTGTGTGCTGTTGAGCTGATTTCTACTCATCCCATTGAAACCTACCGCCACTGAGTCACTTTCAACTCAGAGTGACCCTGTAGGACAAAGTAGAACTGTCCCATAGGGTTTTCAAGGCTGTAATCTTTACGGAAGCAGACTGCCACATCTTTCTCCTGCAGAGTGAGCGGCTGGTGGGTTCGAACCACTGACCTTTCAGTTAGCAGCCAAGTGCTTACCCACTGTGTCCTCAGGGCTCCCATCCCTGTCCTAGATTCCTGCCGTTCCAAACCCTAATTAACGCCTGGAGGTTTCTCTCTCCTGCTTCTTCTTTTGTGGTGATTCTGCTCCCCCTGGCAGGACTGAGCCGGATTCCCACTTCAGCAGAGGCGAGCGTCCTATCTCCTGAATGGTCTGCATTTCTTGCTTGATCTGCTTGTTGTTTATCTTGCTTGTTGTGGTTAGCTGCTATTGAGTTGGTCTTTGAGCCATGGTGACCCCATGCACAACAGAACGAAATACTGCCCGGTCCCGTGCCATCTCCACGATCAGTTGCTGATCGGACTGTTGTGACCTAGAGGGTTTTCATTTGGAAGTGATCTTTGGAAGTAGATTGCCAGGCCTTTCTTCCTAGTTGGTCTTAGTCTGGAAGCTCCACTGAAACCAGTTCAGCATCATAGCAACATGCAAGCCTCCACTGACAGGTGGCGGCTGCATATGATGTGCATTGGCTGGGAATTGAACCCGGGTCTCCCTCATGGAAGACGAGAATTCTACCACTGAACCACCGCTACCCTACTTATCCTGCTTGTCGTTGTGTGCTATTGAGAACTGGCCCATAGGGTTTCCTAGGCTGTAACCTTTACAGGAGCGGATCATCAGATCTTTTCTCCTGCCAAGTCGTTGGTGGGTTCGAACTGCTAACTTTTCGGTTAGCAGCTGAGCTATTATTAATTGTTGCGACACCAGGGCTCCTTTTATCCTGCGTTCACCTTCACCCTCTGCCCTCTCACTGGACAGATGGGAGCCTGCGGCGGTTTCAGTGTGGCCTCATGGGGACAGGCGCCAGAAGTCTGACTGTACAAGTGACAAGGAACAGGCTGAAAAATTCCACGGCCCCATAAGTCACTGTGAAAGTCAGCGCTCCTTCTAGAAGGATCTCTCCTGAGTGGAGGTGGGGAGGAAGACTCTGTTATGGCAAAGGGCAGCAGGTCACTTCCCGAAATAGATTCCTGCTGGCATATCCACACAGTTTGCCCCCAGCCTCCCTCACCGGGAGACTGGCAGGATACTCGGCCTAGATCTGAATCACTGGCTGTAAACACACAGCTGTGCCTTTCTGCCTCAGAGGAGTTTGGTTTTCACTTGACTGCTCGGCACACGAGGTCTGGGGAAGGCAGGAGAGGGGCTGGACAGGGGAGAGGGCGGGCCAGTCAAGAGGGGCCAGGGAGCAGCTTCCAGCAGCCCCATGCTGGGGAGGCTGAACCATCAGAGGGTTTTTCTCTAAGCGGGTACTCATGGGGAGGGCATTTGGGGGCTGCTTTTGACTGAGAGGTCCATGAGCTGCAACACCTGGGGGCTCCTCCTTCCAAGAGGAGAAGCAGGGTCTAGGACTGAGTTTCTCAGAAGTTACAACCTCTGACCCTTTTGGATAAATAAAAATTTCATCCCTTCCCAGAAGGTCTTAAAGATTCCACCCCATGGAGAATCATGGTGTCTTCTCTGCATCCCACCAGCCAAGCTGATAGTGTTACGTTTTACATTTTATAGTTTGTTTGTGAAAATAGGTTGTTACATTTTTGTTTTCCAGCTACAAAATTATAGTCTTAAATATGTGTTTTCAAACTTCCCATGGAGCCAAGACAGAGCTAGACGGATAGAGACGAAGGGACTTGAGCTACCCCTGACTGGAACCAGGATAACACTGCCTCCAGTAACCTCCATTTGCCCATCTCTAAAAGAGGACAGTGACGAGCTGGCCCGAGTTCCCTAGGGAACTGGAAGGTGTGGGAGCAGATGAGCTGCAGAGTGATGCTGAGGTCCTCAAATGCTCACATTTCATTCTTTCCCATGTCCAAGGGGCCCTGAGACCCCACTGTATATGAGGTGGGGTGGTGGCCCCAAGACCCTCCACCCAGTTGACCTCACTTCCTGCTCCCACTCTCAGCAGGGCATTCAGATCTGAAGGGTGGGGACTATAACACTTGCAAGGTTGCCAGTGTGGGCATTGCTTACCCTGTTCTTTGTGACCCCTCAGTGCCCTCCAGGGGTCACAGTGTATGAATGAGCCTGAGTAACCGAGAAAGGCCTATGGTTTAGGCTGCCTCTGGCACTCTTAGTTCTTGTTAGCTGCTGCTGAGTCAGCCCTTGACTCATGACGATCCCATGTGCTACAGAATAGAACTGCTCCATAGGGTCTTCTTGGCTGTAATCTTTATGGAATCAGATTGCCGGGCCTTTCTTCTGTGGCACTGCTGAGTGGGTTTGAACCACCAACGTTTAGGATGGCAGTTGATTACAAACCACGCGTGCCCCCCAGGTTCCTCTCTTAGTTCTTCTACCAGTCCTTTATCCTCAAATCCTTGCCTAGGGTTTTTCAACACACACTCAACTCAATTCTACCCATGATTTATTTGCCTGTCTCGAAGGCTGGCAGACACTTCCCCGATTAGCTAGCTAACTGGGCAGGAAGGCAGCTCCTCGATAAAGCTAAGGGATGGTTACCCCAACTCAAAACTCTCAGAATGGAGAGAAGCATAGACCCACAGAACAGTCCCAGCTGGAAGGGACCCTAGAGATGTCTAGTCCAAGCCATTGTACAGAGGAGAAAATCAGGGCTCAGAGAGGGCTAGTGATCTGCCTGAGGCCACACAGCAGCAAGCTAAGGCTGGAAGCAGGAACCACGCTTCATGGGGGCTGCTGAGGAGTTTCACGGAGTCCTGGGAGAAGTCCTGGCTGCTCAAGAGAGGCAGATTTTCAAGCTTTCCCTCCCCAAATACTACTATGGAAGTCCACCTCCATCTCTAGCCAGGGCCAGGTTTTCCTAGGCTGGCTCTCAGGGCTCTGATACCAAGTTGTGTGACCCACTGATCCCCAAGGGGGCCTAGGGCCTGTTTGCAATCAAAACTGACCCTGTGTAAAGATTTTTAGCAGACTGACCTTTGCCGGAGGACTGAAAATACACATTTTTTTATACTGTGGGGACTATGCTGAGTCTAGGTATTTCAGACTCATCCCATCAAGGGAAATGGCTGTTCCCATGAAAAGCTGAGGAGGAGGGAAACAACCCTACTCCTCCCCACCCCTGGGCCAAAGGAGATGCTAATGCTGTGTTGGCTGGGGGGCTGACAGCGGGGCGGGGGGCTGGTAGTCTGTCCTCTCCCTACTCTGCCAGAAGCCTCAGCCTTCCATTTCTGGTTCAGCACCTGGGCCTGGAGCTGGGGGCTTCTCCCTGCAGAGCTGCCTGGAAGCGGGTGGGTGAGCGGCTGACTTCCCGGCTCTCATTAGCTTTTCTTTGGCTTTTGGCCTGGGAGGGAGAGAGAGAGAGATAGGGAGGGAAGGTGACAGCTGGCTCCAAGAGCTCCCTGGTCTCCATCTGACTTTCCTGCTGCATTCCTTGGCAGGCAGGACAGAAAAGCCTGCTGTAGGGATGCCACCGGAACAGCCTGCTGCAGGGATGCCACTGGAACAGCCTGCTGCAGGGATGCCACCGGAACAGCCTGCTGCAGGGATGCCACCGGAACAGCCTGCTGCAGGGATGCCACCGGAACAGCCTGCTGCAGGGATGCCACTGGCACATGCCGAGGCTCCCTGGGCTTCCGGCCCTTTGCTGCCTTAATTCCAAGGAGCACCTGGACGAAGCTCAACAGAGGTGTTCTCTTAGGAGGTGGGTGAGACCTCATTCTCACCGCCCCTCTCCTTGTAGCCTCCACTGCTTGCTTCTGTACCAGTAACCCATTTTCCATATTTGTAGGCCAAGGCTGCCACCGATGAAGCTCTAAAGAGAGCAGTGAGGCTTCAGCTGAGCTCCCGGGCAAGGGATCCAGGGAGGCTGATGCCAGCACCAGTCAGGGCAGCCATTTCTCCTAACTTTTAAGTGTCATCACGCTGCCTGGCTTCTCCCATGGAACTGTACACAAAGGGGCAGGTGCCTTTCTCTGACTTCTCTCACCAGACGGCAGTGCCACCATCCAAAAAGGGAAAATCACTGCTGTGGTAGCTAGGCTAAGGGTTCTTTCCTTCCTCTAGTTCTCCCCCCCAGCCACCCAGAGTCAGCCCCTGGTGAGGCCCTCACCTCTGTGGTAGACCCTTGTGGAATCTGAAGGAAAAGGCACACTTAAGAGACAAGCAGAGGTCACTAAGTGGCGCAATCAGTTTGTGCTCCACTGTTAACCTAAAGGTTGGCAGTTGAACCCCCCCACCGCCACCCAGTGGTGCCACAGAAGAAAAGACCTGGTGATCTGCTTCCATTAAGATTACAGCCAAGACTGTAGGGACCATGGTCTCGGGGAACATCTAGCTCAATTGGCATAACACAGTTTATAAAGAAAGTGTTTTACATCCTGCTTTGCTGGAGTAGTGTCTGGGGTCTTAAAAGCCTGTGAGCAGCCATCTAAGATACTCCACTGGTCTCACCCCTTTGGGAGCAAGGAAGAATGAAGAAAACAAGATACAAGGGAAAGATTAATCCGAAGGACTAATGGACCACAACTACCACAGCCTCCACCAGACTGAGTCCGGTACAACTAGATGGTGCCTGGCTACCACCACTGACTGCTCTGACAGGGATCACAACAGAGGGTCCTGGACAGAGCTGGAGAAAAATGTAGAACAAAATTCTAACTCACAAAAAAAGACCAGACTTACTGGCCTGACAGAGACTGGAGAAACCCTGAGAGGATGGCCCCTGGACACCCTTTTAGCTCCGTAACAAAGTCACTCCTGATGTTCACCATTCAGCCAAAGATGAGACATCCCCATAAAACAAAATGAGACTAATGGGGCACAACAGCCCAGGGACAAGGACTAGAAGGCAGGAGGGGACAGGAAAGCTGGTAATAGGGAACCCAAAGTTGAGAAGGGACACTGTTGACATGTCATGGGGTTGTTAACCATTGTCATAGAACAATATGTGTACTAACTGTTTAATGAGAAACTATTTGTTCTGTAAACCTTTATCTAAAGTACAATAAAAAAAATTAATAAAAAAAAAAAAGATTACAGACAAGAAAACCCTAAGGAGCAGTTGTACTCTGTAACACATTGGGTCACCATGAGTCAGAACTGACTCAATGGCAACTAACAAGAGAGAGCAGTGGGCAGGCGAGCCTTTCAGCCCTGGCCACACCCAGACCCCTATTGTCATTTGTCAACTGCAAAACCAGGAAGGCAGCAGACACTGGCAGGCTGGTCCAGCTGAGTGGCAGGAAGTGGTCTTTAGTCAGAGCAGCTCTTCCTCCTCCCAAGTCAGGTAATGCCCGGACTTCCCACCAGAGACTTTGAAGACAAGATGGAAAATGAACCCACAATGATGTGAGATGTTTTCTACTGTGGTTTTCATATTTTACAGCTACTGTGAAAGGCTTCTCGGCAGGACTAGGGAGAAAACAGGCTCCGGCTCATTTGAGCTGATGCCACATCTAGAGGCGTCCTTGAGATGCTGCTATGTATTACAGCTCTTTCTGAGACTGAGGCTCCTTAGACCAGGGCTCTCATGTACAGTTGTGTGGGTGATTCACTGAACAAGGGCACCCAGCTGAGGGGATAAGCAGGGGCTGAAATCCCGCCTGCACTTTGCTTGTCAAGCTGGGTATCTGCAAGGCTGGGGCCTCCAGAGGGGGTGCCATTTTGTTTTGAATAAAGGTGCATTATCGACTAGTTGGAAGTTCCTGGGTGATTAAAAACATGCTCGGCTGCTAACTGAAAGGTTGGACGTTCGAGTCTACCCAGAAGTATCTCACAAGAAAGGCCTAGCGATCTGCTCCTGAAAAATCAGTTACTGAAAACCCTGTGGAGCACAGTTCTCCTCTGACACACATGGGATCACTATGAGTCGGAGTTGACGACAGCTACTGGTGGTGGTGAGCTAGCTGAGGTCCTGCCACGGACTGTCAATCTACTGTGGTTCTGAACCTAGGCCTTCTCTATCAAAGAAGCGGGATTTTACACAGGTTCTGTGGCTCCAGCCCACCAAACCATACGATGTTTGGCACAGCATGTTCAGATGTTTGCGTAGTATATTCAGGTTTGAGTGCCAGAGAATGAAGCTGTTGGGGTGAAAACTGCCATTGGAAAGAGAAGCTCACAGCCCTGCTTCTGTTGGAGAGTGGAAGACCCTTTCTGTACCCAAATTAGCATGGCCCCAGCAGCTTCCAGGAACCACATTAAATACTCCCTAGGATATCACATAAAAGGGGGCATCGGTGGCCTTCAACAGACAACCCCCCCATTTCATGACACACCTTGAGACCTGGGAAGAACAGTCTGCTTTCTCCAAATATGTCTCTTTTACCAAAAAAAGAAAGGCCATCAGGATGTTTTGGGAAGAAATTCTGAATTCAGATTAATCTTGACAACACTTAGCTGACTGACCTGGATCAATAATCCTCACTACCAATTAGTCCTAAATGGCAGCTGGTCTCACATCTTTGGTCCATGAGCTGCCCAGCTTCAATTCTTTATTTTTTCATTATTAGCCCCATGACATAGGTGGTCTTCTTATATACCGTTCCCAACAACATGGGAATGCTATTGAACTAGTGCTTCACTTATTCTTAGAGTTTGTAATATGAAATATTCATGTAGATCCTTCTTTTAGAGAAATCAAGCACCTTGTGTATATAATATCCAGAACATACTAACAGGCATACTGGTTGGTTGATTAGTTCTGCTTGATTAGAACACTAGGCTGTTGAGATCAAATCTTTGGGTTCCAGCCTTGAGTAATCTGAGATTGCCACTGTTCTACAGCCATGGGCCATATCCCCAAATTAGCTACATCTTTTGGGGGATGTGGTTTACCCTGACAACACAAGGAGGATAAAGAGCATGGATTGATCAATGCAACATCTATCCCTACCACTGGAACCAAAAAATCCAAATGCACCACCCATTAGAGCCTCCTGTTCATAAAAGAACAGCAGGGAATTTAGGAATGCATTTTTTAGTTTGGGCCTCTTATCATATAGACGCTAAAAATCTCAGGAGCTTGGGAAAGGTTTCTCCTTTCGTCTGCCCTGAAAATATCTCTGACAATTTTCCCACATGAGCACTTCAGACTTTTGGAAGGTGCCTGGTGCTTTCTTGTTCTAAACGCTTTGCTAACAGACCATGGGAAGCACTGAACCAGCACAACTTCTAGGATGAAGGGACATCAGTAAATGCTCTTCACAGTGCTTCACTGTGAGGTCATTCTGGGTTTTCCCGGTACCCACCTCTCATGAAAAGAAGCCTGAAAATGTTTAGACATCTCATCCAAGTACCAGCTTCCTCTCTTAAACCCTCAGCCCACATAGACAACCTGAAGAGCCTTCATGGGACTGTAGGTGATCTGTTTTCCTACAATCTGCACCTGAGAGTCCAAGTTGCCGACACCATATACCCTGGGCTTGTCAACAAAATCCCTACAATCCTCCACCCACAACAGCCAGGCCTCAAAAGAGATGGGGAGGGATGGGGTCCCTGCCACTCTCTAGAGGGCCATCAGGAGATGGAGTAAGTTCTGCAGGCCTTGTCTCTGATGGCCTGCGGCACCTTCTTGGTGTGTAAAGCCATATGGCCGTGGCAAACCAGCCATGAAGAGAGGCAGGAGACCAGCAGGCCTTGTATTCTGTGTGCTCTGATTTCTCACAAGGAAAGACCATAGAGGGGGAAGATCTGAGACAAGAAGGGATGCACACCCGTGTTTTAATTGCCAGCTACTAGAGTTACTGTGGTGTTTAATCTAGCAAATTGAAACTAATGTGAAATGCAGTTAAAATGAATCTAGTTATGACAGGGAAATGACTCAGTTGCTTTCAACCTAGACTTCTCAGAATATATGTTAAAAGATAAAATAAGGATACTAATTGCACTAATCAGGTTTTATAAGGATTTTCCTCTTCAACAGAAGGGAAAAAAAAGGCAAGTTAGCATCAGAAAGGGAAATGCCACCAGTTTCATGTATAGGATCCCTGCTCCCCAGCTGCAATCTTGGTTCCTTTTGGTTTGATGTTAACAGCGCAGGCTGGGCCCCTTGAACTCAGCACCTTGTTTCTGATGAATCAGTGAATGAGCTCGATTGAGTACTTCCTGTGTACCAAGCCCTAAGCTCAGATCTTGGAGAGAACAGCATGGAAAGTGGAGACTGATCTGTGCTGTTTTACAGACCACAGTATAGAATCTCTGCCATGCACCACATGGAAGGCCTACTCATTCAATACTCTCATCTGTTATCAGGGGGTCTCATGAGATGCCACTGTGGTGGTCTCTACCACTCTGTAAGGTAGGTTGCATGAAGGTAAGGCCACTTCTGACAAGAACAGTGGACCTGTAGCCCATATTTACTCAGTCTACCAGAATCAAGGCCTAGGGTGCTTGACAAGACCTTGCCCCCGGGGGTGTAGGGGGCAGGGGGCATGGACTCATTTCTCCCTCCACCTCACGGTGACTGTGGCCCTCTCCCCATCACATTATGAGCTGACAGGGGGCTGTAAGGGATGTTAGGTACTCATGCAGAGGCCACTAACACACACGCCAAGTAGGCCACATCGCCAGGATCCATGCAGCACAGCCGTTTTCTGCACACAGCAAAGCTGCCCACACAGCAACACCAGCTCACGACCTGCACTAGCGTGACTGCCAGAGTTCACAGAGGGAAATTTGGAGTTTTTTTTTTTTTTTGGAGATGAGCTATGGTTTGAGCCAATTTAGTTCATGGTAGAGTCACATGGCCTTCTCCCTGGCTGCTGCAGAAGATGCACGAACCGCGCAGCCCCAAGGGTGGTCGGGTCTCTCCTCCTCAAAGCTGCACCCGGAAGATCAAATGCCGAGGCCTGAGGCTGGGCGGCCACGTGTGCACCTTCTGCAGAGGGGGCCGTGTGGTCTTTGGCAAATCCATCCCTAGGAAAGAAGCTGCAGACACTCGCAAAAGAAAAGGGGGGTGTGGAGGGGGAAAGCACCAGAATCCCGCCCACCCTAACGGAAACAACAACAGAAAAGAACCGGAAACAAAAAAAAGAAAAAAAAGAAAGAAACGTTGAGGGAAGAAAACCAACTGAACTTACCATGCTGCGAGTGAATTTTTCTAGGGAAGTTCTACGACCTTGCTCACTTTCTGGCTTTGGGGGGAGGGGAACAAAAAAGGTAGGGAGAAAAATACAGGGAAAAAAAAATCTTCAGCTTAGACGTGGTTTCCAAACAGCAGCAGCCTCAGCTAAAGAACAAAAAACAAAAGCAAAACAGGGCGAAAACCGGGGAAAGAGAAGCAGCCAGCGCTGTTTGCGAGAGTCAGTGGAGGAGACAGAAGAGAGAAGCCCGGGAGGAGATGGTGCTGCCTGCTCGGAGCAGTGAGTGGGGAGGGAGTTCGCTTCTGCAGGGACACTTCATCTCCCTTCAGGGCTTGGGTGAAGAGCCCCCACAGCTGTCCGCAGGGCCTCAGTCAGCTGTTTTGAGCTGCTTGCTCGTTACTTTCAGTCGGCCTTGCCCAGGTGTAGGAGGCCACAGCCAGCCATCTGGGACCCCAGGTGAGCGCTGGTGAATTTGAAGGTGACACAGAACAGACTAGCTCTGAGGGCTGGGGTGGAGTTGGGGGTATTCTGATGGGATTTCAGGAAGGACCATGAGGGAGGTGAAGTCATAAGCTTCAGGAAGTCTCAGGAAGGACTTGTTTTCTCTCAGATTTTCCTGCCCAGAGGCAGCCAGAAATGTTGCTAACTTCGGTGACTTCCTACTGACCCCCACTCAGGGCCCTTAAAACAAGGAGGGTCTGCCTGTGTCCTTCTCAATGACAAAGGGTCTTAGGCCCCCAGAAGACAATAACATGAGGAACATTCTGCACATAAAAGTCTCTCTCGGTACCAAGGCAGAACTTCCCAAGGTTTACTCATGATGGACTGCAGGAGGCTCAGGTGACCAGCAAAGCTCCTTGGGGAACTCTCCGCTGAGGTGCCCAGGACAGGGGCAAGATGAGGCAAAGCTCTTGAATGCTCTCCTAAGCCTAGCCACTCTCTATAATAGGAGGAGAGGGGATGGTGTGTACCCAAACCTCTCCCCCAACTTTCCTACCTGCAGGGATTTCAGGAGAATACAGTTACAACCCAAATACCTCCTAGGTTATGCTAGAGCCCCATTCCAGGGTCCTGAACCTGGGACTCGGAAATTCAGAGTACTCACACTCACATTTACCTCTCTCTCTCTCTCTGTCACACACACACACACAGCACCCAGCAAATAATTAAAATTAGGGAGCTGAAGAAATAGCCAGGTGGGTCTGCAGGATTTGCTGAGAGCAGAGGGGGCAGGCAAAAGTCAGCCATCTGCCTATGTGGATGAAGTCTCGGGTGTCCTTGGCAGCAGTGCCCCTGTCCGCCCAACCGGCTGCCGGAAGACAGATACAGGGAAGTAGAAGGAAAACACAACACGAATGACACACCACCACAGAGCTGAGCTGCTTTTTTCTCTTTGCACAAGGGAATTGAAAGACACACACTTGGACCTGGGGACCAGACCAAGTCCCCACTCGGGGATGGCAGGTCTCAGCCTCAACCCAGTGGGCAGACCAGGCAGCATACAATTGGCTCAGATCAGGAGCTAGCATTCTGTTCCTATAATTCTTGTCCCCTGGCTACCGAGCTGCCGCTCACAGATGGTAGCGGTTGGCCTGACTCTCTCAGGTTCTGGTGCCTTTGCACAGGCCTTCCATGCTGCCCTGGAAAACCACTGCCATTGCCGCTTAATTGTCCCAGGAGTAGCCCTCAAAACCCAGCTCACCTACCTCTTGAGAACCTGGTTCTTTGGGGCAAATATCTTTTTCTTTGACAGGATGAGAAAAGTGGATGAATTAGGGACAAAGAGTCAGTAAGCTGGGTCTCCAGACCAATCTGGGGCCATTATTAGCAGAAAAATGAGGCCAGTTCATACCCCCCTCTTAGCTGGAGGTTGTGAGTCTCACATACCTGTTATGACCTGGACACTTATATCCCATGGTCAGCCCATCCCTGAAATCAGAAGATACTCTAGGCATACCTGGAAGTGTCGAGATACAAATCAGGTCCATGCCTGGAACTCTCAGGGAGAAATAAATGGCAGGAGAAAATACGTGTGTCGCTGTCTTTGGAAAAGATTAATTCCTGATATCTGAAAGGGTGTTGTCATCTGCAAGGGCTTTCTGCCCCAAGAACATCCCCTCATTTGGGGGCTGGGAGGAACATCCTAAGGAACTCTGCAACCTTTCACAGGAAGGCAGTCAGTTCCTTCCTCACCCTGTAACCTCTTCTGAGAAGGTTTCCTCTTATCACGGAGGACTTGCAAGTACAGATATCTCAGCACCACTCCCTCATTTCCTGTGCATTTTCCCTTTGTGCTCAAATCCACACTGAGACTCAGTGGCCTCTGACTTTTCCTCTTCTAGGTGTGCAGACAGGCCCAGAATTTCCCCAAATTGTAAGCAGTTCAGGTGTCTTGAGCCTACAAGAACTATGGAAAACTTACTTTGACCTTCCCCCATGAGATCTGGGCTGGAGACATCTAAAGTCTCCATAACCTTTCCCATGCCCCCAGTTCTTGAAAAAACAGTCACCAGAGCTGTTTCTGGGGGTGTCAGAGATCCTCCACCAACATCCTTCAGCAAGGGAAGTGGCAAGAGGTCAGATTTCATACTCTTCCCATCATAGTAGCTACACCTTGTGGAAGGGATGCAGGCAACCCAAGAAAGCTGCGTTTCTGACAACCCAGGCATTTCAGAAGTCCCTTTCTCTTTTTCAGACTATTTGGGCTCTTCTCAGGGCTACCCAAGGGCAGGAGAGCAGGACAGACATGCTCTTCTAGACTCTGGAGTGATGTGGTACCAATCATATATGCAGACAGGATCCTGGCACACGAGGTCGACAGTACACAGAGAGAAGGGCTGTGTGGATGAGGAGGCAGCCCAACGGACAGTGTGTTGATGGACAACTACATGCTGCGGGAGGGTGGCTAGGAAGAAAGAAGGAGGGGGTGCATGAGTTCCTAAGTGGCATGGCACGAAGTTGTGGAATCTGTTGTAAACAGCCACACTTAACCACACACAGGCCTCAGACCAGAGCTGAAAGGTGAGAGGGTTTGCAAGCATACTGGAATCAAGAGTCCTCTCTCTTGTCTCCCCTCTCCCAGGCCTCCCTGCCCCTCCCGGCTTTCCCTTCCCTCCTCCCAGAAGTCCGTTGTGTTCATCCCCTGCTCAATCACTCCTTGCCACCTGCATCCTGTGGGTCACTGGGCCCCCAAATCTAAGACTCTAAGGGGCTGCAGGGAACCATGGCTCAGTTCCAAGAGGAGGAGGAATAGTTGCTTCTTGGTTAAAAAAAAAAGGGTTACCACTCTCAGGCTGGTGAGGGAGAAGAAGGAGGGTGTCAAGCAGGGAACAATCCCAAAGGTGGCTTCAGGAGCTGATCACCCCTTGAAACCTACAAGACTTTTTTCTTTTTTTTTTCTGTCCAATGAGGAGGCTGCCCCAATCCATGCCTCACAATCATCCCTGGGATGGTCAGTGAGAGAAAGTCTGTGGGGAGGGGGCTGGACTTTGAAGTAAGGGGCGCTCTCTGGTTTCCTAAGGGACTAGCTGAGTGTCACCGCTGAGCCACTGTGGCCTTAGTATTTGACCATACTCCCCTCTATGGGCAGAACATGTAGATGGAGGCAATGGGGACGTGGAGACAGGACCTTCGGGTGGACTGGAGTGGGGACCATCCTAATTGTTTTCAATTGGAGTGGAAGGGGATGCAGAAGAGACAGAAGAAAGGAGAAAATAAATAAAACCCAAGGAATGATTTTGCCATTTGACATCAGCAGCAAGCATCAGGCAAGAGTTCACAGTGCTAAGAGAGGCAAGCTTGCCCTTCCCAAAGATACCTTCTTCTTGGCTAACAGCAAGTCCTGGTAAGCATTTGACCGGAGGAAGCGAGCATAGCTGTCACTCTTCATCAGCTTGTAGATGTGTTCCTGGGGGAGGAAGTGGGTGAGAGACACAAGCAAGACCTGTCAGTCAAGGCTGAAGGAAATTACAACCAACCAACCACTGGTTTTCGGAAAGAAACAAAGTGACCTGGGTATGCTCGTATGTGCCTAGAAAATCTTGCAATATGCTCCCCCCTGAGTCAGAAACACCAAACAAAACATATTTTCTCTCTTAGGGTAAAACATCCTTGAGGATCATGTCCCAAAGGCTTTGTAATTGGGCCCTAGTGCTATGTTGGGGTGCAGCATTGCTTAATGATTAAAACCACAGGCGCAGGAATAAAAGCTAATGAACTATTGATACACATGACAGCTTGGATGTATCTCAAGGAAATCATGATGAGTGAAAAAAGCCAATTCCAAAAGATTACATACGCTATGATTCCATTTATATAACATTCTTGAAATGACAAATTATAGAAATAGAGAACCTATTAGGGGTTGCCAGGGACTAGAGGTAGAGGAGGGGAAAGAGGGAAGTGGGTATGGTTATAAAAGGCAACTGGAAGGATTCTTGAGGTGATGGAACAGTTCTGTATCTTGATGTATCTTACACGTGATAAAATTGCATAGAACTAAACACATACACACTCACACATACATACACACACAAACAAGTACTAGTAAAAATGGGAAAATCTGAATAATATCAGTGATTGTAGCAATGACAGTTTTATGGTGGTGATACTGTAGCATAGTTTTGTGAGATAATATTATCGGGGGAATCTGGGTAAAGGGTACATGGGATCTCTGTATTATTTCTTACAACGGCATATGAATCTATAGTTATCTCAAAATAAAAACTTTAATTAAAAAAAAAACAAAAACCACAGGCAACAATGCAACTGGGTCAGTCTTTGAATATGAGGGCTATCATCTCTTCCTGGAAGGCTGTCCTTGGCAACCAGATCATGGGGCATGTGGGCAAATATACCAGGCCTGAGGCTTACATCCAGGAGGGGCAGATGCTGTGGCTTTGTGCCGTCTCCTCTTCTGGGCTCCTAGAGGCATTTGCATTCTGGCCTTGGCAATGAATTTCACCCTTGACTTCCAGCTAATTCCTATAGCCACATGGTCTGTTCCTAACAGATCTGTCCTCATCAAGGGCAGGAAAAGTCTGGTCCATTAAAATAGAGAACTTGGCAGTTGAAATGAAATCCTGTTTAGCCACAGGGGAAAGCTTGGCTGTTCGAAAGAAGGATCTGTTAGGAGGGAAGATGGGCCTTCATTATGGAGGGTGAGATTAACAGTTAGGTGCTGGCCTGGTAGAAGAAGCATCTTCCCCAATGTGTGCTCGTTCTTCAAACTATGAAGACAGACAAGGACTCCAGTGCTCAGGGGGATGGAAAGATGGTCAGTGAGGAGAGAGTGCTCAGCTGAGAGGTAGGACTGGACATTAAAGATCCATCTCTTTCCTGGTTACACTTCCCAGAGAGGGCATAGGAGGGGCAGGCAGAGACTTCCTTGCCAGGTGGAGGCCAAATTTTAGAGCTATCTGGTCAGATGGCTACTGTGTCCCAGAGGAAGCTGGGGCAATGCTAAGATCCTCTCCCTACCAACCACAAGAGAAAGTGAAACCAGAAAGCAAGAAACATCTTGGCTGCACGTGGCTCCTCCTCCTTTCCATCTTCAGCTGGACCCCAAGCAGACTTGTTTGGGGACCAGCTTCATTCTTCCTGAGATGCTCCCATACATACAAAAGTAGGTGGTAGTCCCACTAATGGGAAGGAGCACACTGCATGGGGTCAAGAGACATTACATAGTGGTTTGGTTCTGAGATGATTTTGATAGTTCAGATGTGTTCTGATTTAATAGATTTAGTGTCAATATGCCTAAGTGTTTTTCTGAAACTTTAAGACAACAATACACCCCCCTCTAGTTTAAGTTCTATGAGGGTGGGAACAATATGTTTTCTCAGGGTCAAACGTTAGTTGAATTTACTGAATGACAGCATTGTTTCTTGGCTCACAGGTATGCTTATTTGAATTTAACATTCAGGAAGTTTGCAGGCTCAATACGTGTGTTTGGTTTATGGTTCGGATCAAGATCCTACTCTCCATATGGAAGGAGACTGGGGATTACACTCAGCTTAAAGGAAGTCCATGCTGTGACCATTTTGGCTTGTCCCTGATGGCCTCAGAGCCCAGACTGAGGACACTATTGATCTTTGCTCTCGTTTGTTGTCTCTTTAAATTGTTCTAACATTTAAATCTTAGGTACAAATGCGAATCCAGAGTAAAAATGACCCACTGTCTCCTTCTTGTCTCAGGCATCACTTCTGTCTTGCTGACGGAGCCATGTAGCTCCTGAGTCATCTGGAGTTGCCTGTCACTAATGCCTGGACTCTTTCCAAACCCCAATCCATAGCAACAGGTCCCTGCTTTTTTTCTGACTACCGATAGGAATCTAAATCTCTAGGTATAGCTCACAAAATACTGTGCTACTGCCCCAAGAGGAGTAAGGAAACCTCTCCTAGCCCAGCCCTTCTGTCCTTGGCAACTAATTTCATCCTTGATTCAGCTAATTCCTATAAACTCATTGTGGGCAGGAGAGTCTGGTCCATTATAAGAAAGAACTTACCAATCGAAAAAGAGCACAATAAAGTGGATACCTAAACATTCAATCACAATAATAGTCAACAAATATTTATTGAGTGCCTACTACATGCCAGGCACTGAGTTCACATCCTGAATAAGTCAGAGCAGGTCTCTGATGTCAAAATCTTAGATTCTGTTCAGTTAGACAGACATTACACAAACATGTACATAGCTAATTGAGCTAAGGGCTACAGAGAAGAAGTTCAAGTACAGGGTGTTATGAAGTGATGTAACTGGGGATCATCCTCCCTGCCAGGGGTGGGTAATGGTGGTCTACAAACCAAAAGATAGGAAGATCTGAGTAGACAGAGAGAAACGTATTTCCCAATTCTGTGGTAGTTGGGGAGGGTCTGATCACTCAGTCTGATCAACTCCAGGAAGAAGGACAATCCAGGGGCAAAGACGGAAGAGCAGGAGACAGTGGTGGTCCACTCTCCAGGTGTGTTAAGATGGGTTGGAAGAACAGTTTGGGTACTGCTCTCATCCTCCCCATGTCACATTGCCAACTCTAAAGCTAGAACCAAGGCAAGGATGACGTGGTGACAAAGAAGTGAGTAAAAATATTACCTACTGGAGGGTGGGTTGCACAAGATGGTATTACCCTGCCAACTCCGTTGCTGGCCCTTGACCATCATTTTTGCAAACTCAATTACTCTGTTGTTGTTGTCAGTTGCTGTAAAGTCAACTCCAGCTGATGGCGACCCCATGTGTGCAGACTAGAACTGCAAAGTTTTCAAGGATGTGACCTTTCAGAAGTAGATCACCAGGTCTGTCTTCTGAGGCACCTCTGGGTGGGTTTGAACCACCAACCTTTCAGCTAGTAGTTATGTGCTTAACTGTTTGCGCCACCAGGGACTCCTCAAGTTACTCTACCAAGCAGCAATAACCAAAGCAATAATAGCAGATTCAAGGCACAGGTCTGAGAATCTGAAAACCTCTGCAGGTCCCCCAGCTCCCTGCAGGGCCCATGGCTTCCAGCTCCCTCTGGCCTGGGACTCTCTCTCCCACAGCCTAGGGGTGCAGGGCTCTCCCCTGACCTCCTACTCCTTCCCCAAGCAGAGAAATGGATGCTTTGATGTACCCAGTTTTAGAACTGTGTTCCTTCCTCTGTGCCAGCTTTGTCTAGGAAACATAAAGACAGTAAACAAAGGGTGGGTGAAGGAAGCACTGAGATTTTCTGGGAATGAGAATGAAGATAGGACTCAGGGTCTTTGGCCATTTCCCAAATACAGTGAGTTTATCACTGCCAGGGTCAGCAAGTGTGCAAAGCTCTTGGCAGTGACCTCTACTGATTTATGAGGGGTTCTGTTTTGTTTCCCCTGTTCTGAAGACAACCAGTCTTAAGGGAAATGTATACCTAGAATCTGCAAAGTACAAGGGAACCACAGGTAAAATCAGCCAAGTCCCCACTTAGAGGGAATTCCCAAGGGGATAGAGAAAAAGATGATTTCCCTTCTCTCCTCTCCTCTCCTCCTTCCCTTCTTTTTAAAAAGGAGATGATTGAGTTGACTATGAACAAGCAGAACCACCAGAGTTCATGCCTGCCTTCCTGAGCACCTACTCCAGGGAGGATGAGTTCTCTATAGGTTGACAGATTGAGACTCAGGGCCCTAAATCGCACTAAATGTCTTAGCCACAGTTCTCAGCAGTGGGAGGAATCACACCCCTGCAGGGGTTGACAGTTATAGTACAGGGATGTCACCTGATGAGACATTTCCCCTTCATTTCCCCTTCTGGGGCCTGGGCCCTGGTGATGAGGTGCTCTGCTAGGCTGGGATGCTAAGGCAGAAGCAAGAACAACTGGAATCAGTCAGGTCTGAGACACATGTGGGAGCTAAAGGGAGCGAGCGGGACAAGCTGTCTCAAAACTACATCTGCTACAAATCAATGTTTTGCTGCGAGAGTCCTCCTTTGGAACTCTCCTTCCTTTTTAGACAAAACACAGTGACCCTCACAAGCGTTAGGGGAAGGTAATCAGAAAATGTCTGGGGCCTTGGGCCACAAGCATGCCAGACCAGCTGAACTACTTAAGAACACTCTACATCCTCCCTTTGCTGTGGATTCCTAAAACAGCTAAGGTCTCATTTTCCAGCTTCGGAATATCCTCCTGGAGTGGGAAACCTCTCAGGTGGAGCATTGCACAGCTGCCAAGGGCCCTTCTTGTGATTTACAAGTGCCCTATTTTTCTTTTTGCAGGTGTATGTGCCTCATCTCTGCCCTCCATACCCAAGCTTCCTGGAATAACAGATTTGGCAACTGTTGGGTGCCTTGTAGTCCTCTGAAGGAAGACAGGGCTGTGGGACAGAGTGTGGTGTTGCTGTATGGAGTGATGGAAAGGGGACTGGGCTAGAAGTCAAAGGCTTGGATACAGGTCCTGACCGCCCTTTTCTAGCCCTGTCTATCATCACACAATTAGACGAGGAAATGTAAGTGACAGCACTGTTGTTGTTGTCAGGTGCCGTCGAGTCGGTTCCAACTGATGGTGACCCTGTGTACAACAGAACGGAACACTGCCTGGTCCTGCACCATCCTCACAATCATTGTTACGCTTGAGCCCATTGTTGCAGCCACTGTGTCGATCCATCTCGCTGGGGGTCTTCCTCTTTTTCGCTGACCCTCTGCTTTACCAAGCATGAGGTCCTCCAGGGACTGGTCCCTCCTGATAACATGTCCAAAGTATGTGAGATGAAGTCTCGCCATCCTTGCTTCTAAGGAACATTCTGGCTATACTTCTTCCGAGACAGATTTATTTGTTCTTCTGGCAGTCCACAGTATTTTCATTATTCTTCGTCAACCCCGTAATTCAAAGGCATCAGGTCTTCTTTCGGCCTTCCTTATTCATTGTCCAGCTTTCACAAGCATTTGAGGCGATTGAAAACACCATGAAAGCACTATGGAAACTACATGCGTGTAGAGTAATAATAACAACTGGCCTTCATGTTGTGACTGCCCTTTCCAAGGACATGTTGGTGAGGCTGAAGATGAGAAGATTCCTGGGGGCAGGGGGAGAAAGGAAGCAGAGAGACTTTAGGAGCAGAGAACCGCTGTGCTATTTTAGTTGTTGGTGCTATTCACTCTGAATCTGTGCTTAGGTTTAAACAATCCCATTTTACAGGTGAGAATAGAAACTCTAAAAGATTAGGTGGCTTGCTCAAGGTAAGTACAGAGTCAGGATTTGAACCCAGAGCTAAGTGACCCAGAGCTGAGCTCACACTCTTTCCACTGCAACATGCTGCTTTCCATTGTCCTTTAGTTGGGATTCCAAGGGGAGTGAATGCTGCTTGAGCTCAGATGAAACATCAAATGAAGTCCTTCAATTCATAGTTAGTAGAAAGGTTGGGGGCCTCCTCTCCAGTCCTAACCTGAGTCATCCTACTGTAGATGTAGCCACTTCTCACCATTCTATTTGCATTCAGGGCATCTGCTTTTGGGAACCATTTACTACCACCACTGTCAGCAATGGCAATGACCAAGGCACCAGAGGTGGCACAGGCTCTGTCTAGTTTCTCACCTAACAGGCGGGCCATGTACAGCTCACCTTCCATATGTGGAGGAAGTTGCAGATAGCCTTTGGAACCAAGTTCTCAATCTGGAAAAGCTCTGAGGGCTGATGGGGACTCTTAAAAAGTCATAAATAGCAAATCTGTATCAAAGACCATCTCCCAGAAGATCCCTCATTCTCACCTTTCAAAGGACTCATACATACAGTAAAACCTGAGAAAGCCAGAACCTGTGGAAGGTGGAAACCTGTCAGAGAAGGAAAACACAAATATTTTCCACTAAACCGAGCAATAGAAAAGCGGTAAGACTGCACCCTGTCAAAGGCAGAAAACTTGTGATGCCTGGAAAAACAAGGCAGCCCCATTAAGTTCCAGATCTCCCAGGTTTCACTGTATCTTCTACAAAGGTCTTCAGACTTTAAGCATGGTTAGCTAAATTTTTTTCAAGTTGGATCCTGAAAAAGGACAGAGGGTGGTACTGTATGGTGGTTAAGGACTTGAAGTGGATCACAAATCAGTACCTGCCTGATAAACAAAGAAGAAGCAATAGAAAAGAGACCACAGCAATATGGACACATCCACTTAAGTGAAAAATGGTAGTTTGTTGCTCTTCATGGAGGTAGCTTTGGATGATCATCTTAGGGTCATGGGTATCTTAAATGAGAAGCCCCAATTTGGGTTTCTTTGTTCTCTTAAGCATGGCATGGGGCCCCTTGTTTCTACATAATGCATCACTCAAGGTCATAAGAGGGTGTAAGAATAAATGATCATTTGCCTTTACCCTGCAATTCATCTGTAAAAGCACGTTCAATTTAACTGGCCAAAAGGGCACAATATTTTGATGCTGTTTCATCCTTACCCTTAGATAAGGGTAGCTTCAAAGACAGAATTGCCAGATTGCCTTTTTACCTACCCAAATACCATGGAAATTAACTTAGAAAAGTGTTTTCCTTTCCTCTTCAAGGTCATGGGGCTTGGTGAGAGAAATATCTGCTCAGAAGCATCAACAGATACGTACAAAGAAATTTTGGAATGTAATTGTGTGATACCTTCTCTCCAGGGAACACTAGTCTGCATGGTAATAAACAGAACTAGATTTGTTATTTTCAAAATGCATCCCTCCCTCTGCTTTTCATCCCCCTAAAATAAAA
Organism: Trichechus manatus latirostris; assembly: GCF_000243295.1. Classification (NCBI taxonomy): domain Eukaryota; kingdom Metazoa; phylum Chordata; class Mammalia; order Sirenia; family Trichechidae; genus Trichechus; species Trichechus manatus. The sequence continues at coordinate 25,304,477 of NW_004443946.1, read as the reverse complement.
CCACCCACAGAATAAAATGAGTAACTCCTGGAGCAAGCAGTTCTGTGGCATTCTTTATTAAAATACTTCTTTGGCATGGGAATCTACCAGGAAATGCCCTCCAATCTAGAATTAATGCCAGGAAACTTGGTGCAGTCTTGTGATACTGGCACACAATGCCACCAACTCCACCACTGGAACAAAGATTAATAGTCTTCACCAGGCTAGGAAGACTTCTACTTATGAGTAATCTGGGGCAAACATAAAATCGTACTCCACTGGGCTTTGGCTTTTGAACAAAACAAATGTCAGAAAGCTTGCATGCCTTAATTAAGCAGCTTTTGAACATCTAAGTTTAGGTCTTAATAATAGGAACTTTTGGCTAGAGGCTTCTGTCTACTCAAGGTGGGTGCAGACTTAATGGTTTATTTCTCGGCTCTTTCATCACCCTGACGTCATTCTGGCCTTGAAGTTACTCTTTGATCAATCCACACACTGATAATGGCTGAATTGAATTTCAGTAACTTGGACTGAAAGTTACTTAAGGGAAGGGGCCCTCCTAGGCATCTCGATATTCCCAGAGCCTAGAAAGTCTGGCATTTAGTGGGTGTTCCAAGTTGTGCTGAACTGGTATATTGTAGACATTTAATTTAATCAGTATTTATTGACTAGCTACTATGTGTGCTCCCCAAGGATGCTTGGCAAGACTCTGCAAAGTTGAAAGCCAAGGGACACACCGACCTTTGTTTTTAATGATAGGCACAGTCTAGAGTGTTATAATTCTAAACTGAGTTGTCCAGGAAATTTTTTTTAAAAAATCTCAACTGTGTGCAAAGCATTATTTTAGTGTTATAGGGACTTATACAGGATAAAGAATACCAGATTTCTGCTCCCATTAAGAAAACATAAAATCCAGAGGTGCTGGAAGGCCCAGACACTCCAGGTATAAAGTGGGGAGTCTTAACAGGTACTGTGAGTCAGGAAAGCAGTGGGGTTTGGGCACTATTAGGGAGACTAGGCGGGCACCTGCAGAAACAAAGCCAATAGGCAGGGTTGGTCTCCCCAGTTCAACTGTCAATCCATTTGATGGACAGATTTCCAATCCAATCTCAATGAAATGCTTTCTTACGCCTATCTTATTTTGTTTTTAAAGAATGATGGGCTCTTAGACAGGCTCTACCTGATGGCAAAAAGCAATCCATACTTTCTATCCTTTTTCAATTCCCCTCAGTATAGAACTTCGTAGCCCCACAGGTAAGGGTCTCTCAGTTTGAATGGGAGAGTGTATGTTCATGAAATGGATGAATGGGTAAATGGACGAATGATAAATGGATCCAGGAACACAGTCTTTGGAACATCCTTGGATACTCCGAGGCATTTTCAATTGAAGCCAAGCAGCCACTGAGCTGCCAGATGACTCCTATCTCCCTCCTGAAGCCTGTGGAGGCTCAGGAAAGAGAAATGCCCTGAGAAAGGCTTAGGTTCTCAATGCTTCCTGTGGTTTAATTTTCTCTTTCAAGGGCTACAAGCAAAGCTTTAGATCACATGCCTGAGATTCAGATCTCTCCTGCTCCAGCCCACTCTGCCCACCACCACCAGACTCACCCTCTTCCAACTTTGTCATCCTGAAGTTGTTTCCCAGCTCAAAGCCCATTGTCTTCAGGAAGAGAAGTTCAAATTCCTTAGTATGACACTCAGAGACACCCAAATTTGGTTCCCACCTATACATCCTGCATTTTCACCCTAAGAACCCCTTCCAAGAACTGAAGTCTTTTTGGGAGAACTACTTTTTAATTGAGCTTGGAATTATGAGGCCCCAGAAAATACTAAAGCCATTGATTTTTGGAGTTCACACAACTATACAGCATTTTTTAACTTATGATGGCTAGAAAAGGACATCATCTTTGGTAAAGTAGAGGGCCAATGAAAACGAGGGAAACCCTCAATGTGATGGATTGACACATTAGCCACAAAGGACTCAAACACACCAATGATTACAAAGATGGCACAGGACTGGGCAATGTTTCTTTCTGTTAGACATAAGGTCACCATGAGTCAGAGCTGACTTGATGGCAGCTAACAATAATAACAACAGGTATTCAAAGAATTTTCAGGGCTGTTACCCCATCTAATTTCTTCACAATCCTTAATGGGCTATATAGAAACATCACCTCCATTTTACAGACGAGGAAACTAAGGCACACAAGTTTAAGGCTCTTGCCTAAAACCACATAGCAAGTGGGGGTGACAAGCCTGGGACATTCTCTGATGTCTTATAGTTGAGAATAGAGAATTTGATCTCTAGCATAAAGAATTGAGTTCTAACAAAACAAAACAAAACAAAACGACAAACATGCTCCATGTTGTTCCTTCCCCTGCCCCACAAGGCTAAATCTATGAAACTGGAACAACACAGCAAATAGCTGAGGGCTATTGTCACAGCCCACAGACCTTTATGGAAGATTTGGTCTTGGCCCAAATTTTCAGAAGAAGCTAAATGGATCAGGAAAGCACAAGCGCAAATGCTGGGCTTGTGCTGACAGGGTGTCTTGTGAAATATTTCCACAGGAAGCAACATGGGCAATTAACTTTGCTATAACAATGCATGTAGTCAAAATAAATAAATAAAATCCTTGGAGGGAGCCGGTACCCCACCCCCAGCCGGCACTTCATATGGATCCATAAATCTGGTGGAACCTTCACTCAAGCTACTAGCACTAACCTTATGGCACATGGTCATACTTCTATTCGCAGTTTGACCATAGTGGTGGACCTCTGAGAACCATGGTGATGGGCTAAGGAAGACATTCAGCACTCCCAGTCCCAATGGGGGGCTCAAAGATGTCACCATTCCCACTCAGCAGATGGGCAAACCGAGCAGAACCTATTTAGAGGACTTACATGTTCAATCCCAGAAAAAGCATATGGTGGAGACAGGATCAGAGCCTGTTCCTCTGGCTCTTGGTCCCTCTCTGAGAATTAGAGTTTCTTTAGGTGCTGATATGACAACCAAGCCCTCAGCACTAATGGTCCAGGGTGGTGTGATTGGAGCAGCACACTCTTGGCCAACAAGTTGAGAGATTCCAGTGCAAGTCTTTGCCAGTCATGGGCTCCTAAGGGACCTCCCTGTGCATCTCAACCTCCTTTTGGCACGTGTTCCTTGTGTGGAAACTTCTGAACTGTCCCTATTTTGCAGGTAAGGAGTGCTTGCCAGGAATGATAAGGCAGTGTGGGTAGCCAATTGTCTTAGTCATCTAGTGCTGCCATAACAGAAATACCACAAGTGGATGGTTTTAACGAAGAGAAATTTATTTCCTCACAGTCAAAGTAGGCTAAAAGTCCAAATTCAGGGTGTCAACTCCAGGGGAAGGCTTTTTCTCTCCGTCGGCCTTCTTCTCTTCGGTGTTCCCCTGGACTAGGAGCTTCTCAGCGCAGGGACCCCAGTCCAAAGGACGCTCTCTGCTCCTGGCACTGCTTTCTTGATGGTTTATGAGGTCCCCCTGTCTCACTGCTCACTTTTGTCTTTTACATCTCAAGAGATTGCCTCAGGATACAATCCAATCTTGTAGATCCAGTCCTGCCTTACTAACACAACTGCCACCCATCCTCCCTCATTAACATCATAGAGGCAGGATTTACAACATATAGGAAAATCACACAGTACCAGGAATCATGGCCCAGCCAAACTGATACACACATTTTTGGGGGGACATAATTCAAACCATGACACCAACTGTTCTTGGTCTGCTTTGTAACACTCAACCCTGATGCAGAACTATTTGAAACCTCAACACTCTATACTGTATCTTTCTGGGTTTCGTGAAAAGTTTCCATCATTTTCACAATATGTTGTTTAGTTTAGGGATTGGCAAACTACAACTCGTGGTCCAAATTCAGTCCACTCTCTGTGTTTGTACATTCTACCAGTTAAGAATGGAGCCCTGGTGGTACAGTGGCTAAGCGCTTGGCTGCTAACTCAAAGTTCAGCAGTTTGAACCCACCAGCCACTCCACGGAAGAAAGGTGCCGCATCTGTTTCCATAAAGATTATGGCCTTGGAAACCATATGGGGTAGTTCTTCTCTGTCCACAGAGTCACTAAAGAGTCGCTATAAGTTGGAATAGACTCAGCAGTAACAGGTTACCAGCTGAGAATGGTTTTTACCAGGGCTTCAAACTAGTTTGTTCCATTTCAAACCCCTGCTGAGAAGTTCCATTTCCATCCCAGGTATACTAAATCATAATCTACATTTTAACAAGATTCCCCAAATGATTCTTATGTATAATAAATTTTGAGAACCACTGCTCTACCAGTGGTTCTCAGAATAGGTCCCTAACCAGCAGCATTAACATCACCTGGGAACTTGTTAGAAATGCAAGAATCTCCTGGGGATCTTGTTAAAATGTAGATTCTGATTTAGTATATCTGGGATGGAAACGCAAACTTCTCAGCAGGGGTTTGAACTGGAATGAATCAATTCAAAACCCTGAATTTTGCATTTTTAAATAGTTGAAAAAAATCAAAAGAATATTTTGTGAAAATCATATTAAATTCAAATCTGTGTCCATAAATAAAGTTTTACTGGAACATAGCCACACTCATTCATTTACACTGCTTACACTGTGACTTTGTTATGTTGTAGGTGCTTTTGTATGGCAGAATTGAGAAGTTGTGACAGGGACCATATAACCACAAAGCCTAAAATCTATATTATAAGACCCTTTACAGAAAGAGTTTGCCAACCTGGTTTAGGGTTAAAAGGCAGATTAGTTACGTATGTACAAATATACATAAATTGAGGAAGAAAATACACCAAAATAGGACTTATCTCTAGGTGCTAAGATTGCATGCAGTCTGATTTTTTTCACTACATACATCAAGCAAACAAGTATAAAAAATAATATTAATGACATTAAGAAAATGAAATAGTAAATATTTACCATAAAATTTTCTGTGTCTTACTGTGAGCAAATGTCGTGCAATGAATTACTTAACATAGTCCTTCTAGCCATAGTCTTTGTGACTCACACACAATGATTGAGTGGGACTATGCAAATTATGGAACCCTAACAAAGGGATTGGTCAGTTTTGTCATCCCGCTAGGCTTAAAACGCCATTCCAGAGGCAGGAGGAGAGGATCTCACCACCACCAAGAAAGAAGAGCCAGGAGTGGAGCATGTCTTTCGGATCTGGGATCCTTGCACTAAGAAGCTCCTGGAACCAGGAGATGGAGAGAGACAGAACTGTAACACCAAAGATGGTGAGGAGCAGGGGCAGAGAAAAGGCAACAGCAGAACCAGGAGCCCAGCAGGAGACAGCCTGGTCCACAGAGTGAGAAAGTTGAGTGCCTCTGGGCAGGAGACTTCCTGGTGGAGTGGGGTGCCTTAGGGCATTTATCGGCAGAGCTAAAAGAGCTTTGGAACACTTGCACAAGCAGGGCAGAGGCTGAGGGGCCAGAGACAGGCATGCCTGCAGGCATGGCTGAGAAGAGGCTGTCCTGATTGAAGAACTATATCCTGAATGTTCCTGAACCTGAATGGTAACCTGCTACTTCCCTAATAAACTCCAAAATCATGAATACTGTCTGAGTTTTGTGTGGCTATTGTAATGAATTATCGAACTCAGCAGAGAAGTAGCCAGAGCTGTGGGTGGAATGGTTGGTGTCAGAACTGATAAAGATGGTGTAGAGAGGAGGCATGTCTGATCTCCACCTCACAGGAATCAGCCTTGGGCTGTTGATCTTGATTCTCCTCTCCTCTTGTGAAGTTAGAAGAGGTCAGATGCCTGTTCCAGGGCATTTTTAAAGCCAGACACTGAGTTAGTTGTTTACATACTTCATTTCACCGAATCCCCAGTCCACCCATATGCTTAAGTATCATTGTATTTCCGTTCCACATATGAGGAAAAGAAGACTCTGGAAGTTTAAGTAAATTGTCCAAGCTCATACTACTAGTAAGAAGCACTTTATATATTTATGGTAGAAACACAGTTAAGTGAAAAAGGGAATAGGCTGAAAACAGGAATTGATTTAGGAAGAGTTGTTGTATTTGAATTTGTGGAAGACTAATCTTAACAGATATTGAAATTGGAGCTGTTTAGGATGCCCTCATGTCTGGTCTAGCTCACAAGGTGGCTGTGTAAATGAGATATAAAATATTTTAAAGTACCTGAAAAATGGCAGAGCATCATAACTAATGAATGTGGTGTGTTCAGAAACTTGTCAAGGCACAACATATTGACTTCCCAAGTTCTTCCATCAAATCTTTCTTGAATTACAAACAACATGAATGTCCAAAAAGAGAGGACCAGTTGACTGAACATACTAGGGCCATGGTGTTTCCTAGTTCAATAAAAGAACTAGGCAGTAAACATCGTTGCTGTTAGTGTTGGCATTGCAATTTTGAGACTCTGTGGTAATGCAGGATAAAGCAAATGAGTAATTATATAAGGTACTAATGCCACCATCTATATTGTCCTTGAGAACCAGGATTCTCAGCATGAAAAATGGAGACACAGATGTAGAATAAGAGATTAAATAAAATCCCCCTGTGATCGTTAGGGTTGTGTGTCAACTTGACTGGGCCATGATTCTCAGTGGTTTGGCACTTATGATGTAGTTTGGCAGTCATATGATGATGTGATCACTTCCATGATGAGATTTGATATAATGTGATCACCTCCATGATGGGATCCACATGAGTAGCCAAACCGTTGAAAGGGAGTTTCCTTGGGCGTGTCGCCTGCATCGAATATACGTGGACATTCAGGCAAGGATTGTGAGCTTTTGCTCACTCTGGATCCTGCAGCTGGCTTCAGTTGGTTGGACCTCCAGATCTTGGGACTTGAGCTAGCAGCTTACCAGCAGTCTTGCCTACCAACCTTAGGATCTGTCGGTCTTCACAGCCTGTGAGCAAGGGCCCTGCTGTCTGACTTGCTGATTCTGGGTTTACCAGCCCCTGTTGCTACGTGAATCAGGAGAAGCCTCAAGCCTGACCCATGGATTTGGGACATTGCAGCCTTTACAACCACGTGAGCCATTTCCTTTATATAAATCTCTCTATATAAATACTTATATGCTTTACTGGTTTTGTTTCTCTAGAGAACTCAGCCTAAGACACTCCTGTAGTTCTGAATTTAAATGGAAAGTATCAATATAAACTCATTCTTATAAACAATAACAACATATTTCCTAGCTCTGTCCACTAAAAGGTCCAGAAACAACGACGAACCCAGGAACAATGAACACCCCTAAGTGTCCAGACTGTGGTCTCTAAAAACCATTTTCCACTAAGAGTAACCAGTGATCTTGGGAGAAATGGCTGATTCCAGGTCTAGGGCAGGGCCTGGAACATCTTAGCTTCCTTGCTATTTGGGTATTATCAAAGACTACCAGGGTCATGGCAGAAAGAACCAACATAAATAAGTTCCCACCAGCCAGAGATATCATACTTTCAGTATCAATAAAAGTGATAATCGAAATGGATTGAAACACATCAAATCTGTTTAAATCAATGAGTTCACAAAGATACTAAAAAACAAAAAAGGCTAATTGGTCACCATTGGAAGATTCTAGGCAGCTAACTCATTATTTTGAAAACTTGCAAATAAAGGGAAAGAATCAACCACTTGTCTTGCCTTTCCTATATATACTGTACTACCAGGTAATCAAATAGTAGATGAGAGGAAGTTTCTTTTTTAGGGAAGCATTCCAGCTGATCAGTGAAGAAGGAATGATAAAATTAGAACTTCACCATTTTGCAACTAATTAAAATAAGGAGCCCTGGTGGTGTAGTGGTTAAGAGCGTGGCTGCTAACCAAAAGGTTGGCAGTTCAAATCTACTAGCCACTTCTTGGAAATCCTATAGGGCAGTTCTACCCTGTCCTATAGGGTTGCTATGAGTTAGAATTGACTTGATGGCAATGGGTTTGGTTTGGTTTAATTAATAATAAAGGATTGGTAGTTGGAAAATACAGCCTTGGTGATAGAAATGATGTAGGAGATCATATGATAGAATTTTGCAAGACCAACGACTTCTTCATTGCAAATACCTTTTTTGAACAACATAAATAGTGACTATACACGTGGACCTCGCCAGATGGAATACACAGGAATCAAATCGACTACATCTGTGGAAAGAGATGATGGAGAAGCTCAATATCATCAGTCAGAACAAAGCCGGGGCTGAATGTGGTACAGACCATCAATTGTTCATATGCAAGTTCAAGTTGAAGCTGAAGAAAATTAGAATAAGTCCACGAGAGCCAAAGTACAACCTTGAGTATATCCCACCTGAATTTAGAGACCACCTCAAGAATAGATTTGACACATTGAACACTAATGACTGAAGACGAGAGGAGTTGTGGAATGACATCAAAGACATCACAGATGAAGAAAGCAAAAGGTCATTAGAAAGACAGGAAAGAAAGAAAAGACCACAATGGATGTCAGAAGAGACTCTAAAATTTTTTCTTGAACGCCGAGTAGCTCAAGTGAAAGGAAGAAATGATGAAGGAAAAGAGCTGAACAGAAGATTTCAAAGGCAGCTTGAGAAGACAAAGTAAAGTATTATAATGAAATGTACAAAGAAAACCAAAGGGGAAGAATATGCTTGGCATTTCTCAAGCTAAAAGAACTGAAGAAAAGATTCAAGCCTCAAGTTGCAATATTGAAGGACTCTATGGGGAAAATATTGAACGACACAGGAAGCATCAAAAGAAGATGGAAGAAATACACAGAGTCACTGTACTAAAAAGAATTGGTCAATGTTCAGCCATTTCAGGAGGTAGCATACGATCAAGAACTGATGGTACTGAAGGAAGAAGTCCAAGCTGCACTGAAGGGGATGGCGAAAAACAAGGCTCCAGGAATTGATGGAATACCAATTGAAATGTTTCAATAAAGGGAGGTAGTACCAGAGGTGCTCACTCATCTATGTCAAGAAATTTGGAAGACAGCTTTCTGGCCAACCAACTTGAATAGATTCATATTTGTGCCTATTCCAAAGAAAGGTGATCAAACAAAATGTGTAAATTACTGAACAATATCATTAATATCACACACAAGTAAAATTTTGCTGAAGATCATTCAAAAGCAGTTGCAGCAGAACATCGACAAGGAACTATCACAAGTTCAAGCCAGATTCAGAAGAGGATGTGGAATGAGGGATATCATTGTTTATGTCAGATGGATCCTGCCTGAAAGCAGAGAATACCAGAAAGATCTTTACCTGTGTTTTATTGACTATACAAAGGCATTCAACTGTATGGATCATAACAAAGTATGGTTAACAATGTGAAGAATGGAAATTCCAGAACACTTAATTGTGCTCGTGCGGGACATGTACATAGACCAAGAGGCAGTCATTCCAACAGAACAAGGGGATACTGCACGGTTTAAAATCAGGAAAGGTGTGTGTCAGGGATGTATCCTTTCACCATATTTATTCAATCTGTATGCTGAGCAAATAATCCGAGAAGCTGGAGTAGATGAAGAAGAACCCAGCATCAGGATTGGAGAACAATCTTTGATATGCAGGTGACACAATCTGTCTTGCTGAAAATGAAGAGGACTTGAAGCACTTACTGATGAAGATCAAAGCCTTCAGCATGGGTTGAACCTCAACATAAAGAAAACAAAAATCCTCACAATTAGACCAAAAAGCAACATCACAATAAATGCAGGAAATATTGAAGTTGTCAAGGATTTCCTTTTATTTGGATCTACAATCAACACCCATGGAAGCAGCAGTCAAGAAATCAAACGATGTATTGTATTGGGCAAATCTGCTGCACAAGACCTCTCTAAAGTCTTAAAAAGCAAAGATGTCACTTTGAGGACTAAGGTGCTCTTGACCCAAGCCATTTTCAATCACCTCACATGCATATAAAATTTGGACAATGAATAAGGAAGACTGAAGAAGAACTGACGCCTTTGAATTATGGTGTTGACCAAGAATATTGAATATACCATGGACTGCCAGAAGAACAAACAAACCTATCTTGGAAGAAGCACAGCCAGAATCTTCCTTAGAAGCAAGGATAGCAAGACTTCATCTCATGTATTTCGGACATGTTTCCAGGAGGGACCAGTCCCTGGAGAAGGACATCATGCTTGGTAAAATAGAGGATCAGTGAAAAAGAGGAAGGCCCTCAACGAGATGGATTGATACAGTGGCTGCAACAATGGGCTCAAGTATAACAATGATTGTGAGGATGGTGCAGGACAGGGCAGTGTTTTGTTCTGTTGTACATAGAGTTGCTATGAGTTGGGACCGACTCGATGGCACCTAACAACAACAAGTAATAATGAGGAGCCCCGGTAGTATAGTGGTTAAGCACTCAGCTGCTAATTGAAAGGTTGGTGGTTCGAATCCACTAGCTGCTCTGTGGCAGGAAGATGTGGCAGTCTGCTTCCTTGAAGATTACAGCCTTGCAAACCCTATAGGGCAGTTCTACTCTGTCCTTAGGGTCACTGTAAGTCGGAATTGACTTGACAGTAATGGGTATGGTTTTGGTTTGGTAACTAACTAATGGATCTAGGCAATAAATATCAGTGACTACTAAAATCAGAAAAAAAGAGTGCCACATACTACACATCTTCTAACAGGAGAACCCAACATAATCTATGAAGCAATCTTGCCCACAAAATTTAAACCTAATTCTGATTAAACATCTAGGTCAAAATAGAAGGATATGTTAAACAGAACCACAGGGCTATAATCAGAAACATCCAGACTGTGAGAATCTCTACAGGACGAAGAATCTGATTTCTTTATCAGATAAATTATAAAGTGGGGTAAAGGGAAACTGTAGATGAAAGGACACTTAAAAAATTGCATGTATGGGCCTCATTTGGATTCTAATTTCTTTTTTTTTTTTAAAAAGAGGGGAGATAAAGGCATTTATGACACCATTAAAAATTTGAACATTTGCCTAGATATCTGATGTATTGAGAGATTATTGCTAATTTGTTAATGTGTGATAATATACTATGATAATGTTAACAAAAAAGGCTCACTATCTTTTAGAGATACATACCTAAATATCTACAGATGAAATGATATAATGTCTTGGATTTGCTTTAAAATAATCTAGTGGTAGGTGAAAAAGTAGGTGGGGACACAGAAAAAACAAGATTAGTCATGGATTGATGATTGCTGAGGCTGGATGAAGGTAGGTAAGAGTTTGTTGTTCCACGTTCTTTTTACTTTTCCATATGTTTAAAAGTTTCCAGGAGAAAGGATTAAAATAAATTCCTCCTGATGTCATTTTCAAAGTAATAATATTGTCCTGGCTGCATCATGGTTCTGACAAATATCCCTTTTCTTATGTTTCATGCATAATGGAGAGTTGAGCTTCGTGCTTCCGATCATCCATCTCGGGAACGCCATGGAGCATCTCAATCACCCTCCCTGCTGGGCTATGCCAATATGGCATTTGGGAGCAGATATACATAAGCATACAAAAATGTGTTAAAAAAAAAAAAAAGATTTCTCACGACACAAATACCTTGTCTGGAAGCTGCAAAGGGTGAGGGACTCTTGATTTCATAGGGCAAGGACACTGGAATTCTATAGAACCAAACCTGCCTGGCAAAGGCATTTGATGAAGTTCATGGTCAGGAAGAAAGAAGATAGTTATGGTGTTGAGGTTGGGAGGTGTTTCCATTCTGCAGTTCTGAGCAAATGACAAGGCAAATTAAGATGATGAGGGACACTAGTTGTGTCCCCATGCCATTATTTCCATCAGTGCAGCTCCATGGAGCTTCCTAAATTAGATGATAATATGTGTGGGAAGATAAACTACCCAAATTCTCTACTGGGAGTCCCAGGGGTCAGAGAAACAAAGAGCAGAGTTGGGGAGACAAGAGAGAAACCTCAAGCCTTCTCACTGAGTATGGGGTGGTGGGAGGAAATAAAAATTAGGGACCAGGAAGTAAGAAACTCTGATGTGATGCTTATCTTTAAAAATGGCATCTCCCGGCCCTGAGGATAAAGTCCGTTATTTAGGGTAGCTTATGTGGTTTCTGTTTCTTTTTCCAGCCTCACCAGCATGTATTCTAATTGTACCTTACAGGGTTAGAAGTCCCCCCTGTGGGCTTCCTTTAACCCTAGAGTTCGCCCCATTGGGGCACTTCTCATACTGTTGGAAATGGCCTGTTTACTTGTCTGTCTCCCCAACTAGCCTGCAAACTCCTTGGGGGCAGGTACTTTTTTCTGTTCTTTGTGGTATCTCATCACATAGGAAAGGATCTGACATATAGAGGTGCTCAAAAAATATTACCAGTATGGTTGGAAATCACTATAGAAGCAGGGTAGAGTAGGGGTTATGAGCGTGGGCTTCGGAGTTAGTCAGATGTGGGTTTGACTCATGGTCCTACCAGCTCATTATACCTACTTAATGGATTCTGTGTTATGGTTCTCAGATTTTACTACTAACTTATTATACGACCTCAGATTTTGTAAAACACTGAGATTTCCCTGGAAAGAATAAAGCAAATAACTGTAAATTCTGTATTTCTGAAGTATAACAATGTCACTAATCCAGGAAAATAATTCTAGATTTCATCGTGAACCTACCCGGAATAGTTTCCAGTGATGGTCGTATAATAAGAAATGCTAAGATTCTAACTATCCAGAATGCCTGAGACTCACCTTAAAGGGTTGGGTGGTGGAGTGGGGCAAATGAACACTCGATGACAGAACCGTTTGAGTAAATAAGCAAACCTGTGCATCTTCAAACGTGTATCTCCCTCCATCTTTGACGTTTTGACTGGTTATCTCATAGCTGTGAGAATCCAGGTTGATTGCACTTTGGGCCCCTGGAGCCAGAAATTCTTGCCAGATTTCTTCCACCCTCTTGAACACATCCTGTAGGGGTTGCTTCTTAAGATCTTGGACAGCCAACCAGAACCTGAAGTGGAAGCATAAACACAAGTGGTTCCAGGGGCTCCGTATCTAGACTCTGCTAGAGTTGGGTCCCAGAACTGATATTCCAGGAAACTCATTCTGCTGTCACGCCAGCCCCAGCCTGCCCTGATGCTACTCATGGATCACAATGACCATGCGGTTGCTAAAAATACAAAGGGTGTTCCACTATTGTGGAGAAGTGAAAAGTGCACATTAAGATACCAGTGTGCTTCTGTGACCAAAAAGATACTTCTTTCAATCTATATCAAGGTTTTTCAACCTCAGCACTATTGCCATTTGGGGCTGGATAATTCTTTGTTGTGGGGGCTGCCTTGTACATTGTAGGATGTTTAGCAGCATTCCTGGACTCAACTCACTAGATGCCAGAGCATGCTCCAGTTGTAACAACCAAAAATGTCTCCAGACATTGTCAAATGTCCCCTGGGGTAGGGCAAACTCCCCCCTGGTTGGGACCCACTGATCTACATACATGCCCCTCTTCCATTACACAATGTGAATGCCTTTGTCAAATCTGGCTGGGATCAGTTACAGGTGTCAAAATGAAGGAAAGGCCAAATACGCAGACAGAAAGAATCCCGCAATGGAGTGTTTGAGCTGGAATGAACCAGCCATTCACGTGATCGATGGAGAAACTGAGCTGACACGTGAGAGTTCACATGAGTGCTCAACAAGGTGCTTGGCATACGGTAGGTGCTCAATAAATGGCTGTAGGATTGAAGATGGGCTCATCTGGAATAAAGCTGAAGGAGCATACATGAAGAGCTCTCTGCTGAAAGAGTCTCTAGGCAGCACCAGGGAGAAAAATCTCTCACTCACTTCTGTATTTGCCTTTCACTAATCCTCCACAGAGTCCCTGGGTGGTGCCAACGGTTAACACAATTGGCTGCTAACCAAAAGGTTGGTGATTCGAGTCTACCAGGGGCACCTTGGAAGAAAAGCCTGGCAATCTACATCCAAAAAAACAGCCATTGAAAACTCTATGGAGCACAGTTCTACTCTGACACACATGGGGTTGCCACGAGTCAGGATCAACTCCATGGCAACTGGTGGGTTAATCTCTCAGCATCAGCATCACTGCAGCTGTTGGGAGGACTGGGTGTGAGCTTTTTTCTGCTGAGAGCAGCAGCAACCAGAGCTGAAGCTTGGACAACAGCATCCCAGGTTCTGAGGATGACTCCCAAGGCCATCCTGGGGAGGGAAGGCTTTCAGCAGGACCCAGGTCTGGGTGGCACACCTTTTGCCCTGAGAATGGGGCAAGCCAGTTCCCCATCAATGAGTTATGAATACAGGTCCCTGGGCTGTGTGGTTTCCACCGCCTCGGGAATCACAGTGAAAGGGCAGGGACAAGAAAAGCTCAATGACGACATGGGGGAAAGTGTATTCAACCTGTCGTGGAATTTCACCTAAATTGAGATATACTTGTTTTTTTAAAACAAGTATTAAGCATGTTTTTCTGTTGCTGTTCAAAGAAATGTTTTTGGAGCCAAATGCATGGCCCAAAGGTGCCACTCAGTGGTCCCCT
>NW_004443946.1:25272847-25289705 GCF_000243295.1 Trichechus manatus latirostris | reverse complement strand
AAGGATGAAGAAGCACAGCTCTGCCCTTATCCTGGCTCTTCTGATTTCTTGGAATTGTGGTGTCTCTTTCCTCATCTGTAAAATGGGCACAAAGTAGGTGGAGGAGCATGTAGCACTGTTCTGAAAAAGCTCCCATCCAGGATCAACTCTGAAACATTTTCAGGTCCTGTGGGAGTGTGGTACAGGTGGGGTCAGCATGGCGGCCATAAGTTCAATACAGGGTCGCTATGAACCCTCGAATTTCACTTCTTTCTCAAGGGGTCTGGGCAGAAGCTGCCAGGGCCTCTTGCTACTGCCACCTATTGTCACCTCCTCTTCAATACCAGCACTCTTTCCTTCTGTCCTTGGTGCTCCTGTCCTCCTGGTAACCAAAGGACAGGAAAACAGCAGTGCTGCTTCAGCCAGTGTGCAGAGAGGGACAAGGAGGAGGGTGGAAGAAGCCACTGACTGCCACATTGTGCAGGTGGAGTCTTATGACTCAAGCTGGAGAACGGGTCTCCTCCACCAGGTCCCTAGGTCTCTCTGCCCCCACTCCCCATTATCTGCTATGAAACAAAGGAGGTGGCTGAACCCTTAAAGGTAAAAATGGTCATTGGTGATGAGTGCACCTATAGGCTTGCTTTGCCTGGAGGACAATGTTCCATGGGCAGGTGAATTAGAAAAGCCAGCTCTAAAGAAAGAAGCTGTGTTAGCTTTTCAAAGAACTGGAGTGTGTGCTAAGGAGCAACTCATCAAAGACCAAGTCAATGACTCCTCCACAGCTACATGCTGGGCAGATGGGAGAGTCAGCCATCTGCTCAGGGAGTCACCTCTGGACTGACTCCCCGGGCTGGATGGCAACTTCTTGGGGCCGGCGACCTTCCCAAGCCCACCAGGCCGCTGCAATTTCTCACACAAATGGATGACATCTAGATGTTGTCCTGCCCCCTCATAATCGCTGTCACCAGGCATCACCTTCTGTGGTTTTCTGTCCCTTGCTCTATTCTGCTCTGAGGAGGAGCTATTGAGCCCCTCTGGGGAGGCCCTGAGGACCCCGAAGACCCTGCAGAATTGTTTGGGAGCCACGTTAACCCACACCACTCAGCTGGGTATAAAGTCCAGACCTGAGATAAATGGAAATTTCAGAATCAAATTTAATAAAGTTTTACATAAAAAATTAAAAGGTTCCTTTTGTAGGATAAAACCAAGGATAAAAAAAATTACAAGGAAAATCAATAGGCACGCTGGAGGAGAAAAAGGAGGAGGAGGAGGAAGGGTAGGGATGACCCCACAGACAGCAGCTTTCTCCCCCTGCACACACAGGGACTCTCCCCCAGCCTCTGTCTGCCTTGGAGATGACCTGCCTTATCCCTCTCAGGTGACAGCAAAACTGCTGTCACAACAGCATCCTGACATCCCATATGTGTTTACCATCACCAGCTTCAAAGAACCTTTGTCTCATTTTGAAATTCAGAACAGGTTTTGGTTTGTGTTTGCCAACTGTGAGTCCCACAGACCTGTGCTGGGAACCCCGAGCCCCTGTGCCTGGCCACACTCCCCCTGAAGAAGCCCCAGAAGCTCATGGAGGTCTGTGCTGTTCCTGCTCTTATCAAAAGCCTGCAGGTGCCACTCCTTCCCGAGGATGTCAGCGGGGAATAACATGCCAGCAGCAGCGGCAAATCCACCCATCCTGCACTAAGCCTCCGTGGTTTGTAGCAGCAGGGCCGTTGTGACTGGCAGCCACAGGCCTCGCTCATATCGTGGAGACCACCTGTCCTGCCTCCCCCAGCCACTGCCAATCCTCAGAGCAGTGGGAAGCAGTCATGTGCTGGCATCTAATCATGTTAATGGCTCAGAGGAGTCCCTGGATGGTGGAAAAGGTTACGTGCTTGAATACTAGCCAAAAGGTTAGTGCTTTGAACCCACCCAGCATGCCTGAAGATCTGCTTCTGAAAGGTCACAGCCTTGGAAACCCTATGGAGCAGTTCTACTCTGCAACTCATGGGGTCGTCATGAGTTGGAATTGGCTCCACGGCAACTAACAACAACAATGGTTTAGATGAGTCTCTGGGTAGTGGAAACGGTTAATGCACTCAACTGCTAACCGAAAGGCTGGAAGTTCAAACCCACCCAGAGGTGCCTTGGAAGAAAGGCCTGGCAATCTACTTCTAAGAAATCAGCAATTGAAAACCATTCGGAGCACAGTTCTACTCTGACACTTACGGGTTCGCCGTGAGTCGGAATCGACTCTATGGCAACTGCAAGAGGGGAAACTGGCCTTTGGGGAGAGGCAGGCTGGGCTCAGAAGCCCCCAGGGGAAGCAGGAGTGGACGGCACTTGTGGGCGGTACGGGGATTGCCTCAGGTGGCCTCTTCCCTCCCTCAGGACCTGGATGCTAATAGGGAATGGGCTTTTCTCCTCAAGACTTGCTGGAGCAAGAGAAGCCATGTTGGGTGTCCTCTGTTCTTCCAGAAAAGTCTGGGCAGCCCCACAGTTACTAGCTGACTTATCTTTTCATAAGCTAGACTTGTATGGGTTAGAAAATACAGCCTTTGGCTCGTTCCCAGAGAAAAGCAAACTCCACGGCAAAACAAAGTGTTTCTGTGCCCTCTGCTGGCCAGACAGACTCAGGAACAATGGATTAAACTCAACGTAGTCTCTGTGGGCTCAAATCCTCTAGTGCCCACAGTGGCAAGGACCACCACCTCCTCGGGAACTGGTCTCAGGCTCAGCCACTGGGCAGTGGCTGAAATGTTGCAGGCTTTCTCGAGGCTGTGTTGGTGACCTCTGTTCTGATTAATCTTGTGTTTGCTTAGTGGTAAATCCTTCTGGGCACAGTGAGCATTCTGTGGTCTTCCTAGGACTTAGGGCAACTGTCGGAGATGGGAGCTCTGGAGGCAAACCTGGCAAATCCCCTGTGCTCTCTTTTAATTGCTTCTCCCTTCAGCTGACACTGTGTGGAACTAGGATAATCAATCTGCAGGTTAGAAGAACAACTACATTCTCTCAGGAGAGCGTTACAGCTCATAAAAAATGTACGGGACGCTCTTTGCTGCAGGTTTTGATTTTTAATTCGTGCTCTGCCATGCAGCAGAGGGTGGCAAGCCAGGGAGGACCCAAAGTTCTGTGAAGGGGAGGGGAGCAAAGGTGATAAGGGTCTACTGTCACCATGCTATGAAGAAGCACAGAGAAGGGTGGGGGACTAGGTAAAAGAAATCGTTGCAACTCCCTGCTTCCGTACTGGCAGTCTCCTGCCTTGTGGCTAAGAGAGGCTCCAAAGGCACCAAGCTGACAGCTTCCTCCGCAGGCCCACCCAGTCCGAGTGAAGCCCTGGGCTTGGCTCAGGGTGAGTCAGAAAAAGAGAAAGGGAGATAGTGCCTGCCACAGAGAGCTGACAATCAACCCCCATGCTGGCTCCGGTGTCTAATACATGCCTCTTCATCTCACTGGCTTAATCAGAAGAAAAATGATCAAAGGCAAGTTCAAATGACATTATGTCATCTCAGAAATCTTCCTTAAAGGATCCTGGGTGATACTTGGCTATTGTGAGAGCAATGCCACTGTCTCTTTGAGTGTCTCTCTTCTGCATTCTGAAGCTCTGAAGAGGAGAGGCGCTTTGCAATTTACCAAGAGGAGTTTTCATTGGTCTGTTTGTTTTCCTATCTGTCTGTCTGCCTCTCTCTCCCTTCCTCTCATGCTCCAATGCCAGTTGCCTGGGTTCTCCACCAGTGGCTGATCCTGGGGAGAAGGGATGCTCCCTGCATGGCCACCACCACAGATCTGCAGATCCTGGCATTGTGCCATTCCGCCCCACCCCTAGGGACTGCCATTCACAGACCACACGCAGAGGTATGTGCATGGCCTCTGCAGGGCCAACGTGGCTGCCCTGGCCAAGAGGCAAAGCTTAGTTGGCTGAGTCCTCAGGACCTGGGTCACAGTAGGTGATAGGTCAACATCCGTGGCCGAAGGAATGAGTTAAGAAAGGAAGAGGAAGAAACTCTCGTGTCACAGACAACGGAAAGAGTCCTAAAGTTGTGTGATTTAAAACTGCACTTTCCCCTATATATCCAATTATGCTGAAGATCATAAAAATGGAATTTGGGCCTCCAGAGAGGATTTTAGCAGCTTTGGGGTGATACTTGTTATCTGCAGCTGTGCTGTTTTCCTTATCCTCTTTCCTACCATGGATCATAGGGGCCCTCGTTAAGTCTGGATTTATGCATGCATGCTGGGGTGTAGATTAGCCACCGGCACACTCACGAATGCTCACACGCACCCTTTAACCCAAGCGTAAATGCAGCTCTCGCAGCAGGGGAGGAAGGGGCCGCAGGGGCATAAGAGACAATGGCAGGATGAGGGCTGAACACCTGCCAGGACATGCTCCTCCGTGCACTCTGGGCCTTAAGCAAAACACAGATTTGTGGAACTAGTCTGAATTGATATGTGGCTCTGGCTACACCTAGGGTTTTCCAGAATGAAGGCCCCAGACTGGGCAAAAGGCAGCAGCTGAGCCAGCAGATGCTCCTGCTCCTGCGTCCTTTACAGTGGCCAGGACCTGTGCCCATTCTTCCAGCTCTCTGTACTCGTGCAGTTGGTGGAGGTTCATAAGGCCACTCATGGGCTCAAGCACAGTCAGATAGAGGGCCCTCTATCACTCGATGGCAACTGGTTTGGTTTGGTTTTGGTATCACCTTTCCCCTGGTGGTGCAATGGTTAAGCGCTCACTGCTAACCAATAGGTTGGCGGTTCGAACCCACCAGCTGCTCCTCAGGAGAAAAATGCAATAGTCTGCTTACATAAAGATTTACAGCCTTGGAAACTCTATGGGGCAGTTCTACTCCATCCTACAGGGTTGCTATAAGTCAGAATTCCACATGATTGCAGTGAGTTTGGTTTTGGGGTTATACCTCTCCATCTTGGGGACCCAGGGGGACAGGGATGAAAAGGGGAGAGGGGAAGGATTCCCAGGTGTGGTTTATCAGGAGGATGCCAGGGATGGGACCCAGGGCTGAGCTGGCAGCACAGACCGGTTTGCTCCCTAAGTAGCACCTACCCCCAGGCCAGCCTGAGAGGCTGGTCTGAGCACTGGCCTACTGAAGAGTGTCAGAGTCAAGGCTTCTGTTATCAATACTCGATTAGGAACTGAAGTGAAGCTCTGAGCTGTGTTGAGAATAATGCTTGGCACAAGGCAAGCACCCTTCTGTCATAACCTGAAATCAGATACTCAACCTTATCTGGTTTTTATCAAGCACATGTAAACCTAGAAAGACATCAATGCATAGTTAGTTGGCTTCTATATACCGTTCTAAGATATCATGGCATGGGAACGTCCCGCACCACACTTTTGCTCATACGGTCTTCCAGCTTAGTACATTCACTTTCTCTTTTGTCTATTGACATTCTGTGTATTCTTCATAGTCCAGCTTATGATTTGCCTACTCCGGCTGACACTGATCCTTCCCTTTTAAAAACACTTCCAAAAGGGTTCTTAGAGTTTATACCCATTTATACTAGGTTAATGATTTCATTGTTTCTTGTGTTTTTTCTTCAAAGACCTACAAGGTCTTTGCAGACAAAGACCATCCATCCTGACTTCTTGCATCCCCCAGCAGACCCTCATGGGGCTTGATACAGCATTGTTGTTCTTAGCTGCCGTGGCGTCAGCCCTGACCCATGACAACCCCGGGTACAATGGAACAAAATGTTGCCTGGTTCTGTGCCATCCCCATGATTGGTTGCAGACTGGACCATTGTGATCCATAGGGCTTTTAATGGCTGATTTTTGGAAGTAGGTTGCTAGGCCTTTCTTCTTAGTTCATGTTAGTTTGGAAGCTATGCTGAAGCCTATTCAGCATCTCAGCACCACACACAAGCCTCATTAGCTGTGCATGAGGTGCATTCACCAGGAATCGAACCTGGGTCTCCTGCATGGAATTCTACCATCGAACCACCAATGTCCACACTGATACAGTATAGGTGTGTAATAGATGTCACATGATTGATAAATGGGCTTGAGATCGTCTCGAACTCCAAATAAATCACATGGATTTTGCACATTAATACTGGAGGGCAATATCTTTTGCCCAAAGTATATATTTTGAATTTTTAAAGTTAAAAAAAATCTTTAAAAAATTAACAAAACAACCCTTTTTGAGAAAATGCCACTAGAAGACAGGATTTAGCCTAGTTATATAAAAAAGAAGCTGTTGCCGAGAAAAAAAGATTGAGCTTTCCATCTTACCAATTAAGAAGTCACCCCTTTGCCAAGATCATTAAGGGGTCTTAGACAAGTCACATTTTCCATAGATCTCTGATTCTTCATCTAATACAATGAAAGGCTGAATAGCTACATTTTTTAAGACCTTGTAATGCACCCCCTCTCCCTCCCCTCACACTAGACCCCATGTTTTAAAAGTTTGATTTTTTCTTCTACTAAACAGTAATTACTAATCCCTCAATATGTTTTCCCTAAGCAGTAATTATTAATAGATTAATACATCAGAAACAATCAGATGTTCTCACTGGTATCAGATGACCAGCGGAACCACAGCATGGAGTTAACTGATAGAATTCCCCCACAAAAGGAAGCAGCATGCTTTATCAGCTTGTACAATTACGGTTCTGATTATTGAATGATATTTACTTTGGCATTTTGAAATTCTGAAAAGAGCCCACTGACCCCTCTTTCCTGTTCTGCCTGTCAGGTATTCAGGACGCCGGACTGGGAAGCTTTGGCGGAGTCTCTGAGCTGTCTCTCCATGGTTCTATGGTTTTAGTTAACGAAGGGTGTCATCAAACCCGTCTGCCCGTTTACTTATTATTGGAGATGTGTTTCTAATAAGTTGGACAAATGTCATCTGAACTTCAAGAACTGAAAATTACTGGTGTTGGTAGGTGCTAACGTGGTGATAATGAAGCTGTATATTTTAGTTTGTTCTTCATTCCAACCACAGCCAGATTAGCTGGGATTTGAATCTGAACCATAATAACTTTTTATTGAGAGAGGGAAGCAGAAAGAAAGACTGATTATGCAAATTTATTCATATGCACTATGCACACAGATCACACCTTTGGGAGATTTACCTGAGGTTTTCTGAACTGAATTCGGACTCCAGGAATCGGAGAAACTGGTCCCGCCCCACCTGGTCCTTCAGTATCTCATCGAAAGAGAAGCCCCACCTCTTTACCCTCTGCTGGCTGGGCTCTTTGCTTTGAAGGGAAAAAAAATAAAATAAAACAAGGTTTTAAAAATGATCAGTACCAGGCAAAAGTGTGTATCATATTCTCTTCAACAACTCCAATATATTTTGTTGCCACGCACCAAAGGGAAATGTCTCACAGATAAGTTACAGAGCCTATCAAGCTGCACAGACTCCAAACACAGATTTTTGTACACCAGCAGCCCAAAATCCAAACCAAACCAGTTGCTGTTGAGTTGATTCCAACTCATAATGACCTATAGGACAGAGTAGAACTGCTCCATGGGGTTTGGCTGGTGGATTTGAACTGCTGACTTTTTGGTTAGCAGCCAAGGTCTTAACCACTGCACCACAAGGGCTCCACACCAACAGTACCAATAGTAAAAAGTCTCTTTAAAGGAGGCATTTGCAAGGGGCAGGGTTTACCAGAGGGCCTGTCAAGCAGTGGCTGTCTACGGGAAACATAACAATGCCATCTATTTGCCCTTCAATCAGTAAAGGACCCAACTCTTGGCTCCACCATTTCTTCATTTTTATTATAACACAAGATGCTTCGTAAACCCAACCTTTTATCAAAGATGTTGCCCCCCTGCCACCTCCCACCCCTCCCACAAATCACAGGGGAGAAACAGAGTCCCGTTTAGAGCCAAGTGACCCACAATTGATTAGAAGTACATCCACTCATCCAGGATAAACCATATTCATTTGTTTAGAAGTGGGATGTTGCACTCATTTATTGGTTTAACAACTCCCTGTATGGTACTTATGATGTGCTAAGCATTATTCCAAACATTTTACATCTGTTAACTCATCAAAGTCCTCACAACTACTCTGTGAAAAATGTACTAGCAGCATCCCCACTGTACAGATAAGGAAACTGAGGCCTAGTGAGGTTATGTAATTTGCCTGAGGACACACAGATTAATATGGACTCCCCAGGGACTTATGTTCTCATGGCTCTTGCTTTCTTACCTGCTGCCTCTATTCTTCCACACTCCATTTCCACAAAAAACAAAACAAAAAAAGACCCTCCTTCACATGAAGTACCTGAGAGTATGGGAACCTTGACTGAGATTCAAGGGTCCTGAGAAGGGGATACATCCGGCACCACCCAGCAGCACACAATTTAAAAATCACATACTCGACATTTCTGCTTCTGAAAAGTTCTTGATCACCTTAGTGCTAGGGCTTTTCCTGGCCCCACACAGCACCCTGGTTCCCACCAGCGTCCTGGCTTCTCTCTCCTCCCTGGCTTTTCACGACCCTTGGCTCTTCCCTCTCAGGAACAAAAAATAAATCCTTCTCAGTTTCTCATGTGGCACAGCACAACCTTCTCCCTCTGCTGTTTGAGTTTGTGCCAACACTCCTGCCCTCAGGGCCTTACTTTCTGCCCCAGTGGCTTATTAATGTCCTCTGCCAAACAAAGAGGAATTCTGGTGTCAGGTGGTAAGATAGCCCCTTCTATTTACCTTGCTACATTTATATCTCGAGAGACATTCTTGCTCAGAACATAGCATCGAGTTAGGTTCCTAATACATATTTGTTATGTAAACTGAAACTGAAAAAAGAAGTAAGACTTTTAATTATTTTATTGGTCATCTTCAGCCTTTGTTTTCACGGACACGGACCATTTCTGGGCTGAAACATGATGTTGGCACTGATTCCAGACTCTCCTTCTTCAAAGACAGTTTCCTAACACCACTGCCAGTATCCGAGTGAGTACAAATGTTCTACTGGGAGAACAACAAGGGTCTCACAGCCCC
This sequence comes from Trichechus manatus latirostris, assembly GCF_000243295.1. Lineage (NCBI taxonomy): Eukaryota > Metazoa > Chordata > Mammalia > Sirenia > Trichechidae > Trichechus > Trichechus manatus. The sequence goes on along the minus strand of NW_004443946.1, from coordinate 25,280,764 downwards.
TCTTCATTTTCACTTGTCTCTAAATAACCTGATCCTGCTTGTAGGTGGACGGAATGCTGTCTTAGGTTAGACATTGTCTTAGTTTCCTGGGACTATCATAACAAATTACCACAAACTGTGTTCTTAAAACCACAGAAATCTATTCTCTCACAGTTCAAGAGGCCAAACGTCTGAAATTAAGATGTTGCAGGGGCGGTTCTTTCTGGAGGTTCTGAGGAAGCGTCTGTCCTATGCCTCTCTCCTAGCTTCTGATGGTTGCAAACAATCCTTGGCGTTCCTTGGCTTGTAGCTGCATCATTGTAATCTCTGCCTCTGTCATTAGATGGCTTTCCTCCTGTGTCTCTCTGTGTCTTCACATGGGACACCAGTTGTTGGATTTAGGGTGCACCCTAATCTGGTATGACCTCATCTTAACAAATTATCTCTGCAATGACTCACTTTCTCTTCTAATAAGGTCACATTCTGAGGTTTCAGGTAGACTTGAAATTTGGGTAGGCACTATTCAACTCCGTATAAACATTAAGATTACAGTAGAACCCCAAATATAAGAGCAGAACCAGAGCATTAGGTGTAGGGGCAGGTAGCATCCTCTTAGGGACACAGTGCTGAATAGGTTGGGATAAACCAACAGGCCAGATGTCTTAGTTATCTAGTGCTGCTATAACAGAAATAGCACAAGTGGATGGCTTTAACAGACAGAAATTTATTCTCTCAGAGTCTAGGAGGCTAGAAGTCTGAATTCGGGGCACCACCTCCAGGGAAAGGCTTTCTCTCTCTGTCGGCTCTAGGGGAAGGTCCTCATCATCCATCTTCCCCTGGTCCAGGAGCTTCTCAGCACAGGGATCCCGGGTCCGAAGGACAAGCTCCACTCCCGGCTCTACTTTCTTAGTGGTAGTATGAGGCCCTCTCCTCTCTGCTCGCTTCTCTCTTATATTTCAAAAGAGATTAACTCAAGATATAACCTAATCCTGTAGCTTGTGTCCTGCTTCATTAACATAACTGCCCCTATTCCTGCCTCATTAGTATCATAGAGGTTAGGATTTACAACACAGGAAAATTACATTAGATCACAAAACGGAGGACAACCACACAATGCTGGGAATCATGGCCTAGCCAAGTTGACACACATTTTGGGGGTGGGGGGACACAATTCAATCCATAACACCAGCCTACCACCATTTTCCCAAACTATCGCGTACTTCTTTGCTGACTTTCAAGAACAAAGGAGGAACTTCAAGTTTCATCATGGTAAATTAGGTTCATACATTCACCTCTCCTCAGCTCCCAAATACGAACAAAATGACCAAAGAAATAGTCATTCCTCCATCCATTCATACCACCTGTCTTTTCTGAGTGCCTACTATATGCCAGACACAGGTCTAGGTGCTAAAATAATTATAAGTCCTATTTGGAAAAAGAACCAGGGGGAGGATGTGATACAGAATGACTGGATCGATAGGGGCAGTCGCTTTGGATTGGGTGGTCACAGAAGGCCCCTCTGAGGAAGGGACACCAATGCTGAATGAAATGGGAATGACAAGGACAGCTAGCCACGTGAGGATCTGGGGGAAGAGTTGTCCAGGAAGAGGGAACCGGCAAGAGTCTGGAGTTTAGTGAAGTATAAATAAAATCTATATTATGTAGAAGCAAATATATCAGCAGATAACAAACCTTAAGGTATTTCAGAAAAATATGAAGCAGATGGATTCATCATCAGACATGATGACAAAGCTGATTTGGAGCAGCCTATGATTCTAGGGAGACCACCTGAGAAGAAAGTAGCTGGGTTTTCCCAACTCAACTGTGGGAAAATCCCAATCTCTGAGCAGCAGGACTGGAAGTAGAGGCAGTGGATGGACATTGGACAGGGAGCATATTGAAGATACTGAGAAATATCCGAATACAGGCTCTACATGGCAGTGAGGGTATGCTATGTAACCAGTAACCAGTTGCCATTGAGTCAACTCTGACTCATGATGACTCCATGTGTGTCAGAGTAGAATTGTGCTCAATAGGGTTTTCTTTCTTTTTTTAAATAGTGCATCAGGTGAAAGTTTATGGAGCAAATTAGCTTCCCATTCAATAGTTGGTATGTAAAGTGTTTCATGGCCTTGGCCTCATTTCCTACAGTGTGTCAGCACTCTCCCCATTTCTGCCCTGGGTTCCTCATTTCCTTTCCTACTGATTTTCTACCCCTTCCTGCCTTCTTATCTTTGCTTTTGGGTAGATATCACCCTTTTGATGTCGTATAATTGATTGTTCTAAGGAGTACATTCCTCACAGGTGTTATCATTTATTTTGTGGGTTTTCTATTGTTTGGTTGGAAGGTGAACTCTGGGAATGGCTTTAGTTCCAGGTCACAAGGGTGTCTTAGGGCCATAGTCTTAGGGGTTCCTCTAGTCTCTGTCAGACAGGTAAGTCTGGTCTTTTTTGTGAATTTGATTTTTGGTCTACATTTTTCTCCTGCTCTGTCCAGGATCCTCTTTGAGATCCCAGTCAGAGCAGTCGGTAGCCAGGCACCACCTAGTTCTTCGGGTCTGGGGTCATGTAGGCTGTATTTCATGCGGTCCATTAGTCCTTTGTACTGATTGCTCCTTTGAGTCTTTGGTTTTTTTCACTCTCCTTCGCTCTGGACTGGAAGAGAGGAATACTTGCATCTTAGATGGCCGCTCCTCACCAAAGTAGGATGTAGAACATTGTTTTAATGAACTATGTTGTGCCAATTGACGTAGATGCTCCCCAAGTCTATGGTCCTTTGCCTTCTAGCCTAAGAACGTCATTTGTCAAGGTGTTTGGTTATGTCTAAGATATTTCCCTGACTGTGCCACTTGTGTGCTCTATTGTCTATATTAATATATGGGGAGGACCTACAGTCATGTATTTAGAAATATCTACCACCAAACCTGTATCTACTGGTGGGTGTGCTCCCTTACACCCTCCCACACCTCTTGGCATATCTATCTATGTATCCAGTTGTAAATTATTGTTTGTTAATACGATTGTTGCAGGATTGTCTATGCTACGGTAATTACTGCAGTTCCCTTAATTCTTGCATTCCTCTCAGTGTCCTCTCTTGCCTTAGTCAAGTTGTGTGACTTCTGCCACACTGTGTATTGTCTTTCTCAGTAGGATTTTCAATGGCTGATTGTTTGGAAGTAGATCATCAGGCCTTTCTTCTGAGGTACCTTTGGATGAATTTGAACCTCCAACCCTTTTGGTTAAGAGCCAAGTGTATTAACTCTCTGTACTACCCAGGGACTCCCTGCTAAGCAGAGAGGAGATGTTTTCTGCCCACTGCTAATATGAGCAATAAGACTGGAGGTTAGTGCCTCTGCTCACCTTGGGGTGGTATGGCAAATAGGGAAGAAAAACAGGGCTCAGAAAGCAAGAAGACTTCTAAAGACACTCTAGCTTTTCCCATACTTCTCACGGGCACCTGCAGCTATAACTAGGTTCCCCTAAGGCCCATCAGCAGAAGGGAGAAGACTGGATGTGTTGGGAAGCACTGCAGGGTGGAAACTGAAGAACTTCAGACTCCATCAGGGCCTGAAGCACAGAGCAGAGCATGTGGCTGCAGAATGTCATGCTGCGGGAAGGTGAGGCTCTGCCACCTTAGGATCCCTGTTGCCCCTGTCTCACCCTGAGAGAGACCTAGCCTTTCAGTCTGTTCTTGGACCACATGCCCAGGGTCCAGAGGGGAACCCAGCCAATTTACCTGTGCACGCCCATTAATACGCTCAGGTGAAGCCCCTTCAGCCACTTGAACTGCTCAGAGAAAAGTCTGCAAGGGGGAACTCAAATAGTGAACTACACCAGTAATTCTCAAACTGTGCTGTGCTGCAGAATCACCTAGAGTGCTTGTTAAAAATACAGATGCCCAGAACCACTCCAAAGACACCTGGATTTTTAATGAGCACCCCAGGTGACCCCCTGTGCACCATGGGTTGAGAATCATCGACCCACACAATTGCTGGCTACTGACATAGTCCATCCAGACTATCACCTGGGGAGACTTTTAAAAAATACCAGTGCCTCACTCGTAGAAATTCTGAGTAGATTTGCTTAGGGTGGGGACTAGGCATTGGTGTTTTTTTATAAGCTCCCCAGTGGTTCTAACGTAAGGTCAGGGTTGGAAGCTAAGACCTTCATTTATTCAAATGAGCAGCCCCCCAGACTGCTGGGTATATGACAAGGATGATCAGCTCCAAAAAGTGATTAGAGCAGTGCAACAATGACCAGCAACAATGACCCTCTAATCATTGATCTCTGATCGATGACCCCCACTGAAGGAAACTAAGGGGAAGAAATAGAGGGGAAATACGAAGAAACAACCTTTTCACATCCTTAGGGGGATTCAAGAGGATAAACATCAATAGAACAGAGCAGGCTGCTAAGATAAAGAACAGTCCAAGACATATTAAGAATTCTTGAAAATGAAAAGCATGATGGTCAACTACCCCTCCGAACACCCAGGAGAAAAAAAAAAATCATTGAAGTATAAAATCACAGAGTGGACACCATTGAAAACCCAACTGGTGATGGTGACGAGCAATTCAAGAAATTCTATCCCTTGAAGGCAGAATGAGAGAGAGAGATGGAAATTATGATAGAGAAAAAAGAGATATGGCTGCTTCACTCAAGAGCCCCGAACCCCTACGAAAGTATTTCCTTAAAAGAGAAGACAGAAAGGAAAAAAGAGTAGCAGTAATTAAAAAAGAAAAGTCTAGTCCCTGAGTTAAAGCAAGATTTAAGTTCTTGTATCAGATTGGAAGGGACTATCTAGTGCACGTCAGAAATATTAGCAAGAAGATACCATCTACATACTATTTACTCTTTTAATGTTGACAGAGAAAAATAAATTCCAAAACGCTGGTCTGAAATATATCAAGTTAACATGGCTCTGAGGAAGAACGGTATTTGAGGAGATAAAAAGAAGCTTCTGCTTTTATTTTTCTACACGTCACTATTAATTGTAGGAATAAATGACATTTTTAATTAAAACATTTAAAAGTAAATATGACTAGAATGGAAACTACAATAACAAAAGCTAATACATGACATGATTAATAAAGCAAAAGGAAAAAGATAATATATGATCCAAGTAAATGTTCTCAATATCCAAAGCAAAACACTTTACTAGAAAAATTGACCAAAAACACAACCACAGGCAAGTTACAAAAGAAAAATGAATAATCATGTGAAAAGCTTCTCAAGCACATTAACAAAGAAATGAAAAGTAAAATGAGGGTTCTTTTAAACCTATCAGGTTTGCAAAGATGAAAAAGATTGCTAATACTTGGATTGGTGAGGATATGAAGAAATGGGCACTTGTAAGCTACAAAGCCTGTTGTTGAATCATTTCCGACTCATAGTGACCCTATAGGATAGAGTAGAACCACCCCATGGGGTTTCCAAGGCTGTAAATCTTTACGGAAGCAGACTGCCACACCTTTCTCCTGTAGAGTGACTGGTGGCTTGGAACCACCAACCTTTTGGTTAGTAGCTGAGAGCTTAACCATTGTGCCACCAGGACTTCTTTTTAAGCTATGGGTAGGAATAAAATTTCTTATAGTTTTTGTTTGCCACATGAACTAAAATTAAAATAGGCATACAAATCTCAGCAATTCCCACCCTGGAAATTTACCCTGAAGAATAACTGGACTTGTGTATAAGGATATTCCTTGCAACATTGCTTATGATAGTTAAAAAAAACAAAAAAAAAGACATAACTTAAATGTTTACTACCAGAGTTGGTTGAATAAATTATACTGTACTTGTGCAATGGGACACTATGAAATGGTGAGATTAGTGGTAGTATCCTCAGAACTAACTTTAGGGGGGATAATGTCAATCAGGATCAGGTTTGGAAGGTCAGACATATCTCCACTCTCCTTTTTACCAACTCTGACACCAGCTGTCCCTCCCACAGCACTCTCTATTTCTCTTCTGAGTTTGATAATTTGTTGCAACGGCCACACAGAAGTCATAGACCATACTTCCAGTTAAGTGGTTTATTAAGGAAGCAACAGGGTTCAACTCGGGGTCAGGATCAACAGGCTACAACTCAGGATCAGGATCAGGAAGTGTCATGGATTGAATTGTGTCCCCCCCCAAAAATATTGTCAACTTGCCTAGTCCATGATTCCCAGTATTGTGTGATTGTCCACCATTTAGTCATCTGATGTGATTTTCCTATGTGTTGTAAATCCTACCTCTATGATGTTATTGAGGTGGGATTAGTGGCAGTTATGTTAACGAAGCAGGACTCAATCTACAAGATTAGGTTGTGTTTTAGGTCAATCTCTTTTGAGATATAAAAGAAGCGAGCAGAGAGGCAAGGGGACCTCATATCACGAAGAAAGTAGAGCCAGGAGAATAGCGTGTCCTTTGGACCGGGGTCCCTGTGGTGAGAAGCTCCTCAACTGGGGAAGATTGATGACAAGGACCTTTCCCCACACCCAACAGAGAGAGAAAGCATTCCCCTGGAGCTGGCATCCTGAATTCAGACTTCTAGCCTCCTAGACTGTGAGAGAGTAAATTTGTTTGTTAAAGCCATCCACTTGCGGTATTTCTGTTATAGCAGCACTAGATGACTAAGACAGGAAGCATGCAGGCAATGTCTCCCTTCTTTAGGGCGCAACAGCTCTCTCAGCTCCTCTTGGCTGTGCAGGCCTCCTCTCAGCCCCCTGAGGACAGGCCTCATCTCGGCCTCCTTAGGACAGTTTCCTCTTGGCCCTGCCACCTGTCACCACCAGCTCTGCCACTTGGCCCCTTCTGGGCCTGTCGTCATCTTCAGTGTTACAGCCCTTGACCTGTATTACAGCTCTTTCAGGAGGTTCATTGCCTCCTCTCTCTCCCTCTGCTTGTTCTTCCCTCTTCCTTCTGCTTCTGCCTGCTGTTTCTCTTCCTGCTTCTTTTTGTCTGAAAAACCTCTCTGGGATTGACTACATAGATACACAACTCCATGTCACTTTCAAGGCATGGCCCCTCCCAATAAGGGCCACAAATTGACCAATCCCATGTAGGTAGGCCACAGATACTTTATTTGCATAGTAGGCTATAGATCACCTCATGTGCATAGCCTTTTGACCAATCCCTGCAGGGTACATACCAGTCACATGGCAGGCTGCTGCCCAGGACCAGACAAAAAGGATCGAACCTACCCAGGAAATGTCAGTCAACCAGGACAAAAGTAACAAACCCTCTGGGACAGAAAATTAGAGCAAAGGTAACTCCTCAAGGTTTAGGGCAAAAATCTCTCAAGATGTTTTTCCACAGAACCAAGGCAAAAGCCCCCATAAAAGAACTCATTTTACCACAGGCACCGTATAGCTATTAAAAAAGGATAAGATGGATCTATATGCATTTACATGGAAAGATTGCTATGATATAATGTTAATTAAAAAAATTGTGGATCAATGTGTATATAATGAATACATCTATGCGAAAGAATATGTTACTGTATATGCATAAGAATGTGAAGGGATAGACACTAAATTAGAAGTTCCCAAACTTTATGAGTTCATGGCACTCTGTGTCTAAGTTTTTCACTGTGATCCTGAGCCAAAAGAAATACCTAAAGCTTTGTTTATTAAATAGCCAGGTCCAAACAACTAACATGTATTTATGTCCGAACAACTTAGTAGCTATTTGAGATACACATACATGGAAATAAAAATAACAGTTATCATTCTTGCTGTTGTTACTGTTGGTAGGTGCTGTGGAGTCGGTTCTGACTCATAGTGACCCTATGCACAACAGAATGGAACACTGGCTGCCTGCACCATCCTCACAATTGTTGCTGTGCTGGAGCCCATTTTTGTAGCCACTGTGTCAATCCATCTGGTTGAGGGTTTGCCTCTTTTTTGCTGACCCTCTACTTTACCAAGCATGATGTCCTTCTCCAGGGACTGATCC
>NW_004443946.1:25266854-25268483 GCF_000243295.1 Trichechus manatus latirostris | reverse complement strand
GCATATTAATAAAAATTACTAATAAAATATTTAACGAAAATGATAAAAACACCACCCTTGTACTCACCACTAACCTAAAAAATAAAACATTACAAATAGAAACAGAGGCCTGTGGTTATGTTCCTCAATTCCATAGACTTTGTCTGAAAAATTTTTTGAAATTGTTAACATTGTCACCTCCTCTCCCATTCATTTTGACTTCATGAGTTCATATCATTTTTATTTCCTTACTGATACATTGTTTTCGGGGAAGGAGAGAAGATGAACAAATATCCACAATATTCTCTTGAGTCAATTTATTATAATTTATTTAATCATTCCTTTTCATTGGGAATATAGATTATTTCTATTTTTTTTTTGTATACATAATACTGTAGTAGAACATAATTTTTCACATAGGTTTCTCTTCCCAGAAATCATATGTCTTTGCTAGCTTTATCCCCTTCGTTTCCTGTTTTCTCTTTCTGTATGTAATTCTAATTAAATATTAGACATCCTGAATTGATAATTTCCTCTCCCACTTATTATTCCCTTGTCTTTTTGTCTGACCATCTTCTAAACTTTTTTTTTTTAATTTGGATTATCATATTCTTAAATTTCCAGAGTTCACTCTTATAACTTGGTTGTTCCTTTTTCACATATCTTGTTCTTGTTGGATGAAGGAAATTATCTTCTCATATCTCTGAGAGTATTAATTCTATGTTTGATTTTAAGTCTTGTATTTCTTGAATTGCTTTCTCCACATTCCTTCTTTTTCCCATTTGTTTGTTTCGGTCATGATCCTGCATTTGGGAGCTTTCCATGAGTGTCTGGAAAATCTTTGGACACCCCTAAAACATGCTTAGGGGCTCAGTGTGTAGAGGGGCAGCCTTGTCCTGATGAGGGGCTTAATCATTGGAGCACAGGGCAGCTTACCAGCCTTTCCACTGGAACCCCAAATGATGCATCTGGAGTCTTTCTTCTGAGAACATCTATTTTTTCTAGAGCAGGACTCAGCAAACTTTTCCCTTAAGGGCCAGATAGGAAATACTTTAGGGTTTCTGGGCCAGATGATATATGTTGCAAGTACTTGGCTCTGCCACTGTAGTACAAAAGTAGCCACAGACAACATGTAAATGAACAAGTGCAATCCTGTTCCAACAAAACTTTATTTGCAAAGACAGGGAGCTAAGGGGATTTGGCTCATGGGTTGTAGTTTTCCAGTCTCTTGCCAGTGGGCTTATATGCTTGGCTCCTGGAGGCCTGAGGGCAGGGCAAGGAGAGGGGACCAAGGGTTCCACACTTCAGTATGTAGACCTTTCATTAATTCTCTTGTGTTCATCCAGGTCTTCATAATATCTTATGTTCCTGAGTTCACAGTTTATGTGGCTCATTTTCTGTGATGGTGGTGGGTGTGGAGACAGTCTCTTTGCTGAAGAGCTGGGCAGGGATCTAGGGATCCAAAGGCTCCAGATACTGACTCACCCATTCCTCTAGTTTTAGCCACATGCCTTACTTACTCTTGGCTTCCACAGTCCCTGGTGCCTTCAAGAGCCAAGGCTAGATTCACTGTTATAATACTCCCACTCCCAACACTGAGGTTACAATGTTCTTTACCCTGCTAGGTAGTTAGCACTCCCCATCTACTTT
>NW_004443946.1:25260619-25266019 GCF_000243295.1 Trichechus manatus latirostris | reverse complement strand
TAATCAGCTTAATGCCGAAAATGTGAAGCAATTAGTCAGCAGCTCCATCTCATTGTAACTCAAAGTGTGGTCCATGGATCAGCAGCATCAGCGTTACCTGGGAGATTGTTAGAAAAGCAGAACCTCAGGCCTTACCCAGACCTACTGAATCAGAATCTGCATTTTAATAAGATCCAACGTAATTTATATGCACATTAAAGTTTGAGAAGCACCACATCTTATTTCTCAATTTTCTGAGGGGCTCAGGCGTGTGTCTGTGTGTCACGGGATTTTCTTCATCAAATCAAAATGAAGGCGCCTCTGACACTTTTGGTTTTAAAGATGGCTGCTGGTTTCCTAACACCTCATAGCTGCCTCACTGCCCCAGGTGTGGATCGTCACCCAGTGGGGTAAAAATAGCAGTGGTCTAGTTCCAGTTTTGGGGCAAGCCATGTAACTGACCTTTGTTAAGTTCACCATATGTTATACAGTTGCCTTGTTCAGTACTCAGGACCCTTGTGATAAAGCATGGGAAAGAATTTCACAGTCTTCAAAATACTCTACAAATATAAAACTGAAACCACCATTCATAGGGGAGACACATTCTCTGTCCTGTAATTCCCCTACATGTTTGCCATCTTGCCTGGGGCTCAGCTTCATCAATGAGCTTTCCAGCAATTTGAGCAGGATAAGATGGCAAGAGGGCACTGAGTAAGCACTGTGGCAGGAAGGATCAAGTCGGTGCTATGATAACTCCATGGTAAGCTATCTCTGTGCCACTTGGGCAATTTCATTCTTCCTGAAAGAAATGGAGTTGCACATTGAGGGACATGAAAGAACAAGTCAATGTGAGGATGGGAAGGGCATAATGGCCACCTAACTCCTTCACTTAGCAAAGAATCAAACGAGCAACAGGTAACCTAAGTCCTGTTCAAGCAATGACAGGCCACACTGAGTCACTTCAGCGTGTCTAGGTCATGGGGAGGTGTTGGAGGCTCTCTTGATTGCGAGACACTATGGCATCCAATGTTCTCAAAATCTGAGATGATGTGAACAGTCCACTGGGCTTGCTCAGGCATGATCCCAATTTATCTCATCCTCAATTACCTTTGTGTCTCTAATAAAAGACATCTGCTTGGGCAGCCCAAGACAGAAATTCAAGAGAATACACATGCCTCTAAGTCACTAGAAGTAGACGAATTTGGGAAGGGCTTTTTTGATCCTTCCTGGTGGCTTAAATCCTCAGGGAATAGTTATCTCTGGGCTGTAAGAGGTTGCAAGTGCTGGTTGTATATTAGTATGAACACAAATGAAGCTCTTGGTCTTGTTGAAAACCACTGGATAAGGAACTGGACATCCATGCACTACGGATGCTGTCCTTGCTCCATTTTTAAAGTCATTCAGGACCTTGTTTGTTTCACAGACATAGATTTCATGGCAACAAATCATGATACATAATGGTATAGCAAAGGAGCATTTCCTGAACAGCAATATATATTCCATAGTCGTATTAATAAAGATAAATTTAACTGGGGGCTGGTTTGAGATAGGCTTTTTCTTTTGAGCTTAGTAAGATTACTGAAACCTGGGGATGTATACATGTCTGCACTGGGGTAATGCCAGGAAGATTTAAAAATGAGTATTGCTATAGCACTGACCCATGAGCCCATTGCCGTCAAGTCGATTCTGACTCATCACTTGGCAAGGCATAAAACAAGCATAGAAATAATGGAGAAGTGGATGAAGCCCATGGTGTTGATGTTTTTAGAATAGGCTTAAGTGGATGCATAGTAAAAAGTTTGGTAATAATCTATTTATATTGTATCTATTCAGGCATTTGAAATTATAATTGAATCAATTATATTACATTTTTAATTGCAGTTAGAATTGTTTAGGGAAGTTTAAGTTTGCAAAGTTTCAAAATTTTTAAGGAAAAAAGTTTCATTTGTTAGATATATATTTAAAAAATTAGCTATTAAACAAAATATAAATAATTGTGGATATACCTCTCTATGACTAAAAAAATTAAGTCCTCACCACAGTGAAGCATCTAAAATAGACACGAGTACATCCAATAGCAAAATCTAGTCCAAGCACCCCACAAGCACCAGGGTCCATGGATTGTGCCACTACATCAGGGTGACACAACTTGGGCATCTGCTTTCGTGCTTAGAACCTCCCTGCACCTAGTCTGAGGTGAGGAGAGTATGGATGGGTTGGCGCCTCCCGCTTAGTCTGAGCATTTTCCATCCACTCTACCAGGGAAGCGGTCTCCACCCTGTCCTGGGCAGCCAGGGGCTGCTCATGCCTTGCCAGCATGCTCAGAAGGGTTGTAGGTCTTGCTTTTCCCTTCTCCCATCACTCCTTCCCTCTCCAAAGAGCACATTCTCCCTTCTCATACCCCATCCTAAGAATCTCACCTCAGCTGGATTAGTGTCCTAGGACTGCCATAGCAAATACCACAAGTTGAGTTGTTTATAAGAAGAGAACGTTATTGCCTCATGGTTCTGAAGACCAGGAGTCTGAATTCAAGGTGTCAGCAGGGCCATGGTCTCTCTGAAAGCTTTAGGGGAGGATCCTTTCTTGTCTCTATCAGCTCTGGTAAACAAGTTGCTGTTGAGTAGACTAACTCATTCCTTCTGGAGGCTCTACGGGAGAATCTGTCTCCTTGCCTTTTTCAACATCTAGAGGCTTCTCCAATTCTTTTGGTACAGATTATATAGAATGTGGCAAAAAGTCTGACAGGTGAGCTGGGGCAAGAAGAATACCGCCCATCATGGGTTGAGGAGGGAGGGGCTAGGAAGGAATCCCCAGAGTAAGCACATATGTGGAATTTGGCTTACAGAGCTGGTGGGAGAAGATGAAGACATACTGTCATCATTAGGCTTCAGGGAAAAGGAACTGCCGTACATCTTGCAGCTGTGGAAAACCATTATTTAAGGGAAAACAAGGCATGGGATTTAAAGTATTAAAGGGTGCAAGAGTTAAGTGCTCCACAGCTAACCAAAAGGTTGGCAGTTAGAACCCCTGCTGAGAATTTGCATTTCCACCCCAGATATACTGAATCAGAATCTACAGTTTAACAAGATCCCCAGGTGATTCTTATAATAAATAAATAATAATTTTTGAGAACCACTGACCTACTAGTGGTTCTTACAATCAGTCCCTAACCAGCAGCGTTAGCATCACCTGGGAACTTGTTAGAAATGCAAATTCTCAGCAGGGGTTCCAACCGGAAGGAACAGGTTCAAAGCCCTAGTTTGAACCCATAACCTGCAACCCTCTCTCTGCGGGAGAAAGACCTGGCTATACGCTACTGTAACGATTATAGCCTAGAAAAGCCTATGGGGCAATTCTATTCTGTCACATGGGGTCACCATGAGTTGAAATCACCTCGAGGGCACCTAACAACAGCAACAACAGCAATAATTATTCCTACTTTAGAAATACAATAAAAAATGTGCCAAGGGCCTCTAAATGGGAGGGAAACCTGGAAACTGACGGTGCTAAAGGGGCGAATAGGAGAATGTGTCTGCTCCCCTCTCTTTGGTACACGCAGTTTCTAAATTATGATACACAAAATGGGAGGGTGGCGGGGAGGGAGATCTGATTTGAAAGGAAAATAAAAAGCCAACCAGCATGGAGAGGGGAAAGAAGAATGTTTAGTTCTGATTGTAATTAATCTAAATTTTTTTCAGCTAGGAAAAGGTGGAGGCAAGAGAAAATATAAAGACCTCCTTAATTACAGGTCGTCCAGAGAAAATACATTCAATAGAGCAGCTTTGGGTGAGTGAAAGAACACGGAGGTGGATTTAGCCCCAAAAGAAAGAAGAGTGCATCCCAGGCCAGGTATGGTGGCCCTTTTCCTCCCCATGTTACAGATTCCAGATCCTGGTCTGGATACAATCAACCTGGCTATAATGCTACCTCTGGCCTTTTTTTTCTGTCCTCTGAGATGGGCTGGGAAAAAGGAGAAGCAGGGACCCCACGGTGTCCATAATCACATAAGAGCAAAGTTATAATGACCCTCTTTAGCCCCATTGTTTTCCTCCCCTGAAGCTATCGTTACACATTAAGTTCACCGACTTGTATCATCCTAGCAGGTTTTTAATAGACCCTTAGGGTATCCAGTCCCTTGCTGTCTCATCTCATTTCATTAATTACATTTCATGATCTCCGAGGGTCAGGAGGCAGAGGAGGAAGCAGCATCCAATTTCAGGGAGCAGCAGCAATCTCAGAGATGGGCAAGCAAGATGATGCTAAAAAAATCAATTCGGCAGTCAGCCGTGACACTTAAATGGCTCCTAATAAAAAGGTAAGGATGAGCAAAGTATAGAAGCAGGTATAACCTTGGACAACTTAATCTCTCTGCGTGCAGACAGTGCGGTGTGATGCCTTCGTGGGTTGTGGCCATAGCTCAGCACCACTGAGGATGGGAGAATTCTTGAAGGAAATGTAACAAAACAGAGACTTTCCAGACAACTTGGAAATGAAATGTGTAGATTCTTGCATTCTCAAAATTGGTTTGTCCAGTGCTGTAAGGCTTCAGTGGGGGGAAAAAAAAGGACTCTCTTGAGAGTACTCTTCCAAAGAAGAGTAAGACCTCAACTTCAGCTATCCAGAGAACGTTACTGGGAATAAATAGCCAAAGGGCCTCTGAGCAGAGTCTACAGATGAAACAAACTTCACGCCCCAAGGTGCTTTGTCTCTTACTCACAAGAGCACACCTCATGGAGAAGACTCTTTATTTTTGCTTTCAGCTAATGAACTTGGTTGTTTGATTATCTGGTGTGGTAGATCACTTTCAAAGTAGAGTCTATTTCCCCACCCCTTGGATCTGGGCAGGAGTCCTGGGATTGTGCAAATGGCTATTGCACTTGACTCCTAATGGAAAGGTTGGAGGTTCAAGTCCACCCAGAGGTACCTCAGAAGAAAGGCCTGGTGATCTGCTTCTGAAAAACCAGCCACTGAAAACCCTATGAAGCACAGTTCTACTCCCATGGGGTCACCATGAGTCAGAGTCAACTTGATGGCAACTGGTGAATCTGGGCTGGCCTTGTGACTTGCTTTGGCCAAAAAACTGCAGTAGAAGTGACAAAGTATCAGTTCCAAGCCTTGACAGATGTTGCGCTCTCTGCTCTCTCTCATGGAATTCTGCCATCCCCCTGTGAACAAGGTCAAACTAGCCTGCTGGAGGATAAGAGACTACGTGAAGGAGAGCCCATCTGAGCAAGCTAAGGCCATTCTAAACCAGCCTCTAGCCAAACCAAAAACCAAACCCACTGCTGTCGAGTCGATTCCAACTCATAGTGACCCATGTGTTACTGAGTAGAACTGCTCCAGGGGTTTTCTTGGCTGTAATCTTTATGGAAGCAGACTGCCAGGTCTTTCTTCTGTGGTGCTGCTGGGTGGCTGTGAACC
>NW_004443946.1:25256763-25259663 GCF_000243295.1 Trichechus manatus latirostris | reverse complement strand
TCCCTGGGCTGCCTTTGGTTCCTCTGAGCACCATACACCCAGTTCACTCCATCTCATGCACTGGAATTCTGTTTCTTTCCTAAGCACCACATGGAAAAATAATAATTGCTCACATTCATCGCATGTATACTAAGCACCAAGGACTGGACCTTGCTGTGGATTAACTCTTTAACTCTATAAGTTAAGTCTGACTGCTATCTCCCCTTTAAAGAAGTGGAAACAGAGGCACAGAGAGGTAATTAACTTGCTCAAGGTCATAGAGTCAGAAAATGGCAGTGGCAGGATGGATTCAAACCCCGGTGGTTGGCTCCAGGCCTACCCCCTAAACTGTTCTGTTCCACACTTTTGTTTGCAAAGTTTCCGAATTCCCTCCCCTGGCTGGGCCTATCTGCACGCTTTGACCAAACCCTGACTCTTGCCTGTTCAGAAGTGGACCTGCACAATCACCAGCCCTCCCACCCTCCCTGCACCAGTTCTCAGGGGACTAAGTGGAAAATGATGTAGACCTTTTCTCAGGGGGTTGAGGTCCGTTGCCTGCTGGCTTCTGGCTAATTACCACTTACCACCTGGAGTAGGCTCAGGAAACCAGACCCGGGATGGGTGCATCCAGCTGAGAGGAACAAGCTGGGCAGGAGTGCCAGCGGCCAGCCACCAGCATCACCTCCCTGTCTGCAGCCCCGCAGAGCTGCTGATGGACCAAGCACCTGGCTCGGCTGCTGTATCTCCTGCTAACAGCCTCTCTTGGCCCTCCTCTTCTATCTGGGTGTTTTCCTTGTGGCTCTAACGAACACCCTTTGTGTCACATTGAAGTTGCCAGTTATTGCCACTCAGAATAAAACCGAGCCTTTGCTGGGCAGAGACTCCTGAGAGCTTTGTGCCTGGGAGTGAGGAAGTGTGGACTGGAATAATCCCTTCTATGTGAGTGGTCCTCAAGCATCATTAGAGGGTACCAGGTAGGGGCCCCTCCCAGACAGGATGTAAACAAACAATAGGATGTTCCAGGCTCCCCTCCCCCACTCAGGTTTGCTCCCTTCCTTGCCCTCAGCACACCTGCATGCTGTAATCCTATCTGACTGGTTTAGGCTCTTTCCCCGTGCCCCAAAGATAAAGCCAAGCCAGATGGATGCACCTTCTGATGTGAGCTCTCAGGTCAGTCTGAGTAGTGGGCAATGGCTTCATGGGATCCTCAGACAACAGCTGAGTCCACCTGCACGTTATTCAAGGAGCAGTTTCCTCGGCTCTATCTTGGAACCACTGACCCAAATCCCTGCGGCCGGGGCTGAGGAATCTCCGATTGTAACAAGCTCCTCCCAGACTGTCATGTGTAGACCCACGGGACCTAAGCAAATAGATCCAAGGAAAAGATGCCCCCACATACACTCTCTCCTAGGACCAGAGAAAACACCTTGTAAACTCTAAAGCACCCTTTGGAAGCCGGACATTAGCACTGCTAGCACTGACCTTCATGATATGCCAGGACAACCATTTCTATCCCTATTTTATAGACAAAGAAACCCATATGTCCTCTCAGGATATGGCAACAACAGAATTGAGGTAATCCCCAGTTATTTTCACTCACAGGCAACCACAAAAAACCCATTGTCGTTGAGTTGTTTCTCACTCATGGCAACTCCATGTGTGTCAGAGTGGACCTGTCCTCCATGGGGTTTTCAATTGTTGATTTTTTGCAAGTAGATCCCCAGGCCTTTCTTCTGAGGTGCTTCTGGGTGGACTCAAACCTCCACCCTTTTGGTTAACAGCTGAGTATGTTAACCATTTATACCACCAAAGGACTCCAAGGCAACCACGGTAAGATCTAAAAGCATTTTTAGAGCCTAGTACCCTACCCAGAAACCCTATATTATGAAAAAGGAACCATGGGGTAGCTCTAGCCTATGTTGCTGTTATTGTCGTTAGGTGCTGTCGAGTCAATTCTGACTCTTAGTGACCCTATGTACAACAGAATGAAACACTGCCTGGTCCTGCACCATCCTCACAGTCATTGCTATGTTTGAGCCCATCGTTGCTGCCACTGTCAATCCATCTCATGGTCTTCCTCTTTTTTGCTGACCCTCTACTTTACCAAGCAAGATGACCTTCTCCAGAGATTGGTCCCTCCTGATACCAAAAAATCCAAACCCACTGTCATTGAGTTGATTCTGATTCATAGCAACCCTATAAGACAGAGTAGAACTGCCCCCTAGGGTTTCCAAGGAGTGGCTGGTAGATTTGAACTGCCAGCCTTTTGGTTAGCAGCCAAGTTCTCTTGCCATCCATGCTTCTAAGGAGCATTCTGGCTGTACTTCTTCTTCTAATACAGTTTTTTTCGTTCTTCTGGGAGTAGCCTGCGGTTAGCTAAAACTGCCAACTTTACATCAATTGATATCTTAAGTGTAAGCTGCTCTCAGCCATCAGCATCCTTCCAAAGCACTCTTATCAGGGAAAACAGGAGTATCAGTGATTCTCAGCAGGGGGTGATTTTGCCCCCAGGAGACATTTGGCAATGTCTGGAGACATTTTTGGTTGTCACAACTGGGGTGGGGGGAGGCATGTAGTGGGTAGAGGCCCTGGATGGTGTTAAACATCATACAATCCACAGGACAGTCCCCCACAACGAAGAATTATCTGGGCCAAAATGTAAGTGGTGTGAAGGTTGAGAATCCCTAGAATAGATGCCACCAAAGACATGTGCCCCAATCCCGGAATGGCTTCCATTCCCTGAAGGCAGGGCGTTAACGCAGGCTTCCGGTTTGGGGGTGGAGTTTTCATAGCCTTGGTCTGTTGTTATTTATCTAGAAAGAAGATGTGGATCAACCCAGGAGCCAGGAGAGAAAGGCTTACAGGTCGATCATACAGCCAGCTGCCCCCTCCCCATTATGTGAGCTGAGCCTAAAGGACCC
>NW_004443946.1:25240234-25256293 GCF_000243295.1 Trichechus manatus latirostris | reverse complement strand
GCCAGTATGTCGAAGGGCACACATAATTTCTTTCCCCCTGTAAAGTGAATCTGGGCATTTTATAGCTGAAAAGGGAGCAATTCCCTTTGAATTAATCAAGAGGGAAAAGTGCATTATGTAGATTTTAAGGGCAGTCTTCCTTGATTGACAAAGTCTCCTGGCCATCCTCTGAATAGCTTTAGCTAGAGGACATTTCTTGACATCTCTCTGGGGAGGTCTGTTATCTTAGTTATACTCACTCGGGGCCTGTGGTTTTTTGCACATCAGTTAAAGGAATGACTACAGTCGGGGCTCTTGAATGGCACACACTTGTTAAGCATAGCCCTGTAACACTTCTCCTTTGTTAAATTAGCAGAAAGCAGTAATATTATGAAGAGGAAACATACCTTTCAGCCACTTTGGACATTTTTAAACAATGTCTGTCAATCTGTGCATTCAAAAATGTTATCTGGGGAAAGAGAGAACAACGATGTTAGGGCAAAAATAGGATTCTTTTTTCCCCTTCATCTCATGGACCTGAATCCTCTATTTCCACTAAGATCCAAATAGCTCCTCTGGGAAAGCTTCTCCAATCATCCAGCTTACACCATTTTACCCTTTTGGAAATTCCTGTGTCACGGAAGATTCACTCTCTACAATTTAGCCTTTGATCACATACTGTCTTGGACTGTGTTATAATTTAAGTCTTAGAGGCCCCAAGGTGATTGTGAGATGACAGCCTCTGGGGACCATTACCAACACCCAACTTGTGAGTAGCATGAGCCACCTCCCCTTCTAACTGGTTTCTCCAGATGTTTTTTAGGCAATTGGCCAACTTCCTGCCCTAGATAAGAAAAACTAGGCTGGGCTGGGGTCGCAGACCACAGAACCACTTAAGACCAAATCTGCCCTGCCTGACATGCGGAGAACCATCAACCCCCATCCTCTGGGTGACCCTGGAACTTTTCTCTCACCTGATGGAACCAAACTTTAGCAGTCCAAGATTGGGGGAAGACTTGCAGAAGCAAAGGGTCCGAGCCTAAGATCTGGTTTGAGAGACCCCCCATTTTGGACTGAACAAGTGCAAACAATGGAATCGCCCTGGGAACACCTTCCGGGGCCAGACCAATCAACACCCTTGCTCTTTCCCAGCAGGACGCTTCCTCGGTTCTTGTCACTAATAAAAACTGTTTCAGTCATTGTTCAGGGAGCCATTTTGGCGATGCAAGTTCCAGTGTGCTCCTTTGCTTGGCCAACCAAATAAAGCTTCTTCTTGGGCTTTCACTCATGTCGTGTCTCTATGGCTGTGCCTCGTGAGACCTGAGACCCTTGCTAACAATTGCAAACTTAAAGGTAGAATATATTCTACAAAGCTTAGCAACAGCAGGGACAGGTGATAATGTGTACCATAAATACCTGTTTTGACCAATCTCCAGTGCCCTTTCGTCTTTGTACCTTTCACGCATACATCATACCCATGTGCTTGTCGCATTTGACAAGAATCATCAAATAGCTATTTAACATATGTCTCTTTCCTCTTCCACACCCAATAATAAACTTGTCAGGGACAGGCACCTAAAAGTTTACTCCTTTTGGTTTTCCCCCAGAAGCCAGTAAAGCATAATATAAAGAATGTTGTTGTTAGCTGCCATCGGCCCTGACTCATGGTGACCCCAAGCACAACAGAATGATATGCTGCCTGGTGCAGACTGTACTGTTGTGATACATAGGGTTTTTATCGGCTGATTTTTTTGGAAGTAGATCACCAGGCCTGTCTTCCTAGTCCATCTTAGTCTGGAAGCTCTGCTAAAACCTGTTCAGCATCATAGCAACACATAAGCCTCTGCTGACAGATGGGTGTTGGCTGTGCATGAAGTGCATTGGCTGGGAATCGAACCTGGGTCTCCTGCATGGAAGGTGAGAATTCTACCACTGAACTATTAATGCTTCAGTGTAAAGAATAGGTCCTAAAATTGCATCATTACCAGTGAAACTCCAGAAAGGAGTTAGGAAATGAGCCATCCTATGCTGATCTAAACTGACCAGTTAGCTCCTCATCAGGAAGGAAAACAACATTGAACCAAATAATTCTGAAGAAGCATTGGGAATGGGACTTTCTTTATTTTTAAACTTGCCTGGGGAATCACAGCTTTAATAAAGTCAGAGGTCCTGAGCTGGTTTACTCAGGAACCACATGACAATTTTAAGAACCCTGTGACTTGAGTCCCTTCTTCCTCTTGGCTCCCACAGCTGTCCATGGGACAGTTGACTGCAGCAGCCACCAGCAGCACTGGGATAACTCCAATAACTGCTGGTTGGTAGACAATTTTCACTCTCGAGCTTCCGTGGCCTGTTCATACACAGCAGTCAAAGTTTCAAGCCAATCACAGCTGGGCTCCACTGTGGCTTCCAGGAACTCAAAGCTCACTCAGCCTTCAGAGGTGAACATTAAAAGGGCTTTTAAACTGGCCACTTCTCCTCCTGGGTGTATGATACTCAACTCACTCACCTGCTTCCGGATGTCCTCTTTTGTTGTTTTCCTGACTGGCTGGGCAGGTATGTGCACAGGACTTTGTGACTGGGACTCTTCAGTCACGCCATACACTGACTGGAGGAGGAGAAGCAAGAGCATAGAGTCATGCACCCTCTCGGAGTGGAAGGATGCCTTAGGGGTCAGCTAGTTCAACCACTCATCCGTGCTTCAAAACCCCTCTATGACACTCCAGACAAGAGGTGTGTGTGGACTCTGCCTGACTTTCTCCACTGATCGGGAATCTGCTTCTTGAGGCAGCTCATCCCATCTTTGGGAGACCACTGCTAGAAAATCTTTCCTATTATTGAGCTGACAACTGTCTCCTATTATGTCAGTGTTTCTCAAAAGGTGGTCGGTACACCATCTGCAAAGAATCATATGGGAATACTTTAAAACATGCGGATTGGTTAGCCCACCCCAGACCTACTGAATCCAGACCTTTGTGGGCGGGCCTCGGGAATCTGCATTTCATCAAATGCCCCAGGTGATTTTGAGGCACAAGAAAGCTCAAGAGCTACCGCTGAAGGTTATGCACAAAAGATCCCCTCTATGAGGGTGAGCACGGTTGTACAACTTGAAGAATATAACCGATGTCAATGAATTATACATGTAGAAACTGTTGAAATGGTATATGTTCTGCTGCATATATTTTCCACAACAACAAAACAAAATATTTAAAAACAAAAAAGATCCCTTCTAGATTTTTGGTTCGTCAGCAGATGATATGCCCATCTAGTATAAAACTGAGATGGCAGAGTTTGGGGTATTCTCCTTTTAAGCCTTAGCTTGTCCACATGCCCACAGCTATGGCAACTTTTCAAGCAGTTCTTTGTGTTAGGGACAGACTAAAGACACTCTTAGCTTTGGGAAAAAAATAAAAGCCTGAAAGGTATGCAATGTATAGCTGAAATCTATAAAATCAAGAGGGCTTAGATAGGATGGCTGTGGGCTCCATGAAATTCTAGAATATTAGAATTGTTGTTGCTAGTTGCCATCAAGTCAGTTCTGACTCATGGCGACTCCATGTGTGCCGAGTAAAACTGCTCCACAGGGTTTTCAAGGCTGTGACCTTTCAGAAGTGGATTGTCAGGCCTGTCTTCCGAGGTCACTCTGGGTGAGTGTGAACCACCAACGTTTCCGATAGCAGTCAAGTACTTAATGGCTAGTAAAGATTAAATGAAGAGATTTTAAGACTAATATTATAAGATATAATATAGTGGGCAACTATTATCCCAGTGAAGAATAATATAAGTAGTTTCAAGAGGTATAGATATAGATATAGATAGATAGATAGATACATGAGAGATAGAGACAGAGAGACACACACATACAGAGAGACAGACAGAGATCCATATTGGCCATTACAAGAAATAGGGATGTTTGGAGACATATCTCTAATCTTTTGAAATTACCATTACGGAGGATAGCCATGTCCTCCCACTTTAAGGTCCTTGGTGGCATGGAAAGGGTGATATGTATGGATCTTGGGGCAGTCTGAGTGTGGCACCCATGGGTATGCCTGGCCACTGCCTCTTCTGGTAAAATGAAACACAAGTGATCACTGAGTCACTCACAGTTGGGCAAGATGATGATTTTGGATGATCTGTTGTTGTTAGCTGCCACAGAGTCAACCCCGGCTCAAGGCAAACCCATGCACCATGGGGTTGGACTGTTATGATCCAAAGTTTTCACTGAATGATTTTTGGAAGTAGATCACCAAGTCTTTCTTCCTAGTCTTAGTCTGGAAGTTCCACTGCAATCTGCTCAGTATCATAGCAACATACAGACCTCCACTGACAGAGGGGTGGTGGCTGCACGTGAGGAGTATTGGTCGGGAATCCTACCCAGGTCTCTCACATGGAAGGAGAGAATTCTACCATTGAACCACCACTGCCCCCTGGATGATCTAGCCATACTAAAAGACTTTCACTTGGTTCAGAGTATCAAGCTTGTTTTCACCTGTGGGATCCCCACCCGCACTCCCCGCTTCTTGTTCCTTTAGTTTCCTTACCCCCTGCCATCTCCCAGGGACCAACTGCTATCTATCCTTCAGGCCTCAGGACACTTGATCCTGCTTCAGGAAGCCCCAGGGCTGCCCCTTCTCGGCACTCCTGTATCACCCTGCACTTCCCCTATGCTGTTGCCTGTGTGCTTATTTCATCTCCGTCCTCCCTGGACTGTGGGTTCCATGAGGACAGGCCACTGTACCTCAGCAGCAAGTACAGCGCCTAGCACAAATCAGCCACTTGATATATATTTGTAGAGTAAGTGAATGAATGAAAGGTTTCAAAGATGTAATGTGACAGAAGGACAAATAGCAAATTATTGTTTGAACAGTACCAGAAATGGAAATGCTATTCGCATCAAACATTTTTAATTTAGCTAAACTCACAAACCTTTTTAACCTTTTGAGGATTCTTCAGACGTCGACATTTTCTGATGTCCATTTCTGTTGTGTTCACACAACCTGGCTGAGAAAAAAAAAAATCATCATGTAAATTACTAGGTGAAAATCACCCTTCCACTTTAGTCCAAACGGCACCATCAGAATCTTTATCTTTCCCATTACAAGTAATGCATGATTATCTCCATGCCATTTACAATCTTTTTAAAAAGATGTTCCATATTCAGTATTGTTTCTCCATGGAGTTCTCATATAAAATAGAAAAGCTTGTTTCATACTATCTAACGATGATATGTGGAGGGTATAATGTACAGTTTCTGAGCGCAAATTTACTATTCAAAGTGACAAGATCGATTCAGCCACAGCCTTTGTTATTTCACATATGTAACTGGCTAAAAAGACTCCTTTACCTAGATGGGAAGCTATTTGTTTTTGCTTTTAATCAGTCTCCAACCACCAGTTGCCATCGAGTCAATTTAAACTCATGGTGACCCCACGTGTGTTGGAGTAGGACTGTGCTCCATAGAGCTGATTTTTTGGACGAGGATCGCCAGGCCTTTCTTCTGAGGCACCTCTGGGCAGACTGGAACTGTCAACCTTTCAGTTAGCAGCTGAGTGAGCTAACCGTTTGCACCACCCAGGGACCCCTAATCAGCTTTTAGGAAGGCTAAAATAGTTTATTCATTTTTAGTTCCATATCATGAGGGGAATGTAAGATTTATTTTCATAATCTAAAATTAGGAATGTTTGAAAGAGAATTTAGCATTGAATGGCAGTAGAAGTAAAAATTGTTTATTTTGGGAATGCAAATTTCTGGGGCCCAAAGATTCCCCGGTGGAATTCCCACAGGCTCCCCCGTTTCCAATCCCATGTTGTCATGGATGGATATTTATAAAGGGTGGAAGAGACATACATTCTGGGAAATCTACTGAGATTATAAGAATGAACAGCAAAGCCAGCTTCACAGAGTTTAGTGAATCTCTTAAGAAGGAGACACCTGGTGGCTAAAGACTGTTTTCTTTCAAGAGAAGGAAATGAGAAAATGACAACACCCAGAGAACCAGGCAAAACTTTCTCACCACTGGCCGGTGGACATCCCAAAAGGCTCGCTCTTGACTATCCAAAATTTTCCTTTCTGTCTTGTCCTTTTTCCGGTCAATCCTGAAAGAGCAAAGAAAGGAAACCAGAGGCTTTTGCATTCTGTATTTCCCCGACCCTTACCCTAGCTCTCTGCTCCCATTTAAGGAGCTAAGCGCACACAAGGCAGAGGGAACCTGTGTGCCCCTGCTCTCTGCAACACACTCGTTGTCATGAAATCGATTCTGAGATGGTGATCCCGTAATATAAAGAATGTTGTTGTGATCCCATGTATTACAGAGTAGAACTGAGCTCCACGGGGTTTTCTTCGTTGTAATCTTTACGGAAGCAAATCGCCAGGACTTTCTTCCCCAGTGCCGTTGGGTGGGTTTGACCTGCCAACCTTTTAGTTAGTAGCTGAGAACAAATCATCTGCGCCACACAGGAACCTCTTACTGTCTGCAGACCTGGGAAATGTGGGCATACAATTCCCTCCAAGAAACCTCAGAGAGTCCACTCGTGGACAAGAGACCTGGTTTCAGGCTGGATTTACAAATTACCACATATATGTAATGAATATGGTGGGCTTAAGGGGAGAACAAGAATGCAACTATCCATTTGAATTATTAAGCTTTGGAGTATTAAACACCGAACTATCCACTGGCATAGCTACATCAAAGTGGATATTGTATACACAAATTATAGGAAGGAATCTAACCATGCACTTGCCAATGTTTCATTCTCAAATTGGAAAATCTGCTTTAGATCCAGAGTCAGTAGAAATGCCCTCAAAATGCTGAAATTATGAGTTCTAAAAATCACTTAAGCCACCTGGCTTTCCAAACGCAGAGCAATGGCCCTGGTGTGCGAGAAGACTCAGCTGAGGCACAGATTGCACGGGGGAAATTACAGCTGACAAAGGCAGATTCTACAGGCTCCATCAGCAGCACAGGTAAGAGGCTTTACGAAAGTGTGTATTCCTTCGTATTATCTCTCTAAGTAAAAAGTAACTCAGATTAATTGCCATGTAACTTCTGGTTCTCGGCTCGGTTGGGAGTACCTTACTGTACTGGACTGAAATAAACCCATAATCACCCTGTGATTTTTTGTAATAATTAACGTGTACTTAAATGGTCTGCAATTGTAATGTAATCACAGAGTTCATCAAAAAAGTTACTCGAGAAATACCAAATACCTACAAAGCGATGATTCCCCTTCTTTTTCTAACGTGATGCTATCTGATTCTGAAAGTACCAATTCACGCTCCTCTTTGCTTCCTACTGCTTCTAGGTAGACAGGCACAATTCAGCATCAAGCAAATCCCAGCCTCCTCTCTCCCCTCCCCCCTCAGGAGGTGTCAGGGCTCCTCCTGCCGCAACTAGCACCCAGTGCCTGGTGCCCACTTCTCTCAGGGGCTGCCAGGAGCACCTAGATGGTCAGCGGGTGGCTGGCATCATGGACAGGGGAAAGACAGCGATGTGCAGAGGAAGGTGAGTGCAATGGTACTGTGCAAACCACTGGACCAGATGGCCTCTTGGGTCATTTCCTATAAGGATCCATAGCAATGATCAATCCTCACCCACACAGCTTGAGACCTGGCTCTTGCAATGGGTTGCAACACTGCCCACAGGCTATGAACCAGGTCCTCTGAGGCCCATGCGGTGGAGGTAGGGGCTTGCACAAAATGCAGGTGGTGTCCCAGGGAAAAGGTACTTGCATTCTCCCAGATCCCACGCCCTCCTCTGTCCCACTTCTCTTGGTAACACTCCTGCTAATGCAGAGGTCATCGCTGGGCAGGACAAAGGAGAACCTGCCCCGAGCAGTTTCATTTCCAGATTTAAAAGGATCTGATTGACAATCATGTTGTTTGGGCCGGGGCGGCGGGGGGGAGCATTTATTCCCCACACCTCATGTTGCCTAGAGAAGAAGGAATTTTTACTATACTCCCTGGGAGGGAAAAAGAAAATATGTGAAGAACACTTGCGACTTTTCTCCCTGTTTCATCTCTTCTCCTCCAGGGGAGAAAGAGTGACTTAACTTAATGGTAGATTTGAAACGAGAAATGGAGGATGCTCAGGTCAGTCTTTTCTGGGCACCCATCTGGACCAGCCTGTCCTCAGGATGCCTGTTCTCTCCATGCAGTGAACTCACAGGTATCAGCTCTGCCCTGGTTGGTGGGGGAAGACTGTAGATATCCAGCTCTGCTCACGATGGACAAGTTCAAGTCCAGATCTGTGGCCACAGATACAAAGCTATGCCCTATATAGCATTATTACCAGTAATAAGCTGACATTTTGGACTCCATCTGTCTGACTTCTGTGTCTCATTTTTTGATTGATTCTAAGCCCCTGCCCTGGGGAGAAAAAGGTTATTTGTTGGCCTCCCTCAAACTCCAATATGTTTTTCTTTGAAGAAGAAATTCCTAGACCAACAGGTGAAGTCGGTCAGATGTCTTCCAGCCTCTGAGCACAGAAAAGTAATTGAAAATCTGTTTGGAAACAGGTACACCTTCTTATAGCAGGAGTCCTGCATTTGGGAGGATCCCCATTGCCTGCTGAAGCCCACACTTATGAAATTGTTTTAGAGTGGCAATAGTTACAAAGACAAAACATTCATCCTGATCTTTATATCTACTCAGTTGCTCTTATGAGAGCTTGGAGTGACAAATGACAGCTGATGGACTGGGGAGGCAAACCTCACTTTGGCAAGCTCACTCGGCACACCACCTCCAAATTCCAGTCTTTTACTCTCTGCAAAGGTCTCTATTAAGTTCACCTACTTCACTTGTGCTTCTGCTTGCATAAAGATGAATTCCCACTTCCTTGCAAAGGCCCGCTGGAGTCTTGCTAAGTTTTCCTAATGAGAAATGAAAATCAACGAGAAGGCATTAATCATGATAAGTTAGCACACTGAGGTCTATGCCTATTACAAGGTAGCCATCTATTTTGGTTACTTCCAACAAAACAGAAGTGGCCCACTTCAAATCCACTGGACGCGAACCTGATTTGATTTTGCACCATACCCTGCTGTACAGAGCGGAACTATTAATATCCATTTACACACCTATTAAATCTGAAATCTCTATGGTTCACCTGATTCCTGTCTTCTGGTCTGTTTTACAAGAATACAACTCACACAGCACTTGTTATAAAGACCACTGAAAATAGGGAGAATGGCTTGTGACTATTTCATGTGGGATTTGGGGAAGGGGTGGGAGGATCTTTGCACTTGTTGGGTATCTCAGAAAGCAAAACCAGGGAAGGATTTCTCAGAACTAGTCTTCCACCTGGAAGCTGGGAAGGTGTCAGGAAAGAAAACCAAGAAGACTTGTGTTCAGTGCCTTCTGAAAGTCAAGATTCAGAAGAGGACAAAAGGGACTGTCTATGTTTGTGGTGCCCATGAAAGGAAACCCCAAAAACAGAGAGAAAGAAAAGGTATCCAGAGTTGGCTTTAGAGGAAAAGAAGGTCATTTTCTCGAAATCTGTAGACTTACCTCATAGAACAGGAGGGTATTTTGACAGGTCCTGTAATGATCTACCTAATTCTGATGGAATGCAAAACCAGAGTCCATAGTCTGCTATGTATTTTCATAGAGCCCATGACAACACTTAATTGATTACCCTCATTAGTGGATTACTAATATAAAAGAAGCTTCAACGGAAGAGAACCACATATGAACTCACAGTTATTATCAAGGCTTGGTGTACAAGAACCTCTAAAAAACTGTCTCTTTGATTCCTCCACTGTTCATAGGAAGCAAGACTGGTAATGCCTAAGTACCACTCAACTAGGGAGTTGTTGTTAGATGCCATCAAGGTTCTGACTCATAGCAACCCTATGTACAAGAGAACAAAACACTGCCCGGTCCTGCACCATCCTCACAATCATTGTTATGCTTGAGCCCATTGTTGCAGCCACTGTGTCAATCCATCTCGTTGAGGGTCTTCCTCTTTTTCGCTGACCCCCTACTTTACCAAGCATGATGTCCTTCTCCAGGGACTGAGCCCTCCTGATAACATGTCCAAAGTATGTGAGACGTACATCACCATCCTTGTTTCTAAGGAGCATTCTGGCTGTACTTCTTCCAAGACAGATTTGTTTGTTCTTTTGGCAGCCCGTGGTATATTCAATATTCTTCACCAACACCACAATTCAAAGGTGTCAATTCTTCTTTGGTCTTCCTTATTCATTGTCCAGCTTTCGCATGCATATGAGGTGACTGAAAATACCATGGCTTGGGTCAGGCACACCTTATTCTTCAAGGCGATGTCTTTGCTTTTTAACACTTTAAAGAGGTCTTTTGCAGCAGATTTTCCCAATGCAATGTGTCTTTTGATCGGGGAGTAGTTATATAAATTATGATACAGTCAGACCATGGAATACTAGGCAGCCATTAAAAATGATAATGTAGGTTATTATTATGGACATGGGAAGATTCTCAAGATCCCTACAGTATATGACTGGGGAAAGCAGCAGCTTATGTACAATGTTTATGGTATGATTCCACTTCTTTGTAAAGAAAAAAAATGTACATGCAGAAACAAGCTTAGTGATTTCCTCTGTGGGGGAAGAATTGCAGGTTATTTTCTCTCTTTGCTGCTTGCATTTTTGTTTTTACAAAGAGAATAATTAAGAAAATATTATTTAAAAATTAAACAAATGATTGCATTTTGAGAACAAAATGCTTTTTAGTTTCTGATCATTTTATGAGAATTTTAACCCAAAAGAACATCTCAACACCATATTCTTTACAAATATCAGAGTACAGCATTATTTGGCTAGAGAATAGAAAACTGAATAAGATACACCAGGAGTTGATACTATCTTGTTTCTATGTAGGGCATATTCTAAAACAGAAAACATAGGGAAGAGAAACACAGGATGGAGGGCCCCCTGTCTTTGCAGTGAAGGTCTCTCCTGTTGGTAGTGACAGGAAGTGAGGTAGTCATGTGATGTTAGCACTCTTTGTATTGGGTGCAAAAAAAGTATAATCATCTTCTAAAAGAGGGGTGACTGCTGGGGCATGAGGACAGATGGGGCAGGGACTGGGCACCTAGGATGCTCAGAGCCACAGAACTACCTCCTAGGGTTTGCTTCGTAAGATCATAATGTTCCACCATAATTGATGTTTAATGACTCCCACTGATAAGCAAACTTTAGCCAGGTCCTGAGGCTCTGGATGGATTCTGCACTGCATCCTCCTGCACGGCTACCCATAGTCACATGACCTCTGTGATGCCTGTGGGGTCGAGGAGGTGGAAGGCCACGCACAGGTCCTGTTCTTAGGTGCTTGTGCGTTCTCCCCGGGCAGTAGAGAGGGGAGCCATGACCCAGTTGGGCTGGTAGGCTTGGGCACAGGTACCGAAGTGTGGCAGAGGTCTGGCAAAGTGGGGCTTCATGCTTGTTGGGAGGCTGAGGAAGCAAAAGCTGGAGAGGCATTTGGGAGGTGGATGGATCTGAAGGTGCTATTAATGCTGGATTATCCAAGAATCGCCTTTGGGTCTGACCTAAGCCATGGTCTCTTCAGTCGACTCATATGCACATGAAAGTTAGTTAATGATAAAGGAAGACAGAAGAAGAATTGACTCATTCGATCTGTGGTGCTGGCGAAGCATACTGAATATACTGTAGACTGCCAGAAGAATGAATAGATTAGTCTTAGAAGAAATACAACTGGAATGCTCCTTATAAGGGAGAATGGCAAGACTTGGACTCATTGACTTTGGATACGTCATCAGGACAGACCAATCGCTAGAAAAGGACACCATGTTTGGTAAAATAGAGGGCCAGTGAACACGAGAGAAACCCTCAGTTAGATGGATTGACACAATAGCCGCAACAATGGACTCAAACATACAAAGATCATGAAGACCAGGCAAATTTCATTCTGTTATATATAAGGCCACTATGAGTCTGAGCTGACTTGATGACAACTAAACCCATTACCTTTGAGTCGATTCTGACTCACAGTGACCCTATAGGACAGAGTTGAACTGCCTCATAGGGTTTCCAAGGCTGTAATTTTTACAGAAGCAGACTGCCACGTCTTTCTCCCGCACAGCCACTGGTGGGTTTGAACCTCAGACCATTTGGTTAGCAGCCAAGTGCTTAACCACTGTGCCACCAGGGCTGCTTCAATGACAACGAACCAACCACAAATCCAAGGAAGGTATTCTTCACTGCCCTGAATGTTGCCTCTTCTCCCGTAGCTGCCAGCCCTTCTGTCTTTTCACGGCTCAGCAGCACCTTCACTGGAGGTGTGTGGGGAGAGGGAAACGGAAGTCCCATGTAAATTTAGCCAATTCCTGTGATTCTCTGTGACCCACGTAAAGTTTCGTTTTGGGGAAAGATTATGCAACTAAAAATTAAAAATATATTTTAAATTCTCTGTGAGTTTTAAAGTTCTCCGTGCCTTGGTTTCTCAATCTGTTAAATGGGAACAGATAGGAGTGTGGGGCTTCTAATTTTTGCAAGGAATCACCTTTTGGAAAGGAAGGTGGAGGAGGAGGGTAAGGAATCTGGGAAAGTGTGTGCCTCAAATGACACACAGCTTATCTTCTGGATTAAATCCTCTCCTTCCGTTATGGATTAAATTGTGTCCTTCCAAAATATGTGTTGGAATCCTAACCCCTATACCTGTGTATGCAATACTATTTGGAAATAGGGTTTTCTTTGTTACATTGAGTAGATCACAACCGAGTAGGGTGGTTTCTAAATCTAATCACTTCTGAGTTATAAAAAGAGCAGATTAGACACAGAGACACACACAAATGGGGAAAGAGAGATCCATGTGAGGGTCATCTACAAGCCCATGAAGGCCAAGGAACTGAGGAGCACCCAGGGCTACTGACGAGGAAAGAATCGACATGGCTGAGATCCTGATTTGGAGTTTTAGCCTC
Source organism: Trichechus manatus latirostris (assembly GCF_000243295.1). Classification (NCBI taxonomy): domain Eukaryota; kingdom Metazoa; phylum Chordata; class Mammalia; order Sirenia; family Trichechidae; genus Trichechus; species Trichechus manatus. The sequence goes on along the minus strand of NW_004443946.1, from coordinate 25,243,401 downwards.
CAGAACTGTGAGAAAATACATTTCTGTTCTTTAAAGCCACCTACTTGTGATATTTCTGCTAGAGCAGCACGAGCTAACTAAGACACATTAGATTCCACCTCTGCTGCCTAGGACAGGTGAGTGGGTATAAAGATGCAATACAGGCGGTCCTCAGGTTATGAAAGTCCAATTTACAAACAACTCTTACTTGCCCTTTAATGTTACGTAAATTTGCTCTCGGTTTGAAACGATCAGACCAATCCCTGCTTGCAACGAATTCTTCATCACAATCACTTTCACTTGCTGCACATGCAGCTTTTAAAACTAAGTACTAAGCGCTCAGGTAAGGCTACATAATAACCATATGTACCTGTTCTGACTTAGCTCTTAAAGACACACTCAGAAACCGGTTTCCTTTTTAACCCGGGGACTGCCTGTATTTAATTTTTAAAATGATCACAAAGTAAATTTGACTTTTTTTGTGTGTGTACAGTCCTACGAACAGATGCATTGATCTGTATAACTACCTCCACAATCAGGGTACAGAATAGTCCATCACCCCCCAAAACTCCCTTGTGCTCTTTATAGTCACACCCTCCCCCCACTCACCATCACTGGCAACCACTGATCTGTCCGCCATCATGATAGTTTTATCTTTTCAAGAATGTCATATAAATGGAATTATACAGTTTGTAACCTTTTGAGACGGGCTTCTTGAACACAGCGTAACGTCTCTGAGATTCAACCAAGTTGTTGCATGTATCAATAGCTTGTTCCTTTTGACTGCTGATCAGTATTCTTTTATATAGATGTACCAGAGTTTAACTGTTCACCTGTTGAAGGGCATTTGTGCTGTTTCCAGCTTTGGCTATCACAAATTAAGTTTCTGTGGACATTTGTGTACAGGTTTTTTGTGTGAACAAAGTTCTAGTTTCTCTAGAATATGTAACTAGGAGTAGCATTGCTGGATCAAACGCTAAGCATATGTTCAACTTTTACAAGAAACTGACAAACCATTGTTTCAGAATGGCTATACCGTTCTGCATTCTCATCAGCAATGTATGAGTGTTCAGTTGTCCCACATCCTCATCAGCACTTAGTGATGAGAAACTTTTCAGGTTTATTTCCCTATCCTTGTGTCCTCTTCCGTGAAGTGTCCATTTGCCCAGCTTTAAATTGAGTTGTTTGTTTCCTTATGGTTGAATTTGAGAATTCTTTATATTAAGATGCAACTTTATTGTGCTGGTAACTGAGAACAAAGGAAAGGAGGCAGAAAAGACATCCCTTTCATTGTCTGAAAGGGTTTGGAGAGGGAAGAAGAGAAAAAATACAAGCTTAAACAGAGCTACAGATATGTTTTCACCCACCTCCCACATCTAGCCTGGAAAATAATAATACTTACTGCTTCATAATCTGCCAATTCCAGCCTTGCTTTATTCTGCATTGTCCTCTTACAGAGATAGATGGCTGAGGGAAGAAGAGAAATGGTAACATGCACAAAACTAGCAGTGTAGTGGAATCATAAATCCATCCATCCATCTATCCATCCATCCATCCATCCATCCATCCACCCACCCACACACCCATCCATCCAGTACCTACTCTGTGCCCAGCACCGTGCTGTGGAAATTATGTTTTTATGTGGAAGCCATTTCCCTGACCTCTAGGAATCTTTTTCAGGTCAGGATCAGATGAGGACCCCATCTTCCAATCCTGACAACTCCTCTTCTTCCCCCTTGTCCTGCTTCATCCCAAACATCCTTCACCCAGAGTGATCTTTCATAAATCTGACCATGTTACTGTTCTGCCTAAAAGTCATGCATTGAATCCCCAGTGACCTCAGAAGAAAGACCGGGCTCCTTAGAATGGCAAATATGGTTCTTTATGATCCTGTCTCTGTTTATCGTGTCAACCTCATCTCCCTCACCTCGGGCATCCCCTTTCATCTCCATTCCTGTGCGTATATGTCCTCTGCCTGAAACGCCTGTCCCTCCTTCTATCTCCTTTCCCTCTTTCTGTCAGCCTCCTACTAGTCTTTAAAGACCCAGTGTGGTGTTCCAGATACATCTACACATACCTCAACCATGGAACCTAATTCCATCGCATGGGTAATCATGAGTTTACTAGACTGTCCCCTGCTCTAGGCTGAGGGCTCCTTAAGAACGGAGGCTATGTCCTACTCAGCTTTAAACCCTTGTACCAAGAGCCACGGCCTGGCCCACTACAGGTGGAGTGAATGAACAGTGGAAAGGGAGAACATTTTAGGTCTCTCAGGCCAGGCTAGAGAAGGGTTCTTGGCCCTCAGTTGCCAGGGCATTCTTCCTCAAACATGGTCTTCATCATCCCATCTCCCTACTTCTTCCCCTTTACTCATAAAAAAATTTAATAAGTGCCTCCTATGTGTCAGCTTGTTTTAGGTGCTGGGCAAATCACCATAATAATAGCTACCATTTATATAGAGCTCATTGAACTTCAGGTACCATTCTAAGGACTTTCCAATATGTTCACTTACTTAATCCTCATAAAAAACACTGAGGTGGCTTCTATTATCCTCATTTTACAGATGAAAAATTTTTTTCAGGTCACTCTCTGTTGTTGGTGACCCACAATGGCTCCCCTAAAATTGCCGAGTCCATTCTAAACTTCTCTCCTTGGCTACCAAGGGCTTTTTATAAACTTCCCTTCCCAACCTATCTAACCTTCTCAGTCATTCTTCATCAGCATAAAACCTTTGAATACTCAGATCACACTCCTTCCTCACCATGCCCTTCTTCCTCCCATTAGGCCACGTCCCCAGGCCTGGAATCCTTGAGGGCAAGACTATAACTTAGTCACATCTGTGACAAAGCAACTGGTAGAGTGTAGGTGATCAGGAAATGTTTGTTGACTCAATTACAGTTTCCAGCTCTTCATCAATCCAAATCATATTTATTCTGAATTCTTAGATTCAGTTTCACATCCTTCCTGGCAAGAGGGCCCCTCCCTGATAAAATTCGGTGCTAAATTGGTTACAGGTGCCCATTTTACACTAGTTGTCTTACAGTTGTTTGATATGTAATAGTCTTGGTTCCCTGGTAGCCTGGGCAACCCTTTGAGAGCAGAAGCTACATCTTAGACTCCTCCTACAGCCACCCTAAGTGCTACGCAATGAGCAGGCCAGCAAACCTCTACTGCAGTACAAGATATCA
>NW_004443946.1:25233066-25239963 GCF_000243295.1 Trichechus manatus latirostris | reverse complement strand
GTAGTAATAATATCAGCTACCACCACAGTAGCGATAATATCAGCCACTACCACGGTAGCAATAATATCAACTACCACCACAGTAGTAATAATAATCAAGTTGATTCTCACTCATGGTGACCCATTTGTGTTAGAGTAGAATTGCACTCCATAGAGTTTTCATGGCTATAACTTTTCTGAAGCAGATCACCAGGTCTTTTTTCTGAGGTGTCTCCGGGTGGCTCTGAACTGCCAACCTTGTGGTTAGTAGCCCAGTGCCTGACCATCTGCACCAGTCAGGGAGTCCTATTACACCACAGCACTAATAATATCAACCAGCGCTGCAGTAGTATTAATATCAATCACCACCACAGTAGTAATATCAGCCACCACCACAGTTTTGATTGAATTCTTACCATGGGCCACATACACTGAACCTTACGTGCATTATTTCATTTAACCATCACACAACAATATAGGAGAAAAAGCACAATTATTATTCGGATTTTAATATGAGGTTTCTGAGGAACAGAGAGTTTGGATAACTTGCCAAGATCACACAGCTAGAGGAGCCAGTTGATCCTGGGACCCGCTGCTGAATTCCCTCTTGTTGTAAGCTGCCATAGTGTTGGCTCTCAGCTCATGGCAACCCTCTGCACTATGGTGATCTGTAGGATTTTCATCGGCTGAGCTTTGAAAATAGAATGTCAGGCCTTTCTTCCTCATCTTAGTCTGGAAGCTCTGCTGAAACATGTTCAGCCTTATAACACAAGCCTCCACTTACAGATGTGTGGTGGCTATGCATGAGATGCATTGGCCAGGAATCAAACCTGGCTCTCCAGCATGGAAGGCACTGAATCATCACTGCACCCTGAATTCCCTCTTAGTAAATCCTTATTCATTTTCTGATGAAACTGCTTTGGAAATGCTGGTGAGTACCTCTGCATCCTGCTTCTTGATTTTTCTCTCTGATTTGCCACAAATTGAGGCACAGGAATTCAAAATAACTTTGCTTTAATGGTAGCCTGATATAAACTGCTATTTCTATCCCTGTTCATGCTGCCTAACTAAAACTGTGAATGAAGACTACTTGGAGACAGAGAGAGCAATAACCCTTTTGCACTCAGCATAGAAAGGCCTAAGCTTTACAGCTTTATAGTTAAATAAAGGTTTGAATCTTACTTTCATCCAGTTATCTGGCCCAACTATCCTCCTGCCCCCTCCCTTGCCAGGAAAAAGATTGGTTTTCACATTCACAAGGGCACACCGAGCTGCTGTGTGTGGAGCTGAGTTGTAATTATTCAAAAACCAATTCAGGCTTCCGTGAGCTGAATTTCAGCCCCAGAAGCACTTGTTTTATGAGCGGCCAAATGCACTCGGAGCTGGAAGCCTTGCTGGATTCACTCATCAAGCTCACAGTGAAGCTCTGGACAGCGAGGAGTCAGCCCAGGTGCCTAGCTTTCTGCACGAATGCCGTCCTCAGACTTGAAAAAGGAGCAACCGTAACAAAGCACCTTATTAGGTGACCCTATTAGGCAATAAAAGAGTCCTAGTGGCGCAATGGTTAAGTGCTTGACTGCTAACCGAAGAAGGTTGGTGGTTCAAAGCCACCTAGCGGCTCTGCAGGAGAAAGACCTTGCAATCTGCTCCTTAAAGATTACAGCCTAGAAAACTCTACGGGGGCAGTTCCACTCTGTCACACTGGGTCACTATGAGCCGAAATCTACTCCACAGCCTCTAATAACAATTAGGCAATAACTTGCTCACAGCCCATCCTCAGGACTGCTCACAATTGCTGGCTCCCCCTCCATCACATGTGTGATCCAGAGGGTGTAGCTGATCACACAGGTGTCCTGGTCAGCCTCTGCTGAGCCCCCTTCCACAGCTGCACACCTCCCTCCTTCGCTCTGCACCCGAATCTGCCCTCCTGTCACAAACAATCCTGCAAAGAACATAGGGAGTAACTGCAGGTCTCACTGAGGGCCAGTTCCAAGGAGAGCTATGGACTGGGACTGCCACAGCAGCTAAGACAGTGGTGAGGACGCCATGCAAAGGGACAGTGCTGCTGCTGTGGTTTTCGGGAACTTCCCCCACAGGACCGTGAAAGGAGCATAGGCTTTGGAGCCACCTAGATTTGAGTTCAAATGCTGCCACCTCTAGTGAGAGTCTCTTGATCACCTTCCATGAAGAACCAGAATGGTCAGCAAATATTCAGAGTACCAACTATGCCTCGGGCATGTGCTATGCACTGGGGATATGAGAATGAACAAGGCGGGCCAGTTGCTGCTCTCATGGAGCTTACAGTCAACCAGACCTTACAGTCAACTGGGTACTCAGACAAACAGAGTATAGTGTGGTAAGTGTGAGGATGTGGGCCCTCAGGGCCTCAAGTTCTTTATCTGAAATATAGGGTGAAACATAGGGATAATATTACTTCTTCAGAGGATTAGCACCATAGAAAAAATTAAATAGTTTCCACTGAGAATATGTAGCAAGAGTCTAATAGATCCCTGCCTGGATAGAGGTAACTCCCTGCTTACCCAAGTCCCAGCTTTGCCCACTGTAATGGTTTATTTTCCTAGTTCAGAGTGACTTCTGTCAACCCCTGCCTGGTCTATCTTCCCTTCCCCTCAACTTCCAACCATTAAAAACATGAATAAGTTCTTAGTAAGTCTTAACAAGGCGTAAGAACAGAAAGTGTCAGGGGGAGGTGGGCCCTTGAACTAGCCCTCCCTGAAATCTTGTCCCAGGAAGGACCAATCAAAAGTCGTTATCTCATAGTGTTGGTGTGGGATCTTAGCTCTCGATGGCCCCACAGAATGAACATATTAGCCATCCTTAATGAAAACTTTCTTCCCTTGCTCCATTCCCTTCCAAGTGTGGCATCTTTCTGTGTGCTGTGCCCTTCCTTCATTGTATGGAATGGGGAGTTTATTACATGTCCACAAGATGAGAAAGGATTAAGCAGGGTAATGTTACATGCTGCCCAACGCCCCCCTCCACCCTACTGTGCACTGCAGTTGCCCAGACACCAAGCATTTGTCTACTGCCCTCCCAGAAGTAACGCTAAGTGCGGGCTGCAGAGTCAGTTCTCACCATAGTCAGTGTTTTCAGGTTCCCAGCAGTTCGAAGGCCAGAAGTATGGAGCCTGCAAAAGAGTACAAGTTCAGCACTCAGAGGCACCCACAGCACCTGTCCTCCATGCCATGGGGTGGGGTCAGCCCTCCCTGCACCCAGTGAGGACCCCTCCCTATGTCAGGCTCTGTCCCCATCTCCTCCTTGCTGACACCACACACCGAATCTACCAGGCTAAACTAAGTTCAAATCAAATTAAGTCTGTCTCCTTCATTTACTAAGTACCTCATTAATTCTCCAATCAACTCAGTCTTCTCATCTGTAAAACGGGTGATGGATACCTTCAGAGGTTTATTCTTTAGGATAAATGAGGAAATACGTGTACTCAATAAATAGTAGCTCTCAGTGAAGGCTGGATCCCTCTCATCTTCCCTTTTACTATGATCTGAGTGAAGCAACAAATGATCCAGACAAACATTTACTTGGCTGTCCCAGTGCTTAGGAGGGATACAGGTGGTTCCTTTTCATACTTTCAGTTTTTTTTTTTTGTTTTTAGTTAGTTTTACTGTGAGATCAGATGATGGTGAGAAGAAAAGGTTCTATAGGAGGAGGAGCTGGGCAGGCCTACCTGGAAACGATAAAAGGTGCCATCATCCTTCATGGTGAGAACGTGGTCTGAGATGGGAAAGATGTAGCCCTGGGCAGCTATAAGGCTCCCCAAGTGTATTGCTTCAACTGCAGGGACAGGGCACAGGAGAGAGAAAGAATTAGGCAGCTGTCGGAACCCAGAGTTACTTAGTTAAAGTGTAAACTGGGAGGGCAGAATGGTAACCAGTGGTCAACTGTCATCACCTCAGATGACTCTGTCTATGATAGCCCCAGAGAGGGCAGGTTGCCAACAGTTGGGAAGAGCTATCATGTGTCTGGGGCTCCTCTGGATCTCAGCTCTGAGACTCTGATGTTGTTCAACCTCCCCCAACACATTCTAGAGAAAGTCTAGCTTCATGGCTAAGAGCATGAGCTTTGGTGTAGATAAACCTGTGTATAGTTAAGTGAGATCTCTCATGTAAAGTGCTTAGCAGTGTTTGACACATGGTAAACGCTCAATAACTGCTAGAAGCCTTGATTCATGTTTTTAGCTTCATCTGTGTTTATCATGGTAGCCTCACCTCCCATAAACACTTTGGATTCGTGTTGCATTCCCCAAAATTATAGTCCCACCAGAAATGAGGAGGACTCTCTTATGGACACAGAGTAAAACCTCACTTTCTCAGAAACTTTGAGGGAGGGCAATGGAGTGGGCAGTGGCATAGAGAGGTCAACCTGATAGAAATATTCTATTTTTGCTGTTATCAACCTATTGTTTTGTTACTTTAGCACCAGCCATAAATAGATTCCTATAGGTAGTTAAGAATTTATATTTATTCTGAGCAGAGTTAATAAAAAATAATAAATCTAGATGGTTCTACCATACATAATAATCTTTCACAAATATAAAACTACTTTTATTTATAAAAACAAATTTTTTGGACATGGAAATTATTGATATGTTCAGGGAGTCTTGCGAATTATTAATCTCATGAGCTCTGAATTTTTTAAAGTGACTTGTTTGGGTTTCACCTGCAAGCTTTTCAAGAGGTTGAATATAACCCAAATGTTTTCCTTATAAAGAATCATCTATTCTTCTTAGGCAGAAACATACAATTGTAATGGATGGCATTGGAATGAATGGAGTTTTATTTTACTTGCTTAGTGATGACCAGCTTGTTTAAAGTCTATACATTTCAAGAATCATGGTTCCAACAAAAAGTGAAGTTTCATTATCCACAGCTGCTCCTTCCCCAGGGAAACGCACCAAATCAAAACCACTATTGTCTAGTCAATTCTGAATCATCGCGACTCTATAAGACAGAGTAAAACTGCCCCATTGGGTTTCCAAGGCTGTAAATCTTTATGGAAGCTGACTGTCACATCTTTTCCCCTGCAGAGTGGCTGGTGGGTTTGACCTCCGACCTTTTATTTAGCAGCCAAGTGCTTTAACCACTGTGTTACCAGGAAACCCAAACCTACTGCCATCGAGTCAATTCTGACTCATAGCAACTCTATAGGACAGAGTAGAACTACCCATTGGGTTTCCAGGGAGTGGCTGGTGGATTCGAATTGCCAGCCTTTTGGTTTGCAGCCAAGCTCTTAACCAGGGCTCTCCCCAGGGAAGAAGAATGAAATCTAGTTAGAAGGTAGCTTTCATGCCACCCACCTGGGAGAAAAAACTCTCACCTCATTCTTTGAGCAAAAGGGTCTTTGCTTAAAATTTGGCAGATGGGAAGAAAGAAGGAAGGAGGGATGTACATGGACATGACTGGCTTCCCAGGGCCTTGGGCAGCCTCACCTCTATTTTCTATTTCCTGCCAGTGAACAGTTCTTAACTCCTCCTACTCAAAAACTTCTCAAAAGCCCAGAAAATACCAGATTTTGACGTTTTATTGGCCAAGTCCCAACGCCATGATATCCTCCCAAGGGCATCGCAGTAGAACAGTCTGTCATAGACATGGCCCTCCTCATTCAAGGCTTATACAACACCTTTGCATGCCAGGGACAGAGGATTCCAGAAGCTTATTCTTATACCACTAGCTGGTTAAGGGGTCTCAGAAAAAAAGTTAGCAATAATAACAAATTGTTGTCGTTGTTGCTAGTTGCCATTGAGCTGATTCTGACTCATGGTAATCCCATGGGTGCAGAGTAGCACTGCTCCATAGGGTTTTCAAGGATGTGACCTTTTGGAGGCAGATTTCCAGGCCTGGGTGGGTTCAAACTGCCAAATCTTTTGGCTAGTAGTTGAGTGACTAACCATTTGCACCACCCAGGGGCTTCTAATAAAAATAAATATATGTCAGAAATACAACGATTATTTTAGACTGGCAAAGAAGCCAGTGCTCTTGGAAGAGAAGAGACCACCATGAGGAAAGGCATTCCTTAGCTTAGCGTCATAATCAAAAGAAACAGTGGTCTTAAACAAACGTAATGAACCTGGTAGACTTATTCAGCCCAGTTTTTACAACTGGACAATCAGAAGACCAGGCTACATAAGAAAAACACATAGGATAGTTGATTTGGGTTCCATCCCTTCAAAGGGTTAGCATTTATAGTTTTTCCCCAGTGAATTAAGAACTTGACTAGAATTAAGAATTTTCACTACCATAAAATTGTCCATCAACGAAGGTGGTAAAAAGGCACTCCCATTAATGACCTGCTTTTCTGGCACTCAGATTTCTGGCAACTACATTTAATTGAACTGAATGTAAATTATATCGCTTCATAGACAACAGTAGATTATAAGAGCATTAGATTAAAATACATGTATGCTCAAGACTGACATATCCCTGGGTGGTACAAATGGTTAATGTGCTCAGCTGCTAACCAAAAGGTTGGTGGTTTGAATCCCCCAGAGGCACCCTGGAAGAAAGGCCTGGTGATCTAGTTCTGAAAAATCAGTCATTGAAAACCCTATGGAGCACACTTCTCACATACATGGGGTTGCCATGAGTAGGAATCATCCAGATGGCAACCTTTTTTTTTTTTTTTTTTACTGGTCTATACAAATGATATTGTCTCACAGTCAAGAGGAGATTAAGAATATCAGGTTAAAATACATGTATACCTGAGACTGGAATCACAGCTGAAGGTCAGGCACTTTTATTTATTCTTTCTTTTTTTAAATTTTTTCCCATACAAAAATTTATACATACGTTGTTATGTAACTCTAATTGCTCTCCCCATACTGTGACAGCACACTCCTCCTTTCCACCCCTGATTCCCCATGTCCATTCAACCAGCTCCTAACCCT
>NW_004443946.1:25231021-25232578 GCF_000243295.1 Trichechus manatus latirostris | reverse complement strand
CCTCCAGCTTCCTCCATGTAATAAAATGTTTTCATGGCTTCATCATTGTTGTTTATCGTTGAGTAATATTCCATTGTGTGGACATACCATAATTTGTTTATCTATTCGTCCATTGATGGGCACCTAGGTTGTTTCTATCTTTTTGCTATTGTGAACAGTGCTGCAGTGAACATGGGCGTGCATACCTCTATTCGTGTGACTGGTCTTATTTCTCTAGGATATATTCCAAGGAGTGGAATAGCTGGATTGTATGGTACTTCTATTTCTAGCTTTTTAAGGAAGCACCAAATCAATTTCCAAAGTGGTTGTACCATTTTACATTCCCACCAACAGTGTATAAGTGTTCCAGTCTCTCCACAACCTCTCCAGCATTTATTGTTTTGTGTTTTTTGGATTAATGCTAGCCTTGTTGGGGTGAGATGATATGTCATTATAGTTTTGATCTGCGTTTCTCTAATGGCTAATGACTGTGCGCACTTCTTCATGTGTCTGTTAGCCAGCTGATTATCTTCTTTGGTGAAGTGCCTATTCATGTCTTTTGCCTGTTTTTTAACTGGGTTTTTTGTCTTTTTGTTGTCGAGGTTCTGCAGTATCTTGTAGATTTTAGAGATTAGACGCTGATCGGATTTGTCATAGTCAAAAATTTTTTCCCAGTCTGTAGGTAGTCTTTTTTCATCTTTTGGTGAAGTCTTTTGATGAGCACAAGCATTTGTTTAGGAGCTCCCAGTTATCTGGTCTCTCTTCTGGTGCTTGTGCATTGTTACTTAAACGGTTTGTGTTGTGTTTATGCCATGTATTAGGGCTCTTAGCATTGTCCCTGTTTTTGATTCCATGATATTTATCATTTTCGATTTTATATTTAAGTCTTTGATCCATTTTGAGTTAGTTTTTGTGCATGATGTGAGGTATAAGTCTTGTTTCAGTTTTTTGCAGATGGATATCCAGTTATGCCAGCACTATTTGTTAAAGAGACTGTCTTTTCTCCAGTTAATGGACTTTGTTCCTTTGTCAAATATCAGCTGTTCATAGGTGGAGAATTTACATCTGGATTCTCAATTCTGCTCCATTGGTCTACGTATCTGTTGTTGTACCAGTACCAGGCTGTTTTGACTACTGTGGTGGTATAATAGGTTCTAAAATCAGGTAGTGGGAGGCCTCCCACTTTGTTCTTCTTCTTGAGTAATGCTTTACTTATTCAGGGCCTCTTCCCTTTCCATATGAAGTTGGTAATTTGTTTCTCCATCTCATTAAAAAATGCTGGTGGAGTTCAGATCAGGATTGCATTGTATCTGTAGATTGCTTTGGGTAGAATTGACATTTTCACAAAGTTGAGTCTACCTATCCATGAGCAAGGTACGTTTTTCCACTTATGCAGGTCTCTTTTGGTTTCTTGCAGTACTGTCTTGTAGTTTTCATTGTATAGATCTTTTACGTCTCTCATTAGATTTATTCCTAAGTATTTTATCTTCTTGGGGGCTATTGTAAATAGTATTGATTTGGTGATTTCCTCTTTGAGGTTCTCTTTGTTGGTGTAAAGGAATCCAACTGATTTTTGTA
>NW_004443946.1:25215598-25230921 GCF_000243295.1 Trichechus manatus latirostris | reverse complement strand
GGTTTTCTGTGTATAAGATCATATCATCTGCAAATAGAGATACACTGACTTCTTCCCTACCAATTTGGATGCCCTTTATTTCCTTTTCTAGCCTAATTGCTCTGGCTAGAACCTCCAGCACAATGTTGAATAAGAGTGGTGATAAAGTGCATCCTTGTCTGGTTCCTGTTCTCAAGGGGAGTGTTTTCAAAGTCTCTCCATTTAGGATGATGTTGGCTGTTGACTTTGTATAAATGCCCTTAATTATATTGAGGAAGGTCAGGTACTTTTAAAAGCATAGCAGTGGACGACCATTTAATTTGGGGTAAACAGGCCTCATCACCCCAGTATCTCCCAAGAATATAAGGGTACATTAGTGGATCTTTATAAATACGACTTTGGGCATCAAAAATACTCAGCTGAATAAGACAAGGGAGAGTATAATAATTTCAGAAAAGTATTAACTAACAACACATGGATAATAAGCTTTACTTATTTAGAATTTTCATTTTTCTGGAATACCCCCTCCCCTCCTTTCCTAATTATGCTGTGAAAATAAATTTCACTATTTATTTTCTGGTGGGAGGACAGATTTGGAAAATGTTTTTTTGGCCAGAGTTTTGTTGTTGTTTTTCTGGTAAGGTTTTCCTAATTGAAATGCACAATTAAAGTTGAAAAAAAAATCATTCCTTCACTTCTTGCAGAAGCAGAAAACAGAAGGAATCTTAGCAAATAATTAAACATCTTAATTGTGGATCAGGCAATCTAATTTTAATAGCTGGTTCTAGGAGGCTTTTTGGTGACAGTGCTACAACTTATTTTTAATTGCTGCGGATAATGAGAATTCATCTCATTTCACACGTCATTGTATTGGGCTCTTTGGCATTCTAAATAGTTGCTCACTTCCTCAAAGGGTGATTTAAATTTAAAGTTAGATATTCAGTGGAGAAAATCAATTAATTTTATTCATAAGAAGAGTGATTACACATCTTGGAATTCACATTTATAAACCTGGTTTTAGGAGGATAGGAGAAGCCAGTTTGGAACTTGGTTATGGGACATCTACCAATACAATGGGTGACAAAGGCAGAGTCAAGGGCCAAGTACCTGGGTCCTCAATGGAAAGGTTCTTCATCAGCCACTGCACAATGTCAGTACCTGCAACGATAAAGCAATTTCAAATGAAGACCTCATGGGTGTTTAATCTACAGTAGAAGAAACATGTCTACCTAAGAGACTCTCATTTCCAATTAGTGCACCCCTGGAGAGCTGGATAATGTTGGCATTTTTCAGTCTTAACCAACCCTTTCCATCCATCTGTATACTTCCAGAGTCACAATCCCATTCCTTTCCGAAACACATCCACTGCTGATAACTCAGGATGATCTTGTATCCGCGTTTCTGTTGTTGTGGTTGGATGCTGTCAAGTTGATTCCTACTCATAGTGACCCCATGTGACAGAGTAGGACTACCCACAGGGTTTTCTTGGCTGTAGTCTTTACCGAAGCAGATTGTCAGGTCTTTCTCCTCTGGATCCACTAGGTGCACCAGTATGGTCCTTCCTGAGAATACTGGATTTCGATGACTTCCCCAAGACAGGCTCAGTGAAGTTTTATCATGCCTGGCTCCCAGACCATTCCTGAGGAAGGAGGCCTCTTCAGCTCCCTACTCTTACTGACAAGGACTGATCAACACAGGTGACCTCAGAAGCTCCTGTGAAAATATAAATTTCCCCTGGCATGGGCCCATCCTACATGAAAGTGCCCCTGCACTGCTGGCAGAAACTTCTATGTGCTCACCAAAACCTCTTTCCTCTCCTCCTCAACCACAGCTAGATCCAATTTCCAGACTCCCCTGTGGTTGAGTGTGGACTGAGTTCTGCCAGTGGACGTGGCTGGAAGTGATATATACCCCTTCTAGGCCTGGACCATAAAAACTTCCAGGTGACCCTCCAAGCTTCACACCTTTTGATTACCCCTCTGCTGCTGAATGGAGAGGATCCTAAGGACCCAGGAGGGGCAGAGCCACAAAATGGAAGGAGCCTGGGTTCCTAAACAACTGTGAAAAATAACGCCCATTTTTGGCTCTGATTTGATTGAAAAATAAGCTTTTTGTTGTGTTATACCCCTAGAATTTGGGAATGTATATGTTAAGGCATTTAGTATTGCCTTAACAAATAAAATATTAAGAGTCAGAAGGACTTATAAAGCTTGTCTACCATAATCTCCCCTATGCCATTTTTACACCCTCAAAAAGATATGCTGAAGTCCTAACTCCTGATACCTGTGAATGTCACCTTTTTGGGAATACAGTCTTTGAAGATGTTATCAGTGAATAAGAGGTCATACTAGAGTAGGGTGTCTCCTAATCCAATATGAGTGTGTCCTTACAAAAAGAGGAGACGAGACACAGAGGAAAGCTGGCCATATGAAGATGGAGGTAGAGATTGGAGTGTTGCCTCTACAAGCCAAAAAACAACAAGGATTGCCAGTAATCACCAGAAGCTAGGAAGAGGCAAGAGACGATCTTCCCTATAGCCTACAGAGAGGATAGCCCAGACAATACTTGATTTCAGACTTCTGGCATTTGGAAATTTGAGAGAATAAATTTCTGTTGTTTTAAGCCACCAATTTTGTGGCACTTTGTTATGGATCCCTAGAAAATTAAGACACTTCCCTTTGGCCCTAGTTTTGCCCTCTGATTATAGGAAAACAAACCAGTCCTCTTCTTTGAGACAAATATTTGGACAGTCCTTTTACTATACTATCAAGTCTTCCTGAGTTTTCCCCACTCCAGGCAAAACATGCTTGGATCCCTCAGCTGTTTCCTGGCTTGCAGTCCCTCACCATTTTGGTCACAATCCTCTGCATATGTTGCTTTTTGTTTGCCTCCCTTTGAAAATGTGGCACCAAGAACTGAGCTCAATCTTCTAAGGGCAACACAGTCCACATGGGAGTAGAGTAGTCCAATTTTCTGGAAGGTTCTGAACTTTTGGTCAACCCATCTTTGTTATCCAAAGATCTCTTTTAACCAGTACATACCTTTGATGGTGGCTTTGTCACCTCAGGATGGAATGCTTAATGGAAAACAGCCTGAAAGGGGCAACGTTTCTAGATCTCCCAGTCCCATTGTGGGTCTGAGGCCTTGTTGTGAGGGAGAGGGCCTGCCAATAGCTTGCCTGGGCTGGACTCCCAGTTGAAGGATGGGAGATTCAACAGAGGGGTTTAGTAACTATTGCCTTTTTCTCAGAAATCAATTTCCCTAGAAATTTGACTGGTGGCTGGAAGTGGGATCCATAAAGGCCTGAGTACCTAGACCTTTGGTTCTTGCTTAGCTCTCTGGAAGGTGAACTAACCTGCACAACAGGACTGCCAGGTCCCCATCCTACTCTTCCTGAGGTTTGGCCTCCACTGACAAGAATTTGCAAGCCCCCTGTATTTCACCTCCAAAAGCAGGACTTCCATGCCTTTGCTCACTCTTGCTCACGGATGGCATCTATGAGCTAAACTTTGAACCCAAAACACTCCTATTCATTCACATTCTTTGAGAGAAAGAGAATGTGTGTGTGTGTGCGTGTGTGTGCGTCCATTTCCTCCAAATTATACAAGTTCAACATTTGTCCTAGCAAATGAAAAACAAAGCAGAAATCAAGAAAGAACAGTAATCCCAAGTTGGGGGTGGGGGACAGGCTGTAACCTGTTTTTTCCTCAAAAGAAAAATAGTTCTTTTTTGTGGGTTGCCTAGAAACCGAGAGGTTGCCAGCATCAGCTCCAGCACTCCCCCGGGCGGGTGGATTATCTTTCTGCTGAGCTTGCTGAACCATTATTTATCACCTGCCAAGATTGATTACTCACCCTGGGACAATGACAGCCCTTCCTTTCCCCTGTTAATTACTGTCATCATTAATATCCATGTCACTAATTAGTATTCATTCACATTGAAACTCCTTCCTTGCTACCATATCCGCTCCCCCCTCCACCCCAACCCCAGCCTTCAGCCCATTGTCTGGGTTTCTGTCCCCTTGGGCTTTATGTGCTCCATGTTGGGCCTCATTGTTCATCCCCCGTCTACCACCCCAGTCTGCACTCACAGGGCCCCAAGCTCACATTTCAGCACTTTCTTTTTTTTTTTTTTAATTAGAGAAAGTCACAAAAGCCCCTTTCCTTTTTTCCCTACACTGTGCCCTGGCAGTCCCTTTTCTCATCTGGACACTGGTATGACTGTTCCTAGCTAGCCTGGCCCCACTGCACTCAATCTGCACAGCATGCACGTGGGCACCATCCTGGATGCGCTGTGGACACTCTTTGGTGGATTTCAGCAACCCATGACAACTAGGGGCTGGTGGACATTCGCATTCTCTGGGCTGTGGGTTATTTGAGGTTTTCTTGGACTAATTCAGGAGTCCCTGGATGGTGCAAATGGTTAACACACTCAGCTGCTAACTGGAAGTTTGGAGGTTTGAGTCCACCCAGAGGCGCCTCAGAAGAAAGGCCTGGTGATTACCTACTTCTGAAAAAGTCGCCATTGAAAACCCTATGGAATGCAGTTCTACTTTGACACACATGGGATCACCATGAATTGGAATCAACTCGATGGTAACCGTTCTTTTGGTTGGACTAATTTAAGAGTGGTCAGCCTCCAGCCTTGTGGCAGCAAGTCAACTGTTGCTTGTTTAGCCCCAGGAACAAGGAAGGAAGGGAAATCTGTCATAATACTGTGTTCTTTAAAAGATCTATCATTATTACACCGTAGAATCAGACAAACATAGTCCAAATAACCAACATAAGAAAGCATTTTTAGTCTTCTGATTTCTCTTTCCTTTCTTCTCTCTCTGCTTCCCCTCTTCAGCTCCCAATCATTTTTTCCTTCTTGTTCTAAAAAGAACTTGAAATTGATTATTTTCTGTTCTATCTAAAATTAATTGTTACCCTTTTGTTGGAGCCCTGGTGGCACAGTGGTTAAGAGCTCGGCTGCTAACCAAAAGGGCAGCAGTTCGGATCCACCAGCCACTCCTTGGAAACCCTATGGAGCAGTTCTACTCTGCGCTATAGGGTCGCTATGAGTTGGAACCGACTCGGTGGCAATGGGTTTGGTTTGTTGTTGTTGTTAGATTCTGGTTCTTAGTCAAACTGCTCTGCCTAGTACTCAAAGCCAATAAAACAACAGTAGGAATACATGCGAGGATATTCACCCCTTATTCCCAAATATTCCAAAATGCTTGGCTGAAAGTTTTCTTTTTGAGGTTAATTTATCAACATATATTCCAGGTACATCCACTAAAAGCACAAGAGGGCACCCGAAACACCTCTGCACTGCAAGAGTGTTTTATTAGTGTAGGTAAAATATTTATCACATGTAGGTGTGCATTCCATAGTTTGTTGTACTGTGGTGACCGTAAGTGTTGCTATAACGCTGGAAGCTATGCCACTGGTATTTCAAATACGAGCAGGATCACCCAGGGTGGAAAGGTTTCAGCAGAGCTTCCAGACTAAGACAGACTAGGAAGAAAGACCTGGCAATCTACTCCTGAAAATTAGCCAACGAAAACCCTATGGATCACAACAAAACATTGTGTGACTCACTTGGTTTGGACACATCATTAGGAGGGATCAATCATTGGAGGAGGACATCGTGTGGTGAAGTACAGGGCCAGAGAGGGCAAAGGAGACCCTCAGTAAGCTGGATTGGCACAACAGCCATAATGATGGACTCAGACATGCTGGTGATCATGAGAATGACATTAGGCAATACCTCATTCTGTTGTACCTGAGGTCACCACAAGTCAGAGCTGACTCAATGGCAGCTATCTATTGATCTAAGTGCGCATTATGTTTCATATGTTTCAATATGTGTTACATGTATGTATTTCAAATATGTATTATATATATATAGGGTCCCTATGAGTCGGAACCGACTCGACTGCACTTAACAACAACATTTTATATATGATTACCTTTATTGGAGGGCTGTTCGGAAACAACCCAAAAGTTCCCTAGTAGGGATCTGAATAAATTATGACTCATTCATATAATAAGTGTTTATTGAACACCTAGTATCTTAAGGGAAAAAGCATAGTGAGAACAGTGTATATATGTCAAATGCCAGAAAAATATATTTATATTCTACTAATTATATATGTATAGTATACCCTGACACGGAAGAAGAAAAAGTTCTGGAAGTATATTTAAACTGTTAATTCTAGGCTCTCTTGGGGAAAAGGGAGTATCAAATTATAGTGAATTTCTATTCTTTACATTTCTGTATTATTTGATGCTCCCCTCTCCCCTAAATAACCAAAAATTAACAGTTTAAATATACTTCCAGAACTTTTGTCTCCATATCTGTGTATATCTATATACATATATAATTAGTGGAATATAAATATATTTAAACTGAGTGGTTTAAAATCAGGAAGGGTGTGTGTCAGGGTTGTATCTTTTCATCATACTTATCCAATGTGTACGCTGAGCAAATAATCCAAGAAGCTAAACTATATGAAGAAGAACACGGCATCAGGATTGAATATGCAGATAATACAATTTTGGTTGCTGAAAGTGAAGAGGACTTGAAGCACATACTGATGAAGATCAAAGACTATACAGCCTACTGTATGGATTACACCTCAACATAAAGATAACAAAAATCCTTAGAACTGGACCAATAAGTAACATCATGATAAATGGAGAAAAAATTGAAGTTGTCAAGGATTTCATTTTACTAGGATCCACAATCAACGTCCATGGAAGCAGCAGTCAAGAAATCAAACGACATATTGCATTAGGTAAATCTGCTGCAAAAGACCTCCTAAAAGTGTTATAAAGCAAAGATGTCACTTAGAGGACTAAGGTGTACCTGACCCAAGCCATGGTGTTTTCAATCACCTCATAGGCCTGTGAAAGTTGGACAATGAATAAGGAAGACTGAAGAAGAATTGATGCCTTTGAATTATGGTGTTGGTGAAGAATATTGAATATACCATGGACTGCCAGAACGAACAAATCTGTCTTGGCAGAAGTACAGCCAGAATGTTCCTTAGAAGCGAGGATGGTGAAACTTTGTCTTAAGTACTTTGGACATTTTATCAGGAGGGACCATTCCCTAGAGAAGGACATTATGCTTGGTAAAGTCGTGGGTCAGTGAAAAAGAGGAATACCCTCAACGAGATGGATTGACACAGTGGCTGCAATAATGGGCTCAAACATAGCACGATTGTGAGGATGGCGCAGGACTAGGAAGTTTTGTTCTATGAGTCGGAACTGACTTGACGGCACCTAACAACAACAACATATTTCTGTATTATTTGATGTTCATATAAAATTTATATATTATTGTGTTCGGAGAAAAATACATTTTGTTTTAAAGAGAAAACAGGGAAGAACTGACTTCTGAGACCAAAGAGTAGATGGTATGGAGGACCAAGGACTGCATGGCCCAAGCTTTGCCAGTGGACGTCACTTTGCGCTACCTCCTGCTTCACCCAGGACCTGCTCTCCAGGCAAAGGGCAGAGAGCAGTGAAGAATGCAGAACTCTCAAGGCTGTCTTTTTCCTGAGGAGTAAAGCCTGGGCGGCTTGATCACGGGCCTCAAATTAGTTGTTTGTTGTGGCCATCTGCCTGCCCCTGTAGACTGCAACAGGGCTGTACACCCATTATCCTGGACCAGACAGGACAAACTGTACACCTCCCTCATGTTTGTTTACTTACCTGGGTAGAGTAAGATTCTGTGACCCTCTGGTGACTACCCAAGTTGTATTAACTCCAGAGCAATATAAACTGGATTTGAGTGAGCTGGTAAAGATCTTCCAATATTTTAGGTGGTTCTGTTTCTGGTTTGGGGGAGCCCCTTATTATAAAAATGTTCTATTCTAGGCTTTGTCTTCAGGTGTTTCAAGCTTCTTCAACAATTGAGCATCTGGCAGGGCTACCTGGAGCTTCCCTCAGATAAGAGGATCCTGCTATGACTTACTGCCCATTCTTTCCAAAGTGCTGAGCCCAAATTAGATTATGCAAAGTTGATAAAAGACTAGTTCCAGTCACCTGCAAATTTCAAGTCACCTGAAACTTGGTAGACTGTGTATCACAGTACTGATAACTAAGGCAATTGGTATCTAACCAGTCCTTATGATTGAGGAAAGACACTTTCTTTTGATCAAAATGTATCTGGAGCCCAACAAAAGATAAGATGGTTCCTGCCTGCCCCGAATGAGCTCAAGGTATGCCTCAATCAAGCTCGTGACTCAGTCTACCAGAAGAATTTTCATGCGTCTGCTAAGGTCTCTGCTGCATCTCTGAGTGGAGAGGGCAGCTTCATGCCACATTCACCATGGAGGTGCCATGCACAGGCCAATGCTTACAATAGGGGAATGACATTCTCCAAGTGCCAACTGAGTATTAGGTCAGAGCTGGGCTTGACCTCTGTTATCACATATCATCCTGACAATAATTCTGTACAGTATAATGACTATCACACCCATTTTAAAGATTAGACCCAGAAAGGCCCAAGGCCATATAATGAGTACCTGTTGGAGCCAGGGTTGGAATCCAGGCAATTTCAAGTCAAATATTATTTCTACTACACCATTCTGCCTCTTTTATCACTGAATAACCTTCCAGGTAGTATATAGAAAAAATTGAAAAAGTGATATTCTGTGCTCACTTTTTTTCTGGACCAGAGACATTAATTTAGTGATAATAATAAGTCCTACCATGATTAGCTATTGCTAATAATTTATTGGTCATTTTCTACATTCTGGGCCTTGGAATGATCCTACTATAATAATCCTATGACATAAACAGTTTATTATTTTCTCCATTTTGCAGATGAATGGAAGGACATTCTAAGTAGGGCAGTCCTTACAGTTTTCTTTTCCTTACAGTCCTTTCTTTTATGCCTTAGTTTAAAAAATTTTTAAATGCAACAATTAGCTAGCAGAGAAAGCTTAATGTAAGAGGAAACTGGGCATTAGAGGGTGGGCACATGAATAGCTTGCAGTTAGGTAGAGGAAATACAGATGGAAGCATGATGAAAAGTTTAGCGGCATTTTTGAGGATTATTGCTTCGCTTAAGATTACAGGCAAGAAAATCCTATGGAGTAGTTCTACTCTGTAAGTCATGGGGTCACGGTGAGTTGGAATAGACTCCATGGAAATGGGTTTGGTTTTATTCTTTTATGCGGTCACAGAGAGGGGAGTGTTTAATTCCACCTGACCCCTACACTTGTCCAAGGAAAAGTGTGGCGAATTTAACAGAGAAACACTTGCTTACCAAGCATATGAGGCAATGAGGCATAGTGTTTATAAACCAACACTTCAGAGTCAGACAGTCTTGAGTTCAACTCATAGTATGTTACTTATAAAACGTATGACCCTGGGATCACAATAGAGGGTCCTGGACAGAGCTGGAAGAAAAATGTAGAACAAAATTCTAACTCACTAAAAAAGACTAGACTTACAGGCCTGACAGAGACTGGAGAAACCCTGAGAGTATGGCCTGCAGACACCCTTTTAGCTCAGTAGTGAAGTTACTCCCGAGGCTCACCCTTCATCCAAAGATTAGACAGGCCGATAAAACAAAACGAGACTAAAGGGGCACAACAGCCTAGGAACAATGACGAGAAGATGCAGGGGACAGGAAAGCTGGTAATAGGGAACCCAAGGTCGAGAAGGGGGAGTGTTGACATGTTGTGGGGTTGTTGACCAATGTCATAATGTGTACTGTTTAATGAGAAACTATTTGTTCTGTAAACCTTCATCTAAAGTACCAAAAAAAAAAAAAAAAAAAGTATGACCCTGGGCATGTCCTTTCACCACCATCCACCCCAACTTCCATTTCTTCATGTGTCAACTGGGGAAAACACTGCCTACTTACGGGATTAAATCAGATCACATACACAAAGCCCTTTGCCTCATGGTTTTGCTGAAATGGGCTGCTCATTATCAGACCACTTGCTTGCTCTGTGTCTACAATTCCTCATGTGCAAATGAGGACAATAATAATAGTACATGCTGCATAGGCTGTGAGGTTCGATGGAATGCTGTATGTGAATGCTAGCACCGTGTCAACACATGTTAGCTACTGCTAGAGCCCGTATTTCAGGGACCTCATCTTAGAACCGACTGTCTCACCTAGTAATCTGCATGGCTGGGAGAAACAGCAGCAACTGGGAATTCTTGTATTATTCACCTGCTTGTAAATTTTAGGCCTTAGACATTTTCAGAATGTCTTCTGATGCTTTTAGGAAGAGATTTGCTGATGGACAGTTTGTTGGGTAGCAAAGCAGGAAGGATAGAGTGGGGAAACAAAGGGAGGAATTGCAGCAAGCAAACTTTCGAAGCCTGGCGTGGCCTCATTCAGGGAGGGGGTCCCCCGCCTAGCAGCTTTTCTGGCCTTGTTCCTCTGGCCATTCATTTCCAAGGAAGTCAGGGTGGAAAGCAAAACAGGTACCTTCGCCCCATGGCAATTCAGTCAAATGCAACAAACTGAGCCCCGGTTCTGGTTCGGCGTGCTCTGGTCCCTGATGTCTCTACGTCCTCCTCTTCTCCCTTCCTCTCTCCTTCTGCCGCATGGATGATCTTTCCATTCCCAGAATGCACCGTGCTCCACCTCACTGCAGGGCCTGTGCATATGCTATCCGGTCTCCACTCCACCTCTAGCCTAGCTAACTCCCGCACATCCTCCGGTCCTAATGCCCTTGGGAACGCTTTCATTGCACTCTAGACTAGGCCAAGTTCCTGCAAGTTCCATTCTCTGCAAAGAATGGGGTTCCGTCCCTTTGGAGCACTTCTCTCAGCTGGGAATTAGACGCCAAAATGTGATTGTGATTATTTCATCAACGTCTGCGCAGCCCAAGTGAGCAGGCACTCTGTTATATTGCCGTATTCCCGGCACCCAGTACAGGGCTAGCTCATGGCTGGGGCTTAGGTAAATGTTATCAATAGTTATGTACAAATATACATCATATAATATGTATGCACCCATATGTACATATTCATTACACTTTCTTATTTTCTCATTTTTTTGATAGCCCATGAAAACGTCTTCACAAACTAGCACCAGACCTGGAATGGGATTTTGCAACTGCTTTCAATGAAAGGCTCAGGGTTTTTCATTCATGCATGCTTTTTTCTCTCAAAAATTACATCTCTTCTTGTAAAAAAAATCTCAACAAGTGTGTACTTTAATAAATATTGGCGAAAATAATTCAAAACTTCCCGTTTTCCTTTATTAAACATCAACTGTCTGCTGGAATATAACAGCACAGACGGAAACGTGAAATCTTCAACCCTTCTCCTCGGGCTGAAAGACCTCCTGCCCCTCACATCTCTCCG
Organism: Trichechus manatus latirostris; assembly: GCF_000243295.1. Taxonomy (NCBI): domain Eukaryota; kingdom Metazoa; phylum Chordata; class Mammalia; order Sirenia; family Trichechidae; genus Trichechus; species Trichechus manatus. The sequence continues at coordinate 25,219,615 of NW_004443946.1, read as the reverse complement.
ACCTGTCCCTGCCGCTCCACTCACTGCCAGACTGCAGTCTGGAAGTACCTTGGAACTGGCTGTGGGCCAATGAGTGATTTTCCCTTCTTAACAGAAAGGCTGCTGAGTCACTCTGACTTGGTTTTGAACAGGTTGGAGGAATTTAATCCAGACACATCGAATATGATTTTATACCCAGGGGTACTCAAGCCTCACGCATATCCAGCCATAAACCAGGGCCCGCGAGGACTGCCTTCTGGGGGTCTTCCCCCAGGGCAGGCACATGGATTGCTGGCCTCCATGGTGTGTGGCACCTGGGCCTCTCAGCGAGCCACAGCCCACGCAGCAGGCAAGACAATCAGCTCTTGGGAAACCACTGGTGGGTGTCCTCCCGCAGCCCCCCTCCCCCTCCCAGGCTCTGCTCTTCCCCATTCCCTGAAATTTAAAGCTTCCCTGTGCATTATGAAAAATACTAGGGGGCAGGAGACCAGGCGAGGGTATTACCAACTCATAAATCGACCGGGAGGCTTTGAGAGTTGGGGCAAGGTCTGAGATGGGCTCCCCAGGTTTGTTATCTCACCCAAGCCCCCGCAATTGATTCATAACCTCATAACCCTCCTGCATCTCAATCCCAAGTCTTATATCTAATTGTTGGCAGCTGAGTACCTGATTTGCAAGAGGATGTGGGCAGCAGCAGATGTGGGGGTGGAGGAGAGATTAGTTTTGTCAATCACAAGCCACTGGGGGTGTGGTCTCTGTTCTGGGAGGGTGGCTGGTGTTGATGACCATTTTCCACTCAACCCAGTGGCAGGAATGGAAAACAAGTGAGCAGACTGCTGCTTTGGGAAGAACAGTGGTCTAACGCCAGATATTCAATAGCACCGACCAGAAGGCATCAGCGTGTTTTAAGGACTGCTGTGTGTTTCCAGGGGGCTGGAGCAAACCCCATGGCTGTAGGAGTTCGGGGACTTTACTACCTTCTAGTGTTGTCTAAGGTCCCTGGGTGGCATGAATGGTTTATGCTTGACTACCAACTGAAAAGTTGTCAGTTTGAACCCAACTGGCGGAGCTGTGGAAGAAAGTCCTGGCGATCTGCTTCTGTAAAGACTGTTGTTGTTGTGTGCCGTCAAGTCAATTCTGACTCCTAGTGACCTTGTATGACAAAGTAGGACTGCCCCATAGGGTTTCCTAGGCTGTAATCTTTATGGGAGCAGATTGCCAGGTGAGTTTGAACTGCTGACCTTTTGGTCAGCAGCCAAGTGCTTAACCATTGTGCAGCTGAAGTTCTCTGTAAAGATTACAGCCACGAAAACCCTATGGAGCAGTTCTACTGTGCTCTGTAGAACACATGGAGGTCACTATGAGTCAGAATTGACTCGGCAGCAACGAGTTTGGTTGTTTTTGGTTAGTGTTGTCTAATGTTCATCTTGTGTGCAAACTTGAATCGGACATGTGGTTGGTGAATATTTTATATTTTAATAAATTAATCTGTGGGGATAAGGCTTTCTGGAGGAGAGCGGGAGAGGAGAGTGAAGAAATATCCTTTAAGACACTAGGTCTGCAGGTTGCAGTCACTTCCTGGCATCAGATCAGCCTAACAACACTATTAGATAAACAGTACTCACAGCACTTCCACTGCAGGTTTTAAGGTTTAATTAAAGTTTGAAAAGTGCACTAAAGACCTGCCACTGCCTTGCAGTGGGTGAGGGTGTGCACAGCAGGGCATGTGAGCAAGCCAGGTTTCAAGCAGCTTCCGGGACACACCGGCTCTCGATCAAAGATTTTATTGGTGTTGCACTACTTCCAGCTCCAGCTCCCGAGAGCCTGCCTCCAGACCTTCATCAGAGAAGAGCTCCAGCTTGAGCAAAAGAAGTTGGTCTTTGTAATCAGACAGATTGTTGTTCTTGTTGTTAAGTGCTGTTGAGTTAGTTTTGACTCATAGCGACCCTAGGAACAACAGAAAGAAACACTGCCCGGTCCTGTGCCATCCCCACAATCATTGCTATGTTTGAGCCCACTGTTGCAGCCACTGTGTCAAGCCATCTCATTGAGGGTCTTCCTCTCTTTCACTGACCCTCTAATTTACCAAGCATGATGTCCTTCTCCAGGGACTGGTCCTTCCTGATAACATGTCCAAAGTACCTGAGACAAAGTTTCACCATGCTTGCTTCTAAGAAGCACTCTGGCTGTACTTCTTCCAAAACAGACTTGTTCAAGTATGGTGAAAGGATACAACCCTGACGCACATCTTTTCTGATTTTAAATCATGCAGTATCCCCCCGTTCTGTCTGAACGACTGCCTCTTGTTTTCTGGAATTCCACTCTTTGCAATGTTAGCCATAATTTGTTATGGTCCACACAGTTGAATGCCTTTGCATAGTCAATAAAACAGATCCTGGGTTCAGATTGTAGCTCCGCCCTTTGCTAGAACATCACCTTGGATGTGTTACTAAGCTGCTCTGAGCCCCAGCTTACTCATCTGAAAAATGGGGCCGATCACAGAATCTACCTCAGAAATGTAGGTAAAGACACCTGGCACTTTCCAACGTATCACCGAATGTTGGTTCCTCGCCTCCCCTTTCCCCTGCCCAAACTGGAATCTGGCTTGGAGCTGATCTCCCAGTAGGGGATCCCAAACCTATAATTGTGTCTTTCTTCTCCTCTCCTCCCTGGTCCACTAGCCTGCAAGGCCTCCTGGACAGTTCAAAGACTGTTCCAGTTTGGCTTCTTCAAGCTCCTCCATTTCATTCAAATAGATGAGCCTGTTCTTTCAAAGTCACTCTGGGGTCTTCTCCATCAGCATAGTATCTACTCCTAAATCAATTTCTTGAAGCAAAACATTAGAAAAGCCCCAAGGTCTCTCCTTCTCCACCCCAGCTACAGCCAAACCCTCAGCCTTGCTTCTCCTGCAGGAGATGGCTAGGAGGCAAATGGTCTGGGTGCGTAGTGCGGTTCCCCTTCCCACCTGCTCTGTGACTTTTATGTGCCTTGCCCTGTCCAAGCTTCAGCCTCCTTGTCTAATAAAATATGATAGAAGCATGATCTGACCAGTAGACATGAGGATAATGTCTGAAAAGGATTCAGGCCTGTGACTCTCAGCACATAGTAAGTGATCAGTAAATATTAGTGCTCTTATTATTATTATTGCTATTATTACCGACTTGAACACTTTATTCATTTACCTGCAATGATGAGTAAGACAAGGCTCTGGCCTTAAACAAATAGCTGCAGTACAGTGTTGGAAGGACTGTAATTAGAGTGTTTGTGGGGTGCTATGGAGCCATAGAAGGTCCGTAAGTGGTACAAATGGTTTGACTCAACTATTAACCAAAAGGTTGGCAGTTCGAACCTACCCAGCAGTACTGCAGAAGAAAGGCCTGGCGACCTGCTTCCATTAAGATTATAGCCCAGAGGAAAAGATGGTCTTTTTAAAATTTTTATTTATTTATTTTTTATTGTTGTGCTTTAAGTGAAAGTTTACAATTCAAGTTAGTCTCTCATACAAAAATTTACACGTACATTGTTTTGTGACCCTACTTGCTCTCCCAATACTGTGACAGCAAAATCTTCCTTTCCACCCCGGATTTCCCGTGTCCATTCAACCAGCTCCTGACCCTCTCTGCCTTCTCATCTCACCTCTGGACAGGAGCTGCCCATTTAGTCTCATGTATCTGCTTGAGCTAAGCAGCATACTCTTCACGAGTATCATTTTATGTCCCATAGTCCAGTCTAATCTTTGTCTGAAGAGTTGGCCTCAGGAATGGTTGTAGTTTTGGGTTAACAGAGAGCCTGGGGGTCACGTCTTCCAGGGTCCCTCCAGTCTCAATCAAACCATCAAGTCTTTTATAGAATTTGAGTTCTGTACCCCACTTTTCTCCTGCTCTGACAAGGATTCTCTGTTGTGTTCCCTGTCAGGATGGTCATTGTGGTAGCCAGGCTCCATCTAGTTCTTCTGGTCTCAGGCTGATGAAGTCTCTGGTTTATGTGGCCCTTTCTGTCTCTTGGGCTAATACTTTCCTTGTGTCCATGGTGTTCTTC
>NW_004443946.1:25191951-25215498 GCF_000243295.1 Trichechus manatus latirostris | reverse complement strand
ATTGATGCATCTTAGATGGCCACTTGCTGGCTTTTAAGACCCCAGAAACCACTCAACAAAGTAGGATGCAGAACATTTTCTTAAAAAAAACTTTGTTATGCCAATTGACCTAGATGTCCCCTGAAGCCATGGTCCCCAGATTCCCGCCCCTGCTACTCTGTCCCTCAAAGTGTTTGGTTGTATTCAGGAAACTTCTTAGCTTTTGGTTTAGTCCAGTTGTGCTGGCTTCCCCTGTAGTGTGTGCTGTCCTTTCCTTCACCTAAGATAATTCTTGTCTACTATTTAGTTAATGAATACCCCTCTTCCTCCCTCCCTACCCTTGTAACCATCAAAGAATGCTGTCTTCTGTGTTTAAACCTTTTCTTGGGTTCTTATAATAGTGGTCTTATACAATATTTGTCCTTTTACAACTAAGTTCACTCAGCGTAATACCTTCCAGATTCCTCCATGTTATGTTTCAGGGATTCATCGTTGTTCTTTATCGTTGCATAACATTCCATTGTGTGATACCATAATTTGTTTATCCATTCGTCCACCTAGGTTGTTTCCATCTTTTTGCTATCATGAACAATGCTGCAATGAACATGGGTGTGCATATGAAAAGACAGTCTTTTTAACAAATGGTGCTAGCACAACTGGATGTCCATCTGCAAAAAAATGAAACAGGACCCATACCTCACATCATATACAAAAACTAATTCAAAATGGATCAAAGACCTAAATGTAAAACCAAAAACTATAAGAATCATAGAAGAAAAAATAGGATCAACGCTAGAGGCCCTAATACACGGCATTAACAGGATACAAAGCATAACTAACAACACACAAACTCCAGAAGATAAACTAGATAACTGGGATCTTCTAAAAATTAAACAATTATGCTCATCAAAAGATGTCACCAAAAAAGTAAAAAGAGAACCTACAGATCGGGAAAAAAATTTTTGGCTAAGACAAATCCGACACAGGTCTAATCTCTAAAATCTACAGGAAAAATCCAACACCTCTACAACAAAAAGATAAATAATCCAGTTAAAAAATGGACAAAGGATATAAACAGACACTTCACCAAAGAAAACATTCAAGTGGCTAACAGTCACATGAGGAAATGCTCACCATCACTAGCCAGTAGAGAAATGCAAATTAAAACCACAATGAGAACCATCTCACCCCGACACTGCTGGCATGAATCAAAAAAAACAGAAAATAATAAATGTTGGAGAGGCTGTAGGAAGACTGGAACTCTTACGCACTGCTGGTGGGAATGCAAAATGGTACAATCATTTTGGAAAACGATATGGTGCTTCCTTAAAAAGCTAGAAATAGAAATACTATATGATCCAGCAATCCCACTCCTAGGAATATATCCTAGAGAAATAAGAGCCATCACACAAATAGACATATGCACACCCATGTTCATTGCAGCATTGTTCACAATAGCCAAAAGATGGAAACAACCTAGATGCCCATCAACGGATGAATGGATAAACTAACTATGGTACATACACGCAATGGAATACTACGCAACAATAAAGAACAATGGTGGATCTATGAAGCATCTCACAACATGGATGAGTCTGGAGGGCATTATGCTGAGTGAAGTAAGTCAATCACAAAAGGACAAATATTGTATGAGACCACTATTATAAAAACTCATGAAAAGATTTACACACAAAAAGAAACAATCTTTGAAGGTTACAAGGGAGGGGAGGGGTGGGGATGGAAAAATACTAACTAGACAATAGGTAGGTGATCACTTTGGTGAAGGGTAAGACAGTACACAATACTGGGGACACCAGCACAACTTGTCCAAGGCAAGGTCATGGAAGCTTCATAAACACATCCAAACTCCCTGGGGGACCACATTACTGGGCTGAGGGTTATGGGGACTATGGTCTCGGGGAACATCTAGCTCATTTGGCATAACATAATTTATAAAGAAAATGCTCTATATTCGACTTTGGTGAGTAGCGTCAGGGGTGTTAAAAGCTTGTGAGTAGCCATCTAAGATACTCCACTGGTCTCACCCCATCTGGTGCAAAGAAGAATGAAGAAAACCAAAGACACAAGGGAAAGATTGGTCCAAAGGACTAATGGACCACAAGTACCACAGCCTCCACTAGACTGAGTCCAGCACAACTAGACGGTGCCCAGCTACCACCACCAACTGCTCTGACAGGGATCACAACAAAGGCTCCCAGACAGAGCTGGAGAAAAATGTAGAACAAAATTCTAACTCAAAAAAAAAGATCAGACTTACTGGTCTGACAGAGACTGGAGAAACCCCGAGAGTATGACCTCTGGACATCCTTTTAGCTCAGTAATGGAGTCACTCCTGAGGTTCACCCTTCAGCCAAAGATTAGACAGGCCCATAAAACAAAACAAGACTAAATGGTCACACCAGCCCAGGATGAGAAGGCAGGAGGGAACAAGAAAGCTGGTAATGGGGAACCCAAGGTCGAGAAGGGGAGAGGGTTGACATGTCATGGGATTGGCAACCAATGTCACAAAATAATATGTGTACTAATTGTTTAATGAGAAGCTAGTTTGTTCTGTAAACCTTCATCTAAAGTACAATTTAAAAAAATTACAATTCTTAAAAAAAAAAAAAAAAGATTACAGCCAAGAAAATGTTCTATTCTGTAACACATGAGGTCACCATGGGTCCAAATCGACTTGATGACAATGAGCTTTGTTTTTTTCTTTTATGGGGGAGCGCTTAATTCCACCTGACGCGGTATCTGGAAAAGGTTCCCAGACAAGAAGGCACTTAGGATCAATGTGAAACAGTGAGACGCGATCGATTGAGGAAAGAAGTACTGGAAGCAGAGTCAAGGGCTCTAACAGAGCAGCCAGAGGCACACCCGCTAACAAAACCCACTGACATCTAGCATTCATGTCCAGGTCAAGGGGAGTTGAACAACAAGTCACTACAAAAGGAAACAGAGTCCCAGAAGGGCAAAAGCCACCAGCATGCACTGTGCATCACCTAGGTGCAAAGCACCGTGCCAGACTCCAGGGGCTGAATCAAAGTCCCAAGCTCAGAGTATAAAGAAATCTCAGAGCCTTTAGGAACAATATCATGCTTCCCAGCATCAATGTGCAGGCTTTTCCCTCCATCCCTGCTCTCCTCCTGGGCTCATGGCCACTCCCTGCATCACCGTGAGCCTGCCCTGCAGTCGACCTCAGGTAGGCGCGTGCACTGCTGGGCCAGTCTGCAGGACCCGGCGCCGAGCAGTGCCAGTTGGCAGTCCCTCCACCTCTGCTGTAGGCCTCTGTCCTGGATCCCTGCCAGCTGCTTTCAAAGAAGGCAGGCCCCCAAACCCAGAGGGGCTCGGTGCATGGGACAGTGGCATGCCACCATTGCTGCCCCTCCCCACCTCTTTCAGGGCACTGTGAGCAGCTTTGCCTCTCCAGGCCATCTCCCTTGGTGTCACAAGTGCTAAAGGCAGAGAGCTGTGCAGCATGAGGGCAGGGAGGTGTTCACAATCACAAAACAGAGGTGGCGGCAGGAGCAGCAGGAGCGGGTCCTGTGTGCCCTGACCTTGCTGAGGGCTGGCGAGGGCTCTAGAGAACCAGGAGGCCGTGCCCTGATCATCCTCGAGCAGCCACGCCACAGGCTGAAGCCAGGGCCTGAAACCCTGAATTCCTTTTCTTCTTCAGGCATTTAGGTAGGGGATTGGGCATGGCTTAGGAGGACTAGAAAGGTGAAGCCAGCCCCTGGAGACCGAGAGAGCTTTGGGGTCTAAAATCTAGATCGCTGCATTGGACTTTTCTGGTTAGTGCAGGCCAGGCTCACGGATCATTAATACACCCACACGCTGGGAGCGGAAGGGTGCCGAGGGAGGGAGACAAGGCTCCAGGGCTTGCAGGGCTTTGCTTCCTCCTCTTCACCTCCTCCGTCCCTCATTTCAACCTCTGTCATCTCTCTGATGGACAAGGTTCCCTCCTCCTCCCCACCTCTCATGGCCCACCTCTTATTAAGTTCCCTATCCTACTCCAGCAGCAGATACTGTGCATCCACACATATTAACCCACTCATACACCCCCCCGCCACAGAAGCAGCACACATTCAGCTGACACATGCACTCACACTCTCACAACACTCTTATATTTCATAGACATCTAATCACTTCTACAAATCGTCCCTCACCCCTTAAGTCCTGAAAATGACAAAAGACGCTCAAGTGAAGAACAAAGTTTGAGGAAAGAACTGTTTTTATCTGTTAGAAATCTAAGTAGTAAGTTTAATAAGCACAGGTCCAATCTCAATACCACTCACATGCCAGCTGCCATGAGCCCACTGGCTAGAAATGCCCGTGACTTCTGTGTGCAGAGGCTGGAGAAAAGGAAGAGAGTCTGAACCCAGCCAAGAAAGGAAGAAAATACCCCTCCCCAAGCAGACTGCTGTTCACTTTCAAGATGTTAAACACGTTTTATCTTTCAAGCTTCTAGGTGATTTTGGTCCTCTGTGGTTCAATGGGTGATCTTGGAGCTGAGGGGCAGAAGGCTGGGATGTCAGATGGGAAAAGGAATGAAGATGGAAAGCATAAAGGCTACAACCACAAGGAGGCAGAATTATTACAGAAAGCATTGTTGCTGTGCCTGGCAGGGAGTGGGCGGCCCCCCTAAGCACCACAACTGGGGAGAGTGTAAATGAGGGCTCTCTAGACAAAGGTGTGGGCAGGATTAAGGGAAACCCACAAGCAGCCTGGAGCTCCAGCAACAGTTAAAGTTAGTTTCTACTGTTAGCTCCGATGGGTAGGAAGAGGAGGCAGGTGTGGGAACCCAGAGGAAGTGGTAGCTGGAAGACAGGGTGGAAGGACAGGAGCCTGGCCTTCATCAGATGGTCAAAGTGACCATCAGCCAGAGCCCCTCAGGGAATAAATACTGTGAGCTCTTATGATGGTTAATTTTATGTGTCAACTTGGATAGGCTTTGGTTCCCAGTTGTTTGGCCAAACACTAGTTTAGTTGTTGTCATGGAGTGATAACATGTGATTAGTTTAGCCGGCCTTGGGTAAAGCAGATTAACTTCTATAACATAATGTAACATAAATACTTTTCCATGCTAAAATCTAATGTAATATAATCAATCAGTTGAAGTCATACAAGTGTAAAGTAGATTCTAAACCTAATCACTTCTAAGTTATAAAAACACTAAAATAGGTGCATACACACATACACACATGGGAAGACAGATAACGTGAGGATCAGCTGCAAGCAAAGGAACACCAAGGATTTCCAGAAGACACCAGAAACTAGGAGAGAGGCTCACAGAAGGAATCAGCACAGCTGAGACCCTGATTTGGACTTTTAGCCTCCAGAGCTGTGAGAAAATAAATTTCTGTTCTTTAAAGCCACCCATTTCCGGTATTTCTGTTATGGCAGCACCAGGACACTAAGGCATCTCTCTTTCCTCTTGCCTTCTGATCTACTGGTGCCACCCATTGGTTGAACCCATCAGTATCCAGAGGGCACGGGATTCGAGTACACAGAGGCAGGTGAGAAGGTGGAGTGTGGCTCTGGAGGGAGAAATGGAGAGTATCCAGCACAGACATGGAAGAGAGAACATGTTTATTATACAGGCTTATCCAGAAAGCGCCGTGCAGGCGAGCTTTATTATTTAGCACACTTTACTTCAGTGGACATCAGGGCCAGAGGATTCTGCTCTGGTGTCCTGGTTACCACAATACTGATACTTTGCAGGACTCTTTGGGTGGTGCAAACGGTTAACGCACTTGGCTGCTAACCAAAAGATTGGAGGTTTGAGTCTACCAGAGGTGCCACGGAAGAAAGGCCTGACAATCTACTTCTGAAAAATTAGCCATTGAAAACTCTATGGAGCACAGTTCTGCTCTGAGACACCATGAGTCAGGGTCAACTCAGCAGCAACTGGTTTTAGATACTTACATCTACACAGAGACGGGGAACTTCCATGTACCTCACCCCTTACTTCGTTGTCTCAATAAGACTTGGCACAGATATTCCCATTTTATAGCTGAGGAAACTGAGGCTCAGGGGGCGTAATGTTTTCTTATTTTATTTATTCATTCAAAAAAGCATTTACTGATCTCCTATTGTGCCCGATAATGTTCTTCATTCTGCAGATGGTCCAGGCCCTCACTGAGCTTACATTCTAAGAGAGAAGCCAGACAACTACAAAAAATAAAACTAACAAATAAATCAGTATAAAACCAAGAAAATATCAGTGCAATAACGAGTATAAACTGGGGTGATGGGATAGAGGGTGACTGAGAGTGGGTGGTGAGCATGATGATGTTTATACTGAAGCCTGCAGTGTAAGAAGGATCTAGCTGGATGAGTGTTTGGAGGAAGAGGAACAGCCAGTGCTAAGATCCAAAAGTGGAAACTAGCTTGTTATATCCAGAGAGAGGAAGGCAGGCTCGTGGAACTGGAGATGGTGACCCAGGAGATGAGAACAGGGAGGGAGGTGAGGCCATACCCTTAAGGGCCCTACCAGTCAAAACCAGCTGTTGTTGAGTCAGCTCCAATTCATGGCAACCCCAAGTGTGTCAGAGAATAAATGTGCTCCATAGGGTTTTCAGTGACTGATTTTTTGGAAGTAGATCACCAGGCCTTTCTTCTGAGATGCTTCCGGGTGGATTTGAACCTCTAAACTTGTCGGTTAGCAGCTGAGCACATTAACTACCCACGACCTGATGGATTTTATTTTAAGAGCACCAGGAAGCTTCTGGATAGCTTTAAGCAGGGAAGAGGTCTGATTTATGTTTTAAAAGATCATTTCAGCTGCTGAGTAGAAAATGGATTGTACGAGTAGAAGCAGGGAGACCAGTTAGGAGCTATTTTTAGTGGGCTTGGGAAATGTGATGTGGCTAGAGCAGTGAGACTGAGAGAAGTAAATGGAATCAGGATCTATGCTGGAGGCATGGATTGGACATGGAGTGTGAGAAGAAGAGGAGTCAGATAGATCCTGGGTTTTTGGCTTGACTACCTAGATCGAAAAAGGAGCCCTGGTGGTGCAGTGGTTAAGCACTTGACTGCTAACTGAAAGGTTGGTGGCTCAAACCCACCAGCCATTCCATGGGAGAAAGATGAGGCAGTCTGCTCCCATAAAGAGCCTTGGAAATCCCATGAGGCAGTTCAACTCTGTCCTATAGGGTCTCTATGAGTTGGAATCGACTCAATGGCAACAGGTTTGCTTTGGTTTTTGGTACCTGGATGGACGGTAGAGCCACTTACTGAGATGGGGAGGCAGGCTAGGGAGGAGGCCTGTGTTCGCTTGTTGGCCACAGTGACTCTGGATGTACAGTAGCCATCTGAGTAGAGATGTTGACTCGGCTGTTTGGATTTTCAGGGAGAGGGCAGGCTGGAGATATGGTTTGGGAGTCATTGGTGTGGAGGCATGCATCCCAAGCAGTGAGGCCGACGCGGTCAGAAATGTAGAAAAAGAAGAGAACCAAGTTTTCTTGGAACCAAGCCCCGGGCTTCTCCACAGTGCAGCTGATGGGGGAATCCAGGCCTCTCCATTCTCAATCTGAGTGCTTTCCGTCACCCTAAGGTGCCCGAACTTCACCCTTCTGGGACTTACCCTGTGATTATGGTGCTCCATTCCGCTGTCAGAAGAAAGCAAGGAAAATGAACTCAAACAATGGACCCTCTCCCAGGCCCTCCCGGAACCCTGTTCATTATCGTCACCTCCCTTTTCCTGCTCATGTCTCGATTCAGGGGAAAATCTACACTTACCACCATTTACAGCATCTGACGGCTCTGCCCAAGGACCAAGCCAAACAGACAGCTAAGGATTTCAGTGTTCTCCTTTGACTTATAACAAGTTTAAACGTGTTTTCTGACTTTTCTATCATTACTTCACAGCAGACTCCCTGAAAGCATCGTGGGCGGCTCCAGAGCTGGCCTGCAGTCCAGCCCTGCTGTGTGACACTGATCCACGTGGACACAATTACTCAGCCTGGGGGTGACTCTGGGCCCCAGACTCCACGAGCGTTAGAAGATGATGGTGCAGAATTTCATGAAGAGCCATGCATCTTTCCAACGTGCAGTCCTTATTTCCCACAGATCTTCTCCGAACCAAGGGAAACTGGCTGCTGTTCAGAAAATGCACTGAAAATATTCCCAAATGGGAAACTCCATAACTAGGAAGAAGACAGTAAATATAAAGCCCATCTATGGGTTTATTTTTTCTAATCCCATTGCCTCATCATCACCCCTGCTCCAAGTGCTGGCTACTTTCAAAATGTTTTAGATTTGAGGCCCCCAATAATTACAGAAATTGCTGAAACTAACAGAAAGAATATCACAGGATCTAAATAATGGATGGGGCGGGGGGGAGACAGCTGTACCAGAAAACCCGGGTGACAGTTGCTGGCATGATCACAGAATTTAGCTCAGGATTCCTGGCAATAAAAAAAAAAAAAACAACGTATACTGCATTTATTTCTTGGCCTGTCTCTCTCTCCATTAACGCATATGCTTGTTAAGGAGGGGGACCCTGCCTCCTCAGCTCTGCATCGCCAACTCATTGCAGAGGGCACAGCACAATCTTAGATTTTCCACAAACATCTGATGAATACATTAAAGAATGTTGGTCAAAATCAATGGTCAGTGTTTTGGCATAGTGAATCACTACGCTACCGCTTCTTACAAGAATTGAGTTTTGCAGGTTTGGTTACTTGGTAGGGCCACTTCTGAATCTTGATACTAAGCCAAGCCTGATTGTCAGTGTGGAGAGTTATCTTCCTATTTGCTATGGCAGATTATTTACATGAATGTTAAAGAGGAGAAAGGAGTCCCCGGGTGGTGGAGACGGTTAAGCACTCAATTACTAACTGAAAGGTTGACAGTTCAAACCCACCCAGAGATGCCTCAAAAGAAAGGCCTGGCGATGTACTTCTGAAAGGTCACAGCCTTGAAAACCCTATGGAATGCAGTTCTACTCTGAAACACGTGGGGTTGCCATGAGTAGGAATCGACCCGATGGGAACTGGTGCTGGTTAAAGAAGAGGGGCCAACACATGGCCCTATTTTAGGCCATTCAAGACCAGAACTTGATCTGTCAGCCTCTTCCTGCCCACTCCAACCCTCCTGGTGGTATTATGATCAAAGCTCTGAATGACCTTTAAAAGCCCAGATGAATAGTGAGGGTGTATAGTTCAGCCCACAGGCAGAACGAAAGACTGATGGCTGATCAATATGTGATGAAAACACTGTCCATTCTTCTAAAACATTTTCTCGCCCCGTTTCCATAGCCGTGCTGACTACCTTTTTTTGTTGATCCTTAGGAAGGAAATTAGATTGAGAGACCTAGATTTGCAGTTTATTAACAAGAGCCTTGTATACAACTTTGAGGGGTTGGTATTAGGTTCAGCTGCATATTCCAGAGACACAAAACCTAAACAAAATTAGAGTGGCTTCAACAAAATAGAAGGAGTCCCCGGGTGGCACAAATGGCTAAGCACTGAACTACGACTGAAAGGTTGGTGGTTCGAACCCACCCAGAGGCACCTCGGAAGTTAAGGCCCAGTGATGTGTTCCTGAATGGTCACAGTCTTGAAAACCCTATGGAGTGCAGTTCTGCTCTGCACACATGGGGTCGCTACGATTCAGAATTCACTTGACGGCAACTGACAATGACAACAACAAACAAGACAGAAGTTTATTTTGTAAAAGAAGTCTGGAGGTGGAGGGCTAGAAAACCAGACTCGAGACAAGGCAGCTGGAAAATGCGGCCTACAACTGGTTCTGGGAGGAAACTGCTCTGGCCAGAGGAGGAAGGGCTCCCTCTCCCTTCTATCCCTGGCTCCTGAGTTGAAGTCTGGCACGACTGGGACTCACTGGCAGTGCCTGGGTCACATCTTGTGTCCCGGCTGCTCCCAGAGCTGGGCGAAAAAGTATCTAGTATTTCCAGCCTCTACGGTGGCAGGTGGTCTTTGTCCTCAACAACACGCATTATGTCCTAATCAAAGAAAGGTGTTCAGATGTTGGGCAGACAAAACCAACGACAAACGTCTCCTATGCTTCCTCCCCCACACTCAGAATGGGAAAATCTCAAGGCTCAAGTCCAGGATGAGATCTTATGGGAATGAAGGGAGAAAGATGTCCCGGCCAGCCACTAGCATAAAAGTAGAAAAGGTGGTTCAACCAGGATCACCATTTGAAGAACCAGGCAGGCATTTACTTACAGAACCCTCCTATATGCATCCCCTAAGAACCTGAAAGCAGACGGCAGGGATCTTGGAAAGCAGTAGGATGGGATTCGAAGAGCTAACATCCAGTAGGGAGAAAGAGAAGTACTAAAGTCTCAACAATACCATGAAGAATACGAGACATGGCGTATTAGGAGCACTAGGCTAGAGAGAGTCCCTGAGTGGTACAAACAGTTAACGGGCTCACTGCTAACCAAATGGTTGGAAATAAGAGTCCACCCGGGAACACCTCAGAGGAAAGGCCTGGTGATCTATCACCAAAAAATTAGCTACTGAAAACCCTATGGAGCACAATTCTACTCTGGCAACTGGAGAAAGAGACCAGTGAGAGATTAATTCAGACCAAAGAGAATTAAAGTTTCTGCCCCCAAAGAATTTGCACTCTTTCTGGGGAGAAAATCATAGTAACTTGTGTCATGAATATCTTAACACAAGGAGCTTGACTATCTTAAATACCAAACAAATTACAATGGCTACACGGGTAAACTCCTTACAAGTCCTTCATGATCCTCCACAGCATGACCTCGTGTACCTCTGAGGCTCTGTCTACCACCTCTGCCCATGACTAGACGCACTTCTGCTTCCTCGGCACGTTCATCATTTCCTGCCTCCAGGATTTTGCTCGTGTGGCTCCCTCCACTTGGAATGCCCAATGTCCATCTCCTATGAAGGCCATCAAGGGGGTTTCTCCAATGCTCATCATCTCCACGACAGACTCTACCCCACAGAACCCTTCCCCAGATTTTGGGTTGTCCCAGCACAGAGCACGGGGGGTACTGTCACAAGTTATTTTCTATGTTGTCATTATTGCATACTGAAAGGCTCAAACCTGACCAAACCCATTGCTGTCAAGTCGATTCCGACTCATAGTGACCCTACAGGACAAGAGTAGAACTGCCCCATAGGGTTTCCAAGACCGTAAATCTTTACGGAAGCAGACGGCCACGTCTTTCTACCGTGGAGCGGCTGGTGGGTTCGAACTGCTGACCTTTTGGTTAGTAGCCAAGTGCTCAACCACTCCACCACCAGGGCTCCTTCTGAGAGATTCAGTCATGGCTAAAACAGAGCAGGATGTTCACCTGGAATACAAAGCTAGAAGAAAGCTCCGGGATCGCTAAGGCCAAGTTTGAGAACAAACCTGGGCTAGGCAGAACAGAAAATCTGAAACCAGACGCAAAGGGGAGACAGAGCAAACAGCTGGGAAAACCAGAGTAGGGGGTCGTAGAAACACCGGTATTCAAAAGTCAAGGGTCACATGGACATGGGAGGCCCAGATCCAGCAATTGAGCCTGCCAAGAATTTAGGGGAGTAGAGATGACAGAATCCCTGCTGGTGATATACACTACAAATTCCCATGCACGGCAGTAACAATCTCCCCACTCCACTGCCCTTTTGCACCCTGTCTCACATGGTAGAGGAGTACTGGCCTTGAGTATAAATAGCAGAAACAACTGGGGCACTCGTTAAAATTGCAGATTCTTGGGCCCCACGCCCAGAATTTGGGGGGTCCCTGAAATTTGCATTTTTCACAAGTGCCCAGGTGATTCTGGTACAGGTGGTCCGCAGTCCACACTGAAGATTTTAGTGGCTGCAAAGAGTGGGCAGGAGCTTGTTCCACCTGAAAGATCCTCACACCCAGCTTCCTTGCGTGCATTCTTTCCAACTAGATATAAGATCCTAACGTATATGACTTTTCCCTCTAATTCCTTTCTATAGTACCTAGTAGCAATATATGGAGTCCCTGGGTGGTGCAAATGGTTAACGTGCTCAGCTTCTAACAGAGGGATTGGAGGTTCGAGTCTACCCAGAGGTGCCTCGGAAGAAAGGCTTGGCAATCTACTTCCGAAAAGTCAGTCATTGAAAACCTTACAGAGTACAGTTCTCCTGTTACATACATGGGGTCTCCATGAGTTGCCAGCAACTGGTTTTAGTAGCAATGTATAGTGTAAGTGTTTGGTAAATGTTTGCTACGTACATAACGCAACAATTGCATAGGCTGTCACCAGGAGTTTCAAATTCCTCCCCTCCAATCAGATGGAAGAGAACAACCAGCAGGGAGAGGAGAAGACTCAGCAGGGGCCTGAATTAAAAGAACTCAACAAAGAGAAGTATTTTCTTTCTTAAATAGCATTCTCTAGACCCTGCAGACTAAATTTTGCTAGCGTTTAAAGACCTATCCTCAAATAAAGACCTGCCTTCCCATGGGCCTATGGGGAGACAAGATAAAATGAATGATGGAGAAGATCACAACACAAGTGACCCCATAGCATATGTTGACATGCCTATTCAGACCCTGGTCAGCCAAAAAAAAAAGTGCTAGCGAGCAGAGTAATTTGAGAAGGTCATGAGGGAGGCTTTGCAGCCACCAGACCCACACTGGTGCTCCAGGAGAGAAGGGCTGTGTAAAGCAGAGAAGTGGCAATTTTGCTGAACAAGTGTGAGGACGTCTCAGCTGGGGGTCTAATGTGGGTGCGCACAGCAGACTTCCATGCAGGAAACAAAGATGAAAGTATGCATGTTCATTTCCTGTCTTTCCCCCTCCCCCGCCTTACATATAACAGAACGTTGCCTTGCCCTGCGCCGTCTTCATGATCATTGGGATGTTTGAGCCTATTGTGGCAGCCACCTCAGTTTTAATACATTTATCAAATATGTGTATTTTTTCTATTGAGGTTTCAGTCTTTTTATATTAATAGGAGATCATTAAGTATTAAGGACATAATCCTTTATCTGAAGTTTGTGCCATACATTTTTTTCCCTTCCAGTCTGCCATTTACATTTAAGGTGCCTTTAGAGGTAGAGTTTTTAAATACTTTGTGTTCAAACCTATCAACTATTTCTTCATGGTTTCTGCCTTTCATGTCATGCTTATAATATTGACAAGACTTTTTAATGTATGTGCCTTTTTTTTTAAATTGTGCTTTAAGTGAAAGTTTACAATTTGAGTTAGTTTCTCATACAAATATTTATACACACATTGTTATGTAACCCTAGTTGCTCTCCCTATACCATGACAGTACACTCCTCCTTTCCACCCCGGATTTCCCACGTCCATTCAACCAGCCTCTCTTTCTGCCTTCTCATCTCGCCTTTGGACAGAGGCTGCCCATTTAGTATCATGTATCTACTTGAGCTAAGAAGCACACTCTTCATGAGTATCATTTATGTCTTATAGTCCAGTCTAATCTTTGTCTGAAGAGTTGGCCTCGGGAATGGTTTTAGTTTTGGGCTAACAGAGTCCGAGGGCCATGTCTTCTGGGGTACCTCCAGTCTCAGTCATACCATTAAGTCTGGTTTTTTTTACTAGAATTTGAGTTCTGCACCCTACTTTTCTCCTGCTCCGTCAGGGAATCTCTGTTGTGCTCCCTGTCAGGGCAGTCACTGGTAGTAGCCAGGCACCATCTAGTTCTTCTGGTCTCAGGCTGATGAAGTCTCTGGTTTATGTGGCCCTTTCTGTCTCCTGGGCTAATATTTTCCTTGGGTCTTTGGTGTTCTTCATTCTCTTTTGCTCCGGGTGGACTGGGACCAATTGATGCATCTTAGATGGCAGCTTGCTAGCTTTTAAGACCCCAGACACCACTCACCAAAGTGGGATGCAGAACATTTTGTTAATAAACTGTTATGCCAGTTGACCTAGCTGTCCCCCGGAACCATGGTCCCCAGACCCCCGCTCCTGCTACTGTGTTCCTCAAAGTGTTTGGTTGTATTCAGGAAACTTCTTAGCTTTTGGTTTAGTCCAGTTGTGTTGACTTCCCCTGGAGTGTGTGCTGTCCTTCCCTTCACCTAAGATAATTCTTCTCTACTATCTAGTTAGTGAATAACCCTCTCCTCACCCTCATAACCATCAAAGAATATTTTCCTCTGTGTTTAAACCTTTTCTTGAGTTCTTGTAATAGTGGTCTTAAACGATATTTGTCCTTTTGCAACTGAGTACATTCACTCAACATAATGTCTTCCAGATTCATCCATGTTATGAGATGTTTCATAGATTCATCGTTGTTATTCATCCATTGTGCGAATATACCAGAATTTGTTCACCCATTCATGGATGTGCCTTTTTAAAAGTCTTGTTAAATTCATTTATTCATTCATTTAATGAAATACTAAATGCCGCCTACAAGCCAGGCACTGTTCTAAGCACTAAGGTATCATCTAAAGCATAGATCTGAACTCAGAATGAAAACATCTATCAATGATGAGTTTATAAACCAAAATAAGCACGAACCCAAAACATGTTCCACTTGGTTGAAAGACTAGCTACACAGGAAAGACTTTGGCCCTGAGCAGGGATTATAATGATCCACTCAGACCTCAGGTTTCTGTATCTCAAGACATTTTGCAATGAATAAAATTTAAAGAAGCACGACGATGCTAAGGAAATAGCAACGTGAATGTTCTTGAACGAGAAACTTCAAATGATAGTAAAGAAAGCATTAATACCATTTGTTCCACATCAGGCAAAGAGGAATAATCATCAGTGATATAATTTTTCATTTTATTAATAAGTTAAATGCAGACATTATCTATCCCCTAGGACTCTTTTTGCAATTCTTCTGAATTAAAGAATTCCTACAAAGGAAGACCTACCCATACGTTTAAGAGTTTTTACCAAGATAGGCCTAAAAGCAAGGAAGCAGCATATCAGCATTACTGACTGTCGTCCGGATGCTCATCAACTCTAGAACAGCTGCAATGTCCTCAGTTTGCTGACTCCAACCTGAACAACTCCCTGGTAATTTACCTGGTACGTCTTTACTTCTTTGTATCCCACATTTTTATTTTGTGGTGAAACATGATAAATCCCTAGGAAACTCACCCCAAAACTAAAACCAAAACCCTCAAACCTTTCTAAAACTCTACAAGAAGTGCAAATAACTCTAGAACACAATACTCGGAACATTCTAGCAAAGACTAGAATAGTGGAACAAGACAGAACCACTTTGCCTGTCCTCATTCTCCAGAGAGAGGAGATAAGGATTTCTCTAGAGATGAGGGGAGCTCCAGGCCTTGCCAGGAATACCCTCAGGCAGGGTGGCAACCCAAGAAGACCATCCCATCTCTATTTACTGAAACCAGCTCATGCCTGAAATGCCACTTGTATGGCTTCATCCCCCTGAGCAAATGTTCCCAGGAGACTGGAGGCCACAGGAGGAGAGGGACAGGGCCTATCTTGCTCATCATAACCCCAGTGGTGGTTCAGTGGTAGAATTCTTGCCTTCAGGTGGGAGACCTGGGTTTGATTCCCGGACAATACACCACATGTGCGGCCACTCTCCATCTGTCAGTGGAGGCTTGTGTGTTGCTATGATGCTGAACAGGTTTCAGTGGAGCTTCCCGACTAAGATGGACTAGGAAGAAAGGCCTGGAGATTGACTTCCAAATATCAGGTAATGAAAGCCCTATGAATCACAAGGGTCTGATCCCATTGTGCGTGGAATCAACATGTGTCAAGGGCTGGCCTAACGGCAGCTAACAACAACAACCCCAGTCTAGCTCTGAATAACTGAATGGATATGAATGAAGCTCTCAACAAGTCTATGTTCCTGTGGGGTGATGACCCTGACTTAGTGACTTCTATGAGATACTTCATTTTTGGATGAGTAAATTATCTATATCTCACTTTATTACTTAGAATTAGGGATTGGTCATTTGCTTTTGAGAGGAGAAAGCCAGGTGAGGCCATCTAGTGTGTGTGTGAGGGTCAGGTAAAGGTCATGTGGGGAAAATGTGGGTGGAAAACAAAAGGCCATTGAAATGGGACGAATTTCGACCTATTTCACAATTTTGTCTATAGCCGGCCTTGACACCAATGGTTCCTAAAAACAATCTTTCCAAACTCAAATCCTTCACCATTTTCAAAATACTCCTGAAGGAGCACCTTCTCCATAAGTCCTTTTCAGAATCACCCACGGACTCGACCACCCCACCCACCACCTGGCCACATGAGCGAGTCCACTTGGTTTTGGCCTCCCGTGCCTGTTGGATAGCAGATTCCTCCAGAACTAAAACCAGTTTACTTGTCCCTTTGAACCTCCTCAAGTGTGACCCCACCCTACTCACAGGCGGTAGAAATTCCTGTTCCTGAACAAGGAGGATGAGGTCACTGTCCCAGGACCCAGGGGCAGGCTGGCCCCACTGAATGGGGTCTGAGTTTTCCTTCTCTCACTTAGGAAAACCTAGCCCTCAGGGCCACCTTTCTATGCTTCAGTTTCAGACTTCTCAATTCTTTCCACTTGATTTCCCCAGAATATAGAAACTAATAAGAAATTACTAGATTATCTCACCTCTTTATTACAACTCGAAGGCCCTGGGTGGTACAAGTGATTAATGTGCTCAGCTGCTAACCAAAAGGTTGGAGGTTTGAGTCCACCCAGAGGCACCTTGGAAGAAAGGCCTGGCGATCTACTTTCAAAAAATCTGCCATTGAAAACCCTGTGGAGCACAGTTCTACTTTGACACACATGGGGTCACTATGATCAGAGTCGACTCAATGGCAACTGGTTTTCGTTGTAACTGAGACATAAACATACATGCATATTACAGCGACAATGATATAAGAATTCCATTCTCACGTCCCAGTTAATCTTTGAGCCGACTCTGTGAGGTAGGCAGAGAGCATTATCCCCCGTTTTCAGATGAGGACACTGGAGCCTCCCAGCGGCACATGGCATGTTAAGTAGCACAGAGGCTTCCAAGAGAGGAGGCGGTGGGAGCAGGGGGCAGGCAGTAAGGGGTGCATTATCCATAGAGAATTTTTTAAAAACAATTTATTTTATTTTTTGTTGTTGTTGAGAATATACACAGCAGAACACATACCAATTCAACAGTTTCTACATGTACAATTCAGTGACATTGATGACATTGTTCAGGTTGTACAACCGTTCTCCCCCTCCTGTCCATAGAGAATTTAAA
This sequence comes from Trichechus manatus latirostris, assembly GCF_000243295.1. Taxonomy (NCBI): domain Eukaryota; kingdom Metazoa; phylum Chordata; class Mammalia; order Sirenia; family Trichechidae; genus Trichechus; species Trichechus manatus. Next base: position 25,198,384 of record NW_004443946.1, on the reverse strand, counting down.
AGCAACAAACAATATCAGTGATGAGTATCCTCCCTTCCTGCCTCCCCCACGGTGCTCCACTGAAGCAGTGATGCTGGGAACAGAGCCCAGCCTTCAGGGGTTCAAGTCCAGAGCTTGTTCCTCTCTGCCACGGCCCCTCAGGGGGCAAGACAGAGGTGATTTCAGAGTGATGCCACCCCCAATTCAGATTCCTAGGCCTCAAGGCATTTTACAAAGAATAAAACCTATATAAGCATGACAATGTGAAGGGAATAGCAATATGAATATTCATGAAATGAGAAGGCTTGAAATGACACTAAAGAAAGTATTAACAGCATTTGTTCCACATCAGCCAAAGAGGAATAATCATCAATGATATAATTCCTCGAGGAGCAACTAGTAACAGTTGCCACGAAGTCAAGTCTGACTCATGGCAACCCAGGGCACATCAGAGTAGAACTGTGTTTTATAGGGTTCTCACTAGCTGATTTTTTGGAAGTAGGTTGCCAGGGCTTTCTTCCCAGTTGCCTCTGGGTAAATTTGAATCTCCAACCTTTTGGTTAGCAGCTGAAGTGTGTTAACCATTTGCACCACCCCGGGACTCCACTGGAGGGGCAGCATCCCACATATTCAGCTCACAGGAAGGAGGAACTAAGTGCTCCTTTCTTAAGCAGGTGTAGTGGGTCAGCTGGAGATGGGCAGGCAGCCATCAAAGGCATCATGTTATAGCTGGGAATTCTGAACTTTAGTGAGACCACCTCACTTCTCTGTTCTGAGTGTAAGACATTTCAACACAGCCTCTGATGTAGCTTAAAATACATAGTACTGTATTACATTTCCCAGAGTTTTCACTACCAGGTAAATCGTACCCCAGCCTTACTCTGCCTCCTGCCTCTTCTCTGCCCTGATCTTAACTCCATCTGCCATCTCTCTCCAGCTCCGTCCCCACCAATCACCCTGCTCCTTCATATTCCAACCAACAGTGAACTGACAGTGTCCTCTACCTGATTTCAGAGGGGAAAAGAGAGCCTCTCCAAGATTTAAGACAAAAATATCAGCAAATGAAATCTGTGCTCATTTTTCTGGCAGAATCAGCCTGTTGGTTTAAAAAGCAGAAGTTATTTGTGGGTGAACAGGGGTTCTTGGGTGCCTTCCTTTCCTCCTTGAGTTTTCAGTTGCTCCTGGAGTGCAATGCACACAATTACCACACAGGGGCACTGTTACTCTTGAAAGCCACAACGCTTCCACAGGCACCTGATCATCTCCATTAGAAAAACTGCCAGGATCCAAGATTGTGATATTGATTTTTTATTTCTTTTAAGTTAATAATCATTGGAATTCTGCATACCACTTAATTTCTTAGCTCTAGAAACAGAGATCTGAAGCCTGTTTGATGTCATTTGCAGAGTTTTCCAGAGGCAAATAATGAAGGCCAGGGGCAACCTTTGGTTATAGCTAAAGTTACTTGTAAAGGTTTTTCATGAGTTTAAATGTGCTCCTGGACCTTCAGGTGATATAGATTAAATTAACATGCTAATTGTGAAGGTCTAAAAGATAAAAGGGAAAAAATGAGTGGGCAGAAAAGTTTTAGATTTATTACAGGCCAGTAGGAGAGGGAAGCCGAGTTTGCTGAAGTAAGCAGGACCCGTAAATTATGCAGCAATGATGACTGGTTATTATTAAAGAAGGGTGATTAAGCCAGCAGTTCCAGGATTAGCGGATCCACAGATTGGAGGCCTCGCTTCCTCAGAATGTCTGCATCACACCTCGATTCCCCAAGGCCTCAGCTTCTCCAGGTGCACAGTGGTGCTGACGCTTGCCTGCACGCAGAGCTGGCCATGTACCTGGACACCCTCAAAGAGAATAGGTTATAAAAAGGCAAAGCTCTTCTGGCGTTGTGAGACCCTCTCAACCCTCACGTATGAGTTGGGTGAGGAGTGTAAAGAAACTTTAGGGTGATCCCTAGGTTTGAGCCTTAGTTTTGCCACTAATTGTTGCATTGAGCAGGTTATTTATCCTGAGTCTTGGTTCCTTCATCTGTAAGCTGAGAGGTTAGGCTAAGCTGCCCTCTGAGTCCATCTTGATTCTGATGAACATCGCCCAACCTGCCCCACCAGTGACAGCCTTCCTCTTCTTCCAGCCCATCTCTCTGTCTCACACACTTAGGTGGTCAAAGATGGTGCAAATGGTTAAATGCTAGGCTGCTAACTGAAAGGTTGGCGGGTCGAATCCACCCACAGGGGCCTTGGAAGAAAGTCCTGGTGGTCTACTTCTGAAAGATTACAGCCATTGAAAACGCTGTGGAGCACAGTTCTACTCTGACACACATGGAGTCATCATGAGCCAGAATCCACTTGGCCAGAAGTGCTTGGACAAAGCCTCCATTTCCTATCTCCGTCTACTTTTGCTCAGCTTCCCTCTGCCTGGTATGTCCTTCCTCCTCTCCACTCCATTTCCCAGTTATACTCCTACTTCAAGTCGAAGTGCAAAGGCCACCTCCTCCTAGAAGTCTTGCCTGATACTGTAGGTGGAGGTTGTCTCCCTGTCCTTTATGATCCTGCAGCACTGTATCTATATTTCTCTTTCAGCACCTATTATTTTCTCTCTTGTGCTATAATGATTTCTGGCAACTTTTGCACAGAACAGGTCTTCAGGGACATGACTTGCATTTGTTTCATGCATCCCACAGGGTCCAGCCACACAGCCAGCACACAGCAGGTACCCAGGAGATGGCTGACTGAATGAACAATCATCTGTGCACATACACATTGTATTTTGTGCAGAGGATCAGACTTAAACACTCAGATGCCCAGCTCACAGGGTGTGTCCCCTGGTGGACTCACACAGCCCCTCTTCTACAGCATAGGCAGGCTTGCATAGTGGTTAGTGCATGGACTCTAGTGTCAGACTGCCCGGGTTCGGAGTCTGGCCCTGCTACTTACCAGCTTTGTGAACTTGGGCAAGTTACTGAACTTCTCTGTGCCTTAGTAGCTTCACCTGTACAGTGAAGTATCCACTTTACATGGATACTGAAAGACAAAACGAGCTAATGCTTGTAATGCACGTGAACAAGTTCCCAGAGTAATTCAAGCTCCCATAAATGCTAGCATTGAATAGTATTTTTACTATTACTAAATAAGATGAAAAAAATCTTAGGACTTCTGGTCAAGTAGCAGTATCTTTATTTCTTTCATGGTAAGAAGAAAATATCCCTTGTGTTTCTTCCTATGTCCACTCATGTCTCTAGTTACTTCTACTGGCATCCACTGCAGAGGACTGGGAAATGCAACCCAAGACTGGGAAATGCAACCCGCTCCTGGGTGGACTGCAGCTTTGGGTCTTCAGAGCAAACCTTTGTACACCAGAAGCACTGAGGGCACAGAAAACAGACTGTCACTATCATTCCAGCCTGCCACTGGCCATTTGCTAAACTGCACAATTTGATATGGTGTGTGTCCTCCTGTCCCCCAGCTGGTCTGCCCTGGCGCCAGCTGTGCTTCTAATCGATAGTGTTTGGGTTGTAATTTACCTGATCGCTTATGAAACACACGCTTTCAGCAGATTGGTCCTTTTATCTGCTGAGATTCAAGGACAGAAGAAGAAGGGAAGAGGGATGGAGAGAGGTGAGAAGGAAAAACAACCCGGCAGAATATCTATGTTTCAAGTCATTTCTGCGCAGGGGGCACCTTGAGATCCTCTCTCAGGCAGAGAGCTGAGCAACAGCTGGGCCTCTCCATCACTGGGCCTACTCGCCCTGTATCCTGGCTGCAGTATTATTCCCGAGACAACACATTTTCCTATCTTTCTGACACTGTTCCAATTTCCTTCCATCCCCCAATTCCATTTCCTGGTAAGGAACTTATTTTGCAGTTGGACACTGGCACTGAAAGACGACTTGCCCCACCGACTTCTCCCACACCACCTGGAGCTAGTGGGATGGGCCACAGCTTTCTGCATGTCTGTCCTGCCTGGGGGTGGAGGGTGGGGGCAGGAGGTGAAAGGAACAGTTGTTAGCTGCCGTGGAGTTGGCCCCTGACTCATGGCGACCCCCTGTACAATGGGATTGGACTGCTATGATCTATAAGGTTTTCTTTGGTCGATTTTTTGGGAGTAGATCTCCAGGCCTTCTCTCCTAGTCTGTCTTAGTCTGGACCAAGAAAACCAAACCCACTGCTGTGGAGCTGATTCCGACTAGCACCGCTGAAACCTGTTCAGCTTCATAACAACATGTAAGCCTCCACTGACAGACGGGTGGGGGCTACACTTGAGGGGCGCTGGTTAGACTCAAACACGGGCCTCTCGGAAGGCGAGAATTCTACCACTGGGCAGGGACGGAATACCCAATAACCAAAGATGTGGTGAAACCCATGTGAAATTGTACACTACATATTAGTAAGTAAACACAATTAAGCCCGTGTGTACCTTACTTATAGGTTAATCCCCCCTTGCCACGGAGCCACCCCTGCTAAGGGAAGAGTTAGAATGGTGGAAACAGGGATGGTCCAACCTGTCTTCCTGCCATTAAGCTGTTTACCGCCTCCAAGCTACCTATAAACCACTGCTGCATTAAGCTTTAAGCACAGCCTTAGATTTCCCTGTCGAAAACCTCAATATGAAAGGATGTGAAATTACTTAGTCCACTGCTTCTTGTTAACCGGTAACCAGTTGCCGTCGAGTCATCTCTGACTCATGGTGACCCTATGTGTGTCAGAGTAGAACTGTGCTTCACAGGGTTTTCAATGGCTGATTTTTCATTATATTATCACCAGGCCTTTCTTCTGAGGTACTTCTGGGTGGACTCAAACCTCTAACCTTTTGGTTGGTAGCCAAGTATGTTAACCATTCGCACCCCCTCAGGGATTCCATTGTTTCTTGTTACAGATGTGGAAACTGGGGGCCAGAGGGGCAAAAAATAACAATAGCTAACACTTACATAATATTGGTTATGTGACAGACTTATTCTAAGTACTTTCCATAGATGAACTGATTTAAGCCTCATAACAATTCTGTGAGACAGGTTCTATTGTTTTATTTATATTTTATTGCTGAGGAAACTAGGCACAGACTTGTTCATTTGTCCAAGGTCATCTGGCCAAGGACTGTCAGAACTGGGATTTGAACCTGTAGCCAGCTACAGAGTCCATACGCTTCACCCAGCTATCCTGCCTCCCCTGGAGGAGTAATTGCTTGTGGTTGCATTGTTAATATGAAGTGGCAGAAGGTCTACAAGGGTTTCTTACCTTCCAAATCCAGGCTTCCTATTGTCTGGGGAAAAAACGAAACCCAAGATCTTCAGCCTGGCTTTTTGGCCCTTCCCAACCTAACGACAAACTGCCTTTCCAGGCTCAGCTATCACCCTATCCCAAACGCACTAAACGCTGATCAGCTGTTGGCCTCACTGAATAACGAAGGGCTGAATCCTCACGGCCAGCAGATCTTCCAGTAGACTGGGGATGTTTGACCATGGTACGATCATTATCTCAATAAGCCTTTCGAGTTCTTTCAGAGCTAGTGCTTATCACAAATCAGCTGTCTAGGGCATGCCTGACACCAGACACTGGCTGTCCACAACCCCATTTTTCCCCTTCATGCAGACGTCACACTCAGGGTGCGGTGCTAATGAACACCTGAAGGCTGACGTTCCTTTGTACTCCAGGCACTCATAGCAGTAGCAGTGGTGCTTGTGGTGGTGGTGGTAGTAGTAATAGATGTTGTTATTCGTTGCCTTTGAGTCAGCGCTGACTCATGGAGATCCCATGGACAACAGAACAACATGTCGCACAGTCCTGTGCCATCTTCATGATCATTGATCTACCTGAGTCTACTTTTGAGGCCACTGTATACTCTGAGTGCCTTCCAACCTAGGAGGCTCATCTTCCGGCACTCTATCAGACAATAGTCTGTTGCGATCCACAGGGTTTTCACTGGCTAATTTTCAGAAGTAGATCGCCCGGCCTTTCTTCCTGTCTTAGTCTGGAAGCTCTGCTGAAACCTGTCCATCATGGGTGACCCTGCTGGTATTCGAAATACCATTGCCATAGCTTCCAGCATCATAGCGACACACAGGCTACCAACGTACAACACACCGACCGTGGTAGTGTTAGCTGCTGTTGCCGGGTGCCGTTGAGTTGGCTCGCATTCATAGCAACCCCGTGCGACAGAGTAGAACTGCTCCATAGGGTTTTCTTGGCTGTCATCTTTATGGAAGCAGACTGCCAGGCCTTTCTTCTGAGGAGCTGCTGGGTGTGTTCAAACCACCAGCTTTTCAGTTAGCAGCTGAGGGCTTAATCCTTGCATCCCCATGGCTCCTTGTAGTAGTATAATAGTATTACTAGTAGTCATAGTAATGATACCAGCAGCTAACATTTACTGAATGTTTACCGTGTGCCAGGCACTGTTCTAAGTGTTTCATATGTAACGATTAATCTCTTTAATCTTCCCACAACCACCATCG
>NW_004443946.1:25189106-25191290 GCF_000243295.1 Trichechus manatus latirostris | reverse complement strand
GAATGTGTTTTGCACGCGGGGACAATATGAATTTTGGGGAGCCAAAGGGTGGAATGTTATAGATTGAATTGTGTCCCTTCCAAAATATGTGTTGGAATCCTAACCCCCATATTTGCAGATGCAATCTTCTTTAGGAATAGGGTTGTCTTTGTTATAGTAAGGAGGCCATATCAGTGTAGAGGGTGTCCTAAACCTAACGACTTCTGAGTGATAAAAATAGCAGATGAGACACAAAGCAGGCACAAACTGGCAAAGACAGACGCCATTTGAAGATGGTCAAGGAACCTGCAGGGCTACGGAACCAACAGACAGGAACCTTTCTCCTAGAGCCGGAGCCCTGAATTGGGCTCCTAGCCTCCCAAACTGTGAGAAAATAAATTTCTGTTCTTTAAAACCACCCACTTGTGGTACTTGTGTTTTAGCAGCAATAAGAAACTAAGACACTGGTGTTTGGCTTCCTAAGTTGGGGCCGTAGGCAGTTGTCATTTCTGTAGGTCATAAATGGCAGCAAAAGGATTCATTTACATTTGCTTTTTGTTGACTTAAATCTTTTGACTCTGAACAAGATGGATCTGTCACCAGAGACTCTGTTATTATTCCTTTTATTATTAGTTTTTAAAATAATGTTTTTACAGAACCAATTCAAGTGTACTCCAAAATACACGACTGAAAAGCTTAAAAAAAAATTGTTTCAGTAAAAAGAGTAATTTTGTATTTTCTCTTACACTTTCTGCTATTGAAGTATTACTTGTTGTATATACCAGGATGGAATCCAAGGATGATATCTGCTAGCAGGTGAACCAGGTGCAAACTGCTACAGGGGAGGTGCCCAGTAACAACTCAATCCTCCATCATTTGTGTCCTTCCAAACAACCGTGAAACCTCTGTTTGTTCAGCCTGCTATGACTTCATTTAGCAGAAATGCATCAGTTTACCTGGTATGCCCTTTCCTATCCTTTACCATTTGCCTGTGACACATTGCCATGATGCCACATTGATTTCTTAACTACCCTAATAAACTAAATCGACTCTTGGTCTACAAAAATGTCAGTCAACGGTGATCACGGCAAAAGAGAAGTTTTGCTTTTATACTTGGTGACAGATTCCAACACATGCAAAGTGAACATGAGACTGATGCTGTCAATCAAATGACAGCAAGATATGCTTTCCAAAAATATTTCAAGTTAAATGATGGTCTTTTAGATGATGTCTAGGTTACCACTGAACTGCAGACACAAATGCAAACACAGGCGCTACAATTTCACAGCAGTACTTAGTGATAAGGTGGTCATTTAGGTTATATATAGACACAACACATAATTATCATAAACGGTGAAGAGATTATCATAAAAACTGAAAAAAAATCATAAAAAAATAAAAACACAAAATTAAAAAAAAATTAGTAGCATTGGCAAATCTCAAGTCATTTGAGAAGCACCAGGGGGGATCTGTAGATCCTAGTGTAAGTAGCCCTGAATCTATCTAAAACTGTTTAGTACAAGCCAGTCTTCAGAAGACATGGCTTTGCCAACTGGGGGGAAAAAAAGAAAGAAAGAAAGGACTCTTAACATTTCCTTGAAATAGTGTTACCTGTTGCTGTCAAGTCGATTCTGACTCACAGCGACCCTATAGGACAGAGTAGAACTGCCCCGTAGGGTTTCCAAGGCTGTAATCTTTATGGAAGCAGACGGCTACATCTTTATCCCACAGAAAGTCTGGTGGCTTCAAACCACCAATCATTCAGTTAGCAGTCAAGTGCTTTAACTGCTGCGCAACCAGGGCTCTGTAACAAGTGTTAGTAGTGTATTAATAAGCATGATTTAGTTTATTACGACTTGATTCAAATATAACTTTTTTGGGAGCATGCCCAATGTATAAACTCAGAAACAACTACTCGGGTTCCCTCCGGTGGAATAGAAGGGAAGCCTGCCCAGAATATGAAAACAAAGTAAGCCCTCTGGTTTAATAGCTAGCTACACTTTTTCACATCTACGGCCTTCTTTATGACACTAGTCTACCTCCCAGCTTAGCGCAATTCGCCAGCAACAAACATTACCACAGAGTAAAGCGCAAGGTGAGAAAACAGCAATGGTAACACAATGTTTCCTGAGCTCTTGAGCCTGCAGGAAGGCCATGACATGACCAAGCCCTAAGAGCAATGAACTATTTCCTTGAGCATCAGTG
>NW_004443946.1:25161883-25188177 GCF_000243295.1 Trichechus manatus latirostris | reverse complement strand
GCTCCCGAAGGGGTGAGACCAGTGGAGTATCTTAGATGGCCGCTCACAGGCTTTTAAGACCCCAGATGCTACTCACCAAGGTAGAATGTAGAACAGTGTCTTCATAAACTGTGTTATGGCAGTTTAGCTAGGTGTTCCCGGAGATGATGGTCCCCACAGCCCTCAGCCCAGCAATTCAGTCCCTCAGGGAGTTTGGATGTGTCTATGGAGCTTCCATGACAAGGTCGGATTCTTAAAGGAAGTAACTTTTACTGACAAAAGGGGCTTTACAAGCCTCTCCCGGCTCACTGCCTGGAAGGACACTGCACTGGAAGGAGTGAAAGTGGCAGCTAAAGAATGCAGCACTCAGAGAGACAGGGAAGAGCAACACGACGGGGCATCTAGAAGGGAAACAAAGCCTTCCAAAGACATCCACAAATAAAGACACACTGCAGCAAGATGGTTCTCTGAACAGGCCCATAAACAAAGACTGACTTAGCTTGAGGGCTGTAAAGCAATAAACAGGCACCCTAGCATAGGCAGCGTGGGGCAATACTACGTGGGGCATACGGGAGAGGAGCTGGATCTTTCCACAACTATCATCATTTTGTCTCATGGGTTAAAGGTGGTCATCAGTTTTTAAGAGAGAAAGCCCTGGGGACCGGCATTACAACCTACAATACAATATGACACGCTACAACACAAATCAGTATGATTAGTTATGAACAATTGGTAACAACTTCAATATATATAGTATACTGTGTATATAGTGTGTGCAAATATATGTATATATCTATATACATATATACATATAAATCCATTGCCGTCAAGTTGATTCAGACTTATAGCAACCCTATAGGACAAAGCAGAACTGCCCCAAAGGGTTTCCAAGGAGTGGCTGGTAGATTCGAACTGCCAATCTTTTGGTGAACAGCCGAGCTCTTAACCACTACACCAATAAGGCTCCATATGTCCATATCTCTATCTATATACGTTGTTGTTACCTGCTGTTGAGTTTCCCCCGACTCATGGTGACCCCATGCCAGGTCCTGCACCATCCCCATGATCAGTTGGTCATAGGACCATTGTGATCCATAGGGTTTTCCTTGGCTAATTTTTGGAAGTAGATTGCTAGGTCTTTCTTCCTAGTTTGTCTTAGCCTGGAAGCTTTGCTAAAACCTATTCAGCATCATAGCAACACACAAGCCACCACTGACAGACAGGTGGTGGCTGTGCATGAGAGACATAGGCTGGACTTGAACCCAGGTCTCCTGCATGGAAGGTGAGAATAGATAGATGATGGTAGATAGATGATAGATAGATGGATAGATAGATAGACAGACAGACAGACAGAGTTTTCATGACCATATATGGCTTCAGTTATTTTCATTCATTATTTTCATAAAGTCTGAGTTAATGGTACATGGAGATATCTAAACAGAGTGGACCAACCTAATCACTGCAATCAAAACTGGATGCACACAGTAGGCAAAACCAAAGCAAAACCACCCTCCTTCTGGAATATAGACTCAAGGAGGCTGACTTCCCTCTGGGTCTGTTACCTGTATGTAACCAACAGACATCTCTGTATGGTGGTTGGTTTGTAAGTTTGGGCCCTGACATACTTAGATGAACACACTTATATATAGCACACCAACTAAAACGAAGGAACAAATTGTCAGACACAAACAAAACACAAAATCGGAACCTGTTGCTATAAACAGTGCTTTTTCCATCTTCATAATAAATCTGATAGCTAGTGACAGAAATTAGCATCCTTCTGTCTCCACCCCCTCTCCTACCAGTTTATAATCTCTTCACAAGCAATTGACAAGCTTCAGGGCCTCCTTACAGTTCTAGACCCTGGTCACCTACACGCACACACAACTGCCTCTCCTGAAATTTTCACAGCAATAAACATTTAGACACAAAAATTGCCTATTTGATGTTCTGCTAAATAGCATTTTTCTTCCTCCCTCTTTCGAAGTCAAGAGCCTTTCCTCCAGGTCTTTGGATAATCTTCTTAAAACATCCCCTTCTATTTCCCCTCCCAGTTATCGTTCATCGTGACTTTAAATCCGGATTCAGATGTCCCCAAAACCCAAGGATACCCTGAAAAAAGAGTCCTCTTGTATAAAGAAAATAGCAGCCCTAAGAAACTGAGGCAGCATTCCAATTTTTGTAAGAGGGTACAAAGGAGCTACCACAATTGGAAGTGAATGCTGATCACATCTCAGGCAGTACAAAATTAAATCCCATCACCAGAGGAAATCCCTGTCAGTGTGTCACGGTGTCTAAACCTCTCCACAATGGACGTAGGTGGATAGAAGTGCTTTACGAAGAAGGCAGTTAAGGCTTAAGTAACTGCCCAAGGTGACACAGTCATTGGTGGAGCCAGACTCTGAACCCAGTTCTGAAAGCAAGTTCCCTACTCTGCATTGCTTTGTTAATATCCTTTCAGAAGTTTAAAGAGCTAAACACACACGTTGTTGTCGTTGGTAGTTGCCATTGAGTTGGCTCCAACACATGGAGGCTTTATGTATAACAGAATGAAGCATGGCCTGGTCCTGTGCCATCTTCATGACTGTTGGTATGCTTGAGCCCATTGTTGCGGCTATTGCGTCAACCCACCTCATTGAGGGTTTCCCTCACTTCTGTTGGCCCTCTATCTTACCAAATGTCATGTCCTTTTCTAGAAACTGGTTTTCCTCATGACATGTCTAAAGTAAGCGAGTCAAAGTCTCTTCATGCTCACCTCTAAGGAGCATTCTGGTTGTATTTTTTCTTAAACAAATATAAGGGATTATTATACTTACTCCTCACTTATCGACTATCTCTTTATCAGATACTTGGCATTTATGACAATAGTAACAAATACGCTGACTATTTTGCACATTAACAAGGTGGCTGGCATGGCTGCAATAGCTGTGGAGCTTCCCCTTCCTCTTGGAGGGCCTCCGGAAAGCTGGGCTATGCTGCCCCGTGACCTTAGCTCCCCCTTGCTGGTGGGGTGCCTGTCCAGCTGCTGCACTGTGCCAGCCTCCTCCATGGCCACAGCCTCCCAGCGGACATGCAGGCAGCACCTAGCCAGCAGATGCCTGTTCTGGGTTCCTAGCTCCTCTGCAGCCTGAGGCCTTGCAGCTCAAAATTGCTGTGGGGTGAGGAGGGAGGAAAGAAAGAGGTATCGGACAGGGTGTTTAGAATAAATGCATGCATGTTTAATGACATCCCAAAGTGAGCCAGACTGGGCCTGAAGCCTCTGCCTGAGTGGGGTGATTCACCAGGCCCAGAGGCAGAGCTGGCTCAGGGATGTGAACGCAAGGCTTGCAAGGGTGGGAGGGAGCTTCCGTGAGGAAGGTGAAGTGGTTAAGTTGTGGGCCCTCCAGTCACATAGCCCGGCTTTATCCAGCTCTATCTCCTCCAAGCCTTCTTATCCACAGTGGAATAATCCATAACTGGACTCGTCACAGTGATGAGCGCATCAGTAAATCTTAGCTGTTATTATTTCTATGGTTATATTTTCTAAATTAAAAAAAAAATGAGATAAATGGTTGGCCCGAAAACAGAAGAAAAAGGTTCTCCATTTTCACATAATGCTGATTTTCACATAAAGACCTGGTCTTTGGAACCTAACCATATCGATAAGTGAGGAGTGGGGGTATTACTACTATTTAGTAGTCAGTTTGCTACCTGCTAAGGGTAGATTGCCTAGTCAATTTTTCAGGAAAAAAAGGATGAAAATATCGTGATGATGTTCTCTTCCCTCTCTTTTCCATGCCACCTTTCTCCCTCACTCACAACTTACAGGTTCACAAACAAGTAGATTTGGAGCATCTGGTAAAGACCTTGCAGGGATAAATTCCTGCCTCTCTGACAGGTGTCATCTATCCCTCTGTTCATATTCTTACTGTAGTGACCTGATCTCACAAGGCTGCTGATTCTATTTTGAAACATCACTGATTGTCAAAGGATGCTTTTCCCTTACACTCATCTAAAAATCAGTTTCCCAACAACTATGTCTTGCCTGTTGTAAACCCCTTTAAGTTTTTTTCTTTTCCCAGGTCTCCATTTCTTATAGCTATTTTTCATTTTGACAAATTTTCCAGACTCATTGCCCTGCTGGTCACTCTTCCAATGAGAAATGGCGATTTGTCACTGTTCTCTTACAATGGATGCTCTGATGTGTACACAGCACCTCTGATGTATTCTTGCTATGTCAGCCACATCCCTTAATTGGCTGTTGTTGCTGTTAGGTGCCATCAAGTTGGCTCCAACGCATAGACACCTTATGTATAGAACGAAACATTGCCTGGCCCTACACCATCCTCACAATCATTGCTATGTTTGAGCCTACTGTTGTAGCCACTGGGTCAATCCATTCCTTAATTTAGACATTATAATTCCACCAGTGGCAGTCAAGGTAGCAGCAGCCGTCACTCGTTTGGCCTGCATTCTGGACAATCTTTAGCACATGATGGACAAACTAGCTCTATAAACCATAAAATTCTATTACATAACATTTCATTTAATTTGGCTCATCAGTTGAGATCTTTTTAAATTCTGTCATTTGGCCTATTTCTCATGCTTGCCCTATGGGGCCACACAGGGACAGTGCTGAGGTATGTGAGAGCTGCTGGCAGAGCCTCTGCATCCCTGAAGACAGCTCAGACAGCATCACGGTAGACTGCAGGGACTGCAATAGGGGTTACTCTGAGAGACAAACGACAATTCTCAGCAGCTAGGATCTGAAGCTCAGAGGTAGTGCCAGTCCAAGGCAGAAGGAACATTTTGGTTCCAGTTCCATCCAGAGCAGATCAGACAAACTTAATCAAGCACCTTCCCTAAAGCTTCAGGCAGTACTTTCCCATCCATTCAGAATTTCTACCTCTCCCATGGCATCATACCCTGAGGCACTTTAAAGAAGCTGCTCAGATACTCACAAAATTGATTTTCATTTTCAGCTTTGAGTCAGTTATGACTTTGATATGAATAGCTCCCATCTTCATTCAAGTCCTTCACAACAACTTGAACAGGAGTGGGTCAAAGAGAAGGATCCTGTGGCCCTCTCTCCTCCACACTGTTTGAGTATCCCTATAAATCTACACTCCTATGTATCATTGTTAGCCAGTTATAAGTCAAACCTTCCTGTACAGCCAGTATTTCTCCAGCACATTCCCAACTTGAAATAGAGAAGGTCCATCAAATGTCTTCTGAAATTATGATACTTAAGATCTTTAACATTCCACTTAATTTCTGTAACTTTATTATAGATTCAATAACATACTATTTTGACCTTTTCTGGAATTTGAACATTAATTTGTTTTAGCACTCTTGGATAAAATTCATATAGGGCCACAGACTGAGCTGGTTTAAAGTAGTTAAGTGTTGATTTACCATCTTGACCATTTTTGCCTTTAATTGTGTTTGTTCTTCCATTTCCAGTTAGATCATTCTCTTGATGGGAAAGATAAATGTAAAATAGTTACTGAATTCATTTGCTTTCTTAATGTCAACCATTGTAACAACTCAACTTCTTAAAGTAGTAAGTAGTCCTGGCCCGTCTTTGTCCTTTTTGCTGGGTATCTTCTATTTGCCCCTGCAGAATGCTACTGTTCGCCATCCTACTCTGTGCCCCAAGAGACTATTCTAGAGGAAATGGACCAATGGGTTCCCTTGCCCTCTGGTTTCTGGTTGGGTTCAGCCAAGGGGAGGCAGCACAAAAGGGGTGGGAGAGTGAAAAGAGAGAGGTGTCAGGGTGGTGCGCCTCAGCTCACTCTTGACTGATTCTATAAGTTGGCCAGGGTCCACCACTGAAAGCCACAGTTCCTGTCACCTGTTCCTTCCAAAATGATCACTTTCTTCAGATTCCAACTCACCCCACCTCTTGTTGCTTTCTCTATACTCTACGTACATCTTTTAAAATAGTCGTTTCTTTAAAATATTCTCACATATCTTCAGTGAGCCATTTTTTCCTTTGAGACCTTGACTGATACATCCTTTTCGTCACTTCAAATATAACCGTCTTTTTTTACTGTGGTCGTTGACCTCAGGATATTTCACTAGATTCCAACATTTCTCATTTTAGACTATCTGACTATTATTCTTTCAGCTTTGGATACTTTATTTCTCCTTATTCTTCATTAAAAAAAATATGTATCCTTTAAAAATTTGAGTTCTTCAGAAAGTTTCCTATGTAGTTCTAATGGTTTGTTTAGATACATTTTCTTTTCTTTCTCATTAGAGCCATTTGGGATTTTAAAACAAATTGCCATAGAATCCCAAGGTTGGGAGGGAGCTGAAGGGTCACCTAGTCTAACTCTTCTCATTCTATACCTTCTCTCTTGGGCAACAGCTCAAATATAGAAATCATTTGAGAATTTTGGCACTTTATTCCTGGTAGCAAATAAGTTGTGATACCTCACAAATGATGATGTGTGTTGCAACAATGAGGTCTGTGAACCTCTAATCTAGCCAGTCCACAAAGAGTCTTCATCTGCTTTGAAGCTCTTTGGGAGAACAAGTCAGGGCTGGGAAAGCTTAAATGAGACTGAGTAGAAATTATATTTCAGGTATTGACCTAACCTGAAGCGGACAAAGAAAATTTAGTTAACATACCTCCCACCCCTACCTCAGGGAATATATTATAGCTTGATTTTACATCAGGGATTTGTATTTATAACATTATTTTCAAGGAAAGAGTTAAGACTTTCCTTGATAGCAAAGACTGATAATAAATTTTCTCTAACCTATCAATTCCTAAATATAAACCTGATCATATTTCTCCTCTGCTATAACCTCCTCCCTGTAACTGTTGCTCATTTTGATTAGGTTAAAGTCAAACTCAAAGTAAAGAAGGATCTGGAGCCCTAGGATATCTCCCCATGAGAATAAGATATCCCCCCAACCTAAATAGAGTAAACAAACTATAACGTAGGACAATTAACAAAATATAGGGAATGAAGAGGCCAGAATTCTATATATGGTTTCAGAAGAGAAGCTTCCTTATTCTTTCCCATCCAATAATTTGGTTTTAGAGACAACAGCAGGCAACAGGAAAAGAGTTAGCAATTGACCCACACATATAAAGTCTGGAGAGTCACCCAGGCATGAGCACAATGAAAAGAAGCGGCATGACTACTGTGCACATTTATAATGGGAAGCTGGAAAAAGAAAGAGTGAAGAAAGACAATGCAAAGAATTCAAGAAAAAGGACTTTGAGCTGTTAAAAAAATAGTAAGAACATTATTCCCATAAAACAAGAGCTCAAAGATGAGATAAAACAACAGAATGATATGAAAAGGGATATTTCAGACAGAGAAACTAATTATGGACCAAAGCAAAATCATTACAGAATCAATGTTAGGAACAGCAAGTAGCAGAGTGAACGTGGCAGAAAATCTTATTACTGATGTGGAGGAAAGGTTTGCATTAATCTTTGTAAATGCAGACAAAAATAAAAAAAATTAAAAAATAAATAAAAGATAATAGATATGGAAGATATGCCAAGACATTACAACACTGTTCTACCTGCAGTGAAGAACCTTACACATGAAATGGAAGAGGCATTCAAAGATATAATACAAGAAAATTTCTCTGAAACGAAGAAATAATTGAACCTATAATATAAAAGAACACTGTATTCCAGAAAACTTTGATACAAAACTCTAGTGCAGCTATTGAAATTTAAGGATAAAGAAAATTATTTATTAGATATCTAGATAGCGTTTAAAAAAAAAGAAAAAAGTCTGGTTTTAGACTTCTCCAGAGCAACATTATGCCAGAGGATAAAGGTACAAGATCTATAAAGTTCTGAGGGAAAATTTTTGTCATTAAAATTTAAAAACAATAAAGGCATTCTCAAATATAATAGGACTCAGGGATTAGAGCACTAATAAACCATTTTTGGAAAAGAAAACACTCAGCAAAAAATCTACCCAATGAATATGTGACTCAAATGGAGAAACAGGGGTAAATGGACTTTTGGTAAGGACTAAATGAATTTAAGTATGAAAACAATACTCAGCAACTGTGAAGCTTATGGTTAGTGAACAAACTCAGCACAATGTCAAAACTGTAATTTATTTTTTTTCTCTCTATTAAAATGCAAGAACCATGATGGGTGAAAATTTTGTCTCTTCTGTCTACCGCTCATAGCTATAGGCCTAGCACCTTGAAAATGCCTTGCACAGAGTAAAAAAAAAAACAAAAAACAGTTGCCATTGAGTCGCTACCAACTCATGGTGACCCTATGGGTGGTGCAAATGGTTAATGTGGTTGACTGCTAACTGAGAGGTTGGCGGTTCAAGTGTACCCAGAGGTACCTCAGAAGAAGAAAGGCCTGGATGCCTACTTTTGAAAAATCAGCCACTGAAAACCCTATGGAGCACAGTTCTACTTTGACATATAGGGTTGCCCTCAATAAACATTTGGTGAATGAATGGATGAGAATGAACTACAAAATTGAAAAGTGGAGGATAGAGAAATGGGAGGAACTATTAATATCTTCTTCTTTCATAGCAGGGAGTTGATCTTTTGTGGGTTGAATTATGTCTCCCAAAGATATGTTACAGTCCTAACTCCTGGCACCTGTGAGTATGACCTTATTTGGAAATCGATAGACTCTTTGCAGATATAAAGAAATGTTAAGACTGCAGGGTCACATGTGTTTGTCTATAAGCTTTATGAGTTTGAATGAATGACCAAGTATCAGTCTCATTACCTATTTTTTAAAAATAATTTGTATTTTAAATTAAGATGAGGTTATTCTGGATTAGGGTGGACCCTAAACCCAATCAGCAGGGTCTTTATGAGAGAAACACAAAGACATACAGAGAGAAGACAGTCATATGAAGATGAAGGCAGGAGGCAGAGGTCGAAATTATACTGCCATAAGCCAAAGAACTCCTGGAACCACCAGAAGCTGTAAGAAGCAAGGAATGATTCTTCTCCCAGAGTCTACGGAGGGAATGCGACCCTGCTGACACCTTGATTTCAGACTTCTTGCCTCCAGAACTGTGAGACAATTTGTTGTTGGAAGCCACTCAGTTGGTGGTATTTTGATATGGAAACACTGGGAATACCAATACACAATTGATACTATATAAAACAACACCATATAATTAATGAAGATATTATGACTCCAGTGATTTTTATAATCTCTTTTGTTAAGGCATCTTTAAGGAAACAATGTGTTGGGTAGAGAAGAAATGTTTTTATTAGGTTCGGAACGCCTACAACGTCACTTCAGTTTCTTTTACTTATATATATAAGTAAATTGATCTGAATATTTATTTTTTTGGTGCTTCCTTTTTTTTTTTTTAATTGTTGTAATTAAATGAAGTTTACATTTCAAGTTAGTCTCCCATACAGTTTTTTTTTTTTTTACATACATTGTTATGAGACCCCAACCGCTCACCCCATTCTGTGACAGCACACTCCTCCCCTCTGCCCCTGATTCCCCATGAACATTCAACCAGCTCCTAATTCTCTCTGCCTTCCCATCTCACCTCTGGACAGAAGCTGCCCCTTTGGTCTCTTGTACCTACTTGACTAAGAGGCACATTCTTTACAAGTATCACTTTATGTCCCACAGTCCAGTCCAATCCCTGTCTGAAGAGTTGGCCTCGGAAATTGTTTTAGTTCTGGGGTGATAGAGAGACCAGGGGCCATGATTTCCAGGGCGCCTCCAGTCTTAGTCAGACCATTAAGTCTGGTCTTCTTACTAGAATTTGAGTTCTGCATCCCGTTGTTCTATTGCTCTGAATATTTATTTTTTAAATTAAAAAAGGCATTACATTATGCTCCCATTTTTATAAAGTCTATCTAGCCCTCTCTTCTTTTTCTCTCCCTCTCTTCTCTCTCTCATTACACATATACACTCTTATACTTTGAAAGACTCTAAAATGATGTCCACTCAATGCTCAACATCATTATTTTTGGATGGTGGGATTTGGAAGATGATTTTATGTTTTTCTTTGTACTTTTCCACAACTCTTGCATTTTTTAAAATGAGCGTGTATGTCTTTATAGAAACAATACTGTGATTTTTCTTTAAAATTTTTTTTTTAAATAAAGAAGATAGTTGGCACAGTGGTTAAGAGTTCAGGCTGCTAACCAAAAGGTCAGCAGTTCAAATCCACCAGCTGCTCCTTGGAAACCCTATAGGGCAGTTTTATTCTGTCCTATAGGATCACTATAAGTCAGAATCAACTTGATGGCAATGTGAAGAAGATAGTTAAAGTAGATGCTGGTATTTCATGTTATTGCCACTGACTGAAAATGTCCAATAATTTATTTTCTTCTAAAAGAAAAAATAATTAATGATAGTTATGAGGACAGATTTTAGGTTAAATGTTACTTTGCTATTTACAAAGGTTTTCTTAATCCAGTTTACCATTCCTCCCTCTCCAGTGTCTTTCTTTTTAAAGCTATTGTCACAGAGGCTCCTGGCTCAAGTCTATTTTGGACTGATCATGTGACCTTATGCTAGTTAAAACGCTCCATTTTTAGGAGACCTAATTATTAGCTATTAAGGCTCTACTGTAATTTATATAATCATTCCAAAATGCATTCCACTGAACAATACATTCCTGTGGTGGTCGTTGTGAGGCCGCCATCTTGAATAAGCAAGGAGTGGTGCCTGCCATTCCTATGTGGTATGAGAACTAACTCCTTGCATGTAAGCTATCTCCTTATTAGGTAATGTAGGAACTAATTCTGTCTTTAAGATAGCTCCTTATTTAGGTATACTTCCTGTTCCGGCTCAGTTAAAAACAAGAGACTGGGGTCTCAAGACTACTCGAAACTGATCTGGAACCAGGTTTTGCCCGCCTGACATGCGCAGTACTGACAACTGTGTCCTTTGGATGACCTACTGATGTCAGAGGCTGAAAAACACACCCCTGTGTATGCCCCGGACGTGGGCAAAATGCCATCTTTGTGGCCCCCCTCTTAGACTCAGCAGGTGCAGAAGATCAGTTGGCCCCAGGAACGCCTTTATGGGCCAAATCAGTTAGCAGGCTGACTCCACCTTGAGGCATCCCTGAAGACCCAAGACCCAGTTTACTTTACCCATATAAACCTCTCCGGCCATTGTTCAGGGAGCCACTTTGGCGACACAAGTCCCGGTGGGCTCCTTTACTTGGCCAACTAAATAAAGCTTCTTCTTCCACTTTGACTGCTTAGTGTCCTTCTAGCTGCGCTGGGCAGACCTGGAAGTGTCCGGTTACATTTTCGTGCCATCGAGTCGATTCCAACTCATAGCCAGCCTATAGGACAGAGTAGAATTGCCCCATAGAGTTTTCTAGGTTGTAATCTTCATGGGAGCAGATTGCCAGGTCTTTCTCCCTTGGAGCCGCTGGGTGGGTTTGAAGCACCAACCTTTCAGTTGGCAGCCAAATGCTTAACAGTTGCATGGCCAGGGCTCCTTAATGCATTCCTAGACTCATCTGTATTCCTCTCTCTCTTTCTTATGCTATGTTCAAGATAAATGAAGAGAATCAGACTGCCAGGAATGTTAAGACTGTAGGGTCACATGTGTTCATCTGAATGCTTTACGAGTTTGAATGAATGACCTAGTGTCAGTCTCACTCCGTTTTTAAAAAATGATTTGAATTTTCAAAATCGTCACATTCTCAGGACACAGTAGAGAACACAGTTTTAATTTGTGTTTAGTATTGTTTTTGACAGGGGATACGGCAGGGTGCACAGTGTAAAGTGACTGGCCTAAGAGTCAAGAGTTGGGTTCTATTCCTTGTATGCCCTCCTGGCCCATGCACCTAACTTCTCTATGACTAAGCTTCAGTATTTGAAAACAAGAGGATTAGACTACATGCCTGGTTTTCAACCCTAGTTGCACATTGGAATCACCTAGGGAGCTTTATCAGTTAGTGATGTCCTGGCCCCTCCCCAAGAATCTCTAGGGAACTCCCACATTAAAATGGCTATAAAGCTTTCCTGGTGATTCTAATGTACAGTTAGGGTTACTGACCATTGGACTCCTTGGTTACCAAAATACCCTTCTTCTCAAATTCCATCTTATATCCTAGAATATCTCACCACAGGCTCAATCCTGGCTCCTCAACACCCTAAGGAAAGTGGTGGCCAAAATATGTGAGATGCCTATCGATGTGGCTTGGAGATCCTCAAGTGGGAGAAGGCAGAGAAACACCATCTCTACCTAAGCAGATAAAGCAAAGATGAAATGAAAGCAGACTCTTTGTTTCACTACCATGTCACATAGGGTTCAGTGCTATCTTCAGAAGCCTGTCACTTTTTATTTAGTTTGTCTATTAGGAGAGTGGACTTTTCCCTCCACTTGCTCTAATTGTGATGGTAAAGCTTTGCATGGCTGCCAAATGGACTGGTAATGTTATTAGCTGCTGCTTCTCTATTGTTCTTTTGGCAGCTCCTTTGGGAATTCCAAAAATTTCCCTAGGGCAATTGGTGTGCAGAGTGGAGAGGCTACATCCCCTCAAAGTGAACTTGACCCAGGAGATGGGGTGAGTACTGCCAGAGAGGATTGTGGAAGGCTTTGCATATCCGGTATTCTCCATATTGCAACCAGGTTGCCTGGGCTGGCTTTGTAAAGGGTCCACTTGGCTAGGCTGAACCACCTTTCCCAGATTCCCTTCCCCTTATGTTTCCTGTCAGGGTGGATCACACAGATATTCGCGTGAGAGATTTGGAGGACAGAAGTGAAGCAGCAGCCATTTTGTGGCCATTTTTTGTTAATGATTTTAAAAGTCACAACAGCTGATACTCTTAACTGTCTGAGCAATCACAACTTTTTTTCCTTAAAGTCTGAATTTCTTTAGAGAAGAAGTAGACTTCAGAAATGTAACATTCCTTTAGGAATAAATTACTGAGCATCTGTGGGGAAACAAACAATACATTCATGAATTGTGGTTAACTTTACACCTTTCTTTCCAAGGGCAATTTACATAAGAAAGGCTTTCTGCTGTGATTTCAGTTGATTTATCCATGTACTTGCATTTGCCAAGGTATTTTTGATTTTTACAACCCCTGCTTCCAGCCTAAGAGAACCAAACCAAACCCATTGCCCTCGAGTCCATTCCAACTCACAGCAACCCTACAGGACAGAGCAGACTGCTCCATAGGGTTTCCAAGAAGCGGCTGGTGGATTCAAACTGCCAACCTTTTGGTTAGCAGCTGAACTCTTGCTTCTAGCCTAGGTCTGTTAAAAAAACAAAAACGAAAAAACCCAAACCCACTGCCATCAGGTCGATTCCGACTCATAGCAACCCCACAGGGTTTCCAAGGCTGTAAATCTCTACGGAAGCAGACTGCCACGCCACATCAGTCTCCCGCAGAGTCACTGGTGGTTTCTAACCACTGATCTTTCAGTTAGCAGTCGATTGCCTTAACCACTGTGCCACCAGAACTTCTTTGCCTAGGTCCGTAGGTGGCACTAATGATTTGTGCTAGGCTACTAACCTAAAGGTTGGTGGTTTGAACCCACCCAGCTGTGCTGTGAAAGAAAGACCTGGTGATCTGGTTCTGTTAAGATTACAGCCAAGAAAACACAGTTCTCTCTGTAACACACTGGATCACCATGAGTTGTAATCAACTCGACAGCAACTGTTTTTTTGCCTTCTAGCCTAGGACAACATACCGTCCCAAGCCCGGTACAACCCTGGAGTGTGAAGTCTGACGTGAAGGTTCTGGAAGTTCAGTGCTTATCTGTGGCCCCAGAAGGGAAGTAGACCTATGAGGGTCGGGTCTGTACATCTCAGCCCTGGCATCAGAGCCAGGGAACCTGGTTTAGCTCCCGACTCCATCCCTAACTCACTGTAAGACCTTGGAGAGCTCACTCACTCAACTCTGAGTTCTGGCAGCAATTCATGGCAAATGGCTGTTATTAGACAAATACAATTACTTTGGAGCAGACTAGTATACTAGCTAAATTTATGAAATTACTACTGATCTTCAGCTTTTCTCAAACGGTTTTTCCTCCAATAGGCACATAAACATTTAAAATCTGAATATAATAATTTTTTGGCATGTGAGTACCCTATAACTTCCATTTCATAGGACAATTCTGATTTATAGTGAAAAGTTTTCCTAACTGTCTTAGTATTCTCTTTCTTCTCCCCATTAAACCTCTTCATCACATTCATACTCAGGACTTTCTGAGGCACCACTATAACAGATGTGAAAGGCTTCACTTTCCACTAAGAACTAGGCAAAGCTTTTATAGCCTCGGTTTTCTTTGGTATTCATCTATTTTAAGGACTCATTTACTTTTTAAGGAGTTTTTCCAGTTTCCCTGCCCTTTGCTGTTCCCGTCGTCTGTCGTTGGGTCTTTAACTCTACAAGTCTGTTTATTCAGCATGCGCTCTCTTTGGACCCTAACTTTAAATTCTACTCGGACTTTTCTCATTTAATTTTAGGATGTGCAATGAAATCTGAAGAATTTATGAAAATTAATTCAATATACTCATTTAATTAATGGGACTGCAAGCTTTTTATTTACACGGCATAGACTTCCACTGCATTAATTTACTCAAAGCACTCAAACCCGAAGATAAGCTGTCCAAACAGTTTTATTGTGGATTTTTTTTTCTCTGAGTCTTGAAAAACAGCTTGTGCCTAAATGACTAACCAACCATAATTACTGTGGATCTTGGGAGGTAAACAATGATACCACTCAGGATGTTGCTACTCATGGCAATTAGCTTCTAAATATTCCCTTACCATGTGTCAGGCACTGTGGATCCAGTGATGGCACATGGGATATGCAGCCTCACACTCTGATAAATTAATTCAGGTGATTCCCCCAACCACACTTCATCACTCAATGTGTGTCCTGCACTTCACTTGGGAAAGCTGCAAGGGAAAGGAATGACCCAGCAGCATAAGCAAGCCGAGAATGAGTTCTTGGCATTAGAGTCTCAAAAGCTCATTCCTTCTCTGAGGGGCTCCAGGCAAAGCAGTCTATATGAAGAAGGCAAGCCAGACAGGGGAAGGAGAGGAAGTTGAGGGGCCCCGGCTGAGTTCACATTTGATAGCACAGAGATTTGAGGATCGGAGCAGAGGCAACTGACACCCTCCATCTCTCAGGGGAGTCCCTGGATGGAGCAAATAGTTATTATGTTAGGCTACTAATCAAAAGTGAGCGATTTGAATCCCCCCAGGGGTGCCTTGAAAGAAAGGCCTGGCAATCTACTTGTGAAAGATCACAGTCATTGAAAAACCCTATGGAGTGTAGTTCTATTCTGAAACACACAGGGTCGCCATGAGTCAGAATCCAGTCAATGGCAACTCATCACTGTTTTTTTATTTATCTCCAAAGGAAAATACAGCGAGCCGACAAGTTCTCACAGATCTCCTCGAATTCCAGCCCCACAATCTGTATTCCCAGCATGATGAAGGCGAAGAAATAATGGCTCTAGAAGACGGGCCTGAGACACCTCAGCAGAATTTCTCACAGCTAAGAGGGACTGAATCTAGTATTTTCTGTGCTTCCACAAAAAGCACCAATGAGACACACAAAATAACAGTAACAATATCACTACTAACGATAAGAGACACAGTACACAGGAAGGACAGAGCTCTTACTGTGGGCTGGGTACTATTTTAAATATTTTTACATATTAACTCATTTAATCCTAGCAACAACCCTGTGAAGTAGGCACTATTAACATCTCTAATTTACACATGAAGAAACGGAGGTACAGAGAGGTTAAGTAAAGTGGCCAACGTCACACAGCTAGCAAATAGTAGACTTGGGATTCCAGTCCAGGAAATCTAGCTCCAGTGTCAAAACTGAAGAGGCCTTAGGGTCAGGACAAAGAGGATGCAGCAATGACACATGTGGACTGGAGGCTGGGTAGGAATGAGGTTGTGTAAGGAGATGCTATCATGGCGAAATGATTTCCTGCCCCAGATCACATACACCTCCTGTGCCCACAACCTTAGATGCAACTCTGAGGAAAGGGGGGCTCATAATAGAAATAAAGTGTTGTTACGGAAAATTTAAGTTACAATTTTTGCACAGCTTTGTATGAGGACTGCATTAGTTATGGCATTCATGGGGGAGGCAATAGATACAGGTTACAGGTGATAAGACATGGAGATTGAGAAGGAGCTTAGTTCACTAATCTCATCAGCACATATTTGAGTCAATAAATTATCTCTGCTTGAAAAAAGTAATGTATGTTTCTCTCCCTGTATGTTTTCTAATTGTAAAGTACACGTTCCTGGTGAAAAATCTGAACACGATCAAGGGGAGTAAATTAGTAAATAAAGTACATCAGATACTGTTCCCTATCTGTAACCATTCCTACCTCCCAAAGGTGTCCATGCACCATAATGTGTTCATACCAACATTTGGGGAAGGGAGAGCATAAAGGGATATTATATATGTATATTTTCTCCCAATATTTTTTAAATTATAAAAGTATGCATATACAAAATAATATATATATAGAGAGAGAAAGACAGAGACAGATACTCTGGGTGGTGTAAATGATTAACACACTCAGCTGCTAACTGAAAGGCTGAATGTTACAGTCCACCCAAAGGTGCCTGGGAAGAAAGGCCTGGTGATCTACTTCCAGAAAATCAGCCACTGAAAACCCTATGGAGCACAGTTCTACTCTAATACATACAGGTTGCCATGAGTCGGAATTGACTTGAAAGCAACTGGTAAAATATATGTCTATATAAAGATATTGTTTACATACAATAATATTCACTATTTTAAGTGTATGGTTTGATGCATGTTGGTAACTGTATACAATTGTGTAAAACTCACAATCAACATAAAACAGTTCCCTCTCCTAGAAAATGTTTCCTGGTGCCTCTTTGTGGCCGATCCTTTCCGCCTCTACCTCCCATCCCCAGGCCACAGCTGGTCGGCTCTCTTTCTCTCCAGTTTTATCTTTTTT
Source organism: Trichechus manatus latirostris (assembly GCF_000243295.1). Classification (NCBI taxonomy): domain Eukaryota; kingdom Metazoa; phylum Chordata; class Mammalia; order Sirenia; family Trichechidae; genus Trichechus; species Trichechus manatus. The sequence continues at coordinate 25,171,288 of NW_004443946.1, read as the reverse complement.
AGTATTTCATACAAATGGAATAGTTTCTGTACTTTTTAAATCTCTTTTTAAAGTAGAACAGTAAAACCACGCTTACTTTAAATTATTCAATTATATTTTTTATTTATAAGAATGGAACAATAAAAGGTAAGACATAATGAGAGGGCTGGTGAAGAAAGCATGAGATAGGGATCAAGCAAACCTGTGTGGAATCCCGCCCTGCCCTGCTGCTCACCTGTAACACGGGGCATCAGACTCCTCATCTATAAAATGCGGTTGCCATCACCACCTACCCTCAGGGATTATTGTGAGAAAACTGACGATGTATTTGAAGAGCCTGGCCCACAGCTGGCTGTCAATAAATAGGGGGCCATTCTCTTTACAGTGATGATGTGCTGAGGACTTAAAACCAGTCCCTTCCTCTGATTTTAAGGAACCCTGGTGGCGCAATGGTTAGGCAACTCAGCTGCTAATCAAAAGGTTGGTGGTTTGAACCTACCACCTACTTGCTGGGAGAAAGATGTGGCAGTCTGTTTCCACAAAAATTACAGCCTAGGAAACCCTATGGGGCAGTTCTACTCTGTCCTATAGGGTCTCTATAAGTCAGAATCGATTTTAGGGCAACAGAGTCCTCTGAGTTTGCCAGTTGTCAGGTATAATGCAGTTCCCTGATGTCTGCTGTCCCAAGAGGGCTGGGACATACTTGGATTCACAAACTGGGCTGACAAAGATTAGACAGGCCTATAAAACAAACAATTACACACATGAGGAAAGTGCTTCTTAGTTAAACCAAGAATATGAGACCAAAAGCAAAGATGAGAAGGCAGGAAGGGACAGAAAAACTAAATGAATGGACACAGAGAACCCAGGGAAGAAAAGGAAAGGGGAGCGTGCTGACACACTGCAGGGATTGCAACCAATGTCACAAAACAATCTGTGTATGAATTTTTGAATGAGAAACTAATTTGTGCTGTGAACTTGCACCTAAAACACACACACACACACACACACACACACATACACACACACACACACAACTGGGCTGAACATGAAGAGCCACGCTATAATTTGGGATTTTAGAGTAGGCCAATTTTGAAATGAGAATTGCTCCTTTCTTTACTAGTTATTCGTGTTGGGGGTGGGAGGGCGCACTGGGGTGGGAAGTGGAGCATGGGGTTAAAGAAATGTTGTAGCCTGGTCAGGAGTGAGCAGATATTGGCTTCCTGGGCTCTGAGGGAGGCTTTGTCGATTCCACCCTAGAGGTGGACCCCAGTGAAGTCATTCTATTTCCTGTAAACGGGAACAGGTGACCCCCAGGTCCTAATTATGGTGGAGATGATGGCACTAACTGCAGCTCTTGGTAACACTGTGCCAGGCTCTATGGACATTTTCTCATTTAAGCTCCATTAACAACTCAACAGAGTAGGTTCTAGTATTAAACCCATTTTACAGAAGAGGAAACGGTTCACAAGGCCTGGCACCCAGCGAGAGGCAGAGCAGGGGATTTGAGCCCCCAGAGTAGCCCCAGAGTCTGAACTCCGCCCCTGCCTCTACTGCCTTGGTCCTTTGCTCACAGACTCCTCAGAACGTACAAATACTTCCCAAACACTCTGGTAACATTCTCCTAATATTAGTTACTATAGAAGTAGGTTGCCATCAGATTTGATTCTGCAGATTTTCTCAGGTGGGAGGAAGTGAGACAGAAAGATGAAAGCATGTGCTCAAAGTCAGCATCAGGTCTAGAAACAGGCAGGCAATCCTTGCTGCTAAGATCCAGTGATCCTCCTTCAACCCACCTTCTGCACATGCTCGTGCACTCTGGGTAAGGAACCCCCCAGGGAGGATTCTCTTATGCAGGGGAACACTTACCCAACAGCATGACACTGCCAAGGTTTGCCAAGCTCCCTGGTAAGAACGTGTTCTCTTTCAGAGCATTCAAGAAGAGCTGCTCAGTGGCAAATTGGAAGCCCAGCTTGTGACAGAAGCTTTTCTCCACCCATAGTCATGACTAAAAATGGACCAGACTGAAAACAGATTTTGGCCATGTTTACCAATTACAGAGCAGTTCAGGGAATGTCTAGCCTTCCCTACCTGTCCCATAGGAATTCTTGTTCATCATTATGTTGAAGATAAAAGCTAGATCGTCACACGGAGAGAGGAGGTGGGGGAAGGTATCCTATATGGGGGCTTTGGAGCCAGCCAAGCTGGGCTGAAATCTCTGCTCCATCACCAACCAGCCAGGTGGCCTTGGACAGGGCAAGTTAGCTCTTTTCAATTCATCTTCACTGCTTATCACAAGGCCCTACACACCTATCCTTCACATGATTATTTTGAGTATTAAATGAGAAAATATATATAAAGTACCAACTAACCAGTGAGAAACTTCCAAAAATAATTGGTTTTCCCATTCCCTAATATATGATTTAAGGAATATACTCCAATGGCCTAAAATTTCTTTCTCAAGAATCACTCAAGACCAAGAGACAGGGCTACTGGTGGCAGAATATCCCCCCAAATGTACACATTGTCTGATAGCACTGTTTTAGAGCAGCATCTTCAAAAACTTGCTCGTGTTATCCCTAAAACAATGTTGGAAAACTAGGCATCTCCTTAACATATTTTTAACATAATATGTAAACATTTTGAAATATGTTGAAATAGTTGCCAAGGATGTAATTTCAGGTGTAATGTATATTGTATCCATGCTTTAAATATATTTTTGACAATACTGGGAAGATTCAAATAATTCAGTTTACGGAAAAGAAACGCCATATAACCTAAACAGCAAGGTGTGTTCTCTGCAAATCTGCTGCAAAAGACCTCTTTAAAGTGTTAAAAAGCAAAGATGTCATTTTGAGGACTAAGGTGTGCCTGACCCAAGCCAAGATATTTTTATTTTTTATTGTACTTTAGATGAAGGTTTACAGAAGAAATATTTTCTCATTAAACAGTTAGTACACATATTGTTTTATGACAGTGGTTAACAACCCCACGACATGTCAACACTGTCCCTTCTCAACCTTGGGTTCCCTATTACCAGCTTTCCTGTCCCCTCCTGCCATCTAGTCCTTGTCCCTGGACTGTTGTGCCCCATTAGTCTCGTTTTGTTTTATGGGGCTGTCTAATCTTCGGCTGAACGGTGAACCTCGGGAGTGAATTCATTACTGAGCTAAAACAGTGTCTGGAGGCCATACTCTTGGGGTTTCTCCAGTTTCTGTCAGGCCAGTAAGTCTGGTCTTTTTTTATGAGTTAGAATTTTGTTCTACATTTTTCTCCAGCTCTGTTCAGGACCCTTTGTTGTGATCCCTGTCAGAGCAGTCAGTGGTGGTAGCCAGGCACCATCTAGTTGTACTGGACTCAGTCAGGTGGAGGCCAAGCCATGGTATATTCAATCACCTCAAGCGCATATGAAAGCTGGACAATGAATAAGGAGGACCGAAGAAGAATTGACGCCTTTGAATTGGTGAAGAATATTGAATATACCATGGGCTGCCACAAGAACAAGCAAGTCTGTCTTGGAAGAAGTACAGCCAGAAGTTAGGATGGTAAGACTTTGTCTTACGTACTTTGGACATGTTATCAGGAGGGACCAGTCCCCGGAGAAGGACATCATCCTTGGTAAAGTAGAGGGTGAACAATAAAGAGGAAGATCCTCAATGAGATGGACTGACACAGTGACTGAAACAATGGCTCAAATGTGGCAACAATTGTGAGGATGGCACAGGACGGGGAAGTATTTCATTCTGTTATACATTAGGTCACTGTGAGTCAGAACCGGCTTAATGGCACCTAACAACAAAAGCGCATTCTCAGGCAGACCACATTTAGGAAAGGGAATATGTGAAGATTCTGTTAAAAATAGCCAAGTCATGTCACCTCCAATTTAATGTCCACTGCTAAAGACTCCTTCCTTCTCATCTCAGCCTTTAGTGCTTTAGATTTCCCACCGACATGCTGGGGAGCTGAAAAGGAAAAGGTGATCGCAGGAGTGTATCTATGTATTTGACACCTGAAACAGATCACTTTGAACACTCTTTCCTTATTGACAGTACCCAGTTAGTGAATTTTAATTAAAACAAAACGTCTGCAAAAGGCACATAAATTAGGCAACTACTAAATTGTACTGGAGTCCCTAGTGGTGCACATGGTTAATGCACTTGGCTGCTAAAATGAAAGGTTGGAGGTTCAAGTCCATCCAAAGGTGCCTTGGAAGAAAGGCCTGGAGATCTACTTCAGTAGGTTATAGCCATTGAAAACCCCATGATGCACAGTTCTACTCTGACACACCATGAGTCAGAATTGCCTCGAAGGCAACTAGTTTTAAATTGGACTACAAAGGAGCATAATGTGTTATATTTCTTGATCTCTTTTTAGCTTTAAAACAAAACAAAATTACAAAAAAAGAATACATCTCAATTTTAAAGGTATTTCTAAACTTCAGTAAGAATTTCATGTCTGAACTAAAATTTATATTTGTTGTTGGTGGTGCCATCAAGTCGATTCTGACTCACAGCAACCCCAAATGACAGAGTAGAACTATCCTCTGGGGTTTTCTTGGCTGTAATCTTTATGGGAGCAGATTGCCAGGTCTTTCTTCCATGGAGCTGCTGGATAGATTCAAATGACCAACCTTTCGGTTAGCAGCTGAGTACTTAATTGTTGCACCACCAGAGCTCCTTAAAATTTATATTTACCAAATAATAATAATATAACTTGTAGTTTTTACTGTTTAAATTTTTAAGTACTAATATAAACTCCAAGTGGTCACACAGAATGACTGAATGGAAGTAACTTAAATTCTGTTTCTTCATCTTTACAATTACTAAGCTATCACTTTTATTTTAACTTACTGTTTAAATAGATTCATAGGGGTTGGAGATGCACCCAAAGCAAGTTTAAATAATTCCACTGTTACGAACTTAATCTCAAAATGATTGCATATAGCTCTGAATTAATTTCTGTGTAGAATACAATGTTATTAAAGGATAAGCAACTAAAATGTGCTAATTTGAAGCTAAGGAGCCCTGGTGGCACAGTGGTTAAGCACTGAGTTCCTTTACTCTTTTATGTATTAGAATTAACCTATCAAGTGCATTGATTAATATTTTTGAGATTTTTTTTTTTTATTGCAGTTGCATGAAAACAATAAATCAATCTGGGAGAATTAAATTTTATAATACTGAATTTTGGTATCAATGAATACAATATGCCTCTCCATCAGCATACATCTTTCTTCCTCAATGTATTTCCACAAAGTTGGATAATTTTCTACATAAAAATTTTGTTGGGTTTATTTATAGAGACCATATTTTTTTTGATACTGTTGGAAACTGTATTTTTTTAAATTATATTTTTTGACTGGTGCTGGTGTACAGCAATGCAGTTGACTTTTATATGTAGAACCGGCCTTTGGGAATTTTTTAAAACTCTTTTATTCATTCTAGTAATTTGCCTGTAGATACTTTGCTACTTTTTCCTGTTGACAATTATATTGTCGGGAAAGAATGACAGTACTGTATTTTTCCTTTCAATTTTTATAACTATTACGTCTTTTTCTTATCTTATCATACTACCTATGACTTTTAGTACAATGTTAATTACAAGTGGTGATAGTGGACACTCTTGTCTTATCGATTTACAAGGGGAATGCTTTTAACATTTTATTATTGAGTACGTTATTTCCTGTAAGTATTTTTTGAATAGTCTTTATGAGGTTAAGAAGTACACATCTATTCCTAGTTTGTTGAGACTTTTCATGATGAACTGGTTGTTAAATGTTAATTTTTTTTTTCTATTTCTTCCACAATTCATTTTTGTAAACTTGCATTCTTCTACCATCAGTTATTGTAACCTTGTAATCCTGGAATAACCCAACTTGGTAGTTTTTTTTTAGCATTTCTAGATTCAGTTTTCTATTGTTTCATTTTGGATTCTTTTCAGATATGTTCATGAAATAAATGAAGTAAATTTCCTATGTCATACTGGCATTGTCTGGTTTGGATATCACGGTTGAATTAATTTCATAGAACGAGTTGAAGAATGTTCTGTTTTCTATGGTTTCTAAGAGATTATGAAATATTGAAATTCTTTGTTCCTTGACTGTTTCAAGCACACACCTGCAAAAACCTGGACCTGGTGTTTTCTTTGTGGGAATATTTTATAACATTCATTAAACGTTATAGGAATAATTGTAAGTTTCTAGTTTAAATTATATTTTCATCTCTAGAGGTTCTATTTGGCTCCATTTTAAAGCTTCTAGTCCTTTTTGAGAGTACTTCATCTTCAGTCCTTCAATATATTTCAAATACCCTCCTATTTCTTTAAAAAATATTAGACTAGTTATAAGAAATTGCCAATATCAACCAGTTTTGACCGCTAAAAATGGTAATTTCATGGATTCGACCTAAGAATTATAATATGTGTATGATAATTCCAACAACTGCTGTCTTTACGAGCTTGATTCTGCCGTTGTGCTTTGTGCTGACTTTCACTCATGCTGGTTTCTTTTCTTATGTTCCTAGTGAGTTTTGTTTTTTGCTGGGACTTTTTGAGATCTGTATTTAAAGTGTGTTTCTTCAGAGAGGAGATGTGTTTGCTTCTGCCAGGTACCTGGGAGCAACACTGACATGGAGAAGTTTTATACTCCTTTATTTCTCCTCTCTCTACCTCGTTTCCTTCAGTCTCCATGGAGATCCTTCCTTGTGCCTCCAAGGACCACAGGGACCTGGGGGTCAGTGCTCCCCTATATTTCTCCTCAGGCATCATATCACACTATGGCCCCTATTTGCCTGCTGATGTAGACTGCTTCAGCCATCCTCTTAGCTTCAAGAAGCAGACACCAATCGCAGTTCACAAACACCAAGACGCACCTGCCAAGCTTCCCCCAATTTTCACATTTTCCTCTCTGGTGGCAGAAGCAGGGAAGACTTCTGTTTCAATAGCTCAGCAAGAATCCAGTAAGGGGGAGAAGTCAAACCTCCCTCTTCTTGTGGACACCCCTAATCATTACCAGTGATTCTGCTGTCTTAGAGGGAAGTCATTCTCACTTGGCTTAAAGGGAGGAAATGCATGGATTTAGAAGTGCTGTTAGTAAAAACCTGTAAACAGTGATTCTGGAGAATATCCTTTTGGGCATCTCAACCCACCTTCTACCCTAGCAGTTTGCTTATATACATCAGGAGGAGGGTGGGAGTGTTTTAGACAATACTGATTGTCAACAAGGGTTAGCTATGATGAGCTCAACAAAAGTTGCTGTCATTAATTCTCTGGAAAAATAATATTCTAGGAGCATATTACTTGAGGAAGATCCTGACCCAAGGAAATTATTCTTGAATCTAGAAAAAAGATGTCTTAGAACCAAAAAACTAGGCTAAGGATGGTATGCCAAGTTTTATATAAAAATCACTTCAAATTTCCATTGGCCACAAATAATGGTAGAATTAGGCTTTAATTCTGCAAAATTTGCCTTATTAAAGTCAGTATGTATAAGGGAAAAAAAGGTGTGTACAGATGACACAATGACAAGTTCTAACAATGATTTTTTAAATTTTGTATATAAAATACATGCCATAATTATTTTAACGTGCCAGTAATAATATTTTATGTTTCCATAAATTAAAGCTTTATCCGGTACCACTGTCTTCAGTAGAATAGAAGGACAAAATCAATTGTGCAAGAAACTAAGCTGAAAATTAATGGTCTCCATGTTCACAATCTTGCAGAGACTTTCTGCCAGTGAGAAGCCCTGGTGGTGTGGTGGTTAAGCATTCAGTTGCTAATTGAAACTTCTGTAGTTTGAATCCTCCAAGCAACCTGCAGAAGAAAGATGCGGCAGTCTGCTTCCCTAAAGATTATAGCCTTAGAAGCCCTAAGGGACAGTTCTACTCTGTCCTACAGGGTCACTATGACCTGGAATCAACTTGACAGTAGTGTTTTTTTTTTTGCCAGCAACATGATTTTGCTAGAATCTTCCTACCAGAAACACACCCAACCATTTTAGTGTATAAAACTCAGCTCTACCACAGATGATTCAAGGAAATCTATAGTCATTGTGGCTAGCCCACTACCCTTTATAACAGGACATGTTGCCCACTGTACTTTCCTTTTCTTTTCTCCAAAAAGACTCAATGAGGAGGAGACGGGGCCAAGATGGCTGAGTAGTCAGACGCTTCTGGTGGACCCTCTTACAACAAAGACCCAATAAAACAATTGATTCAATTATATATGGCAATCTGAAAGCCCTGAATATCAAACGCAGAGATGAGGAACTGGACTGAGTGGCAGAGGGAAGGAGAGATGGTTTGGAAGCAGCGAGGAGTTGCCAGACCTGACCTGGCAAGAGCCTGAGCCCTTCAGGCCTAATCAGCTCAGGGGTGAGTGGTGAGACAGGCAAGTGGCGGTGCTCGGGAGGTGCGTTTTCCACACCAGGAGAGACCCAGTGCCAGAGAGTCTACACGGCCACCCAGAACCAGTGAGAAGCAGCCCTCATCGGTGAAAGGTAAGTAATTGTGTACGGCCTACCGCATGGATCAAAAACACCCCCCCCCCTTAGGGAAAAACCTCTCTCCCATTTACCTCCCCACTCCCTGCTCTACACTGGGTCCCGGACCAGCTTCAGCAATTGCTGAGTCCCCTGGGCCAGAAGTAGGATCCATCACATGCCTGGAGTTATTCTCCCTGCCTTGGAAAGTGAACAAATTAACAAACCGGAAAAAATAAACTGTCTGCTCCACTAAGCCAGGAACTCAGGGTAGGCACAACTCCTTTGCCTAGGCACAGGCATAAGGGATCCACGGACTTTGAGTGCCTTTCCCCCTGCATAGACTTGTGTGGGTCCATCTCAGCTGTGAAGTGGCAGGTTCTTGACATGTGACACTGCTATGCCCATTAAGCAGGGTCTTCACCTACCCACATCAGGGGCCTAAGGACTGGCGGCTCCACCCATGCCACTTAGCCACCTGCGATATAGGGGCCCATGAATAAGAGGTTCCCCCTAGTCTTTCAGCCAACAGCATCAGCTGCTCATAGTCTGGGTACAAAATCCACCTACCTATGCGCTCTAAGGAACAGGGACATGCCTTCCTCCTGGACACTTGGGGGCAGCTGTCAGCTCCCTGCCTTGCTCAGAGTGTGTCCCCCTGCTGCAGCCAGATGCCTGTACCTATCTATACTAATCACCCATGCCTGTCTAGGACTGTAAGCGAGAGCCTACAGCACACACTTGGTGGCTATCTACCTAGGCAGCTGAGCTGAATCCATACAGGAGGAGTGGGTGGCCTCCTGAGCTCACATACCTAGTAACAGACCTACCACCTGGTGACAGGACATCAGAGCTTCAAAGGTGCCAATAATCCAACTAGCTCATACAAGAAGCCTATTTGGGCATATCAAAACAAAATAAGAAGCTAGGACACAGTAAGCAAACAT
>NW_004443946.1:25068791-25160299 GCF_000243295.1 Trichechus manatus latirostris | reverse complement strand
CTCAAAGGATGGAAAAAAATATATCAAGCAAACAACACTCAAAAAAGAGCAGGAGTGGCAATATTAATCTCTGACAAAATAGACTTTAAAGTAAAATCTACCACAAAGGATAAGGAAGGACACTATATAATGATTAAAGGGTCAATACACCAGGAGGACTTAACTAGAATAAATATTTATGCAACAACGACAGGGCTCCAAATTACACAAACTCTAACAGCACTGAAAAGAGAGATACACAGCTCCACAATAGTAGCAGGAGACTTCAAAACAGCATACTTTCAGTGAAGGACAGAACATCCAAAGAAGCTCAACAAAGACACAGAAGATCTAAATGCTACAAACAACCAAGTGGATCTCATAGACATATACTGAACACTCCACCCAACGGCAGCCAAGTATACTTTCTTTTCCGACGTACATGGAACATTCTCCAGAATAGACCATATATTAGGCCATAAAGCAAGCCTTAACAAAATCCAAAGCATCAAAATATTACAAAGCATCTTTTCTGACCATAAAGCCATAAAAGTAGAAATCAACAACAGAAAAAGCAAGGAAAAAAAAATCAAACACATGGAAACTGAACAACACCTTGCTCAAAAACTAATGGGTTATAGAAGAAATTAAGGATGGAAAAAAGAAATCCACAGACTCAAACGAAAATGAAAAGACACCCTACCAGAACCTTTGGAACACAGCAAAAGCCGCGCTCAGAGATCAGTTTATAGCAATAAATGCACACATCCAAAAACAAGAAAGGGCCAAAATAAAAATATTAACCCTACAACTTGAACAAGTAGAAAGAGAACAGCAAAAGAAGACCTCAGGCACCAGAAGAAAAGAAATAATAAGAATTAGAGAGAATTAAATGAAATAGAGAGTAGAAAAACAATTGAAAGAGTTAACAAGACCAAAAGCTGGTTCTTTGAAAAGATCAACAAAATTGATAAATCATTGGCCAAAATGACAAAATAAAAACAGGAGAGGAAGCAGATAACCCATATGAGAAATGAGATGGGTGGTATCACAACAGACCCAACTGAAATTAAAAGAATCACAACAGAATACTAAGAAAAATTGTACTCTAACAAATTTGAAAACCTAGAGGAAATGGACAAATTTCTAGAAACTCACTAGCTAACTAAACTAACACATACAGAGGTAGAACAACTAAATAAACCCATAACAAAAGAAGAGATTGAAAAGCTTATTAAAAAACTCCCAACAAAAAAAGCCCTGGCCTGGATGGCTTCACTGGAGAATTCTACCAAACTTTCAGAGAAGAGTTAACACCACTACTACTAAAGGTATTTCAGAGCATAGAAAAGGATGGAATACTCCCAAACTCATTCTATGAAGCCAGCATAACCCTGATACCAAAACCAGGTAAAGACACCACAAAAAAAAAAACAAAATTACAGACCAATATCCCTCATGAACATTGACACAAAAATCCTCCACAAAATTCTAGCCAATAGAATTCAGCAACATATCAAAAAAATAATTCACCATGATCAAGTGGGATTTATACCAGGTATGCAGGGATGGTTCAAAATTAGAAAAACAATCAATATAATCCACCACATAAATAAAACAAAAGACAAGAACCACATGATCTTATCAATTGATACAGAAAAGGCATTTGACAGAGTCCAACACCCATTCATGGTAAAAACTGTCAACAAAATAGGAATGGAAGGGAAATTCCTCAATATAATTAAGGGCATTTATACAAAGCCAACAGTCAACAGCATCCTAAATGGAGAGACTTTGAAAGCATTCCCCCTTGTGAATGGGAATCAGACAAGGATGCCCTTTATCACCACTCTTATTCGTCACTGTGCTGGTGGTCCTAGCCAGAGCAATCAGGCTAGAAAAAGAAATAAAGGGCATCCAAAGTATCTCTATTTGCAGATGATATGATTTTATACACAGAAAACCCCAAAGAATCCACAAGAAAACTACTGGAACTGATAGAAGATTTCAGCAAAGTTTCAGATACAAGATAAACATACAAAAATCAGTTGGATTCCTTTACACCAACAAAGAGAACCTCAAAGAGAAAATCATCAAATCAATACCATTTACAACTGCCCCCAAGAAGATAAAATACTTAGGAATAAATCTAACCAGAGATGTTAAAGACCTATACAATGAAAACTACAAGACACTACTGTAAGCAACCAAAAGAGACCTGCATAAGTAGAAAAACATACCTTGCTCATGGATAGGAACACTCAACATTGTGAAAATGTCAATTCTACCCAAAGTGATCTACAGATTCAATGCAATCCCGATCCAAATACCACCGACATTTTTTAATGAGATGGAGAAACAAATCACCAACTTCATATGCAAAGGGAAGAGGCCCTGCATAAGTAAAGTATTACTCAAGAAGAAGAACAAAGTGGGAGGCCTCACACTACCTGATTTTAAAACCTATTATACCACCACAGTAGTCAAAACAGCCTGGTACTGGTGCACCAACAGATACATAGACCAATGGAAAAGAATTGAGAATTCAGACATAAATTCATCCACCTTTGAGCAGCTGATATTTGACAAAGGCCCAAAGTCCGTTAATTGGGGGAAAGACAGTCTCTTTAACAAATGGTGCTGGCATAAATGGATATCCATCTGCAAAAAAGTGAAACAAGACCCATACTTCACACCATGCCCAAAAACTAACTCAAAATGGATCAAAGACTAAAATATAAAATCAAAAACGATAAAGATCATGGAAGGAAAAATACGGACAACTCTAGGGGCCCTAATACATGGCATAAACACAATACAAACCATAAGTAACAATGCACAAGCACAGAAGACAGACTAGATAACTGGGAACCCCTAAAAATCAAACACTTACGCTCATCGAAAGACTTCACTAAAAGAGTCAAAAGACAACCTACAGACTGGGAAAAAATTTTTGGCTATGACAAATCTGATCAGCGTCCAATATCTAAAATCTACAAGATACTGCAAAACCTCAACAACAAAAAGACAAATAACCCAATTAAAAAATGGGCAAAGGACATGAACAGGCACTTCTCCAAAGAAGATATTCAGGCAGCTAACAGACACATGAAGAAATGCTCACGATCATTAGCCATAAGAGAAATGCAGATCAAAACTACAATGAGATATCATCTCACCCCAACATGCCTAGCATTAATCCAAAAAAAACAACAAATGCTGGAGAGGTTGTGGAGAGACTGGAACACTTATACACTGTTGGTGGGAATGTAAAACGGTACAACCACTTTGGAAATCAATTTGGTGCTTCCTTAAAAAGCTAGAAATAGAAGTACCATACGATCCAGCTATCCTGCTCCTTGCAATATATCCTAGAGAAAAAAGAGCCATCACACGAATAGATATATGCACATTCATGTTCATTGCAGCACTGTTTACAATAGCAAAAAGATGGAAACAACCTAGGTACCCATCAACGGACGAATGGATAAACAAATTATGGTATATCCACACAATGGAATACTATGCAATGATAAAGAACAAGGATGAAGCCATGAAACATAACATGGAGGAAGCTGGAGGTCATTATGCTGAGTGAATTTAGTCCATCACAGAAAGACAAATACTGTATAAGATCACTATTATAAGAAGTTAAGAAAAGGTTTAAACACAGAAGAAAACATTCTTTGATGGTTATGAGGGTGGGGAGGGAGGGTGAGGGTTATTTACTAACTAGATAGTAAATAAGAATTAGGTGAAGGGAAGGACAGCACACACTACAGAGGAAGTCAGCACAACCGGACTAAACCAAAGCTAAGAAGTTTCCTGAACACAATCAAACACTTTGAGGGACAGAGTAGCAGGGGTAGGGGCCTGGGGACCATGCTTTCATGGGACATCTAGGTCATTTGGCGTAACAAAGCTTATTAAGAAAATGTTCAGCATCCTACTTTGGCGAGTGGAGTCTGGGGTCTTAAAAGCTTGCAAGCAGCCATCAAAGATGCATCCATAGGTCCCAACCACCTGGAGTAAAGGAGAATGAAGAACACCAAAGACACATGGAAGGTAGTAGCCCAAGAGAAAGAAAGGGCCACTAAACCAGAAAGTTCATCAGCCTGACACCAGAAGAACCAGATGGTGCCTGGCTACCACCAATGACCACCCTGACAGGGAACACAACAGAGAGTCCCGGATGGAGCAGGAGAAGGGTCGGGTGCAGAACTCAAATCCTAGTAAGAAGACCAGACTTAATGGTCTAACTGACACTGGAGGAACCCTGGAAACCATGTTCCTGGATTCTCTATCAGCCCAGAAATAAAACAGTTTCGGAGACCAACTCTTCAGACAGGGATTGGACTGGACTATGGGATATTAAGTAATACTCATGAGCAGTGTGCCTCTTAGCTCAAGTAAATACAAGAGACTAAACCGTTAGCTTCTGTCCGGAGGTGAGATGGGAAGGCAGAGAGGGTTAGGAGCTGGTTGAATAGACTTGGGGAATCAGGGGTGGAAAGGAGGAGTATGTTGTCACAGTATGGGGAGAGCAATTAGAGTCACATAACAATGTATGTACAAATTTTTGTGTGGGAAGTAATAATAATTAAAAAAAAGACTCAATGACCCCTGGTTTGTTGCAATAAATCTGTATTTCATTCTCTCCTCAAATTTTATCTCACTCCAAAGCAGAATTTTTATAGAACTGTTTAAGAAGAAATTTTAGAGTACAATTAGGGGACTGTTTGATATATTTTAACTTTTAATAAATGAGCTGTCTTTTCTTCTTTTATTCCACTTAGCATTTCTTCTCAAAGCAAAAAAGAAAAAAAATCAAACAAGAAAAAATGCAAAAAAGATGAATTAATGTGACATTTAGAGTAAGATTTTAATGACACAAAGGCCAAGAACATCAGAGTTATGCCTTTTGCTTTCACAGTTATAACTTGACAAAATTTCAGGATGTTGTAACTAAAATGAACCTCAGAAGAAGAAAGTAAAAATGCATACATTTAAAGAAAATGAGCTATAGTGGAGTTATATTTGTTAAGGCAACCACAGCACAGTCAATGTTTAATTAAGCATTGTCTCTTTCAGAGTTGGCCCCTCAGGAGGCGACACCTTTATTTCAGTCAGTACTGGCTAAACTATGAGCTTTTTTTGGAAATAAATTTAACCAACCAACGAGTTGCTGTCGAGTGGATTCTATTCATAACAACCTTATGTGTGTCAGAGTAGAACTGAGCTCCATAGGGTTTTCAATGGCTGATTTTTCAGAATTAGATTGACAGGCCTTTTTTCCAAAGAGCCTCTGGGTGGACTCGAACCACCGACCTTTCGATTAGCAGCTAAGTGTCCTAACAGTTTGCACCACCTCGGGACTCCAAAATAAACTTAGGAACCAGTTTATGAGGACAACAAGGACAACAGCAACAACAAAGAGTTTCATTCACTCAGTTATAGCCTATTGAATCAAAAATTGGCACTTCCCAGTTCGATTACAGAACTTATTCACCAAACTGACTTCAAATTAATTTAAAAAAAAACCAACAAGTTTTTACCGTGAAATATTACACATACAAGAAAGTGCTCACAACAAATATGTGCAGCTTAAATTATTTAAAGAAAATCCTCCTGTTACTATATCTCAAGTAAAAACAAGCAAACGAAAAAACATTTCCAACATCCTAGTAGCCTCTTGTATCTAGTGTCCCAATTACACTACACTCCTTGACACTTAAAGGTAAAAATAATACCGAATTATATGATAATCATTTCCATACTTTTGTCACTTTTATCACCTAAATAGGTATCCCTCAATATCACCATTTCAGTTTGTTTTTTTTTACTTTTATATGAATGCAATCATATAGTATATATTCTTCTGCATCTGCCTTCTTTTGTCCAACAACTTGTTTGTGAGATTCATAAGATTTATCTTAGAAAGGGATTGACAAACTACGGCCTGCCATCCGTTTTGTAAATAAAGTTTTATTGGAACACAGCCATGCCCACTCATCTACATATTGTCTCTGCTGCTTTCTCATTATGATGACAGAGTTGAGTACATGCAGCAGAGACTGTATGGTCCACAGAGCCTAAATGATTTATCATCTGGCCTGTTACCAACCAAAAAGTTTGCCAACCCCTAACTTAAAGTACTTGCAGGGGCTTAGTGAGGGAGAGGGTTAAAGAGGGGCATCTGTCCTCGGGTGCAAGTCCAATCCCCCTTTTCCTCCATCGATGAGGCCCACAAATTTAGAGATTGCTCCTGGCTACTCGTTACCCTCACTAAGCCTCTAAAAATGCATGTATGTGCCAAGGATATTTTCTGAAAATTATTTGTACAGTTAAATTTTATAAGGAAGAGCTGGTTGGGTCTAATTTTAATCAAACTAGAGGTAGAATTGGAACTAACAGATTGAAGCTACAGGGAGGCAGGTAAGTTTCAGTTCATTATAAGAGTTTCTAAAGGTCATAGTGGTCCAAAGATGGAATGAGAGATGATGACATTCTTCACTACAGGTTATTAAAGCTGAGACTATAGACCACTTGGCAGGAATGTGGTGGTTATAAACCAAAAACCCACTGCTGTTGAGTTGATTCCAACTCATAGTGACCCTACAGGACAGGGTGGAACTGCCCCATAGGGTTTCCAAGGCTGTAAATCTTCAAGGAAGCAGACTGCCGCATCTTTCTCCTGTGGAGCCGCTGGTGGTTTCAAACCGCTGACCTATCGGTTAGCAGCCAAGCATTTTAACACTGTACCAGTGACTCCCAAATTCAGACAAGCTCTATTACACAACCAGAGCAGATCCTGAAAACAGAGATTCCTGAGCCCAGGCCCATGGGAAAGTCCTGGGATCTGTATTTTTAACAAGCTACTCAAGTGATTCTCATGTTCAGGGAGAATACACTAGATACCTTTAAGGAATTTTTCCAATCAAGAGTCTGTAATTTTCAGCACGAGGTAATGGAAACAGCCTTGCAATGGTAGGAATCCCGATTCTAATCTTGGTTTTGTCCCTAAGAAGCTGTATGACTTGGGAGCACATTATATCATGTCTCTGGGACAATTTTCCTATCTGCTAGAATAGGTGAGAGGAGATGTATCTTATGGTTCTTACAGGCTAGGAATTTGTGCTTCTGTGGGAGGCCTGGAAGAAATTAATCTCCTAAATTCTTGGAAAATTATTGATGACATCCAGGTGAGAGAGAATTATCCAGGAATGACTGTCTATGACAGCTGGGCAAGTTGTGCGATTTGGCTGGTTTCTGGAAGTTGGTAGATGTTCCGCCCAGAATATATCTATCATGTGCAGGGCAGGTTGAGAGAGATAGGGCTGCCAGGCTAGAAGCTGGAAACACAAAAACACCACCATCTTGGCTCCAATTATCATCATGGTTACCTACTGTTCAAAAAGGAGGGTCTGAGGGGGCTGTTCTGCTGTCCTCAAATGGGAGTGCTAAGGTGGCCATGAGGTACCCTTTCTGTGGATGTCTTGCTCAGAAATATCAAGCCTCTGGAAGGTGAGATGATAGACTTTCTGAAATGGATTGACATGCATTTTCATTTCTTATTTCATCCAGTGAGCCTCCCCAAAGAACTGCTTTGGTTTTTGGCCTAATTTTGGCTTCTCCCTTCTTCTCCCCACTATTGTCCTCTCTCCAGTTCTCCAACTATATTCCCTGAGGGTCATTTATTTGCTAAACCTTAGCCTTTATAGCTCTTCATTTTTCACTTTTGAGGGAGGAATTTTGTCCTAATGACTATCTCTTGTGTTTGATCTTCTTCTCCCTAAATATACCCAACTTCTATCTTAGTACATTTATTCTCTGATCTGGCTTCCCCAACCCAATACATATAATCCCACAGGTGAACCAACAGGAACTCCTTCACTTTCTTCATCCCAGCCACATCTACGAATTCACCTATGAGTTCCTGATCTGAGAGTTGAAAATAATTTCCCTGACATGTCGGCAGGGAAACTTCAAACTCAGAACCATAGAAAATGAGTGTGGGGGAAATAGTAGGTTATCTCAAGGCTAGGTAGGGATAGAGTTCATGGCTTATAGATGAAGATGTACGAATTGTAGTACTGAGTCATATCACTGAAGTCCCCTGCCACTTAGGTGCTGATGACTCATAAATCCATTATCTCTTGATAGAACATTCAGAACTTCAGTCCTTTACTTCCAACTGCTACCTGGACAGCATCACCAGAATGCCACTTCAAAATACTTAACTTCAACATGACTAAGACTGATCCTGTATCTTCTCTCTCAAACCCATTCCTTCCTCAAGTCCCTATATGGGGTAAAGGCATCATCCTCCAACTAATATCCAAGGCAGAAGTTAAGAATATTTTTAACTCCATTTTCTCCCTCACTGAGTCTTTTAATAACGCTTAGAGATGTGTATGAGTCAGAACTGACTGGACGGCAAAGGGTTTGGCTTTGGTTTAGAGATGTGTATACTTACAATTAGCATCATCACACCAGCTACAGAATATTGGTTTCCAAAACTGTTCAGAGTAATGATCCTAACTTTGATAGACATCAGCAAAACAATATGACAAATTTACTTTGAAATTATTCTTTTAAAAATGACAAGAACTGGTGGTTCGAAGCTATTTAAAACTTGAACTATGACAGCTCTTTTAGGGTACTGGCCCTGGTTGTAAAGGCGAGATCACACATTTGAAGGTCAGGAAGAAAAAGAAGAGAATAATATGATGGGAAGAGGTTATATTTTCAGCATAGATGGTCCGAATAGATGCTTTCAGTCTAGGCTCTGTATGCGTCCTATAGGAATCCACCAGATAAATTTAATTTCTGAACTAGAAGGTCAAGAAATGCCCACAACCTCTTGTGTCACTCATTCCAACTGCTATGCACCAACACGTTAGAAAGGTTGTAAACAAATGCACCACAAAGCCTGCTTGAAAGGGACTCATCTAAAAGTCCATTCAACTCCGATCTTTTTGCACCAGTGACTGCCAGGATGTCCTTTGATGTCATCTGTGAATTCTAGAAAACTTTCTCTATTTCTGCGTTCTGCTCTGCTAATAACTATATCTTCCTCCTCATCTCTACCCTCACAAATTCTCTTTTCAAAGTCCATAATTCCTAGGGTCTATATTTGTTCCTTTTGACTTTTTGTTTGTTTTGGCAAATCCATTTTGTTCTGGTACCTTCTCCTTATACTCTAGAACCTTCATTTTGGAATTTCTCACTTGGACTTTCTAATTTGATCCATCACAAATGTACATATCTGCATATTTCTGGTATTTATTTATTTGGTTTAGGTTATTAACAGTTGCTCCTTTTTTACCTTTGGAATAGTTTGGTTAAATTGGTGAGACTTTCAATTCAGTGTAGTTAAATGGACAGCATAAAGATGGGTCTTCCAGCAGCATACTCCTTTCTCAGGGCTATTTCCTGCAGATTAATATTATTCACATCTTTGATTTTCACTAGGCAGCTAAGAAAGTGGTGATAAGCAGCTTTCCCGAGCTTCTGACAGTGACAGGATCTTGGATGCACTGGGGCACACCTCACACGTTCTTCATCAATATAGTATTTGAGAGGAAACTTGCATTTCTCAGCTTTCACTAGAAGACTGTCTTTATCAGTGCTATTTGTCTCCATCATCTTGCCTTCTCCTATTGAAATCATTTGCTGTTTATTTGAGGCTTTTTCCTTGGGTAAGGCACCAGGTAGTAGGTCACATGTAGGTGTGGACAGTTTCATGTCCAGCAATGCAAGAGATAGAGACACTGTGTTGGTTAAACCAGCTTCATTATGGTCATCAGTTCCATTTCTTTAATCTTTACCTTTTAATTTTACCTATGGAAAAAGGATCTCAATACAGAAGAGAAATAGCTACTTCAAGCTCTTTCTGGTGGAGGGGAAACTCTAATGGTGGTGATAAGAACTCCTAAAATGATTGAAAAGGTATCTGCTGGTTCTGATGTGGAACTGGCTATTTCACTAATGGCTGGAATGTCTGATGGTGATCACTGTGTGTGAGGAAAGGCTGCAATGTGGACTGATTACTTTTCTGTGTAGATATAGCCTCCACTGGCATAGTGAACAGCCTAATATTAGTGGATTTTCAGCTTAGATTTGGTACTCTGGGTCTTGGTGATCTGGATTTTCTCTGCATGTAGCTCTCCATTTGAGTACCAGCAACTTTAGGAGGGTGAAGAGGAATAATGATTTCCTGAAATACCATGCCAGGATTTTTCTCTACAGGAGGTTGGTGGAGGTGAAGAGCTTGGGGTTGGTGTGTTGGTTCTAGCATTCTGGCTGTGGGTCTGAACATGCTGCTCACGGGGTTGACTACAATTGTGGCTCTATATGACAACAGCACAGCTGAATTCTTTTGTTTTAGTCTTTGGCTGTGGAGTACCTTTTGTGTAGACTAAAGTCTTTGTGAGTTGGTTAGCAAGGACTTTAGTGTACCAAGGACCTTCCTGTGTACCAATTGCTGACTGTCCCCTGTGTCACAGCAGTTGCTGGCTGAATGTCCTGTGTTGGATCTCTTAAACAGGTTGAGCATGAGATTCATCTGATTGGACTTAGGGGCCACCTTACCATCAACCTGAGCTGTGCTGGCAGAGTGTGGGATCTAATATACCTGGAAAGTAGACAATGAGCTAGTGGTTAATCAGAAGGTGAGCATGTTGGCAAAATGCATTCTAACTACCCAGAACAAGCTACGGATGCTACTAGTTTCTGAGACTTTTGAGGATTCTATCATATAAACAGTTGTTTCTTAACTTTTCCTACTGACAAGTGATGGTTAGGTTATCTCCGGGCTGTTAATTAATTTGCTTTTCAAATTCCTAAATGTTGTTGTTATTATCTCCTCTCCTGTTCTTCCAATGCTGGGAGACAATTCTTCATGAGTCTCTCACATATCTGCACATCTTGTAAGCAGGGTAATGACTGCCCTTTGTACTGGACTATTTTTTCAAGGATATTTGTGTAGCCTATCACTTTGAAAGAAGGAGATAGTTCTCCCTCTGGAACAAAGGGCAGGTATAATTATTACCTATTATAAAAGATTCAGGCTCCTTAAGCTCAGTGCTCCTCTCCAGCAATGTAACCCACTGCATATACAGGTGCCATCTGGACCTGTTTGCATTGCCCTGCAGGATTAGAGTTCAGGGAGCTGGTGCAAGAAGTACTGATACTCTGGCTATTGCTATTTCTGTGAGTAATAAACTATTCTTTGTCTCTGACCCAGGAGTCTCATGTCTTCTACCAACATCTATTAATCTGTGGTAAGCTAACTTTTTAGCTTCTAAGGAGGGAAAAATTTCAGACTTTTCAAAGTTCTTGACTCCCTGTACTTTGGAAATACTTCTTTAAAAATTTTTTTACTCCAATTTTTGTGGGATTTCAGAAGACAGAAAGTTAGATGAATGAATTCAATCCATCATATTAACTTAGATCACATTTTTAATGAGTTATCCTATGCCACACATCCACTCGTCAAGGCTTATCAATCCTATCTTCTACTTTTTCCTCAAATATCTTGAATCCCACTGCTACTGTCCTTTCACAGTGGGTCCTAGATGCAGATGTCCTGCCACTTATTTGCTATGTGACTTGGGGGAAGTTACTTAAACTCTTGAATTTGCAGTTTTCTTGATTGTAAAATAGAAATAATAACAGTTGCTATCTTATAGGGTTTTTGTGAGGATTAAATGAGGTGTAGGTGTCAATATGTAGTTTCTGTTGGTGCTGTGGTTGTTGTTAATATGCTCTTTCTTGTCTTCTCCCTTATCTAGAGACTGCCTAACTCGTCTCATATTCCCCGTCTCCTACTGCTCCGATTTTTCATCTACCCTCTTGCCAGAATTAGCTAACACACAGATGTGATTCACCCCCTATTTAAAAATCTCTGACAGCAGCCCATTACCTTTGGGATAAAGTCTACAAGTCAAAATTCCTTTGTAATCTGTTCTTATGGCAAAGTCTCATATTCTTTTATTTCCTCTTGTGGCTGTTCTGCTAATGTGCTCTTCTCCCTAAACACACATACACATAAATGTGTTTTAAACTCCAACCACATAAGTGCACTCATTTTTACTGATATCTGATCTGCTTTTCATGTATCCAGGCCTATGAAAATTCTATTTTCTCCACCTGGAATGCTTTTGCCAAGTTTTCTACTCATGTTTAAGGCCCAAGTGTACAATTACTTTTTGTGGTAGCACATTATAATAACAGCCTCCAGTGAATCATGCTTCTCTACGTCAATGTGGCATTGCAACTTCTCTCACCAAGGGGTAGAGTTGATTTCAATCTAGGCTGCCTTTGTGATTTGCTCTGAACAACAGATTGTGGTGGGCTTGACATTGTATGAGTTCTGGAGCCTAGGCCTTAAGAGACTTTGCAGTTTCCACTCTTTCTCTATTGAAACCCTGAGACCAACTGTGAAGAAGCCCACTCTAATCTATAGGAGGAAAAGAGGCCCCGTGGAGGAGAACTGAGGCCCAGCTAACAGTGAGCACCACCACCAAACACATGAGTGAGGCCATGTTAGACCCTCTAGCCCCAACTGAGAGGGCAGTAGGTTCAGTGGTAATAATTCTTGCTTTCCATGTGGGAGACCTGGGTTAGATTCCCAACCAATGTACCTCAAGCACAGCTACCACCTATCTGTATGTTGCTATGATGCTGAACAGGTTTCAGTGAAGAAGAAAGGCTTGGTGATCTACTTCTGAAAATCTGTCAGTAAAAATCCTATGGATCACAACAGTCTGACTCTATGGTGCACAGGGTCTTCATGAGTTGGGGGCTGACTTGATGGCAGCTAACAACAACAGCAGCCTCAGCTGAACTACCAGATGACTCTGACCTCATGCATGATCCCAGATGAGGCTATCAGAAGAACTGCCTAGACTGCCAATTCATGGACTCATGATCATGAGAAAGAAGAAATTATTTAAGCCATTAAGATTTGTGGTCATTTGTTACGCAGCAATAGATAACCAATACACCTCCTCAGAGAAATGTTTTAGACATACTGAAGCAAAGTTCATCACTGTATCCTCTAAGCTCAAAAAGCACTTCTATTATATACGTAGATGATATAATTATTTGTCTGCCTGTGTCTGTTTTTCTCCCTAGATTAATAGTTTTTAAAGGGCAGAGATTAGGTTTTTGTTCATCTTTATATCTCCTGTGACTACTCTAGGGTCTGGCACATAAAAACTGTGGACATTTATTATTCAGAGTACACACTCACCATTCCTGAAAACTTTTCACTCACCATCTGGAACTCATGGTCAATCATTAGTAAAATCTTTTATATCTTTTACATCCTCCACTTCTAGTTAATACTCCCTTCATCTTCTTGTTCTTCCCGGATGGCCCTGCTTCCCTGCAGTCCTCATAGGTGGTGGCTCTCTTCTCTCCCATGCCTTACACACCACTGTGATTAAAAGTTGGTATGTGACCTCTTTACTTCTTATGGCTTCTTCTAGACTATCTTCATTTTCTCCCTCTTCTCTAAAAACAGTCAGCTTTGACTCCCATGACATCAGACTAAACCATCTATAACTCCTTGTTATGAAAGACATCTACTGATCCCTGGGCCTCTGCCTCTCATTCCATGAAGAGCAACCACTCTCTATAATATTCCCCTAGTAGTGACCTCAATTTCTATATTGCTCAACCTTCCAAAATCATGGTCTCTCAGCTCCTTGATATCCTCTCCTCCCATGATCTTGCCCTCCATCCAATCTCAGCTACTTTTTCCCATGGTCATACGCTAGACCTTGTCACCACCAATAACTGCAAACCCTCCATAATCTCAATTTAATATATTCCACAACCACCACCTCCTATATTTCCAGTGGTCTCATTTTAGCCTCCAACTCCAAAAATCCTTTGCCACTGAAGCCACAATTTATTGTTAGCACTACTCTCCACTGTCCCTCACCCGTCTTATGTTCTCACTTCCTTCCTTAAAACCACTGCTGTCGCCAACTCATAGTGGCCCTGTAGAACAGAGTAGAACTGTTCCACAGGGTTTCCAAGGCTGTAATCTTTACAGAGGTAGACTGCCACATCTTTCTGCAGAGAAGCGGCTGGTAGGTTCGACCTGCTGACCTTTCGGTTAGCAGCAGAGCGCTTAACCACTGTGCCACCACTTCCTTCCTTATTCAGTTAAAATTTAATGGTTCATCATTTTAGTTGCTCTTTTGCCTGTCAGATTCCTCGTATTTGTATACTTACTACAGCCTTAAATAAGTCCAACTTTCCACCTGATCCATGCCCAAACCCATAGAAACTAAATGCAGTTGGAGAAAGAATTTTCATTTATAAATTTAAAAATAATCTCTATTTAGCAATCAAAATTATATTTCCCTAGTTCAGTCAATCTCTTTACTCTCCTGTATGACTATTTCCATAGTTTCTGATCTCTCCTCAAACCTTCAACATCTCCACCCTCTTTGCTTCTCATTTTACTAAGAAAGTAGAAACAACTAGAAGAGAACTTCTCTAAGCTCCTATTACACCTGCTCACTTACTTGTACCTCTACTTCTGCTCTGCCCACCCCCTTTCTAAGAATGATTTGTACATGTTTTTAGCGAAAGCTATCCACCTAGTTGTGCACTAGAATCCATCTCCTGTCACGTACTCCTGGATATCACTCCTTGAATTTTCCCTCTTTCTCCTGCATCATTTGTCACTCATCATCCTGCAAACATACTGTCACTTTCATATCATTTTAAAAAATACATATTTTGACCCCCTTTTGCTTCCAGATACTACTGCATTTATTCCTTTTACAAGAAAACGCCTTCAAAGATTAATTATACTTGCTACCTCAACTATCTCTCCTTCCATTCACACTTGAACCGACTCCAATAAGGCTGTTTGCTTCCCAGTATTTCATGGAAAGTACACTTAGGGTCAACAATGAATTCAATGTTGCTAAATTCACTGGTCAGTTCTCTAGTCCTTAACTTACTTGTTTACCAGCAGCATTTGACATAGTAGATAACTCCATTCTTCCTAGATAAAATTTTCTAGAAAATTTGGCTTCTAAGAAACATATCCTCCTGATTTTCTTCCTCTTCTCCATCTATTCCTTCTCAATTTTTTTTTTTTTTTTTGCCGATTTCTCCTTCTCTCCCTGACTCTTATATATTGGAGTATCCCAGGGTTTAGAACTTGGACAACGTTTTCTGTCTACACTCACTTCCTTGGTTAGCTCATCAGTCCCATGGCTTTAAATACCATCTACATGCTGATGATTCTGCCCCTAGCTCAGACTTAATTGAAACACAAAAGGGCTGCATGGTAAGGCCATCCTTAATGATTGGCAAAGAGTAACTTCTTCCATAACAGGATCAGGACTCAACTTTATTTAAGAAGCACACTGAATGTATCATCTTTAATATTCACAAATTATTAGACACTTCCCAGACCACAATCTAGACTGTGCAACTTTTCTGTAGCCATTTTCTGTTACCATCAAAACCCTGTAAAGAGAATATTTACCTGTGACAACACTGGGGATTTTGGAGAGAAAGCTCTTAACTGTTCTGATGGGCACACCCCCTGTCTTGTCATCTTGCATCTTTGTAATGATGTCTTCAATCTAAAAGAGATTAAGAATAAAAAGCATTATGTTCTCCCATAAAGTAGTAGCAAATGATACCTTTATAAATAGCCAAAATGTGTGAACATAAATGCCAGCAATAGATATCAGGGCATATCTCCACCTAGTCAGTCAGTAAACGTAGTATCAATGTCTGTAATGAATTGGGTGCTGGGAGTGGGGAGGTCGGAGGGTTATATAAAAGAGCATAATGCAAGTTCTACAAGAACAACTCTCCAGTTCAACAAGGTAAGGAGGGGGAAAGATATTAGGATTCTTGTTGGGCTCCAACATGTAATTCAATATGCATGTGATGAAATTCCTCTTTTTCCCATATTGGGTTTATATATAGGTTGAGCAATATAAAATTGCCATATTCAACCTGAAAAATAGCAACTTTATGTAGTTTAATCTATTAAGATACCACATCAGGAAGTGTAGGCAGGACTGCCACTGGGACCAGAGAAGGACCAAGCCAGAGTCAGGTGGGAGAAAAAAAAAAAGACTATGAATCAGGACACAAAAACCCTGATCTGGAGAAACTGGAAAATGGGTCTCAGTGGCTCTAAGGGATGGCATGAGGTTGGTCATCAAGAGCCAGGACTAAAGTGGAGCAAGCACAGCATACTATCCTTTTAAGATGAAGCTATGAGGAGAAAGATGATGGTGGGCTGGGGTCTGGAGGCAGGGCTTGGTGAAATACGATCTACGTGCTTATACTGAAAACAGAACAGAGACAGAAGAGATGGACTAAGGAAGATTAAGTGCCTAGATTGGGAAACCAATTTGTGGCTAAGTATCTGTGAGTCAGATACAATTTCTCGGGCAGAAATTTCAAGAAGAGGATACAGAAATCTCTAACAAGGACATAGACCCTTGGGGGACTGGGGTTGGAGAAGGAAATGTTTTGTATTATCATACTTTCTGTTCCCCAAAGCAATAGAAATAGCTTTGAAGCACCTGGATAGATTCTCTGAGTGCTTCCTTGATAGAATCAGATAATTTTAAAGCTGGAAATTTAAAGCTGTAGGTCAACTATTCTAACATACTAGCATTGCAATCCGAGGCTAAGTGACTTTCTCAAAGACACATGACTAACAATTTGATTAACAGAAATAGTTAACTTGTTAAAGACAAAACTAAGATACGGCATATCATCACCATAATCAACATCAATAATAATAATACCCAAGAGCCAAAATATATTAAAAATTTATTATGTGTTAGACACTATTCTGAAGAAGCTGTGGCGGCGCAGTGGTTAAGCACTTAGCTGCTAACTGAAAAGTTGGCCATTCAAACCCACCAGTCACTCCGCAGGAGAAAGATGTGGCAGTCTACTTCCATAAAGATTATACACTGGAAACCCTATGGGGCAGTTCTACTCTGTCCTATAGGGTTGCTGTGAGTCAGACTTGATGGTAACGGCTTTAGACACTATTCTAAGTGTTATAAACTTATTATCCTATTTAATCCACATAACTACTTCATAAGATTAAAAAAAAAAAAAACCAAACCCGTTGCCGTAAAGTCGATTCAAGCTCATAGTGACCCTATGAGACAGAACAGAACCACCTCATAGGTTTTCAGGGAGTGGCTGGTGGAATCAAATGGTGGACCTTTTGGTTAGCAGCCAATCTCTTAACCACTGCACCACCAGGGCTTCCTGCATAAGATAGAGACCACTATTACTTGCATTTTTCAGATAAAGAAATTAAGTGTATCAGTCATGGTTAAGTTGTGGTAACAAATAACCCCCCAAATCTCAATGACTTACAAAGGTTTATTTCTCTCCTTTGTTACAGGTCTATTGCAGGTCAACAGGGGTCTCTGCTCAGTGTAGATACTCTGGGACCCAGGCTGATGGATCGATCAGTCACCAGGTTGAATGTTGCTGGTACCAGAAGGACAAGAGAATTCTGGAGAAATTTACACACTGAGTCTTAAATGTTATAGCCCAGAAGTTATACATAACATGTTTGCTCATAGCTCTTTGGCCAAACTTAGTCACATGATACCACTCAATCACAAAGGAGATAAGGAGTTCAGATTTCTGGGTGTCAGGATGAGAGGAACTGAACATTTGTGAGCAGCATCAATGACTACCACAGGAGGTTAAGCAACCCTCACAAGGTCACACAGCTACTCAGATGTGGACCTAAGGTTGAACCCAGGCAGCAGACTCTAGAGCTCATGTTTCTAACCCCTGAGCCTTTCTGCCTCCCAATAAAATTCTCAGAAAACCAGCCAAGCAGAAAAACCATTCTCCCTTGGGTATTTCTGCGTTTCTGTGAGAAGTGCTAATGGTAAGAAAGAATCTTAAAGCTCCCAGCCCCTTAGGCAGTGGATGAGTGGATCATGCCAGGGAAAGAGGTCATTCTCCGAAGACTTACATTCTGTTAATGACAGTATAAGAATGACTTTAATGTTAACAGTCTCAGCTACTACCCTGCCTTGGGTCTCATAAACTCAATCCGACAATTTACAGTATTTGAACATTCCTTATCAATAGTCAAGGGGAGTTATTCCTAGGAGAATGATCACATTTACAGAGTAATCTATACTTTTGATCTAGTGTGTTATCTGAAACCAGAAGCATCAGTTACACTGATGTTTTCTATGTGATGGCCAGAAAATCACTGAGTATTGGAGGGAAGTCAATAATTAAATTCAATAAACCAATTAGACCCCTGATTGGGCATAATGGTAATAATTTCCAGTCTCTACTGATGTGGGCTAGATTTGAAGGACTGGCTATGCAGAGGAAATCTTCATGACTCCTTTCTCCTCTGGTCTGTTTAGTTGCTTCTCCATCCTACTGAATCCTAAAAAGGCTTATTTGCTAAGGAGGAAGACCTATCTTCTACTGGCCCACAATGTACCAAGAGGCAAATCACTCATCAGGGGTTAGAGCTAAATCACAAAGGGCAATCCTCCTAACTGAAAAGGGATTGCACACCAGCAATAGTTTACAACATCACAGGTGTGGTAGAATGAATTATTGGTCCCAATTCTTTTGACTCCTCATTGTATTAATATACATCCAGACCCTAGCCATGGTCTCATGGTGGGCAGAGAGTCTGCCCCTTGACTTTTAGGTGTGACCATGTGACTTGCCTGACTAATGGGATGTTACTGAATATGATGTGAGCAGAGGCTTGCAATGTATCTGCATGGTTTTGCTTACTCTCTTGACCTTCTGCTTTTTGTCATAAGAAGAGCATGCCTTGGATAATTACTTTTCTAAAGAGCATGAGGGACATCTAGAGCTGACGGGACCCAACATATAGTTTAACTGAGGCCAGCCTAGATCAGCCAAACCTCAGCTGACCTACAGACTCATGAGAGAGAGAAACAAATGCTTATTGTTGTATGACACTGAGTTTGGGGTGGTTTGTTATGCAGCACTATTGTAGCTATAGCTGACTGATACAACAAGGCTCTGGAAAAAAATGCATTTATCAAAAATTGTTAAAACTATAACAAATAAGTGACAATAAGAATCAATGACTCTTAGAGTTAGGATATGTTAAAATCCAATCCTTTTTAAGAATGCAGAAAGTCCATGTATGCCATCCACCATGTACTTAAAAACTCTAAGAGACTATACTATTCCAGAGACTAGACTATTCCCATTACATTGTTGTATCTGACAAATTTGTAACAGCTGAGTGTGATTCTGGAGCCCTAGTGGTGCAGTGGTTAAGCGTTCAGCTGCTAACCAAAAGGTTGGCAATTCGGATCTACCAGCTGCTCCTTGGAAACTCTATGGGGCGATTCTACTCTGTCCTATAGGGTCACTATGAGTCGGAACCGATTCAACAGCAAGAGTTTGGTTTGGGTTTGGAGCATGATTCTGGAGCACCGTCCACTGCAACAGCAGCTAATAAAACTCTCTCTGAAATTCCTTATCATGGCTTCTGGAGAACTGTCAAGAATATAGACCCAACAAAAATCAAAAGGGGGCTTCCAGGATCTTATACAAATAATGATAATGATTTCAGAAACATTATATGTTTGATACTGCTGTAGGTATTTTAATAAATTATCTAATTTTATTCCTCAGTCTGAAAGGTTATATAATAAAGATGCTGAAATTGCTCAGAAGGGTTAAGTGATGTATCCATGGTCACACAGCCCAGTAGGTGGCAAGGCTAAGATTCCTATCCAAGTTTTCCTGACTCCATAGTCCAAGCTCTGCTTATCAAATCTAAAGCTTATCTTCTATTTCTCAGACTCTTGGAAAAACTTGGCTACAACCCATCCTGGAGTTGTGTGACTATTAGGTCCAGCACTGGGGGCAGATCCTGGAAGGTAATTACAGAGGCATGACCCCAGTGAGTGGCCCAGAGCCTGGTTGATCCCTGGGACTCTTAGTTCTCCCAGTGTCATACACCAAGGTTAGCAGAGCCTGATATTGGCCCCTCACTCTGCACAACTGTTTGAATCTTGAGCTGCATGTGGCACCCAAAGAAATCTTTTAGTCTCCAGTGCTGCCTGGTGAACTCCAATCTTGGTTAACTTTTCCACCTCTGGTATTTTCCACTCATTTCTAACCTGCAATACAAAGAGTCTAATTTATCTTACTTTTGAAAATATAGACTTAATAGTTAAATTTTGGGACATTGGTGATTCAGTGGTAGAATTCTTGCCTTCCATGCTGGAGACTCAGGTTCGATTCCTGGCCAGTGCATCTCATGTGCAGCAACTACCTGTCTTTCAGTGGAGGCTTGTGTGTTGCTATGGATGCTGAACGGGTTTCAGCAAAGCTTCTAGACTAAGATAAACTAGGAAGAAAGGCTTGGTGATCTTCTTCTGAAAATTAGCCATTGAAAACCCTGTGGATCACAATGGTTTGATCCACAACGGATCTTGAGGATCCACAGGACCAGGTAGCATTTCATTCCATTGTATGTGGGATCTCCATGAGTCGGAGGCCAGCTAGACAGCAGCTAACAACAGCAGTTAATTAGGCATAAGAAACAGAGCCTCTCATCTTCTTCCTTAGATTCCAATCCTTTTGCAGACAGGGATTACACCTGGGTTTTCACTTTTTTTTCCTTAGCTAGCATTTGTTGAGTGCTTAACTCTGTGCCAGGCTCTATCTTGAGCTTTACCTGTATTAACTTATTTAATTCTCACAGGAGGTAGGTTATTGTATTCCATTTTATTGACAAGGAGACTAAGATTCATCTCTGCATCCTCAACCAGTGCCTGCCAACATGCTCTTCATATACAAGGCACTTGATATAGTTTTCACGGAAGAGAAAGTCTAGTGCAGTCCTAAGTGGGCAGAGAAAATTGATCTGGATAATCAGATTATCAACTGTTAGAGGATTTATTTCTGCTCAATGGCTGCTGATGTCTTGCTGCTCCAGGGTTCTCTCTCTTTGTCTCGGGGGCTTGGTTGGATTTATTTTCTGCTGGGTACATCACAGCTCCTTGTTCAGGGATGGGAAGGTAGGAAAGTATATACTTGTATTTTCTTGACTGTTCAGTTCCATCTAACTTCTGACACCTTTAGTCCCTGAAGAAGAGCAAAATCAATTCCCTTGCATCCTTTAATATGAAGTTTTTTGTCATTAGAGAGCATGTTTGGATCCAAGTTCCACTGTGCCAATCAATAAGCAGGTGGCTCTTATCTGACAGCCAAGCCATGCAGAGAAACCACGTGGCCAGCACGGCTTGTTCTGCCTGGATGGGTTACAGTAACCGGACACCCTTCTCTAAGGAGCTCAAAACTCAGCCCACACAGTCAGGTAAAATTCTTCCAAACAGCAGGAAAATGGAAACTGTTACACCATAGGATGGGTTTTCTTTGAAATGAGAAATATTATGAGACAGTAGACATAATTCACTGAAATAGCTAAT
Organism: Trichechus manatus latirostris; assembly: GCF_000243295.1. NCBI lineage: Eukaryota > Metazoa > Chordata > Mammalia > Sirenia > Trichechidae > Trichechus > Trichechus manatus. Next base: position 25,138,826 of record NW_004443946.1, on the reverse strand, counting down.
AGCTTGTGAGAGAGGCGTGAGGAGAAGCAATCTTCTCTTTACAAAATGAAGCCGCAGTGAGAAGAACAGTGGACCAGGGCACAAGAGGCCAGCTAGTGTCAGCTTCACTGACTTGCTGTGTTGACCTTGGACAAGTTGCTTAACCTCTCTGGTGTTTACTTCCCTCATCTCTATGATAGGCCTGGTTGCTAAGGCCCTTTTACTTCTAAAATATGAGAGGTTTCTCTGACTTGACAAATGCAAAGCTGTGTCTGAGAAAAAAGAGCTGGACAGGTAATCAGGCTCCTAGACTTCTATTCTCCATGTTGTACATCTCCCCAGGTGGATCCACGCAGACCACTACCCTGTACTTAGAAGTACAAGGTAGGGGAAGGGTGTTGGGCAGGACCCAGGAGTTTATGATGTTTCTAGAAACTGTTCTGGACAAATGGCATCAGAAGCCAGACAGAGACATGATCTGAAGAGGTCCTGACACTGTTCAGTCTTTTTTTTTTTTTTAATTGTACTTTAGATGAAGGTTTACAAAACAAATAGATTCTCATTAAACAGTCAGTACACATATTGTTTTATGACATTGGTTAACAACTCCACGACGTCAACATTTTCCCTTCTTGACCTTGGAGAACCTTTTTTTTGGTGAAAATATACGTAGCCAAAGTTACACTATTTCAAAATTTTCTACATGCACGAATTCAGTGACATCGATTACATTCTTCCAGTTGTGCTGCTATTCTTACTATCCTTTTCTAAATTATTCCATCACCATTATCTTCAACTCACTGCCCCCTAGGCTTCCCATCAAACCTTTTGAGTTGCTGTTGTCAATTTGATCTCACACAGATAATTCTTTGGGTTTTTCTGTACCTTAGATGAAGGTTTGCTGAACAAATAGTTTCTCATTAAATAGTTAGTACATATATTGCCCTATGACAATGGTTAACAACCCTACGACATATCAACACTGTCCTTACTCAACCTTGGGTTCCCTATCACCAGCTTTTCTGTCCCCTTCTGTCTTCTAGTCCTTGTCCCTGGACTGCTGTTCCTTATTAGTCCTGTTTTGTTTTATGGGGCTGTCCAATCCCCGGCTGAACGGTAAACCTCGGAAGTGACTTCACCACTGAGTTAAAAGGGTATCTGGGGGCCATACTCTCGGGGTTTCTCCAGTCTGTCAGGCCAGTAAATCTGGTCTTTTTTTTTTTTTGTGAATTAGAATTTTGTTCTATATTTTTCACCAGCTCTGTCCAGGACCCTCTATTGTGATCCCGGTCAGAGCAGTCAGTGGTGGTAGCCGGGTACCATCTATCTGTACTGGACTCAGTCTGGTAGAAGCCATGGTAGCTGTGGTCCATTAGTCCTTTGGATTCATCTTTTCCTTGTATCCTGTTCTCTTCATTCTCCCTTGCTTCCGAAGGGGTGAGACCAGTGGAGTATCTTGGATGGCTGCTCACAGGCTTTTAAGACCCCAGACTCTACTCACCAAGGTAGAATGTAGAACATTGTCTTTATAAACTGTGTTATGCCAGTTGAGCTAGATGTTCCCTGAGACCACAGTCCCCACAGCCCTCCACCCAGCAATTCAGTCCCTCAGGGAGTTAGGAAGTGTCTATGGAACTTCCATAACCCTTTCTTGTACATGTAGTGCTGGCTTCCCCAGTACTGTCTACTGTCTTACCCTTCACCAAAGTTACCACTTATCTACTGTCTATTTAGCTCCCCCCCACACTCCTCCCATCCCTTGTAACCAACAAAGATTGTTTCTTTCTGCTGACACTGTTCACTCTTGATTGGCCCCCACACCTGTCCATCTCTGCCTTATACCAATGGCGCTCCTAACAGAAATAACCCAGAGCCAATGTTAGTTTTGTCTGTGTTAATTAATTATCCATTGAACTAATTTATTTAGCTCCTCCAATTTTTCTTCAGTGAAAGATTAAAAAACTACAAGTATAGGTAAACTATGTTGCAATTAGTTTAAAAAAATTCCGCTACAACTTGAGCAGAGAAGGCAGAGTGGGCCTCAGGCATGAGGTCTTCTTTACTGAAGCATTTCATCTTGACTTTGCAATCAGTTGCCTATTCCTAGCTACTAATGACTGTCACTTCAGTTCCTGCCTTTCATTAAAGACTCCTTCTGTTTGGGTGTCTAGGAATGAGTGAAAATGACTCCTTGGATCCCATCTTATCAGCCTGGAGGCAGAAGGAATCAGAGCTGGCAAATGATAATTATCTCTCTTATTCTAAAATGTACACGCTTCACTGAGCATGCTCTGCCCCATATGTGCTTCACAAGATCAGGCCATTTCTCCTTTTCATTTTTAAAAACAAAACACATTGCTATTAATTTTATAGAGCGACTACAAAGTACGAGGCACTGTTCGAATTTCTACAGTCACCAAAAGATGCAAAAGATGGAGTCTGTTCCCTTTATCATGGACTAATACATTTCAGAAAGATCCAGGGAACCAGACACATATTTAAGGATATGTTGGAGATAGCAGAGTTAAGTGTGGGCTCCAAAGAGGTTAGAAGGTGAAACACTAAAGAATACCACTTCAGAAGATCTGCAGAACGACATCATCAAGACTTTCTCCCTCTTTTGCCACCTGTATTAGTTCCCCCAGGGCTGTGGTAACAAAGTACCATGAAGTGGGTGGCTTACAAGAACAGAAATTTATTGCCTCATAATTCTGGAGGCTAGGAGTCTGAAATCAGGGTGTAAGCCATGTTGATTCCTTCTGAGGTCTCTGAGGAAGAATCTGTTCTATGCCTGTCTCCTAGTTTCTGGTGTTTGTCAGTGATCCTTGGTGTCCCTTGGCTTGGAGATGCATCACTTCAGATCTCTGCCTCCATTGTCAATGGCTGTCTTCTCTGTGTCTCTATGTGTCTCCTCTTCTCTTTGTATAAGTACATCATCGTATTGGATTAGGACCTAACCTACTCCAGTATGACCTCATGTGAACTAATAACATCTTCAAAGACCCTATTTCCAAGCAAGATCACATTCACAGGTACTGGGGGTTAAGATCGAAACATATCTTTTTGGGGGGACATAATTCGATCCCATTGCCACCAGGGCTCCTTAACTATAAATACATATATATGTGTGTGTGTGTGTGTCTGTGTGTGTATACAGACTGTATATATGTATGTATATACATCAGTCTAGAATGCATTTGGTAGAAAGTAACAAAAAACCCAATTTCCAAACATAAACCCATTGCTGTTGAGTCGATTCTGACTCATAGGGACCCTGCAGGACAGAGCAGAACTGCCCCATAGGGTTTCCAAGGCTGTAATCTTTATGGGAGCAGACTGCCACATCTTTCTCCCGTGGAGTAGATAGCAGGTTCGAACTGCTGACCTTTCCGTTAGCAGCTGAGCGCTTAACCACTGCACCACCAGGGGTTATTATTCCCACATGAGAAGAAGTCTGGCAGTGTGTAGCTGCTGACATTACTGCAGTGACTCAGTTCTGTGAAAGCCACCATCGTGGCCTTTCCCTCATGCTTGCCAGACGGCTGCTCCAGCTGTTGGCATCACTTCTATGTTAAAGGTGGGAAGAAGGGATAAGTGTTGGCACTGCTGTGCTTGTTCCCTTTATCAGGAAAAACATATTGCTTCCCAGAAGACCCCCAACAGATCTCTGCTCAAGTTTCATTGGCCAGAACAGGGTTCATATGGCTACATCTAGCTGCAAGGGAGTCTGGGAAGACAGTATTTAACTTTTTAGCATCTACATCACATGAAAACATGGGAAGAGAAGAATGCAAATGGGTTAGGTTAACCAAATCACAGTGTCTTCCACAAAAACCCTGTATTAAAGAAAATTCATGAAGGATGGTTTGATAGGCCCTGACTCCCCTCTGATCTCTTTGCTATACTGCAGGCTGTGTGATACTCTTAAGGTGAAAATCTGATCATTTAACTCCCTAGCTTAATCTGTCCATGGCTTCTCAGTGCTTGCTCTGTTATAAGCTCTATTTTTTCTCTAAGAAATCCTGGTGGCACAATGGTTAAGCATTCGGCTATTAACCAAAAGATTGGTGGTTCAAACCTACCAGCCACTCCAAGACAGAAAAGACCTGGTGATCTGCTCTTGTAAAGATCACAGCCCAGGAAACCCTATAGGGCAGTTCTACTCTGTCATATAGGGTCACTATGAGTCGGAATCAACTTGACAGCACGCAACAACATCTTTTCTCTATATCAATTATCACTTTATTTTATCTGTATCTTCCATCAGACTGTTTCACTCTATTGAATCCTCACAGTAGGTGCTCAATAAATACTTCTTGAATAAATGAATAGTCAAACTAATGCATCAATAAACAAATGATGTAAGTGCTATACTTAAAGAATATTGTTCCGTATTGAGTGGGACTTTTAATATATTAGGGTCTTTGGGATAATGTCTGGAATTTAAAAGTAGATTTGGTGATTATGTTTTTAAGATCCTTCTGCTTTGACGATGGGTTCCATAAACAGAAGTATTAAGATTCCATGAACCCTAGCAACAATGTTCAAGGAAGAGCTCCACAGGTACCCAACTTCCAACTGAGCTAGGAGCCAGCTCCCCAGTGTTCCAAGCCTGACATTATTCATGGGCAGTGCCAGGGCAGAAGGATGAAGCAACATTATTTGTTTTGTCCACTGAAGGCTTACTTCTATGGTTTTAATATGGCCTTATGTAGTGTTTCATAGATTGCTTTTATGAAAAACATTTTTTCCCATTTAATTGAAGAGAATGCAGGCAATAATGACACTCTAGGTCAGTAAACAAATAGCTTGTTGATGATACTTTAGGGAAAATGGCCTTTCCCTCAGCTTGGCTGGAATAGCCATGCCTTAGAAGGCACCATCTTTCTTGTATAAGAATCTATTGTTTGCTTTGAAAAATGAGTGGACCGGGTCATTTGGTCAGGCCAGGGAGTGAAGAATCTCTGGCTGCAGAAGGCCAGCTACAATTCAAATGAGGACAATAGACACTGACCTGTGAAACATTCTGGCAATGTCAGAGGACCTAAAATCTTTCTATTGTAATCTCAAATTACCCTAATTTGAATGTGTCATCTGCTTCCTGTTGGGAACCATCTCTCCCTTTATAGATAAACACACTGATACTTCGGGAGGGTAAATTATCTAAGGACAAATGAGACTGTTGAATAAATGAAATTATTGGTATCAAACTCAGGCAGTTTTGCTTCAGAGCTTGTCCCCTGGATCACTACACCTCACTACACCAGCTGCCCAGGACAGCTCCTGGGAAGGCCTTGGCTCACCTTATGTTTTAGCTGAGTGGAAGAAGACATAGAGGATGGGGCCACATCGTATGCCTAAAAGTTTATACACAATATGGTAGGCAAAAAAAAAAAAAAAAAAAAAAAGGCCCCCAACAATGCCCATATCCTAATCTCCGGAATCTGTGAATATGTTACCTTACCTGCAAAAGGGACTTTGTAGATGTGATTAAGGTTAACGACCTGAGCTGGGTGATTATCCTTGATCATCAAGGTGGGCCCAACTTAATCATATGAGTCCTTAATAGCAGAAGACTTTACTTGGCTGTAGTCAGAGAGAGACGTGATAATGGAAAGAGGGTTATAAAGATGGAATTTTGCTGGCTTTGAAAATGAAGAAAGGAGGCCATGAGCTAAGGAATGCAGGTGACTTCTAGCAGCTAGAAAAGGCAAGGAAACAGATTCTCCCCTAGAACGTCAAGAAGGAACGCAGCCCTGACGACATCTTGAGTTTAGCCTAGAGAGACCCACATCAGACATATGACCTCCAGAGCTGTAAGATAATAAATATGCATTGTTTTAAGCCATTAATTTGTGGTTATTTGTTATAGCCCTCATAGAAAACTAACACACCCAGCGAGCCTATCCACTAGGAAATATTCAGTAAATCAGTGTTCTGCATTGTTTCCAAAACAGATTAATATTTTCACCTCCTGAGAAGGAAGTAGATGGCTTTCCTCACTCACTGCTGCTCTCTGTTCTTTCTGAACAGCTTAATGGCTAAACTAATGGTCAACCAGAAATGTGGCAGCTCCTTGGGAAAGATGTCAGGGAAGATATGAGGGAAGATGTTCGCCCATAACCTGTAGTGATTGCTTCCCTGACATCTTAAATGCTTCATTTTTTGGTCTACTTGGGACCAATTAGGCGGTTCAGAGGTTATTTCCAGGAGATTCGTAAATGGCTCACAATAGCCCTTTAATTAACTCCACAATGTTCTAAACAAGGAAAAACACATTTCCTATCTCAGCTTTGACTTAGCCCCCTTCTTCAATCTAAGCCACCAAAGAAAGTTGTACAAGGAAAACCATGTAGCAACATAGCCCAAATAATACAAGGGTAGTGCCACAAAATGCTCCAAGTTTGAGCATGAAGCCCTTCATATTATTCAATATGATATTCAAGTTCTAACATGGATATCTTCTTCCCCTTGCTGCTGCAGAGAAGTCAGTATCTTTGTTTCCAAAGAAAAATGGGCCCACCTAGTGTCCTGGAATATTATTATAATTTCTTCTTCTTGGAGGGGAGTAAGGAACATAAGACTGTCTTCCCTGTTATACAAGGACATCTTGTATTCTGGAATCACTCATCCTTTCTAGATATTTTTGGTGGCCTCTGGCTCACTTTCTTTCTGACTCTACCTCAATCCTTCCACCACTCCAAATTGAACAACTGGCAACTAGAGTGAATTTTAGGGCTTGAATAATTTATATAAATTATCTCCTTCTCAAAAACCTGCTTCCTACTGCTACAAAATAAATGCCACATTTCCTACTATGGAATTTAAGGCCCTTTATCATTTGGCACCACACATACTACCTTTCCAGCATCAACCCCTCAAACCCTTTGGTTTTGGGGCACACCTATCTACAAAGAACTCACTATATTCTACCCTTGCTCATCATGCAATTCATCTATCCACTCCAAACCCATTTGAATCTTTGGCATGCTTCAAGGCCCTGCTCAAAAGATACCTCCTCTAGGAAACATCCCTTGATATTTCTAGTACACGCATATATATATATTATGAATACCTATAATTTTTATTCCATTTTTCCATTTCAAGGATGTGAGACAAGAAGCAGAATAAAGTGCTTCTCCCCTGGCTCCAATCCTATTTTAGGCCCCCATAAAAGCTTTCTTCTCAGGTACGGGGAAAAAACCACTTTTTCCACATTATTGTGGTCATGTTTCAAATCCAGGGGTTTCTCCACATTTGTATGCCTCCCCTCACCTCTGTACTCCCTGCAACTCCTTAACCAAAAGTAGGAGAAAGAGGACACTATCTTTAGAGATGAGATACCAGGGGCTCTACATGTCCCCCCTCTCTCATTCCTCCTAATTACTGTATAGGATAGATAGAACACCTTATGTAAATACAAAAGGTCAGGCAACTTGGCCAGCATAATAATGGGTTAGCTGCAGAGCCAGGACTGGCCTCAAGGCCCATCCCACTCCAGAGCCTGGGTTCTCCTCCCGCCCCCTGGCCTTCCATGTAGGAGGGTGGACGCTCAGTGGGCGCTCTTCAGACCCTTCCTGACTGGCCAACGGGCTCCACCTCACACCGGCTTGTCCTCCTGTTAATCTATGTGATTCATGGGAGTAATTGGCAAATGACCCTGCTGCTCTCACAAGGGGCAGGTGGGGTTTATTTCCAAAGATTGGAATTTATCACACGGATTTTCAACGTGCAGCCTACAGCCAATCAACTGCTCCCCAGGGTTGCTTGGGCTCTTGTCTTAGTCGTCTAGTGCTGCTATAACAGAAATACCACAAGTGGACGGCTTTAACAAAGGGAAATTTATTCTCTCACAGTCTAATAGGCTAGAAGTCCAGATTCAAGGCACCAGCTCCAAGGGAAGGTTTTCTCTCTCTGTCAGTTCTGCGGAAAGGTCCTTGTCATCCATCTTCCCCTGGTCAAGGAGCTTCTCAGGCACAGGGACCCCAGGCCAAAGGATGTGCTCTGCTCCTGGCACTGCTTTCTTGGTGGTATGAAGTCCCCATGTCTCTGCTCGCTTCTCTCTTTTATATCTCAAAAGAGATTGGCTTAAGACACTATCTAATCTTGTAGATCTCATCAGTATAACTGCCACTGATGCATTTCATTACATCATAGTGATAGGATTTACAACATACAGGGAAGTCATCAGAAGACAAAATGATAGATGATTATACAATACTGGGAATCACAACCTCGCCAAGTTGACAGATATTTTTAGGGGACACAGCTCAATACATGACAGGCTCCTTCTTAGTTAGATTAAAATTAGAATTAAATCAGATAGATATATACTTCATTAAGTCTCATTTTTGGGGGGATGCAAAATAAGCTTCTCTTTCAGTCCATAGTTGCCACAGCAAGAGGCAGAAGCAAAAGACTTGGAAGCTTATCCTTCCTCCAGGCAGAAGTAGGTCCCCCATTGGTGAGGTGCTACCTGTGGGCAGGAAAGTCCTGCTACTTATCCTGCCTGGTAGTGGGACTTGGGATATAAGGCATTAAAAATAAGGCTGCTCTAAGAAGCCTAGTGTTAATGCAGAGTTGGCAGGTCAGTGATGAGTCCCTCTTCCCAAATATCTATCAACTTCAGTAGGCCACCACCCAAGTAAAAACAGTGTGCTTGCTCTGCAAACCTAGCTTCTAGGCAGGGCTGCGGCCCTTGGACTCTTCTGTATAGAGATTCTGGACTTGCCACTGCAGGCTGTTATGAAAAGTATTTCTTGAGCCAAGGTCCTGGGTTCCTAGGAGTCACTTTTGCACCTTAGAAAGCAAGTTGGTCAGCTTGGAAGGAGAAATTGTTAACCTGTTAGTCTAGTCCTTCTAAAGATAAAAGTTCATTAGCTAAGTTAACTCTCACCAAGGAAGCCAGAGAACAGGACTGTGGAGGAACAGAGATGGGAGGAGGCGGTGGTGGAAGCGGGAAGGGTGGCGTCAGAGAGTCGTAAATTCTAGGGAGTGCAGGACCAGGTGAGGGGCTGCAGGCAGAAGGGGCACAGGTGATGGTGGGGTGGGCAGGACCCTCTAGAGGTGGGGGAAGCCTGAGATTGCCAAACTCTCAGGGGAAAAAAAGCATCCAAGAGGGAGGGAAGATACTGAATGGGGGTGGAATGAAGAAGGTCTCACCTAGGGCTTCAGAGCAGTTCTTCCCAATTCAGTTATGGCCGAGGAGGCGACACCAGAACACACCTGAATTTTAAAAATTCGGGCAGGGTCGCTATGAGTCAGAATCAACTCGACAGCAATGGGTTTGGTTGTTTTTTGGTTTTGGAACCATATCTGGAATGGGAAAAATTATGGGTTGAAGCCCTGCTAGAAACTTAATCTCCTTCTTAGAAAACAAGGTTCAGTACACATGTTGCATAGCAATCAAATCTCTTGCCCTTTAGATTCTTCGCAGAGTTGGAAGCAGTGGCGCCTGGCTCAAAGATGGCAGCTGACTGTGCTGCTTTGAATGTGCGTCTCACGTATCAGGCTCCTGAAAGAGCTCACTTCACCTCTTCCAAGTCTCCCATTCTGGGGCTTTGACCTGTAATTTTTCCCATTCTGGTTATGGTTCCAGACTGCCCAGATTTTAAAAATTTGTGTCTTTTCCTGGTTCGCTTTGTCCGCCATGACTGAACCAGTTTGAACCAGTTTGAGGCCTTGGTCTCACCTCAGAAAGCACAGAGTGGCTTTTCTGCTTGTGGTTCTGATACTTGTTTTGTCATAAGGAAATCACTTCCCCTCTGATGGTCTCGGTCTCCTCATGACAAAGTTGGACAGGCTCCATCATTAAGCAAATGTATGCAGAAAATGTTTAAGACAGACATCTCTCATGTCTCCGAAATCCAAGTGCCTCAAAAAAAACCCAAAAACCAAACCTGTTGCTGTTGAGTCAATTCTGACTCATAGCAACCCTATAGGACAAAGTTGAACTGCCCTATAGGATTTCCAAGGAGCAGTTGGTGGATTCGAACTGCCAATCTTTTGGTTAGCAGCCAAGCTCTTAACCACTGTGCCACCAGGGCTCCCCAAGCGCCTCAGTGGGAACTATTTGGGTTTCTGGATGTTTCCAGGCCAATCAAGCCCAGCACCCCTTCCTCCTGTAATCCAGGTGAACAGGGTTGGGAGTAGGAGAAGAGCTCTGTGACTTGCTTATCCTGTGGGCTTAACCTCTGAGCCCTGCTTGCCTCACCAGGTTACTGTAGGGTTCAAATGAGACATACATGAAAGCTCTCTCAAAAGCTGGAAAGGGCTGTACTTGACCCAGCTCCTAGGCCCCACTGCCCCTGCAGAGAAGTGTGGCTTGGCCTGAGCCTCAGGGGTGAGGTCATGGCATAGTTGGGGGCTTTTCCAGCACCAAGCCTTGTGGGGGGAAGGACAGCACCATTAAGAATATGGGTGAGCTGCCTCAAAATGTCCTTTCATCCCCAAGGATCCTGTTTTTGGACACCAATTAAATGCTGGCTTAAGACATTCTCCTTGAGCATTCAAGGCTCCAGGGAGTTGGGTGGCAGAGGTTTCAGGGACTGGTGAGATGGAGAAAGAACTGTACCACTTGCATTTGAGAAGTGCATGTGCGGAGAGAGACAGTGAACTTCCACTGGATAACAAGTTCTGACAGCTAAAAAGCCTTTGCCAACATGTAGGTCATCTGAGGAAGCAGAGATTAGATGGGAATGGAAATCTGGTGTGTGTATGAACTTGTTACCTTGCAGCACTGGAAATAAAACCCACATTTAGATAGGAGCAGTGCCCGTAGCAGGGCAGGGACCACAGCCCTTGGGGCATGTGGTGGCCAAGGGCTGGCCTCCTCAGGGCCATGTGACCTTCTCTAACCCAAGCATGGGGGCTCCCCTGGTACCAGACCAAAGCACTTTGGGGTAGGAACTCCAGACATCAGCTGAAAAAAAGACAGTGCACAAATCCAGCGACGTGATGAGCAGCTGGGAGAAAAGCATTTTCTGACAGTGGAAGTTTTCATGAGGTAAATACAGCAGTGGGGCTGCATCCAAAGGACAGAAAGAATGCTAAAGAGCTGCCTCGAGTTCTGAGCATCTGCAGAACCAAATGTGACAACTGATCCCTGTCAGACTGGGCGGGAATGACACCTTCCCTCTGACATACCAATGAGGTGCCCTCTCCTCCCTCACCCTCCCCAAGCTGGCTGTCCTACCCTATGACCCTGGCAGGAGTTGATTCTGTTCACAATCGCCTGTTCCAAGAGAAAAAGCCCAGGGACAAAGCATCAGCAAAGCACCTTTATTTGACTCAGTTTCATATTATTTTTTTTCCCCTAACATCTCTTGCCACGAATAGCAGTCAGATCCCACCGTACATTCTGTAAGTATATCCCACTCCGAATGAGTCCTACAGTGGGGTGGAGCCCCCATGACCAGGAAGCAGTCTGGCCACCCACGATGAGATTACAATGAGAAAAGCCGTTGCTCAGGTGTTCTTCCCACCATGCCGGGGAATTTTTTTCAACTGTCAAGTGCCACACAGAAGTCAGCTCTGTCCCTAACAAGATGTATAACCATGGGTAAGTCCCCGGCTCCTCTGTACGTCAATCAGTTTCCTTCTGCAAAATGGAAGGGTTTCACTGACTTCTAAGGTCCTCTCTACCTCTTATCATCTCTACAACTGCCTCCTCCAAATAGACAGCTTGTAGCGTCTCCTTAGGACATACACGGAACACTGTTTTCCTCAAGGAAGGTTTTCCCCAGGTGCTCCTGCCTCTTAACCACAGCCTCTACTCTCTCCTCAGCAGGAGAGGGGAGACATGCAGATAAAAGGTGAGTTTGGGCTACAGAACAGCGAGTATGGCTTGGCCCCTGGCTTTTTACTCTTAGAAACCTGGTGTTGGCAGAAAGGATGGTCCATCTCTACTCTCTGTCCCAGGGGAAAAGGGACCAGGACCTTGCTGACCCTGGGTGAGGCATATGGTTTCCAGCACTGAGTGAAGAAGCATGCCTCATTCTGGGGTTCCGGATTAGGACATCCAGTGTTGCTGTCCCATGTTCTCTAGCTGGTGATTCTGTAAGAAAGGTGGTATTTTTATCTCTAGCTTCCTTGCTCCTCTGTCTCCTCCTCAGTCTCTTTTTTCCTCCTTCCTCCCTTGCTTTCTCTCATTGGTTCCAAATTCAGAGGGAAATAAGGGCATTATTAAACGGACTCTCTAAAACCCCAACAATAATGCTGAGTTCACAGTGTGAGGGCAAACCTACTGTTTGGATCTCTAACTCTTTTTTGGCAACGCCTTCAAAACTCTGCAGAACTCCTTGGTAGTTTGTGAACCATATGGAGCCTGCAGGGGCTTAGTTCAAGTTGTTCTCAAGGAGACCTGGTTCTGGCAATGGCCCATAGTGTCTGTCAGACAGTTTCCTTAGCCAAGCGGAAGCTCAAGGGGCTGCAAACTGTACCTCCAAAGTAATTCAGGTCGAGCTGTGTCTAGCCAGACAAGAGCTAAGAGTCCTTCCGTTTAAATAACTCACAGCCGCCTCTGGGTGTGTAAACACAGCCCTGCCTAATGCAGGCTGACAGGTGATTTCGTGCATCATTTAACTCTTTGCATTGCCGAGGAATGCAACAGAGATTAGATAATCAGAATAATTCCACATTTGTAAACAGCGTTTTTTCCTCTAAGGAACAAAACCTTACAGACCAGAACTGTAAATGAAGCATTCATCTGGATGGCCCATGGAGAAGAACAGAATGGAACATTTGTTAAAATGATGAGTTAGACACACTGTTCCCTGTCCTGGGGTGAACAGCCTTGAAGAAAGGTTCCCAAGGCCAGTGGGAGGGTCACTTGAGCTCTGCTCCAAGAAAGTACCCGGAAGCTGCGTAGGAAAAGGAGGGAGAAAGAGTGGGTGGAAAAGAGAGAAAGAGAGAATGAGAACAAAAGAAAAGGGCAGTACACCCTTGACCCTGGAATGTCAGTCTGGAAGGGATCTTGAAGCCCCGGGAAGGCAGCTTCTGCCCAACACCCAGGGGAAATGCACTTGGGCTCTGTAGACTGCGCCCACAGGACCGTTGTTGCTAATGAATGTTTCATTGTGTTCAATGCTCAATAATAAAACCTTAGCTGGGCATTCACATATTGCAAAGCAGAGGACATAAACCACTTAAGAATATACAGTCTGTTGACCTCGTGTTTATTCCCAGATTATGAAAGAAATCTTAATGCTCACTTTCCCAACAAACTGGTAAGGAAAATGTTAAAATTCTATGTGCCAATAGCTCAACTGACTATGATGATTTAACACTGCAGGCTGGTGTCATTGGGAAATGTACCAGGTAGGCCCATACCCCCGTCTAGAATCAGCATTTGGCCAGCCTGCCTTCTCTCTGGGACTAGCACAGTCCTGGACAAATCTGCAGCCTTGTTTGTGTCCTTCTGCAAACTGAACTCCGAATAAGTTCAGCCAAAAGGCTTTGCTGGCCCCAGTTGGCAGCCCTGTCTGCATCGTTGATGATTAATTAACAATGATGATACGGGGATAGAGGAGGCCTCACTCCAAGGTACCCTGCGGACCTCACGGCTTTGGAAAGAGCACAAAGTGACAAAACGCGCATCTTGTCTGGGGAAGTCAGGGCACACTGAAAACTTTTAAAACGTCACCTCAGAAAAAATCCTTGTGGGTGTTTAGTTGAAAGCTGGGCCGGAACCTGTCAACCCCACCTAGCTAGGAGTCTCTAGGTCTCATGCAGGGCTCGCTGTAAGAGGGTTTGGAATTCGTTCTGACAATCATGCAATATGAAGTTTAGATGTGGGTCCTGTGGATCTGAAATTAAATATCCTGTCACTAATGTGGATTTTAAAATCCCACTTAGCTGAGGCATATGAAAAGTTAATGCCCTTGATAATGAATCAAGCTCAGAGAGAAACATAAAGTCTTGATTTTTCACCTACCAAAGACATGAGGGAAGGAAAAATATGCTAGGTCAGTATTTGGCCTCTGTTACGGGTTGAATTATGTTCCCCCAAGAGGTATGTTGAAATCCTAACCTCCAGCGCCTGTGAATGTGACCTTATTTAGAAATAGGGTCTTTGCAGATGTAGTCAAGTTGACATCTGGGTGGGCTCTAATCCAATATGATTGTGTCCTTCTATGAAGACACAGACTTGGAGGGAAGATGGCCACATGAAGATGAAGGCAGAGATTGGTGTTATGCTACCATAAGCCAAGGAATGCCTGGGCCTAGCACAAGCTGGAAGAGACAAGGAAAGATTCTCCCCTAGCGCCTTCGGAGAGAGCACGGCCCTGCCAAGATCCTGACTCCGGGCTTCTAGACTCCAGAACTGAGAGAATGAATTTCTGTTGTTTGAAGCCATTCAGTCTGTGGTACTCTGCTACAGCAGCCCTAAGAAACTAGCCCAGCCTCCTTGAGTTCCCTGTTTCCCCAGTTCATGAGCGTACTGGGTGCTGCCTGCCCTAAGGGACTCACACAGGTTCTCCAGCACTTCTTTCACATCACAGCAGAAGGGGACAGCCAGGTACACCCAAACGACACACAGGCCGAGGACAGACTAGGAGGGCTTATAAAGTCACATTTGCAGTGTTGCTCCTCCTACAGTGCCACCCTAACACCCACTGGTGATGTGTTATTTAAAAACAAAACAAAAAAAAGCACACACACAACAAAAACCAAACCTCTTGCCGTCCAGTCGATTCCGACTCAAAGTGACTCTATAGCACAGTGGTGCAGTGGTTAAGAGCTTGGCTACTAATCAAAAGGTTTGCAGTTCAAGTCCACCCACCACTCATTAGAAATCCTATGCGGCAGTTCTACTCTGTGTCATGTTATATACATGCAAAAAAACAAACAAAAAACCCAAACCTGTTGCTGTGGAGCGGATTCTGACTTGAGCTAGCAGCTTACCTGCCGTCTTGCCTGCCAATCTTGGGATTTGTTGGTCTTTGAAGCCTGTAAGCAAAGAGCCTTGCTCTCTGACCTGCTGATCTTGGGTTCACCAGACCCTGTGGCTGCGTGAATCAGGAGAAGCCTCCAGCCTGACCCACCGATTTGGGATGTTCCAGCCTCTACAACCGTGTGAGCCATTTTCTTTATATAAATTTTTCTGTATAGATATTTATACACTTTACTGGTTTTGCTTTTCTAGAGAACCCAGCCTAAGACACTAGGGGAGTGTCCACTTGGGAGTTGCACTGTGGACCTTCACCACAAGGCTCCTGTGTTTTCCATGATCAATTCCTCTTAGCACGCAGTCCTGTGTCCGTTGGTAGGTTACCTTGGGTCATCTGGAGTGCAAGGATTCCCCAAGACCTGGCAGGGGAAGTGGCTGGAAGTTCTACCTGGTTTATTGTTCTTCACTAAGATTTCACCTTTTTTTTTTTGTCGTGATATTAAATTATTAAATTACTATTAATGAAATATTATTCATCCATAAAGAGAAATGAAGTCCTGATACCTGACATGCAGAGGCAGATTATCCACTAGGCAAGGTGAGCACAGTACTTACCTTGCTTACCAGATCACACGTAGTGAAATTATTCACTGCAGATTAGTAAGTAAGCACAAGTAAACCCGTGCTAACCTTGTTCACTGGGTCATTCACCCGTCAGGGATTGTAAATTTGAGAAGAGGCTTTGATTCTGTAGGAAGGTGCTGTGAGGTTGAGGGAGAGAGAGACGCCAGCCATACCTAGAAGAATCTTTGATGTGGTGAAAAAATGTGAAATTGTTCCCTATAGGTGATTTGGTAAGCAAGGTAAGCATTTTGCTTATCTTGCCTATTGGATAATCTGCCCCCGATGACATGGATGAACTTGAAAACATCATGCTGAGTGAAATAAGTCAGTCACAGAAGACGAATATTGTATGATGCCCTTTTATAAAATATCTAGAATAGGCAAATGCATAGAGACCAAGGTTTATTAGTGGTAAGTTACCAGGGGCAGTGGAAGGGGGAAATGGGGAGGTACTGTTTAAGAAGCACTGAGTTTTTGTTAAGGGTACTGAAAATATTTGGGAACAGATGGTGGTGATGGTTGTCTAACATGATTAATATAATCAGTGTTACCAAAATGTACATATAAAAATGGTTCAAATAGCAAATGTTTTGTTATGTATATTTTACCACAATAAAAATTTTTAAAAAATATTTAAGGAAGCACTCTGAAGTGAGTATGTGTGTGGAAGTCAGAATGTGAGCAAGCAAGAAAATTTTCAACTTTCCAACCAGAACAATAAGCATATGTGTGTGTTATATATTTTTCATTTTTCTTAGCTAAGATTTTTATTACCATTTTATTGTTTTATGTGAAAATTTACACAGCAAATTAGTTTCCTATTCAACAATTCATACACAAATTGTTGTGACATTTGTTGCTATTCCCACAATGTGTCAGCACTTTCCCCATTTCCGTCCCTCCAGTTTCCCTGCCCCTCCTTGCCTTCTCATCTTTGCTTTTGGGCAAATGTTGCCCATTTGGTCTCCTATTGTTGATTGTTCTAAGGAGCACATTCCTCACGGGTATTATTGTTTATTTTATAGGCCAATCTATTATTTAGCTGAAAGGTGACCTCCGGGAGTAGCTTCTATACCAGGTTAAAAGGTTGTCTTAGGATGATAGCCTTGGGGGTTCCTCCAGTCTGTATCAGTCCAGTAAGTCTGGTCTTTTTTTATGAATTTGAGTTATGTTCTACATTTTTCTCCTATTCTAACTGGGACCTTCTACTGTATCCCTGGTCAGAGGGGTTAGTAGTGGTAGCCGGCAGTCAGGTAAGATTTTTTTAATGTTTTGTATGAGAATGATGCTTGGTGTCCAGTCGATTCTCACTCATAGTGACCCTATAGGACAGAGTAGAACTGTGCATAGGGTTTCCTAGGCTGAAATCTTACGGGAGCTGATTGCCAGGTCTTTTCTTGAGAGCAGGTCATGGGTTCAAACTGCTGACCTTTCGGTTAGCAGTGGCGCGCCTAACCATTGCACCACGAGGGCTCAGTGGCGTCATTAGCGGATGTGGGGGGAGGTATGAACTGTCAGAGGTGGTGATACCAACCTCCCCTCAAGCCGGCTGTGGGGCATGCGTGCCTCCCCTCACCCTGTGACACTGCGGGACGTGCACACACCTCCTCTGGAGCTCGGGAAAACGAGGACACAGCCCGAGAGGGAAAAAGCCTCCCAACTACATCCCAAGTAGCCCTACCCTCTGGAGCCCTGGACTGACCAGCTCAACTTGGAGAACAACTCCCCCTTCCCTCCCTCCCTCTCGGGACCTTCTAGCCAGTAGAAACCCTGCAAGAGAGGAGAGTTTGATCTAAAATTTTAAAAAGTCCCACCATGTGGAGAAAAATAATCAGACTTAAAAAAAGTCACCAGTACCAACCTGGGTAGCGAGGAGCGGAGACGAGGAGAAGGCGTGTGACCTGAGAGCAGAAACTGCTCGGCCGTCAGATTGCGTGGCTCTCTCTGTCTCCGCTCTCTCAGTCCAGCTTTCCAAACCTAATCCATTAATGTATCGCATATAATGATAAAGTTTAACGTTAAAATGAACATAATTTTGATGTAGCTCTGAATTTTACTCAGAATTTGATCGTTTTCTTACCGAATTTTCACTTTAACCCCATGACACTATGTATATGTACATACGTTTAGGCTGTGCGTATGATATTGTCATTTAAAGGTGTACTTTTTAATTTTGCTAATTGTTTATGTCACTACTATTGCCATTACATTCAGTGATATATGGGAATTACAATTGACGAGTAACATTAGTATAATAACATTAGTAAGGATTCTGTATGGTCTGGTTCGGGAGGAGAGCCATTGGGGGGTGACATCACAAATTACCGTACTGGGTGACATCAACCTCAGTGATGCCACTGCCAGGGCTCCTTATTGTATGAGAACAGAAAAGTTAAAAATCTTTCTGCCTTTTGTTACTTCTTAAATCTCATGCGAGTTTTCATCTCGTTTCTGACAGCCTTTCGATCTTTCGGAGTGTGCTGCTGGTTTTGGGTGTGTCAGACTGGCCTGCACAACATTGTTTCTTTCTCCTCCTTGGCATGATAACTCCGCCTACAGTTAGTCAACGTGGCTACCAGTCCACTGGTGTCCTTTAGAGAAGAAAAGGAAATTACTCATTATTAGTCGTGCTTATCTCCTTCACTTTACTTCTACACTAAATGGCTCGGTGCTGTAGTTATTTGAGTCACCGTCTCACCTCCCTGCTAATTTGTAAGGAACTGGAGGGCAGATACCATTTCTTGCTCCTTGCACATAGTAGAAGCAGCTTCCAAAAAATGTTTGCTGAGTGCCTTTCTAGATTGACTTCATTTAATCCAGACAGTACATCTGAGAGGTAGTTATTCCCATCTTATGAGCGATGCTATGAAAGGGCAGAGAGGTAGTAAAACATCTCGAGGGCTGCTGAGTGACAGTCAGGAGGGACAGAGGCAGGGTGTGAACCCAAGTATCTGAAGTCCAAGGCCAGTACGTAATCATGTTTTTGCAGCTTTAGTTCTTTCAATCTTATTCTACTTGTGCAGGGCTGGTTAATATCTAGACTTGGCTCTTTGAATAAAAACTGTTACTTTTACAGTGGGGAAAGAAATACACCTGACTGGTGAAGTATACCACTCTCCCGCTTACTTAGTTATGCCTAAGGAAACCAAATGTTTAAATCATTCACGTATTACAAAGGAAATTAAAAACCCAGCAAAGCACAATTATGCGCCCTATTAAATTGTAATAGTTGGATGCAGCTTACTTTAATTCTGGGAGAAAAGAGGTGGATGGTGTTTACTAGACAATTACTATGTAATTGCCCAGCACTGTGTGGGATTTGGCTCCACATTATCTCATGCCTCTCTGTTCACACCATGGGAGGGGGAATTATGATCATTCCTGCCTCCCAATCAATGGCTTGAATACAACAAACTATTGTTATTTTTTCTTGTATAACAAGAAATCTAATAGCAGACAGTCTAGGGCTAGTGTACCTGCTCGAGAATGTCATCAAGGAATTGGACTTATCTTCCTGTTTCACCAACCTTAACCATATGGCTTTCTCTCTCCTGGTCACAAGATGGCTGTTGCTTGTCTAGAAGGTGAATCTTCTTTCCATAAAGGAAGAATAGGAACAATAAAGGGTAAAGGACAAATGTTTTTCTACAAGAGGTTTTATCTTTCTTTTTTTTTTTTTTTAGGGAGAGAAGTTTTCCCTAGGGAATTCTGCCTACACACCATTGGACAGAACTGTGTCTAATGGCTACCCCAAGCCATGCCCCAAGAAAGGCTGGGAATTTGAGGTTTCCAGCTTCTATGATAGAAGACAAGGTAGAAGGCCTTTGTAACAGGGGTTAAGGGGGCCAATCTACTGAGTCTGCCACACTGCTTGGGAGAAAGTTACTTTTATAAATTAGTGGTGGAAGAACTTGACTTCTCCCTAGCTGTGTGACCCTGGGCTAGTTACGGGTCCTATTAGGGACTTGGTTATTCATCTGTGAAAACAGAGTTAAGAATCTAATGATTCCAGGGCTTGGTGAGAATTTAACGATCTAATGCTTATAAAATTGCCTAACCTGGTGCCTGGCACATAAACATTGTTCTTAAACATCACAGCTAGGTCCAATAACATTCCAATCTGTCAAAACTCTTAATTAACTTAGGAGAATCAAGCACCCTTGCTAAAATAAAAGATTTCCGAGATAAATGTAAGGGGATTTATTTTGTCAACACTGAATTACAGTTCTCTCCAGGGCAGCTATTATTCAGTTCACCTACAGATTTCATGATTTATTCAATGTTTCAACTACTGACTAAACATTTAGCAGGTGTAATACTTCCAATTTACTGCTGGGAGCATTTAAAGAAAACAAAACAGAAATTCCTCACACAACATTCCACAGCTAAAAAGGAAGAAGCTGATGCAAATGTTATTTCAAGTATCTCCAACAGAAGCATATTTACATTTCCAGATTCTGTTATTGCTCTACCTTGGAACAAATTACACAGCCCAGCTTCCCTGCTGTGGTAACTGCATGTGGTGATTACAGAGAAGAAATTCCATTTTGGCTTTTGTTCCTAATCTCTCAAACTGATACTTTTATCTTTTTGACTCTGGCCTTGCCTTAGGAAAATGGGTTTAATAAATTACTAAGAGCCAAATAGGATCTTCATATGTAAATAGTTCCTACCGATAAACAAGTTGGCTGTGATTTGGAGAAAAGCAGGGTGGGAAAAGGGGCAGATTAAGGCGAGAAGCACACAGATCCCAACACACAACTTCACACAATTTCTATGTTTCCAAATACACTACAACTAGTTCTAGGAAATTTCAAACGGATAGAATTTTTCATGCGGGGAATAAAATCTGTATAAACCACCTTATCTCTCAGTTTTACATAACTTGGAAGAGGTTCTCTCTGAGAAGCATAGTAAATTTATTCCTTGTTTTTAAATTTCCATAATGTGGAGTGACTTCTGTCTGCTTGTCTCAGCAGGAAGTAGCCAAGTTGGATGGTGCTGAAAGCATTTTAAAAAGAAGAGCAATCTGGCTGAGTGGCAAAATTGCTCAAGTCTGAATTGGAAAACCTGGGTTCAGGCTCTGTCCCTGCCACATGCCATCTGTGGCCATCTATGTGTCACAATGGCAGGCACTGGTGTGTGCTTCACCCAAAGGTGTGTCTACACCATTCTCTCTCATCACCAGTATAAAGGCTAAAAAGCTAAACATTCACTTTCTCAGCCTTTTTTTGCAGTTAGGAACTTCCATGTGATACAGTTCTGGCCAATGTGTCATAAGCAGAAGTCTGCCAGCAAGGGGATGTCTGAGAAAGTTGAACTTTCCTGAGAAAAGGGAATGATGTGGTGGATACTGCCCCTTCCCACAATTCTTTGTCTCTTGAACATGGATATGATGCTTGAAGTCAGACAGCCATCTTGTGACTTTGAAGAAAAGGCCAAGAGAATAGCAGATGGGAGCCACAAGCTGTCCAACCCCTGGGGAGTGGTCTGCCTACCGACCTCTTGTTATGAGACAGAAAAAGAAAAAAAAAAAAAAACAGACCTTGTACGTCAAGTTTTCTGCTACTTGAAGCCAAAAATATTCCCAATGGACACAGTAACTGTGGAACATGACTTAGCCTCCTCCTCTCTAAAAGGAGGATATAGCAGCATAACAATTCATAACAAAATACTTTGTTAATTATGAAGTTCAGAGACAAAGGAACCAAGCCCATAGAAATGTTTGGTTGCTTTATTTAGTGGAAATGACTGAGAGTTGGGGAAAGAAGGGTGTGAGATGATTTTACAACTACCAATACCAGTAGCTGTCCAGTCAACTTCAACTCATGGTGACCCCATGTGTGTCAGAGTAGAATTGTGCTCCACAGGGTTTTCAGTGACTGATTTTTTTTGGAAGTAGACTGCCAGGCCTTTCTTCTGAGGCACCTCTGAGTGGACTTGAACCTCCAAACTCAGCAGCCGAGCATGTTAACTGTTTGCATTACCAGGGCCTCCAATTTTACAACTACTCTGTTTCAACTGTGCATAGACATATGCCAGTAAAATTCTATCTTTTCTGAAAAGAAAGATCATCTTAGGCTTTCATTCAGAGAACTAAATCAAAGAGTGAAGGCTTTTGTCTTCTGCTTTCATTTTCCTTTGCTTTTTATTTTCTTTGCCTCAGTTTACCTTTTCTATCCTTCCCTCCTTCCTCCCCTCACACTCACACCACACGCACACTCTACACCCTTCTCATGCTTCATGATGCTGTTAGTTCTGTGTTTTCTTGGGCTGTCTTTGAAACAGCTCAGGAAATAGACACATAGGATGGGAAGGTTGACTAGATAAGCCATCCTCTTTAAGTCCTTTCATCTGGCTCTGTGATTTCAGGGGCAGAAGGGATGAAGCAGAGTAACCATCAGAGAGAACCATCCTAGGAAGGTTGTGAGAGAAATTTCAGTAGGAAGTTTAAGAGTACAAAAAACTCTCTGCAGGGATATGTAGCTACCGAGAAAAGAAGAGTGAAAGGAGGGAGGAAAAGCAAGTAGTCTTTACTGAGTGCCCACCAGGTGGCAGGCTGCCCCTACGCTGGGTCCTGTGGCCAGGGCTGGCTTCACAAGTATGTGACCTGTGCAACTGCACCGGACCCACGCTTAGAAGGACCCTGAGCTTGGTTCAGTGCTCTGCTGTCGCCATCTTGAAATTCTTAATAACGTTCGAACAAGGGGCCCACTTTTTTTTTTTGGTACTTTAGACGAAGGTTTACAGAACAAACTAGCTTCTCATTAAACAGTACACAAACTGTTTTGTGACACTGGTTACCAACCCCACAACATGTTAACACTCTCCCTTCTCGACCTTGGGTTCCCTATTACCAGCTTTCCTGTCCCCTCCTGCCTTCCAGTCCTTGCCCCTGGGCTGGTGTGCCCCATTAGACTTGTTTTGTTTTATGGGCCTGTCTAATCTTTGGCTGAAAGGTGAACCACAGGAGTGACTTCATTACTGAGATAAAGGGTGTCTGGGAACCATACTCTCAGGGTTTCTCCAGTCTCTAGAACTTTGTTCTACATTTTTCTCCAGCTCTGTCCAGGTCCCTCTCTTGTGATCCCTGTCAGAGCAGTTGGTGGTGGTAGCCGGGCACCATCTAGTTGTGCTGGACTCAGTCTGGTGGAGGCTGTGGTACTTGTGGTCCATTAGCCCTTTAATCTTTCCCTTGTGTTTTTGGTTGTCTTCATTCTCCCTTGCTCCAGACGGGGTGAAACCACTGGAGCATCTTAGATGGCTACTCGCAAGCTTTTAACATGCCAGACACTACTCACCAAAGTAGAATAGAACATTTTCTTTATAAACTATGTTCTGCCAATTGAGCTAGATGTTCCCTGAGACCGTGGTTGAGGGGCCCACATTTTTATTTTGCACTGGGCCCTGCAAACTATGTAGCCTATCTTGAGGGTAGCATTTGTGTTATTTCAACTATCACGCCCCTGTGAGGGAGATGGTATAACACTACCCCCAGACGAAGACACTGAGGCACTTGGCATTGAGCAAGGTGGCCCAGGATGACACCAAACAAGGGACAGAACTAGAATTCAAACTCGCACTGCTACAGCTTCAAGATTGTTCCTTACTGATGCCAGATTCCTTTAGATGTGACAGCTGAACTCCGTAAACAACTGGAAAGTAGGAATGGGAGTCTCCAAAAAAGCCAAGTCCCCAAAGCCAAAGAATATGAGCACTGACGTGACCTTACAGGCCGTTCAGTATCCCTTGCTTTTTAGAGGAGGGAGGCTGCGGAAGTGATTTGGGAGTAACACCACGTGGACTTGGCCTTCCAGCTGCCATCTACTGGGTCCTATTTATGTGGCAGGACCTCTACCAAGCCTTTTGACATTTGAATCTTACGATCAAATGTCAGTAGGAGTGTTAATTCATTACCCCCTTTGGCACATGAGAAAATACTACTATCTAAACATTTTAGAATTTGCAAACACTTTCACATCCATGATTTTACTTTACCTACGTCGTTGTTACTGCCATTGAGTCAGCTCTGACTCATGGAGATCCTATGGACAACACAACGAAACGTTGCCTGGTCCTGCACCATCTTCATGATCCTTGGTATGACTGAGTTCATTGTTGTGGCCATTGTAATATTTTGAGTGCCTTCCAACTTAGGAGACTCATCTTCTAGCACTATATTAGACAATATTCTGTCATGATTCAAAGGGTTTTCACTGGCTGATTTTTGGAAGTAGAGCGCATGTCCTTTCTTCCTAGTCTGTCTTAGTTGGGAAGCTCCACTGAAAGCTGTCTGCCATGGATGACCCTGCTGGTATTTGAAATACTGGTGGTATGGCTTCCAGCCTCATAGTAATACACAAGCCACCACAGTACAACAAACTGACAGACGGTTAGTAAACTTTACCTGTATCACCATACTATACCACACCACAGGTCAGCTGGGGCAGGTATTATTACCTCCATTTAACAAATAAAGAAATTAATACCCAGAAAGATTCCAACAGTTGCATAAAGAAACACATTCAGTTAGTGGCAGAGCTAAAAACCAGAGCCTGGCCCTTTCGTCTTGGTCTGGTTCTTCTCTCACTAAAACACAAAAGACGAAAAGGCAAGACTAACAAACAAAAAAACACAAAGCTGACCACTTTACAGCTTTGTTCAATAAAATGTCTTGGCAAAATGGTAAGTGATAACAGCAGAGTAGCGTAAGAATTTATTCCATATTTTTTAATGCATGCATTCATCTCAAAACTATGGAATAATATTTTGCTAGGGGAAATTAGGGTTGAGTATCAGGGAAATATTTACCAGCCAAACTATGCTACTCGATAAGCATGTATAGAAGCTGAACACCAAAGTGCACATAAAACCAAAACCAAAACCTTTTGCCGTGGAGTTGATTCCAACTCATGGCGACTCTGGGTATTACAGAGTAGAACTGTTTCATAAGGCTTTCTTGGCTGTCATCTTCACAGAAATTGATCATCATACTTTTCTCCTGTGGCACTGGTGGGTGGGCTCGAACCACCAACCGTCAGGTTAGTAGTCAAGCGCAAACCATTTGTGCCATCAGGGACCCAGGGCGCACATGTTGTTGTTGTGTGCTGATTCTGGCTCAAAGCAACTCCATAAGACAGAGTAGAACCGGCCCCCTAGGGTTTCCTAGGCTGAAATCTTTACAGGAGCAGATTGCCAGGTCTTTTCTCCCATGGAGTGGCTGGGTGGGTTTAAACTGCTGACCTTTTGGTTAGCAGCTGCGCTCGTAACCATTGCGCCACCAGGGCTCCTTAGAGTGCACATAGCCACGTAGAAGTTCTGCAGGAAGACATCCTTGCTCAGTATGGGCAAAGTAAACCCGGTGGCCTCAGGCTGCCCCCAGGAGCCAGCGCCCTCTTACGGGCATCCCAGGTTACCCAAACATAGTTGCTTGTTTTTTCCAATTGCCAGAGATCCTAGGGCTGGAGTTTTCTCCAAGCCTCTCTTGATTGCTGCCTAAAGGAAATGAACAAATCGATCTTGACCCCCGTAATCTTTTGCTTTAGTGAGAGCACAACTCTGTTTGCAATCTCCCCTGCTTCACTGAAGGTCATTCCTCTTCCTCCCACCAGAAGTGATAACCTCCGGCCCAGCAGCTCTGAAACCAAACCACAATTGTGTATGCAAATTAACTGCACACCTCCATGATTAAAACAAAACCCAACAGTGGTCTTTTGGAATGGCAACAAGTAGGAGCACTTTCAAGATGTTGCATATTCCAGAGATGCTTTTCATCATCTTTATTAGAAACAAAGAGGAAGAAGAAAGAGACAAACCACACGAACAATATTAGGGAAATTGCCAGATCAACAGGAAATGTCTGTCCTGCACTTGGCTATAATAAGTTTATGCTAGATTCATCTGAGTGAGAAAAATGGAACTGCTACAATAATGTCTTCTCCCCTATTTTTTTTTTTTTTTAAAGTGTTCTCTTGACCTTCAGTAGCAGGATTATCCCACTTTGATGAGAGTACATTAAACATTAACAATCTTACCATGTTACTCTCCCAGGCCAAATCTTCTCAGCATTTAGTTCTGACATTGGTTCTTGCTGGTGAATTATTTAAATAATGTAAGAGTCTGAGGTTGTGTGATAAAAATCGCACAGCCATATAATGGAGGTTATTAAAGGCCTTTGAAGATTGGAAATAGGCAGGACCAGTGGTACACAAGGTTCTTATTCTCTGTTTTGCTTTCATTAAAATACTTTGTGGAGCAAAGGGCTGCTCCTTTTGTGATATAACTCTGAGCAAGGCTGGAAAAGCTTTAGGTGCACTGTCCCTTTTAGGAGACTAGGCCTGAAAAAGACGGGCTTTCCTCTCGAGATTCTCCGTAGCTAGAGCGATCGCACAAATCACGCCCTTACTTTCTAGAATAACTCTAAGCTGCTAGATGGTGGGGATGCGGCAGGGCCCTGTTTCCTTACTCTGTCAAGTTTTAACTTTTGGGAACTGGGAAGTAGGTATCTGATTGTGTGTCTCCAACATTACCCTGGTACCTCCAAGTTCTGAATTCTCAAATATGAAATCTGGCCAGCATGGGAGAAGCCAGAGTCGGCTGAGTCCCTGGAGGGGTCTGGATTGTTAACATTCTCTAAAGCAGCAGCCTGCCTCTTTCCAAGGCTCAGGGGAAGCTGCCCTTGGACTGAGCCCAGTGTGTGTGTAAATTAGTGTGTAAATTATGCATACAAGTGTGAATATGGACAGGTGTCCCAGTGGGGGGGACGCCAGTCGTCTCTGCAGAATCCACAAGCAACTGAGTTTGCCTTCAGAAAGGGCATTCCATGCAAATTATCCACTACATTGTCTCTTGTCAAAACTTTGTTGAATAAGAAGTGGGAAATGGAGAGAATTAGTTTCTTTTCCTCTAATACTTATCCCCAATAGCTAAGCTAACAAGACACATTAGCTTTGTTTCTCCTGACTGAATAGAAAGCACAGAAAATCACTCTAAGGAATGGGCAGCTGATGCTTCAGAGTAAAGGTCACAGCCTGGGAATCAGCCCACTACAGAAACACAAAGCTCAGTATTTGATACCTGGGAGGGGTGGGGGTGGGGGTGGGTGTCTCTTAAAATGAACAGTTTAACCTTTTGCTTCCTGGAGAACAGAGGAGACAACCCAACACTCCCTGATACTGGCTGCTGCTGCTGGCAGTCTCTGGTGCCAGGCATTCCCTCTGCCAGCCAGGAAGGGGAACGAGCCCTGGCTGCCTTGGATCAGCAGTCATGGGCCCCCCACTAGATCTCGCACCTGTCTCTGCTCAGCAGTGCACAAGGGCTTCAGGAACACTGGGGTGGAGAAGGTGCAGAAGGGTCATCAATAATGGATGGCCAAAATGCCGCAAAGAGTTGGCAGAGAGGTAATGATGGGGAGGCAGAAGCAAGGAGAGATGCTGCCCTGTCAGAGAGCTGATGCAAGCAGCTGTGCGCCCAGAGAAATGTCAGTTTTACCAATGTTGGGGAGGAGGAAGAGAAGAAGGAACAATGATAACGCCTTACCATAAAGGCTGGGACAAACTAATGGTCACAACACCCAGAATATGTCTCCAGTCACAAAGACACTCTGAGTTTAATACTGATAGTACATATTTGGCCCGTCCTGGGAATGACACACCAGATGGCGTATAATCGTAGGCTCTCTCCATCACATGCTATGCCCAGAGATTAGAGGGATCGGCCCCTCTAATCACCAGTGATTTTTCCTGAGTATGAAAGAATTAACGTCTTCAGTAGAGCATATAGCTTAAAATTAACTTCTTCAGTAGAACAGATAGCTTAAACATAAAACCAGAAAAGCATTTGCTGCTGCTGTCAATGCACGTGCTCTTTCAGATGCATGAATTAATAATAAAACCATATTTGTCAAGTACAGTAGCAACCTAAAGGTCACAGTATCATATGAGGACTAGGTTAAGGGGAATTTTCTAAACCAAGTACAAATATAGAAACTACCAACTTCAATCATACTGAAAAATTAGAAAAGCCTATGGTGAAAGTCCAGAGTCCCTGGGTGGTGCAAACGGTTAATGCACTTGGATGCTAAGCAAAAAGATGGAGGTTCACGTTTACCCAGAGGTGCCTTGGGAGAAAGGCCTGGCAATTTATTTCCAAAAATTCAGCCATGGAAAGCCCTGTGGAGCACAGTTCTAGTCTGACGCACACGGTGTCATCATGAATCAGAATCGACACAATGACAGCTGGATTTTTTTCAATAGTGAAAGTCAGTTTAAGATCCTTATCTCGATGAGACACAAGTGTGTTTACTCATTTCCCTACCTACTCACTCATTCACTCATTGAATAAACATTTATTACCAGCCAAATACGTGCCAGCCAGTGTGCTACGTTTTAGGGCCCAAATCAGGTCCCATTCTGGATACACTTTCCTCCAGGAACAGTTTATAACCAGAAGAGTCAAGAAATTCAAGCTCCCACACTCACTTCCCTTTGCCTGTCCTCATTCTAGCATCGAGGAAGTTGGTAGGTAATGGCAGCTGGCTGGTGGCAGGCTCCCCGCAGAACGGCTCCAGGTCTGCAGTAAATGTTATTATAGAGACTAGGAAATGTGCAGAAATCTGTTCGGTGTGAGGGAGTGAAGAGCAAGAGTGTACTCATAACCTAACATACGGAGAAGCTAAAAATAGGAATTTAAAATTGAGAGACCATTCCACACCAGATAAAACCAATCGCACATTACAGAGAAACCAAACACTGGCCGAAGGTCACTCAATTACTCTTGTTGCGAAAGGCTTTTCAGAGAAAAAGATTCTGAGGTTAAATCTAAAAAGTATAAAATGACTTGATGATTTATATCATTGCATCTAGATTTAGAGAACTGATCAAGGTTCAAAAGTTCCTAGCTCTCCAGCTGCAGATAGCTTTTTCCTGTTTCATTCCCTCTATAACAATTTAAAGGTTAATGTTGCACCTACTTCTTGGCTAGTGTTGTAAACAAGTGTACGTGTGTGTCATAGCGACTGAATTTAGATTATTACTCATAGCTAAGTGTTCCCTATGAGAATCCCCATTTTATTTGAGCAGATTTTTACATAACCGTCATATTAATTAAGTAATAAATAATTAAGCAGCACTGTGTTGAGCATTTGCTGTGTGCAAGGCAGAATTCTTAGCATGACTGGGTGATAAGTTAAAGATACTGCCTTCTCTGAGCTCATAGAATTTTAGGGGATTATGTAAGACAAAAGGAGCCCTGGTTGTGCAATGGTTAAGCACTCAGCTGCTAACTGAAAGGTGGGCAGTTCGAACCCACCAGTGGCTCCACAGGAGAAAGACTGGGCAATCTTCTCCCATAAAGATTACAGCCTAGGAAACCCTACAGGGCAGTTCTACTCTGCCACATGGGGTCACTATGAGTTGGAATCAACTCGGTGGGCATACAAAAACAACATGTAAGACAAATATACAAATAATTCTAAACACAGTAAAAAGCGGGAAAGGCCACGGGAGATAAAAATATGAAGTTCAGAGGAGACAAAGACAACTTCTGTTTGAGATGATCAAAAGAGGCATTTGAAGAAGATGGCATTTCAGTTGAGTCCTAAATGACTGCTGGGTTTGCTATATCCCCAGTGCCTGCCCAGGGCCTGGCATCTAGTAGTGGAGACTAGATTAACATCTACTGTGGGGGAAACTATAGAAGCATTCCCATAAAAGTCAAGCTTTATCCTTTATTTAACATTGTTCTGGAGTTCAACCCAAAACAGACAAGAGCAAGAAATAAGGACTATAAAAGCACAGCAAGAAAGTAAAATCATAAGTATTTATAGATGATATGATTGTATACCTAGAAAGCTATTCTAAAGAATTAAAAAATTCAATTAGATAGCTGGGAAAAGTTCCTATCTAGAAATCAACAGGTTTCATATTTATAAATCACAACTAGTTAGGAAACATCAATGAAAGAAAAGACTATAATATAAATATCAAACAAATGTAATAAATGTATAAGGTCTGCATAAAGTAAGCTTTAAAACACTATTCAGGGGCACGAAGACCATTAAATAAATGAAATGCATACTACATCCTTGGATTGAAAAATTCAGCATTTTAAGCATTCACTCCTAGTTAATTTAATATACAAATTTCCAATAATTCCAACAAAAATAGCAATAGAATTGGTGGTGGATTATAGACAGGATGATTCTAAAACAGATATCCAAACATAAATATATAATAAAACACTCCTGTTTTCATGCACGAAGAACTAGATCTATAGACTAAACAGAGACGAGAAACAGACACACACGTGATTTAAGATCTTAGATTTGAGAAGGGTGGCATTTCATATTAGTGGGGAAAAGATTATTTATTTTCACATAGGTAGGCAACTGGAAAAACAAATAAAGCTTTGGGTCTTTATCTCTTACCTTATATAGCACAGATTCCAGATGAACCAAAGATTGAAATGTAAACATTAAACCATTAAAATATAAGACAAAAACATTGGGAGAATTTATACACCTGGACAGTGGGAAAGACCTTTCTGTGTATGATACACAACCTATAAAATCCATAAAAGAAAAGACGATAAACTCGACAACAGAAAATAAATAAAAATCTGGTCAGCAAAACTGACTATAAACAAAGTCAAATGGTAAATGACAAACTGGGGGAACATTTTCAACTCCATATTATAAAAAGGGGCTAATTAATATAGAAATGCTTCTTCAGGTCAATAATAAAAAAATGTCAGAAATACAAACAACTCTTAGGCATATGAAATGTTACTTGTCCTAACTTCTAACAAGAAGAATGCAAACTAAAACCACAGTGATTAGACATTTCTCACCTCTCGGCTTGCCAAGATCAGAAAGTTTGACAACATCCTGGGTTGACTATTGTTGTTGCTAGCTGCCATGAATCAGACCATTGTGATCCCTAGGGTTTTCACTGGCTGATTTTCAGAAGTAGATCACCAGGCCTTTCTTCCTAGTTTATATTAGTCTGGAAGCTCCGCTGAAATCTGTTCAGCATCGTAGCAACACACAAGTCTCTGCTAACAGATAGGTGGTGGCTGCGCATGAGAAGAACTGGTCAGGAATTGAACCCAGGTCTCCTGCATGGAAGGCGAGAATTCCACTGAACCACCAATGTTCTTGTGGGTTGATTAACGTGGGAAAACAGGCTCTCAGACACTGTGGTGGAAGTCTAAATTGGTACATATTCTACAGAAAGACATCTGGCAATTTTTACCAAAATTTTAAATATGCATAGCAGTTCAACTTCTAAGAATTTACGCCTTCGGCTATGAGATGACTTTTGGCCAAGAAAATTCAGAAGCACATTGCTATGAGACCAAGAGGGAGGGGGCTAAATGTCCACGAGTGGGGGAAAAGATACAGTAGCTTGTATTTGTACCATGGAAGAATAAGGCATTGCTATACGTACTAATGTGGAATGACTTCTTAGATACAGTAAGTGAAAAAAAAGGCATAGAACACTGTGTATAGTAGGCTACTTTTATATGTGTCATGGATTGAACTGTGTCCCCTAAAAATGTCTGTCAGCTTGGCTAGGTCATGATTATTTCCCGTATTGTATGACTGTCTACCATTTTGTCATCTGATGTGATTTCCCTATGTGTTGTAAATTCTACCACTATGATGTAAGAAGATGGATTAGCGGCAATTATACTGATTAGATCTACAAGATTAGATAGTGTCTCAACCCAATCTCTTTTGAGATACAAAAGAGAGAAGCAAGCAGAGAGACATGGGCACCTTATACCACCAAGAAAGCAGCACCAGGAGAAGAGTGCATCCTTTAGACCCAGGATTCCCGTGCGGAAAAGCTCCTAGTTCAGGGGAAGATTCCAGAGCTGACAGAGAAAGCCTTTCCCTGGAGCTGATACCCTGAATTTGGACTTATAGCCCACTAGACTGTGAGAGAATAAATTTCTCTTTGTTAAAGCCATCCACTTGTGGTATTTCTGTTATAGCAGCACTAGATGACTAAGGCAGAAAGTAACATATTTCTGCTAATATACTTGTGTGATACGTAGAAAATCTCTGGAATGATACACACACATACACACACACACAAAGCCTAGTAATAAATGATTTTTACAGGGAAGAGAAATGGCTGATTGGGTAATGGGGTGGGAAGGAGCCAATTTTTGCTGTGAAATATTTGGTACCATGTGTACATGCCCATGAATAAATACATTATAGATAGCTCTTAAAAATAAATCCCTATTGAATTAACTGGTGGATCCAGAAAATTATGGGGCTCTATAAGGGAGCTGGTGTTTTTTGTTTACATAAATCATATGTTGCATGATAAGGAGGAGGGGTAAATAATGGGAAAAAGTAGGTAGAAGAGAAATCACACTGGCCTTGAGTGGATACGCTAGAGAGACTGAGGGCGGGAAAGGGCCTAGGTTAGGAGGGAACGGGCAGTGATAATGGCTGGGGTAGCACACTGATTCTCACAGTGTGTAGGGGAGCAGCGGAGGCTGGGTGGAGGTAGTTAGAAAAGGTAAAAAAATCCATTGCCGTCAAGTTGATTTTGATTCATAGTGACTGCCCTACAGGGTTTCCAAGGCTGTAAATCTTTATGGGAGTAGATGGCCACATCTTTCTCCCGCGGAGGGGTTGGTGGGTTCGAACCGCCAGCTCTTTCAGTTAGCAGCCAAGTGCTTAACCACTGCACCACAGATTTTAAAATTACGATTGCTTGACTTTGGTATAGATTTTGAAATTTCAAATAGCATTAAAGGAGGAATGAGGTTTTGACGTGTTTGAAAAATGCCATGGGTTTAAAAAGTTTGATAAACACTGGGACAGAAAAAGATTAGTGGTAAGAAGGATCGGACTATTATTGGGCTGAGAAAAGGCAAAGGTGTATGCTCTGGGTTCTCCTTTTAATAGCAACTGACGTTTGCATTGTAGTTTCCTACTTACACAGCATTTTCATAGAGTTTTTCTGGTCTAGTAGTTAAAAGAGTAGGCTTTGTAGGCATTCTGCCTGGGTCTGAATCTTGGCTCTGATATTTTATTGACCTTGGACAAGTTACTTCACCTCTCTGTGCCACTGCTTCTGTATTTGTCAAATGTGTTTAATAATAGTACCTACTATTACTCACACTCAATAAATGGCAGTAACCACTGTTGTAATTGACTATAACTCTGTCGGGATAAGAAGGACAAGTTTTATCAACTCCCACTTTACAGATGAAGAAACTGAGGCTGGGATAATAAACATGATTATTCCTGGTCACAGAGATGCTACGAATAGATCTGAAGATAAACTAGATCTCCAGATCTGGTGTCCTGGGAGGTTCCTTATTTACTAACACGCAGATAATCTACCAGGATACTTTCCTAAGTGGTAAGAGAGAAAACGAGAATAAGAATTACATTTTTCTATTCCCTACACTTAAAAAATTAAGACATGGCTCTAGCAACTAAAAAAAACAAAAATTAGAAAAAACAATACTTTGCTGGCAATATATTGATTTGCAATGTCAGCCTACAGTATTCTAGAAGGATGCATGAAAAGCCATCTCTCTTAAAACAGGTATACACATACATTTACTTCTGTAATTATTAAACCCTTCAAATCTGGGTGCATGACAAACAAATTAAAAGCTCCGTATTTCCTTACCTTAATCAAGGATCGTATCTTTCATTTTTTTATATCTTCTCCATTGCATCTCCTCCTGCTCAGTAAATGTTGATACCTCTCTTTCTGAATCTGATACCTTGGGAAAGAGTATCGTATGGCATTATAAATCCTACCCTCATTTCACACAAGCCAAGCCATTACTGCTCCTTTAAATGTAATGCTGTGCTCAATCAGCATGTCAAATCAGGAATTTAATTCCACAAGTAATAAATAAATCATATTTTCCCCCTCTAAAGTTCTATGAACTATTAAAATTCTCTTAGCCTTACACACTTTGGTCACGGCCACACTGCCTTATTCAGTAGTGATCATGGTGAGATCTTTTATTAGGGTGCAGGAGATATCACAATCTTATCCATGTTACATTTATTTTTCATTCAGATGAATCTGGTACCTGACTCATAGATAAAGGCCAAAGAATCAGAATAGCACATCAGGTCCATTTAGCAAACATTTACTGACCACCAACCAGATGCTTGGCACTTGGGCAACCAATGTGAATAATCTCACATGCCTGACCTCAAGGAGATTGCAGACTCAGATTAGCAGATATGAAGGAACCCCATTCATTGACAGCAGTTTGGAACATCCCTCTAGAGAGGTCTCCCGATTCTGTTGCAGTATTGTTTTTTCATGTCTGCATGAAAGTCATTTAGTCAACAACAAAAGTTAGACCACAGAAATCCAAGTGCTTAACGAACTAAACACTCACTGTTTGCCACCAAATATATTTTATGAAGTTGGAACAAGGTAAGACTGAATGCTTTTGCTATATTACAACCAACAGGTTTGGAGAGAAACTGTTATGTCCTCCTCCCACTGGCTTCCTATCTTCACAACCCTCTAACCCCAACAATGGAATCCACTTAACTTTCATCTCCAGGTTCATTTCAGACTAGCGATCTATTTAACCTGTCAGAGCCTCAGATTTCATTTTTTATCTATAAATTGGGCATATTATATCCTCTACAAGTTTTTGTTGGAATTGAATGAAAAAATGTGTCAAAGGTTTTCTTAAAACTATAAAGCAACATTCCTCTCTAATCGATTGATAACACCAGAAAAAAATCAATAAAGACGCAGAAAATCTAAAAATCACTATTAACACTTGACTGAATTACTATTGATAAAACAAAAACAAACTAAAAAAAGAAAAAAAAAATACAGCCAACAACCGTAGAATAAATACTCTTTTCAAGTTCCCGTGATATGTGCGCCAGGATAGACCATATGCTGGCTCATAAAATAAGCCTCAATAAATTTAAGAAGATGCAAATAGTAGAGTGTGGTCTCTGATCATGATGGAATTAAACTAGGAATAAACAATAATATCTAGGAAAACTCAAATATTTTAAAATTAAGTAACACACTTTTAAATAATCCATAGATCAAAGAAGAAATCACAAAGAAAATTTTCAAATATTTTGAATTGAATGATAATAAAGACACCATTCTTCAACATTTGCGAGATGAAGCTAAAGAAGTACTCAGGGGCAATTTTAAAGCTTTAAGTGCCTATAGATGAAAATTAGAAAGATATAAGATAGATAGTTTTTCCTTCTTAAGGTGGAAATTTAGATCACTGAGCTTAATGATCCGATGTGCAAGTTAAACTCAAGGTAAGTAGAAGAAGGGAAATAACAAAGCACAGAAAACAATGAAATAGAAAATTTACAAATAAAAGAGAAAAATAAATAAAACCCAAAGCTATTATTTTAAAAAGATTGATATAATCGATAAACCTCTAGTTAGGCTATTCAGCAGGAAAGTGTGAAGGGACATTCCAACAGATTTTACAGGCATTAAGAGGATAATAAGGCTGAATAGATAATTTCTCCAAAGAAGATGTACAAATGGCCAATAAGCACATGAAAAGATGCTCAACATCATTATTCATTATGGAAATACAAATCAAAACCCCAGTGAGACTCCACTTTATATCCGCTAGGATGGCTATAATGACAACGATAGTAACAGGCGTTAGTGAGGACGTGGAGAAATCAAAGCCCTCACACACTGCTGTGGGACTGTAACACGGAACAGTCACTTTGGGAAACAGTGGCAGTTCCTTCAAAAGTTAAGCATAGAGTTAACATATGACCCAGCAATTCCACTTAAATGTTCATAGCCAAAAAGTGGAAACCCAAATGTCCAGCAGCAGATGAATGGATAAACAAAATGTGGTACATACATACTACGGAATATTATTCAGCCATAAAAAGTAATGAAGTACTGATAAATGTAACCTTGAATACATTATGCTAAGTGAAAGAAGTCAGTCACAGAGACCACATATTGTATGATTCCATTTATATGAAATGTCCAGAATAGGCAACTCTATAGGCACAGAAAGTAGCTTACTGGCTGCTTAGGGTTGGGAGATAGCAGGAATGAGAGGTAACTGGTATGGGCACAGGATTTCTTTTTTTGGGTGATGAAAATGTTCCATAATTGACTGTGACGATGGCTGCAAAACTCTGAATATACTAAAAACCATTGAATTGTACATATTAAATAGGTGAATTAATTGCATGGTATGTGAATTATACCTCAATAAAGCTGTTACACAGACACACACACTATAAAAAAACTACAAAAAACAGAAAAGAGGATAATAAGGAAATTTTATGAAAAAAATTTGTGTCAATAAGTTTGACAACTTACACGAAATGAACAGATTGTTTGAAAGACACGTATTATCAAAATTACCCAAGAAGAGTGATGAAAAAATTTGGAAATGAGTAATGATAATGGTTGTACAACGTAATGAACATAATTAAAAGTTCCTAGGTGGTGCAAAAGGAGCCTTGGTGGTAGAGTGGTTAAAGTGCTTGGCTGCTAACCAAAAGGTCAGTGGTTTAAACCCACCAGCAGCTCCACGGGAGAAATGTGCGGCAATCTACTTCCGTAAAGGTTACAGCCTTGGAAACCCTATGGGGGCGGTTCTACTCTGTCCTATGGGGTTGCTATGAGGCAGAATTGACTCAACAGCAATGGGTTTCTTTTATTTAAGGTGGAGCAAATGGTTTGCTCTTGACTGCTAATCTACTTGCTGGCAGTTCGAACCCACCCAGCAGTACTGTAGAAGAAAACACCTGGAGAACTGCTTCCATTAAGATTATAGCCTAGAAAACGCTATGGAGCAGTTCTATTCTGTAACACATGGGGTCGCCATGAGTCAGAACTGACTTGGTGGCAACTAAAAACACCAGGGGCACTGAAATGTGCATGTAAGAAAATATGTATTTTTACCACAATAAAAAGTTACTCAAAATGAAATAGAAAAATTGAATAGACTTATTGGAGTCCTGGTGGTGCAGTGGTTAAGAGTTCAGCTGCTAACCAAAAGGTTGGCTGTTCGAACCCACCAGCAGCTCAGAAGGAGAAAGGTGGCAGTTGGCTTCTGTAAAGATTTACAGCCTTGGAAACCCTATGGGCAATTCTACTCTGTCTTACAGGGTCTCTGTGAGTCAGAATTGACTCGGTAACAATGATTTTTTTTTTTTTTAACAGTTAAAGAAATTGAATTCTCATGCAGGGCAAAGATAGCACACATCCATCTGCAGGACTCAAAAATAGTTTAGTCTAGAGGTTAGCAAACGACGGCTGGTGGGCCAAATCTGGTCTGCCACCTGTTTTTGCAAATAAGCTTACTGGAACACAGCCATGCCCATTAGTTTACTATTGTCTGTGGTCCTGGTGGCGCAGTGGTTTAAGCATTTCGCTGTTAACCAAAAGGTCAGCAGTTCAAATCCACCAGCTGCTCCTTGGAAACCCTATGGGGCAGTTCTACCCTGTCCTGTAGGGTTGCTATGAGTCAGAATCGACTTGACAGCAATAGATTTTATTTTTTTTTATTTTTTTGGTTTTTAGGGCTGCTTTGGTGCTACAACAGCAGAACTGAGCAGTTCCCACAGAGTCCGTGTGCTCACAAAGCTGAAAATATTTACTATCTGGCCCTTTACAGAAGAAGCGTGCTGACTCTTGGCTTAGCTAGTACCTGATATTCATTTTCTTTAAGTCCATTCTCTAACACAATGAGATGAATCTACCACTGGGTACAGAATATACATCTCACCTGTTGGAATGAGCAGATACTTTCGGCTACTTGGTCAACATTTGCTTATAAATACAATGCAATGCAGGGATCCTATAGGGATTCATTCCCCACCCCACCCTCATCCCCACACCCCTCCTTCAAAAAAAGAGTTGAGTAGTGTGTTCTGCGGTAGGAAATCGGGTCTATTGATACTAAGAATTCTGATTCTATTTAAGAGAAAAAGAAAGGGGAAAAAATAAAACTCCAGCCTACCAGAAGAAACTTTCAAAACTCCACCTATCCCAACTTGAAGAGCACCCTGTACCAGTTCATGGCAGCCTGCACACAGGCCTCAACTGTTGCTTAAATATTTTTCTGCACTGCCTCATTAATAATAATTGGGGATGAAAACATCGTTTTTTTGAACTTGATACATGATGGTAGCTTAGAATGAACCAACGTGGATGGGTGGAAGGTTCTGATGGGAGTATCTAGTGAGAAAATCTCTCTTTGATATAACTATATGCAGATCTTTGTTTGGAATTTTTTTAAGATGGTAAAAGAAACTATCAAGCCCAGAGTGATTTTTTTTGCAGGAGAGTAAAAAAAGGATGAAATTCTGACGGATGTGGAATAACCACAATAAAAAATATCACCAGGGAAAAATCAGTATGCTCCCAGGATGAGAAACATCATCTCATATGAGACTAGGAGCTGTCAGCAAAGTGATGTGTTCAGAAAATGCTACAATGTTCTTAATCGGCCAGCCCGTGTCAAGGTCCCTGTGTCATTTCTGCTAGGACAGCTCTGGGCCTCTGTCTGCAGCTCAAGACATGCTAAGACTTTCAAATCTTCATGGACCTATACAAAGAAATTCTTCAAGATGATGAAAGTCCCTCTTTCCAATGGAATGGGATGACTCACTTTTGTTTTTTTTTTCCTTAAGGAGCTTTTAATCAGTGACATCTTGCTTAAATCAAGAAAGCGTTGGGTTCAGCCCACACCCTGCAGAAAGAATTCCTAAACAGGAAGTTGATGGAGGCAAATAAGGACTGCACTGTAGTTTTGGGAATGGCCTGTAGAGGGCACTGTTAAAACAGTCTGATGGGAAAAGTGTAAGCAAACTGAACACAGAAGTGGAAAGAAAGGTTTGTTTTATTATAAGCAGAACCAACTCATCCTTCCCAAGTCTGCAGATACGGATCATTTGAAGTATATGGGGTGTTCCAGCCATTTTAAATTCCAAGTTCACATGCCTTGGCTTGGTCTTCAGTTCTCCTGTCAGCTTAGGGTCTCAACTTCTCCTCTTTCCTTGAAGGTGGGAGATATGGCTGTCACCGCTCTCTGTGTGTGGTCAGGGAAAGTGCAGTGTTGTGACATCACAGATACATGTTCCAGCCACAGCACCAGAAGAGAGAAGAGCACACAACAGCCAGCTGGAGGTAACCATACAGAGGTGTCAAATCTGTGCTGGTGACTTGAATATAAATTTACTAAACAAAGTGTCTGAAGCTTTAGGGAAAACTAATAAACCAGGGAAAGCAGGCTCCACATCTCCAGTGTGAGGATTCTTCACCCATAGCCTCTTTGGCTCTGGGCGGTCAAAATCACACTGCATCAAGTTCCTGTGCTCCCGTCTCTTAGGCCTGGGTTCCTCTGGAATGTGCTACACAACACCAGACTTTTAAACATACTGGGATATAGTGGGGTATGTATGTACTGTATGTACAACTGTTTCAGAGTTCGGACCCCTGGGTGGTGCAAAAGGTTAACACACTCAGGTGCTAACCAAAAGGTTGGAGGTTCAAGTTCACCCAGAGGCACCTCAGAAGAAAAGCCTGGTGATCTACTTCCAAAAAATCAGCCATTGAAAACTCTATGATGCATGGCTCTAGTCAGACACATGTGGGGTTGCCATAAGTTGGAACAGACTTGATGGTGACTGGTTGAAAAAAAAGAGGTAGAGAAAGTATCTGCTCTTCAGTCACGTATGATTGTACTTGGTACTTTGCCCTGTATACATGGACACTCAAGAAATACTATGAATGGGCTCAGCTCTGACTTTTTCTTCTTCTTTTTTTTAAACCTGCTATGGTGAAGTGATGAGTGTCCTGAAAGAAAACCTTTTTAGAGCAAGGCTTTAGCCAGCATTGCTCTTTACATCTTTAGAAAAGTTAATCTGCTCCGCCTTTCTAGGTATATCTTCCTAGCTTATCAGAAAGTTTGGCTTGCTGTTTTTAACTTAACAAACACTCTTCAATACTGGCTTTGTACAAAGAACTCAATTAGGTACTGTGAGGTTGCAGAGATGAATAAGACACAGACAAAGCCCTTGAAAACCTTAAACTCAGTGGGGAGAAAAGGCATACAGACTAAGGCGATACAAAGCAGAACAAAATGTGGGCTACAACGCTGGTATAAGAACAGTACTTTAGAAGCATCAGAAAAAACAAAACAAAACAATTAACTCTTACCAGGGAGTGAAGGAGGTGGATTTGAACTGAGCCTTGAAGAATGAATAGCATTTCCTTAGGTGGGGGAAGAGAGAAAGGGCAGTCACAGCTGAAATAAGGACATGGGAACACAGAGCATGCAAAGGGCCAGCAACTGTCCACTCTGACTTGCGTGCTAAGCTCATGGAAGAACATGGGGGTGGAGGGTGACACAGGAAGGTCACGGAGGAACTTGAATGTCGTTAAATTACTGTGCTCACTTCTCTTAGACTTGGGTGCCTCTGGAATGTGCTACATAACACCAGATTTTTTAACACACTAGTAGATAGCTGGAGCGCCAGTGGTACAGTGTTTAAGAGCTCAGCTGCTAACCAAAAGGTCAGCAGTTCAAATCTACCAGCTGTTCCTTGGAAACACTATAGGGCAGTTCTACTCTGTCCTACAGGGTCTCTATGAATCAGAAATGACTTGACGGTATCAGGGTTTGGTTTGGTAGATAGCTAGGCATGTATGTGCAACTATTTCGGGGCTAGGTTCCTGGGGGGCACAAGTTGTCTGCTATTGTCTGCTAACCTAAAGGTTGGTGGTTCAAACCCACCCAGTGGCTCTATCGAAGAAACCAAAAACCAAACCAAACCAAACCAAACCCGTTGCTGTCGAGTCAATTCCGACTCATAGCGACCCATGGAAGAAAGGCCCTGTGAACTGCGTCCATAAAGATTACAGCCAAACAAAACCCTATGGAGCAGTTGTACTCTGT
The DNA here is from genome assembly GCF_000243295.1 of Trichechus manatus latirostris. Taxonomy (NCBI): domain Eukaryota; kingdom Metazoa; phylum Chordata; class Mammalia; order Sirenia; family Trichechidae; genus Trichechus; species Trichechus manatus. Next base: position 25,098,397 of record NW_004443946.1, on the reverse strand, counting down.
AACACATGGGGTCATCAAGAGTTGGAATCGACTCCACCTCAAATGGGTTTGTTCGTTTTATTTCAGGGATAACAGTGGAATATGCTTGAACTCAATAACATAGGGAAAGAAAAGTTGTAAAAATTGGCACCAGTTAGAAGGATCTGGCCATGGCCTAGTCAAGGGAGAGGGAGAGTGTGAGCTGGAGTCTAGGCAGGAGAGAGAGGGAGTAGAGTTGAGAGGCACAGGGGTCATCTGGTGAGAGCAGAAATAGGAGGGAAATTCACCCCAGCTGCTCTTCTCTATCCTTCTCCCTTGAGATTTTGACTGCCCAGATTCTGCCCAACGAAAGAACCTTTTGCATTTGAAAGAACCCAGATTCGAACCTTTCCCCCTTTGCAGCTGCAAAGAATTCAACCCGGCCATGAAGGTTTCACTGGCTAGGAGGGTTGCTTCTAATGAACTAGTGTGAGGATTTGCTAAGACAGGTGCAAATCAAAGGTTTCCTTTATGAGCCTCTAATGAGGACCAATTGCTAATTATGCAGTTTCCTCCACTGCATGCTCAGTGTCCCTCCTGCTTCTGCAGCAACAGAAGCAATACTGATTTATCAGCAACAGTGATGATTCTTCAGATCAACCCGTAAAGGTGTCAACTAGAGGAGGGGGATCCTACGTGCCCAACAACTATTTAAAGTCTGAGACACAATCAAGGGACTTATTCATCAAGGATCAGTTTAAAGGGTCTTCCTAAAGAAAACAAAAATCCTCACAACTGGACCAATAAGCAACATCATGATAAACAGAGAAAAGACTAAAGTTGTCAAGGACTTCATTTTACTTGGATCCACAATCAACACCCACAGAAGCAGCAGTCAAGAAATCAAATGATGCGTTGCATTGGGCAAATCTGCTGCAAAAGACCTCTTTACAGTGTTAAAAAGCAAAGAAGTCACTTTAAGGACTAAAGTGCACCGGACCCAAGCCATGGTGTTTTCATTCGCTTCGTATGCATGCGAAAGCTGGATAATGAATAAGGAAGACCAAAGAAGAATCGATGCCTTTGAATTATGGGGTTGGTGAAGAATATTGAAAATACCATGGACTGCCAAAAGAACGAACAAATCTGCCTTGGAAGAAGTACAGCCAGAATGCTCCTTAGAAGCGAGGACGGTGAGACTTTGTCTCACATACTTTGGACATGTTATCAGGAGGGATCAGTCCCTGGAGAAGGACATCATGCTTTGTAAAGTGGAGGGTCACTGAAAAAGAGGAAGACCCTCAATGAGATCGACTGACAGTGGCTGCAACAATGGGCTCAAGTATAACAACAATTGTGAGGATGGCATAGGACCAGGCAGTGTTTCGTTCTGTTGTATATAGGGTCACCATGAGTCCGAACCGACTCAACAGCACCTAAAAACAACAACAATACCTTACACTGTAGCTATAGAGAGGAATCATGTTCCTGGGGTGCAAACAGTCAACACGCTCAGCTGCTCACCGAAAGGATGGAGGCTTGAGTCCATCCAGAGATGCCTCAGAAGAAACACCTGGTGATTTACTTTTAAAAAATCAGCCACTGAAAACCCTATGGAGCAGTTCTATTCTGACACACGTAGGGTTGCCATGAGTCAGAATCGACTTCTATGGAAAGGCATAGAGCTGAGGAAGTAAGAGAACCTACAGAAGGAAACATTGTCACCCACTAGGTTTGAAGCGAATGAGGGAATTCTGGGTAAAAGTAACTCGGGAATCGGGGAGGGCAAAATAACAACTGCCTGGAAAGCTGTGGCCAAGTAAAGGGGGTGATATGGGAACAACGTCATCTATTTGAGAAGGAACCCAGACGGGAAGTAGGATTTCTGCAGTATATTGGATATAATGCTTGGCCTCTGAGATCATTCCAACATTTGCCTTGATGCTGCTACAGAATTCTTCACACGGAATCACTTCTCCTATTTTCTCATTTCATTTTATGTGAGATTGATCTTCCTAGGATTTCTCATTCATTCCCTTTTTCTTATTTGTGTGTGACTTCCCACACCAAAATGAACTTTCATTCCTTTTGAATGAAAAGTTCTATTTGGCTTGATGATAAAGGATAAGCACGTTTTAAATATCAATTTTCTTTTCTTTTTTATCCAGTCTGAGGAGTGACAGTAGAAACAACAGTTCTGACAAGGAGCAACCAATAACTTTCAGCAAATCCATCAATTAGGGTCATGTTTACACTTCTTGTCGTCAACCAAACATCCGCCTGAATTAGTTTTCTTAGTATATAAAATCATAACCATCTGTCGATATGAGATAATGTACTCTACTTAAGTCTTATAAGTGTGTGCGAACTGCGGGCTTATATTTTCTGTCAGAAGAGGGATTTGGCTGTATAAAGAGTGCTGGGTGTGGAACTGGAGGGCCTGGGTTGAGTCTCACCTTTGACAGGGGCAGTAGAGTGGTCTCGGGCAAGTAACCTCCATTTCAGCATTTGTAAATGGGAAATACTATCTTCCAGGAAGAAAGTGAATATAACTTCTATGATATTGGGCATTGAGTGATTAAATAATAATGTCCTGAGGAGTTTTGCTGAGGAGATACTTAGCTGTGTTTCTCAGGAAGTAGCCTGGCATTCATGCTTCTGTGAAGTGGGCAATTCATCAACAGATTGGGTTCTAAGCACTGAGGGATTCTTCCAACAAATTTTCAACATCAGAGCAAAAAAAAGGAGGGGGAAAGAAAAAACAACACAAAAAGTGCTGGCCCCATAGAGAGAACATGGGAGCCAAAGAAAATAGAGAGGGAAAACATGCAGGTTAAAGAGATAGATTTGGACGGTCTCTGGCCTCAGCCACCACTCTGTAGATGAAGCAGGTGAGAAGCAATTACCAGACAGTAAAGGAGATGCAGAGTCCCTGGGTGGTGCAAATGGTTCATGTGTTCAGCTGCTAATGAAAGGTTGGTGGTTCAAGTCCATCCAAAGGCACCTTGATATAAAGACCTGCTTATCTACTTCCAAAAAACCAGCCTTTGAAAACCCCATGGAGCACAGTTCTACTCTGACACACATGGGGTTGCTGTGAGCGAGAGTCACTCAACAGTAACTGGTGAAAAGGAGATACAAAGAAAGGGGATCCATGTGGTAGGGAGAGTTTGAGGACCGATATCAGAAAACACTGGACAATCTTTTCCAGTTTCTTGTGATATAATTAATCCTCATTTCAGAATGTGGGTTCAGTCACTCTACAGAGCCCTTTGCCATCTTCATAGCATTACAATTTCAAGGACTCCTGTAGACATTCGCAAAGCCCTGGTGGCACAATAGTTAAGCTCTCAACTTCTAACCAAAAGGTTGGCAATTCGAACCCACCAGCCACTCTTCGGGAGAAAAGATCTGGCAATCTGTTCCTGGAAATATTACAGCCTCAGAAACTCTATGGGGCTGTTCTACTCCATCCTATAGGGTCGACCTGAGTAAGAAATGACTCAATGGCACACAATAATAACAACAACACAGGCCAAGTAGACCTTATCTAAGTCTTATAATCAAGATTCAGATACCCTGGCAGGGTGAGAAATCCATCACAAAAGCACACTGATGACCGTCCCCTCCTTTAAGAAGCTCCCCCGTGCCCGCCCCGCACCTCCCCAGCTGGTACTCTTGCCCAGGCTTCTTGAAACTCTCAGCCTTCTGAAATGTCTGACCTTCTTTCCTTCAGGCCTCACTCCTCACTTCATTCTCTAAATCTCCTCAGCCAGCAATCCTCAGGCACCCACCTCTATATGCTAGACTTGCCTCTTCAGGTCAACATACAATCCAGTCTTCCCCAGATGATGACCTTGGCTTCTTCCTAGCCTGCAATTTCATCTTTACATTTTGGCTTGGCAGACTCTTGAAGAATTCTGGATTATTTTTCCATCCCAGCCAGACCAATATGACCTTCTTCCACGCTTATTACCCCTGGAGTCATCCCCCTGCCAATCTGTCCTAGTATGGGAGGCTGTACCTGAACAAATATAAAGTCTATTTCCAGTAGTGGATCTCTTTCATTCAATAGTATTATAAAATGAATTTCAATATTATAGTATTGCTTAAGAAACCAAGACACAGAACAATGAGAAGAGCTCTTAAAAATAAGAATTGGGTTTTCCAGTACCTTCTGAGGGACAATTCTTAACTTATGAAATTATGTTGTTGCTATTATTAGGTGCTGTTGAGTCAGTTCTGACTCATAGTGACCCTATAATGTACAACAGAACGAAACACTGCCCATCCCTGTGCCATCCTCACAATCGTTGCTGTGTTTGAACCCACAGTTACAGTCATTGTGTCAATCCATCTCATTGAGGGTCTTCCTCTTTTTCACTGACCCTCTACTTTTCCAAGCATGATGTCCTTCTTCAGGGACTGTTTCCTCCTGATAACATGTCCAAAGTACGTGAGATGAAGGCTTGCCATCCTTGTTTCCAAGTAGCACTCTGGCTGTATTTCTTCCAAGACAGATTTGTTCATTCTTTTGGCAGTCCATGGTATATTCAATATTCTTCTCCAACACCATAATTCAAAGGCATCAGTTCTTTTTTGGTCTTCCTTATTTATTGTCCAGCTTTCGTATGCATATGAGGTGAATGAAAATATCATGGCTTAGATTAGGTGCACCTTAGTCCTCAAAGTGACTTCTTTGCTTTTGAACACTTTAAAGTGGTCTTCTGCAGCAGATTTGCCCAATGCAATGCATTGTTTGATTTCTTGACTGCTGCTTCCTTGGCCGTTGATTGTGGATCCAAGTTATCAGCAGGGACCAGTCCCTGGAGAAAGACATCATGCTCGATAAAGTAGTGGGTCAGTGAAAAAGAGGAAGACCCTCAATGAGATAGACTGACACAGTGGCTGCAACAATGGGTTCAAACATAGTAATGATTGTGAGGATGGCACAAGACTGGGCAATGTTTCGTTCTATTGTACATAGGGTCGCTATGAGTCAGAACTGACTCAGTGGCACCTAACCAACACCACCACCACCCAGCTAAAGAGAAATTTGGGCTAATGTCTTAACCCAGAGGTAACAGAGGCACCCCTATGGGGCAGAACAGGTGGCTACTGCTGCCTATGTGTTTCCAGCCTGTCTCCAAAACCCTCTCCTACTAGCATGCTAAACCAAAAACCTGTTGCTGTACAGTTGATTCTCATGGTGACTCCATGTGTTACAGAGTAGAACTGCTCCATAGGGTTTTCTTGGCTATAATCTTTATGGAAGTAGATTGCCAGGCCTTTCTTCCATGGCACTGCTGGGTGGGTTAGAACCACCAACCTTCAGATTAGTAGCCGAACTCAACCTGTTTGCACCACCTATGGACCTTACTGACATGCTATAGACTTGGAAATCCCAACTGTCTTACAGTTACCTGTTAAGGCCCTTCTGACAATTGGGACATTTCAAATGGTTTAAGAAATTCTGTTACCTAAAAAGGGTAACTATCTATCATAGTGACCAGAAAACTAATTGATGCTAATCTAGTGGTAACCAGTCACCAAGATGTGGAAAGGTCAACTATGTTGAGAGAAGTGACAAACAAGGGACCATACTGTCATCACATCCATCTCTTGTGGCTGCTACAACTTAAGGGTCCTGTACCCCCTGATGCACCCTGCCAGGATCCTATCAGGCTCTTTACTGTGACTAATGTTCCAAAGGTTCCCTGTTTTTTCCTCATCTTGTCCATCCCAAGGCTGGCATGAGTGAATGATCCAGTGCACAGTAATCTTTAAAAAGAGCTAAAAGTCCAGAAGTGCTCTAGAGGTGATGATAGTTTTATAGCAGCTACAGTGACTTTTTTTTATAAACACTAATGAGATTGTGTTACTCCTGCTTAAAATCTTCCAATGACTTTTCCTTATGCTTTGTGTAAGATTCCAGTGCCTCACCGTGGGCTGGAAGGCCCTGCAGGATCTAGCCCCTGTGTAACCTTGCAGATACATGGGTTACACGTCTCACTTACTTACTAACCTCCAGCCACACTGGGTTCATTACGTTGCTGAGCACACCAAGCTCATATTCCTGCCTTAGTGCTTTTGCACTCGAGTTCCCTCTTCTAGAATGTGCTGCCTCCAGATTTCCACATACTTGCCTCCTTCTCATTACTTAGGCTGCATCTCAGAAGTCACCTCCTCACAGAGGAGGAGGTGACCAACCACTCTAAAGTTACCTCCTCCCCCAGGCACTGAATCCCACCACCCCCTTTTATTTTCTTCAAAGCATCTATCACTGTTATTTTGTCATTCATTCATTCATTTGCTTTTATCAGTTTCTTCTCACTACAATGTAACCTCCATGAAAACAGGAATATTCTCTCTCTCTCTTCATTCTTATGTCCCCAGTACCTGGACTAATGCATGGCATATACAGTTGATTCCTGTTATTCACTGTAGTTATATTCTATAAAGTCTCCTGAACAGTGAATTAGTGAATTAGGAACCATTGCTCCTACGGGAAATACAGGGTTAGGTTCCTGCAAGCCTCTGGTCACAAGATGTTTGTCAACCAGTCCATCCATAACCTTTGTTTTATGTCTGTTTCTATTTAAAAACACCTTATTGAACATGCATTGTTGGTTCCTTAACATCGAACTCATGGCCAATAGCACTACAACTTACGTCCGAACAAAACTTAACTATGACACGTATTTTCTCTGTAAGGCACGTCACAGCCTTCTTGCACTTAGGAACACTACACAGCAGGTCGGTACTCTGCTTGGGGGCCGTTTTAAACAGCAAAATCACCAACAAAAAGCACAACACACACACATACTTACCTCCTAGTGGGAAATGAAATTCCTTTATAAAATGATGGTTATATTAAAACAATCATCAAATCATGCAAAACATTGTTGGCATGCATCACCTACCTTAACTACTGTGTTATCTCCTAAGCAGTACATATTTCCAGTGCAGCAGGCAATAGCGTCTCTCTCGTCAATGTCTACAGGATAATGGACGAGTCTAGGCAAAGTGGAGTCAGCTAAGTCTGTTCTTGGCATTCTTTCTATATTGTCTTCTCATCTTTCCCCCAAAAACCCATCACCATGAGCCCGAGAGTCAACATTCCATCCCTCTCCTCTTTTCTATCAAAACTAAAATGTTTCTGGACAAGATGTGCCATCACCTTGTCATACCTACAGGTATCACTGAATGGTACTCAGAGATTCTTAATACATGTTCATATGTTAAAAGCAACACCAACTGACTTTCAAATGCTGAAATAGTCTGAAAGCCCCTCCCTTGGGCCCCCATGTACACCTAAAGGCTGGCACTGACATTTTCTTTTCTCTCGCTGCCTCACCCTCCTACCAAAGGTCAATGTTAGCTCTCCTTTACTTTTAAGGATCTGGCTAAAGCGGGACCATACAGCTGGGATGTTAGGGAGAGGGGGTGTTGGACAGGGGACAGATTGAAGAAACAAACAATGGACACTTGAGTTTGCAGGTGGGGGGCTGGAAATGTGGATGACTGCACACAGTACAAGGAAGAACCAGACCGTTAGATGCACCTGCCACCTTAAACACACCAGAGAGAGTCTCAGTTCCTGCTCTGGAAAACCTTCAACTTTGCCAACTATAGTGTTGAGAGGAAGTTGATTCTGGAACACTCAGAGACGTTGTTGTGAAGACTGTTGTTGTGAGGACTGTCAATTGAGACAACACATGGCCTGAGTTTGCCAGTATTAAGGTTGCTGAGTGGCTATAACTACCATCCATTTATAGTGCCTGTATTAGTTTTGTAGAGCTGGGTAACAAATTGCCACAAATTTAGTGGCTTAAAACAACACCCATGAAGTAGCTCACAGTTCTGTAGGCTAGAAGTCTGTCATGGCATTGCTGGGTTCTTTGCTCAGGGTATCACAGGGCTGAAATCAAGGTGGTTGCTGAGCTGAGTTCTCATCTGGAGGCTCTGGGGAAAAATCTGCTTTCCAGCTCATTCTCGTTATTGACAGAATTTGGTTCCTTAGAGTTGTAGGACGAAGGTCCATATTTCCTTGCAGAGGCTTTTTTATGGCGTGGCATGGGAAGGAATGTCCTCCTTCCTCAGATGTCTAGAACGATCTGGGCAGTGCCACCAACTGTGTGGACTCTCCTAGTCCAACATTAGTAGTTTCATAGTGAGGAAACATGGCCATTCAGTAGCAATCAATGGCTCCAAATGGCTCTACAAACTTGAGCAGGCACTATCTGCCCCTTTGTAACTAGGTACATTTCCACGTACACTGCTGATGAATTCCACTTCTATTTGCCTATGCTAAGGTCAAGAATGCCATTTCTGCACCAGTCCCCCACAGCTTCCCCAAATGGGTGTATCTCCATAAACCTGCCATACTTTATGTTTTCAGGTCTGCCTGCAGCCACCCAAAGCTATTCTTTGAGCAACTACACAGGTGACATTTCCTAGGTGTTCTTCAGACTTGCTCTGGGTGATAAAGTTTACTGCAAGGGATTATAATCCCTTCAGGCATTAGAAGCCACCAAGGGAAACGAATGCCTTCATAAGGCAGGAATGTTTATCAGCTGCTGGTAACCATACTTCATCTCCTCTTTTATTACTTTAAACCTTAATAGGGTCCTTGCACTATTCAACAGCTTATCATTGCCAGTGGCAGCATCTTCTTTTCTTGTGTATATACCACTTGTTGTCACTGTTGTCTACACTCATGCTGTGTTAGCTGTTGACCCAATTTAATGCCTAGCTGGAAACTTACCTCCCAGTTGTGATTAAAGGAAAAAGAGAGAGAGGAGAGATGATCCAGTTACTTGAATATGTATCACTCTTTGATTAAAGGAAAAAAGGTAGTAAGGTTGTCTAATGACCCACATATATATTCTTTCTTTTCAGGCCCAGGTTCCTTATCTATAATGCGAGCTTTGAAAACCTGAATCAACCTTCTCAAGTCACTCTAGAATGTCACTTTCAATTATATGTGACCTCATACATCTCCAAGCGGATTTTCATAAAGCCATCTTTCAATTGCAGAGTCACAAATTTTATCTCTAATTCACCTAATCCACCGGCACTAGTCTTTCAGCATAAGTTCCAATTTAGGAAAAACAACAAAACAACAAAACTGGGGCTGGACACTGCATTACAGTCATCAGGGGTAGGAGATGGTGGAGCTGGGCCCAGGATGGATATCGAAGGGAGACAGGCACAGCTGCATATTGAACAACAGTTTGTACATTATTCGAGGATTTTGAGGCTGGAATGATGGCACTACATTTCCAATAGGCCAGCCTTTCTCTGTTATCAGTACATTCCCCAGCAGAGAGTTGTGGAGAGCCAGAAACTGAAAGAGGACGGGAGAACATCTAATGCACTATTCATTTCACAGAGGAGGAAATGGAGACCCAAAGATGTTCAATGACTTGCTTACAGTCACTTAGCAGTTTGTTTACAGAAGAGAAACGAAAATCCAAATCTCTTGATTACCATGCATAAAATATTCTGTCCATTCTTTTTGAGCAACCTCAACTGCTTTGGATATGGCGGATGTGAGGTCACTTTTGGCAAAGGCCAGGTAACTCTTCTCTCTCCTGAGCCCAGAGTGCATATTCCTGGACCTTATTCAATGGATCAAAATCAGTGGTTCTGGAAATTGGATGAGAGTTTGTGATAGGCAGAATAATACCCCCCCCAAAAGATGTACACGTCCTAATACAAGGAACCTGTGAATATGTTAAGTTGCGTGGCAAAGATGAATGAAGGTTGCAGATAGAATTATGGTTGCTAATCAGCTGACTTTAAAATAGAGAGATTATCCTGGATTAATCAGGAGGAGGCTTTGTAATCATAAGAGTCCTTAAAAGTAGAAAAGGGAGGCAGAAGAGTCAGTGTCAGAGAGAAGTAGTGTGAGGAAGCTTGTAGGCTGGGCCAGCCCTTGTTGGCTTCGAAAATGGAAGGAGGACACGGACCAAGGAATGTGGCAGCCTCTAGAAGCTGGAAAAGGCAAGGAAACAGGTTCTCCCCTAGAGCCTCCAGAAAGAAAACATAGTCCTGCCAACACCTTGATTTCAGCCCAGTGAGATCCCTGTCATGCTGCTAACCTACAGAACTATAAGATTATAAATGTGTGTTGCTTTCAGTCACTAAGTTTGTGGTAATTTGTTACTGCAGCCACAGAAAACTCATACAAAATTGGAATGGCTCCATGCAAATTCATCACACTTTAGGTGGTAACATCGAAGTGCTGTGCTCTTATGTGGAAGCCATGGCTCACCAGTCTCCCTCTGACTCTTTCTGACTGTTGTACAGGTATGAACTCAGTCAGGTCTACAACTGGTGAAATGGGAGTAAGTACAATGGTTTCTCTCTTTCGACAGCACAATCTCTCCTTCTAGTGACCTCCTGCACACATCACTGATACTACTTCTCTAGCACTGCTAGTAGCCTGAATGAAAGATGTGGGTTTTTCAACCACAACTTATCTTTTTAACTCCATCAACTAACAGGATCCCTGGTATACAGTAGGTAGTTGATAAACGTTTGTGGAACTGAACTACATGCCTAAAGAGAAAGCTTCATGTTGTTTTGCAGTTCTCACAGAAACATGTACACAACACGTAAATAAAAGAAAGGAATTCTACCTAAATTTTGGTCCATTAAAGAGTTCATTGTGTCAGAATTAGGGTTGGGGTAAGGTATACATGCATGAAAGGCAGAAAATCGTGGCCTTTAATGCATTACCAAGCTCTTTAAGGACTCATTTTCCCCAAATGCCCAACAACAAATGAAGATGCATTTTAAGGCCTGGTTGACAGGCAGTGTTGGAAGCCCAAACTATTGTTGCTACAGTGGAACAGCTTGTCACAGCAGCCTAATTTATTCTCTTTCTCTGAAAGCCTGGCACAAGATCTGCAACTCAAACTGCTTTTGTTTAAGACTGAACTAATGCCGCCAACCAAGCCAAAACGTATAGTCACCGCACGAGTCTGGCTGCATGTTAATTGGGGTGGTGTCCTCAGGTGACATCCGAAAGGGTGGATGGTTGACAATGAGCAACGCATCACAGTCTTTGCCAGTTGTCCTCTCTCCCACCCGTTCCCAATGGCAGTTGCTGGGATTAGGCCATTTCATTTCCCCTCTCTCTTTATTTTCTGCCTGTCCTAGAGGATTTCATTTGTTCTGGCTGTCACCCACAGTCTCATTCTTTTCCACGGACCAACACTGTGGGCATGAGCCTCATTTTAGAAGATGCCCAAATGCCAGAAAAGTTGCACATGAGTGGAATTCTTGCAAACAAGAGCATGTTGAATGCAAAGAGGAGCATGTGGCATGCAGGAGCCTGGTCTAAATAGTCCTCATTTTTAAGACCTCTTCTACTAGCACCTCCTCCAGGGAACTGCTCAGATTTCTCCCAAATGGTTCTCCTTGCACAGTACTTACTTCACTTGCTCCTCTTTTGGCACATCTCATATGCTGCTTTAATTCTAGCTTTTTGTTTTCTCTGTCTTCCAAAATGTAAACTTCCCAAAGGCAGGATATACTCCCTTTTTTATCCTCTAATTTCCCTGAAGAACAATTTACACAGTAGGAACTAAGCCTACATTTAAAATCTATGCCGCACTTCAATGGGATAAAGTGTGTGTGTGTGTGTGTGTGTGTGTGTGTGTGTGTGTGTGTGTCTGTCTGTATGTAGAAAGAGACAGAGAGAGAAGAGACACTCTTTAATAAGTATTTTCTCTATAAAATTAAGGAAGTGCCCCTTTGGAGGGAGAAAATATTCTGTCCTTTAACACTATTTATAAAATCATATATTAAAATCAAGTGCATTGTTCAAAATCTCATGAACGGAAACCAGCCAAGTCATATGAAAATATGATAACAGTAATATTAAAACAGATCTGCCCTGAGTTTCTTACTGTGAAAAATCTCAAGCAGCAGGATACAATCACTGGAGGGCAATCCAGATTTAAATCATTTTTCAACGTCTTGAATACTTTAATCTCTTTGAGGCTGTGGTTTTAGGACACTGAAGGTTTCCTTTTCCATGTATACTAATCTTCTGTACTAAAAATAGCCTAGCCTCCCAATGATGATCAAACCAAGTTGGTCCCAAACCTATGCATGAATTTGAACACTCATCCCTTCATTTAGGACGTCTTTTGAACTGGGAACCTTACAGCAATCCACAGAATCCTATGATTTCCAATATTAAGACCTCCAAAATAGTTCTAATACTTCTCAGTAGTCTAGAATGTTGATCCCTGTGTAAAGTTTACTAGACAAGGGCATCTATAGATGAGGGTGATGATGGACAAACCCAGTGGAGCCCTATGTGCACAGGAATGTAGTGGCCTCTGATGTCGACAACAGGAATTAAAAAAAATTTTTTTTTTTACAGTGGTAAATATATCTGTAACAAAGCATTTGCCATTTCAACATTCTTCACCTGTACAATTTAGTCAGATTAATTCTGTTTATCATGTTGTCCAGCCATCACCATTACTCCAGCAACAGTAACTATTCTCCCAGAATTACATTATCAAATAACAGACTTCAAACTAAGAGAAGGATCAGGGCTCAATGCCATTTTGTCTTCAGCTGGGTCAATAACACATACGGACATTCAACTGAGTACAGAGCATCATACCTAGGACTGTGAGGGGATATAACCCCATTGCCGTCGAGTCAATTCTGACTCATAGCGACCCTGTAGGGCAGAGTAGAACTGCCTCATAGGGTTTCCAAGGCTGTAATCTTTACGGAAGCAGACTGCCACATCTTTCTCCTGTGGAGCAGCTGGTGAGTTTGAACCACAGACCTTTTGGTTAGCAGCTGAGTGCTTAACCACTGTGCCACCAGGGCTCCGTGTAGGAATATGTCTAAGTAAAAAAGAACTTAGTTCTGGTCTTCAGAGAGCTTAAGCCTTCTATACATTCAGAAGCAGGCAACACAAACTAAGCAACAGGTCATTTTATTTGTTAACTCAGTGGACCAGAGGATAGAAATTTGGTTGTGGAAAGAATAGCAATGATTGTCGATCAACATCCTTATTTTACAGACAGAAAAGCTGAAGACCAAAGAGATGACGTTCATAGCCCAAGCACATATATCTGTGAAGCCTGTCCTCTGGGGCACAGAAACTATTCTGTATCACGAAACTTTGGCAATCATAGAATATCAAAGTCCAAATGGATCTTAGAAACCAGGGGCTAGCTTCCTCCCCTATACATACATTCTTCAGCTATTTTCTGAAATGAGCTGCTCCCTATTAGCGTAATCATATAAAAATGAACCAGCAGCAAGGCAGGGATCTGGAAAGAGCAGAGAAGCTTGGGTTTCAAGCCTTAAGATTGACTCATTCATTCATGCACTCACTAAAGTTTATTGAGTATTTACTATATGCCAGGTACAGTTAGAGGTACTGGGGACCCTGTGCTGAATAACAGATAGAAGTCATGCCCTCACGCAGCTTACATTTCAACAGAAGGAGACCGACAATAAACAAATACTTGAATAAACTATGCAGATGACAAGTAGGGCTACAGGGAAAAAGAAAGCAGGTAAATGGAATAAAGAACCTTGGACATGGAGAAAGAGGGTGAAATGAGGAAGGCAGTGAAAGCAGGAAACCATGTAGTTGTCAGGACAAGAGTGTTACAGGCAGAGGGAGTAGCAAACGCCAAGGTCCTGACTATTCAAGAGATAGTAAGGAAGCCAGTGGCTGAAATGGAGAGCAAGTATGGGCAGTAATATAAGGCCAGAGAGAGAATGGAGGTTAGGAGGCTGAAAGTAGCCCCTATAATGATTTCCACTTTTATTCTAAATGAATAGGACTTCCTAGTGTCATAGATTAAATTGTGTCCCCCCAAAATATCTGTCCACTTGGCTAGGCCATGATTCCCAGTATTGTCTGATTGTCCACCATTCTGTCATCTGATGTAATTTTCCCATATGTAGTAAATTCTACCTCTATGATGTTAATGAGGCAGGATTAGAGGCAGTCATATTAATGAGGCAGGACTCAATCTATAAGATTAGGTTGTGTCTTAAATCAATCTCTTTTGAGATATAAAAGAGAGAAGCAAGCAGAGAGATAGGGGACCTCATACCACCAAGAAAGCAGTGCTGGGAGCAGAGCGCATCGTTTGGACCTGGGGTTTCTGCGCAGAGAAGCTCTGAGACCAAGAGAAGATTGATGACAAGGATCTTTCTCCAAAGTTGACAGAGAGACAGCCTTCCCCTGAAGCTGGCGCCCTGAATTTGGACTTGCAGCCTACTAGACTGTGAGAGAATAAACTTCTGTTTGTTAAAGCCATTGACTTGTGGTATTTTTGTTATAGCAGCACTAGATGACTAAGACACCCAGTGAACAGTGTTTCAGGAAAAGACAACTTTCAGTGCAGTCAGTGAGACAGAGGCACAATATGCTGACTACGCTATCTAATTTTAATCTGGATTTTTAGACTAACAGCTATGTTTTTTGAGAAAAACATGTTTTTCCTTGGTGGTCAAAACCAGGATGTGAAACCATATGCCCCGAGGGATCTTATCCAAGTGACCATCTGCACCCCTCAAAATACTCATACTCAGGAAGAGTGCTGTGTGGGTGCTGTTGCCAATAAGATATTTTTGCAAGGCAGACCAGGAAACTACATGTAAGCATCTTGTGACCTTGATGTAAGCATCCTGTGAAACTATCTGTAATCACTAACGATACTATTAATAATCAGTAACCAATCAGACTGTGATTATTACACTAGTCATTGATTTTCTAGTAATTGCCCTCCCTGTGGTTTGGTTCCTCTTTTTACTCCATAAGAATACCTGTACCCCAAAAATTTTCTGGGACTACCTGGTTCCATTTTCAATGGGCTACCTATTTCCCCAATTGCAATTGTTTTAAACCCTTAATAAACCTCTCTGTTTTAGGTTGAAATGGTGTTCAAGTTTTTCTCTACAACAACAGGAAACCATTCAAGGGTTTGGGCAGAGGTGTGTCCTGACCTAGCTTATCTGCCTGCTGTGTTGAGAATCAATTTTAAGGGACTGAGGGCACAAGTAGGAGGATATCACTATAGTCCAGGAGGGAGATGACAGTGGCTTGGACCAGGGTGGGAGTGACAGAGATGACAGATTCTGAATGTATTTGAAAAGTGAAGCCAGCAAGGATTTCCTGTTGGATTAGAAGTAGGATGCAAGAGAAATACAGGAGATATAGAATGACACCAACGTTTTTGCATGAGGATCTGGAAAGACTTACTGACATTTACAGAAATGGAGGAGGTTGAAGGAGAAAGATCAGATCTACTTACCAGCTGTGCATCATTGGGCAAGTCGCTTAACTTCTCTGAACCTCAATTTCCTCTTATGGATTTAGTGTCTATTCACTTTCCAGTCTACCCAGATGTGCCTTGAAAGAAAGGCCTGGTGATCTACTTCCAAAACATCAACTACTGAAAACCCTATGGAGTGCAGTTCTACTCTGACACACGGGAAGTTGCCATGAGTTGGAATCAGCTTGACAAAAACTGTTGTTGATTTACTTTACGGAATTGTTATAATATTCAGCCAGGATAAGGAGGCATATTTCCTAGTATAAAACATGTAAAACTGAAGGTTGTTAGAGTTTTGTGGAGAGGCATCCTGCCACAGCTGTTCTGCTTTCCTACCTCCCCTCTCCCAACCATCCTTCCTCACCTAAGATCTTTCGCTCTGTGAGTTAAGGGTAAATGAGTCACCCTTGCCAACTCTATTAGAAGTCACGAGTAACTGACAGTAACTGGTGAATGAAATCCTATTTCAGGAGAGAGTGACTGGAAAATCACATGCCGCCTAGTCAGTGCTAAGCACACCGATGCCGGCTTTCTTGTGGATTTGTAATGGAGAGTGGGCGGAAGTAAGAAAAAGGATTTGTAATGGAGAGTGGGCGGAAGTAAGAAAAAAATCACGTCGTGTGCTATTCCATTCCCTCAGGTAGAAACACCACCCATGAGAAAAATTTCATTGCCTATCAAACTGTGGGGGAAGGTGTTTCAGAACTGCTATGGAATTTAAAAGAAAAATAACAGCATGGAAGAGAGAAAGAAGAGAAAAGAAAAGCTCCCAATACCATACCTTAGGGGGTAAAAAACACACATTCAAATACCAGCTTGTCATTCCCGTGTTAGCAAGAGAGGGCCTCCCAAGGGACCCCAGGTGTTCCATCCAGAAAGGCAAGCTCACCTGGAACTGGAATGCGCTATTTCAAATGAATGTCTTCTATGATGTTCCAGATACAAGAATAATAGTCTACGAGACAAGCTTAAATGGCAGCACATTTCAATAAATAAAAAAATACTTTAAAAACCTTTTGTAGAATAATCGGGGGAGGGGAGCTAAGTCGAATCCTGATGAATTTTAGAAGGCACTGTACGTGTGTATAAGTATGCTTGAGTGTGTGAATATATATGTGTTGCTGTATCATCAGTGGCTCTGGATGATCATATTCTATGCTTCAGGGTAGAATTTAATTGGCTATGGGGACAAAAATTCTTTTTTTTTTTTGCTTATATTAAGAATCACTAATATACAGTGGGCTGAATTAATAGAAGAAACACTGGTGGCACAGTGGTTAAAAGGTCAGCAGTTTGAATCCACCAGCCGCTCCTTGGAAACTCTATGGGGCAGTTCTACTCTGTCCTATAGGGTCGCTATGAGTCGTAATCGACTTGATGGCAATGTGCTTTTGGGTTTGGAGTTAATGGAAAGAAGGGAATCGACTATTAGGAATATCCTAACAGAAATCTTTCATTTTTCTCCCAAATTGAAGTAATTATTTTCTTCTCTGGCCTTTAGTAAGTCATTTGCTCCTGTAAAGTTAGAATATATAAAACATGTTTTTGTCGCTTTCTCGTAATGTTTCTTGTCTTTCCCCCATGTCTCATCAGCACCCAATCACAAGCTATACTTCCTGTTCTCCTGGCATAGAGTTTTAGCCTTGTAGGTATATTGATACATGTAAGCTCGGCTTATGAAAATTTTTTTGTTGTTATAACTACCTACTGGAATATTTTTATAAAAAATAATAAACTTCTGGAATACTGCAGAAAAATTTTCTAGACAGTCATTTTGGTGTCACTCCTTCTGACAGTGTCACCAGTGTGATTCACACCCTGGCACTCCCCACTAGTGACATCATTGAGTCTGGTAGATCTTTGCTATACCCCCCATTGAAAGGCAGAGTCTAAGTTCCCTTTCCTTGAAACAGGGAGGACTGTGTAACTGCTTGACCATTAGAATATGGAGGAAGTGACTCCGGGCCCAAGCTTAAGAGACTGACAGCTTCCACTTCTTTTCTCTTGAAATGCTCACATTGGGGGAAGTAAGCTGCCACATCTTGAGAAGTTTAACTGGAAGCATACCTCATTTTATCATGCTTTGCTTTATTGCACCTTACAGATACTGTTTTTTTTTCACAGACTGAAGGTTTGTGGCAACCCTGTGTCGAGCAAGTCTATCGGCACCATTTTTTCCAACAGCATGTGCTCACTTTGTGTTTGTGTGTCACATTTTGGTAATTCTTGCAACATTTCAAACTTTTTCATTATTATTATATCGGCTATGGTGATCTGTGATCAGTGATCTTTGATGTCACTATTGTAATTGTTTTGGGTTGCCACGAACCATGCCTATAGAAGACAACAAACTTAACTGATAAACATGTGTGTTCTGACTGCTCCACTGACTGGCCGTTCTCCCATCTCTCTCCCTCTCCTCAGGCCTCCCTATTCCCTAAGACACGACAATATTGAAATTAGGCCAATTAATAACAATGGTCTCTAAGTGTTCAAGTGAAAGGAACAGTCACACGTCTCTCACTTTAAATCAAAGGCTAGAAATAATAAACTTTAGTGAGGAAGACATGCCAGAAGCTGAGATAGGCCAAAAACTAGGCCTGTTGCACCAAATAGTTAGCCAAGTTGTGAATGCAAAGGAAAAGTTCTTGAAGGAAATTAAAAGTGCTACTCCAGTAAATACATGAATGATAAGAAAGCAAAACATATTGCTGGTTATGGAGAAAGTTTTAGTGGTCTGGACAGAAGATTAAACCAGCCATAACGTTCCCTTAAGTCAAGGCCTAATCCAGAACAAAGCCCTAACTCTCTTTAATTCTATGAAGGCTGAAATAGATGAGGAAGCAGCAGAAGAAAAGTTTGAAGCTAGCAGAGGTTGGTTCATAAGGTGTAAGGAAAGAAGCCGTCTCCATAACATAAAAGTGCAAGGTGAAGCAGCAAGTGCTGATGTAGAAGCTGCAGCAAGTTATCCAGAAGATCTAGCTAATATAACTGATGAAGGTGGCTACACTAAACAGATTTTCAATGCAGACAAAGCAGCCTTATATTGGAAGAAGATGCCATCTATGACTTTCACAGCTAGAGAGAAGTCAAAGCCTGACTTCAAAGATTTAAAGGACAGGCTGATTCTCTCGTTATGGGCTAATGCAGCTGGAGACTTTAAGTTGAAGCCAATGCTCATCTACCATTCTGAAAATCCTAAAGCCCTCAAGAATTATGCTAAATCTTCTCTGCCTGTGCTCTATAAATGGAACAACAAAGCCTGAATGACAGCACATCTGCTTACAACACGGTTTACTGAATATTTTAAGCCCACTGTTTACAGCTACTGCTCAGAAACAAAGATTTCTTTCAAAATATTACTGCTCATTGACAATGCACCTGGTCACCCAAGAGCTCTGATGGAGATGTACAAGGAGACTAATGTTTTCATGCCTGCTAACACAATATCCATTCTGCAGCCCATGGATCAAGGAGTAATTTCGACCTTCAAGTCTTATTATTTAAGAAATACATTTCGTAAGGCTATAGCTGCCATAGATAGTGATTCCTCTGATGGATCTGGGTAAAGTAAATTGAAAACCTTCTGGAAAGGATTCACCATTCTAGATGCCATTAAGAACATTTGTGATTCATGGGAGGAGGTCAAAATATCAACATTAACAGGACTTTGGAAGAAGTAGATTCCAACCCTCATGGACGACTTTGAGGGGTTCAAGACTTCACTGGAGGAAATAGCAAGAGAACTAGAATTACAAGTGGAGCCTGAAGATGTGACTGAATTGCTGCAATCTCATGATAAAACTTTAATGGACGAAGAGTTGCTTCTTATGGATGAACAAGAAAGTGGTTTCTTGAGATGGAATCTACTCCTGGTGAAGATGCTATGAACATTGTTGAAATGACAACAAAGGGTTTAGAATATTATATAAACTTAGTTGATAAAGCAGCAGGAGGGTTTCAGAAGACTGACTCCAATTTTGAAAGAATTTCTACTGTGGGTAAAATGCTACCAAACAGCATCACATGCTACAGAGAAATCTTTCGTGAAAGGAAAATCTATGCAGCAAACTTCATTGTTGTCTTATTTTAAGAAATTGCTACAGCCACCCCAACCTTCAGCAATCACCACCCTGATAAGTCAGCAGCCATCAACATCGAGGCAAGACCCTTCAAAAGCAAAAAGATTATGGCTCGCTGAAGGCTCAGATGATGGTTAGCATTTTCTAGCAATAAAGTATTTTTTACTTAAGGTATAGACATTGTTTTTTAAGACATAATGCTATTGCACACTTAATAGACTACAGTACAATGTAAACATAACTTTTATATGCACTAGGAAACCAAAAAATTCATGTGACTCACATTATTGTGATATTTGCTTTATTGTGGTGGTCTGGAACCGAACCTACAAATAACTCCCAGGTATACCTATAGTAGGGGACTACCACGTAGGCACTGTAGTCAACAGTCCCAGCTGAACATGCCTTCCAGCCATCCCCACCAAGGCACAAGGCAGGTGAGCAAAGCCATCTAGGACCCTCCATATCACGCATCTGCCAACTGAAAACACCAAGTGACTTCAACGGATGCGACAGGAGCAAGAGAATCTTCCAGTGGAGCACTGCCAGGATTCCTGATCCACAAAATCGTGAGATATGATGATCCACAAAATCGTGAGATATGATGATCCACAAAATCGTGAGATATGATCAAACAGTTACTGTTTTAAGTCATCAAATTTTGGGAGTAGTTTGTTACATAGCATAGATAACCAGAACAAGAAATATGGAGAGATGCCTCCCTTCCACAACCCCCTACCAAAAAAAAATGTGGTATGATTGATGTTCAGAGCAGGAAAATGTCAACATGGGCTGACGTAGTTGGGTAAAACTATAGATAAGAAAGAAAACTGGAGGCTGGATCTAACCAGAAAGGTAGGTTTTCTACAGGTAGCTTAGGGAAGGGCAGGAGAATGGATAGGGCAAGGGACTTCAGCTCAGGGTGGTGTATATTGTGGGTAGGGCAGGGTATCCAAGGAGGGAAAGGGTTCAGTGAAGACTCTCAACAAGGAAAGCTACTGTAGTGAACCAGGGCAAGCCAATTTGGCTCTTGGCATGTATCAAGTTCTTTTTGGTAACTCAGGAGACTTCAGTAGTTAGTGACAGGTAGTGACAGAGGTGGTTGTGGAAAGGAGGGTATCATAAGCCCTACCTCTGCCAACTTCACTACTGGTGGTATGAATGCAAATGACCTGTCACGTAACAAGCAGGCGTAGAAAACCCTACAGCCTGTCTAGCTCTGGAGAGGTCCCCTTCTCCGCCCTACAGTATACCAACCAATATCTTTCAGAAAATGCTCCACCTGAACATCCAAGCTGTGGCTGAACCAGGCAGTAGAGTTCTCCATGAAGTGGAGACACAGGATCAATAGAATTGGACCTGAAATGCTTCCCTATGACAGAGTTGGTTGATTTGCCAGTTTTCTGATGCCTCATTCCTAACCAACCACATAGAGACCATGAATTTTATCAATCCAACAGTGTTTTTTTAGATTAGGACATTTCATATGCACTTAGCCAACCTTAATGCCCTCATCAGCGGCAATCATTGCTCAGTAGTAGAATTATAAACTTCCATGCCAGAGACCAGGGTTTGATTCCAGGCCAATGTACCTCACGTACAGCCAACACCCATCTGTCAGTGGAGGCTTGCATGTTGCTATGATGCTGTCTAGGTTTCACCAGAGCTTCCAGACTAAACTGAGAAGAAACGTCTAGCGATCTACTCCTGAAAATCTGCCAATGGAAAATCCTATGGATCACAATGGCCCATTTGCACAATCGATCATGCTGATGGCCCAGGACTGGGCAGCATTTTGTTCCATTGTGCATGGGGTTGCCATGAGTTTGGGGGCCTACTCAATGGCAGCTAACAACAACAATGCCCTCATACAGAGTATTCCCACAATTCTAATAAGACAGCTATGCCTAACTACATTCTTCCACACCCATGGCAGCTTATATATGATCATCTGGATTTAGCAGAAGATCCTTTAAACCCCTCCCCCCAACTCCTTCCCAGCAGGCAGCAGGGAGGATTGCTTCCAATTTAACCATGATTGTTGCCAAGCGCCAGAATGTAGCATTGAGAAGTTCTTGAAAACATGGTATGTTGAAATACATCAAAGACTCTTTGAGGTGACAGATGGGATAAACAGAGACATCGGGATGGTGAATGGTTGACCCAAGCTGGCAGGAACATTAGCAAAACTATTACTGATTCTGCCCTCTAAGTTTCCCTGGGAGAAACCAAGCCTTGCAAACTTGAAAACCCACTTGAACTCTATGGTTCCAAGTGGTAAACAATTTTCGGATGCTTTAACTACTTTCACTCCTGGTAAGAGTGTTCTCTAATTTCCCTGCTCAAAGACAAAAGATTTGGAAGTCCTTCTGTAAAAACCCCACAAGGGTTGCTGGAAATAGAGAGTTATGAACAAGTTTCATGTTGACCTAATTTCCCTTGGAAATAACTTTTTGGTGAGAGTACTGTCCTATCCCCTGGGTAGTTAAGTTGTACTTTAAAGAAATGAATAAATAAATCCTTTTAATTTCAGGTATAGCAGCTTTCTAATTCTTTGCCCACCAGTAACCTTTCAAAGTAAAGATGTTGCCACAAAGTCTGTTCTTCTTTATATTTATCTACCCTCACAGATATATACCTTAAACATTGAAAAGTGCTGCCTTAAGTGCTTTAAGTTAAACTGTTCCTTAAGTTTTAAATTTTATGTAGATGAGTCTGTGCTACTGAGATTCCAGCAGAGGTTTTCAGAGCACCTAACATGTACAAGCAAATACAGGTCCCTGATCCCTTGCTTACAATTCTGAAATACAGAGAGCCATGAAAACAAATCTCTCTCATAACTCATTTGGTGACAAAACTCGGCCTGAACTGATGTGAGGCTATTATTAAAAATAAAAAAATAAAACAAACCTGTTGCCGTCGAGTCAATTCCGACTCGTGGCAACACCACGTATAAACTTTCTTCATCCCATGTAGTGCGAACATTCATTTTTCAGTGTAGAAATGTTAATGACTTTGATTTCTGGAGATTGTCGCAGATCCTGTTAGGGGTCAGTATATAGTATATACTCAGTATGAACTTTCTAAAATTAGAAACATACTTCTAAAATACATCTGACCCCAAGAGATTTATATGAGGGAGAAGAGACCTACGTGTACTTGAGAGGGGCTATACTAGGTGTGAAGAGGCAGGCAGGAGTGAGAGAGGTTGGGTGAGCAGTGCAGACACGAAGGCCATCATGGCAACAGCTTGCAGTTAGCAAAGCTGCAGCCAAATCTCCAGACGGTGAAAAGGCAGTGTCATCTGATGGGTCTGCAGAGAAACACCTGCGAAGGTCAGCACGACACCAATTGACTTTCAAAGGGATTTTAACGACTTTAGGGCAGAATCTCTTCAAGGACAGCAAGGATGAACTCCTGTGAACCTTCTCTGTACTATCAATTATAAAATTATAGAAGTTATAAAGTACAAATAAGTTGTCTTATGTCAGAAACCTAGAAAAGGAAGACTGTGGACATGTCTTACAGTTTAACCTGCCTGGAATCTTCTTTGTTTGAGAGGCGGTCCTCTCTCACCTGGTAGGGCTACTGCTGTGTAACCACAGGGTGGACCCTGAGTCCAGGACGCCAACAAGTATCCCCACCCCGAGCAGGAGCAGGTAGAGTTAACTCTTGGGAGTCTCTCTCAAAGTTGCAAACAGTAAGGAACAGGTCAGCTGGGAGCTGCTCGGGGTCACTGATGCTACCACAGGGAGAGGGGCCACCTGAGGAGGAAGCCAATAGAATAGAAAATACAGGTGAGGGAGGCAGACAGACCTGGGGACATGAACCCCTGGGGGCAGCTGTGTCTGAAACATTTGATCCTTGGCCATCTGCTATGTGAGCCAAAAAATGTCCAGTTTTTACGTAGGCTAGTTTGAGATGGGGATCAGTCACTTGCAATTGAGAAGAATTTCACAGGTAATTTGTTCTAGAAGTCTCCTACCTTTGGAGATTAAATATATTTTTCAGAAATGTGAACTTTAAGAAGATACAATTTTTTAAGAATCTCTTCCTTCTGAGGGCACTAACTAGATCGTCTGTCACATTGTGAGGGCCACCCTCAGTGGTTCTGCATCCTCCATGACCACCCCCGCCCCCACCAAAATGAAAAGCCATAATAAGGATTGTATAAGTTTCCTAGGGCTACCATCAAAAATTACCACACACTGGGTGGCTTAAAATAACAGAAATGTATTCTCTCACAGTTCGGGAGTCTAGAAGTCCCAAATCAAGGTGATGCCAGGGCATGCTCCTTCTGAAGCCTCTAGGGGAGAATGTGTTCAAATGCCCTTCTCTTAACTTCTGGTGTTGTTGGCAATTCTTTGGCTTGTAGACGCATGACTCCAATCTCTGCCTCCATCATCACGTGGTGTTCTCCTTGTGTGTCTGTGTCTGCATCTCTCCTCTTCTTATAAGGACACCAGTCATATTAGGGTCCACCTCAATGACCTCATCTTAACTTGATTACATATGCAAAGACCCTATTTCCAAATAAGGTCGCATTCACCAAGTGTTAGGACCTCAACGTATCTTTTTGGGGTACACAATTCAAGTTGTAAGGATGAACAAGAAACTAGGGCTTGCATTCCAAAAGGTAGAACTAATAGAAGATACCAGTGACTGTAACCCAATAAAGGGATCAATCCAAGATGTTTTAGGTTAATTTCTTCATATTTTCTACAAAACTTGAAGTTGCGGTGATTTAAAATCTCATTCGAGATTACCATGATGACAGAAGATCAAAATATAGTTTTTAATTATTAGGTATCATAACTCAAAAATTGTATCTAGAATAGATTCATTTTTGATACCAAGTAACCAGGAGAATTTGCTTTAACTCAACTGTAAGAGAAAGTATTTCAAGTCAAGCTTAGAAATATATGATTTTGATTTTTGGCTATAAAAATTTAATTTTGAACAAAAACCAAACCCAAATCCCCTGCTGTTGAGTTGACTTCAACTCATAGCAACCGTATAGGACAAAGTAGAACTGCCCCATAAGGTTTCCAAGGCTGTACTCTTTGTGGAAGCAGACCGCCACATCTTTCTCCTGTGGACTGGCTGGTGGGTTCCAACCACCAACCTTTATTTAGCAGCTGGACTCTCAAGTACTGTACCACCAGGGATTCTTTTGAAGAAAAGCACTTCTCAAAAAACCTGATTACAAGATACATAAGGTGGCAAGAGAAAAAGCCTCCTTATATATTAGAACCTCATCAAATAATATCTCGATGTTACATGGGTTTTGTAACAAGCTTATTGAATGGTTGGTAATTTAAGGATATGGTTTTATTTTTCTCTCATCACTATATTTGACATGTTCTTTTGGATCTCCTGTCCCTGCCACTGCACAATATCTCAGAAGATTCCATGGTTTTCCAGTCACTTTTCATTGTAAGAATGGTCTTATTCATGGAAACTAACACTCATTCATTTATTACAGGTCTAGTGTTCTCAGAAAAACTTCAATCTCATATCCAATTCAAAGCTTCTCCCCTTCTCCCCAGTTTTGCATGGCCTGTAGTGGAGGGGGTCATAGCCTATCCTTTCAGTCTCCCCCAACCTCTTTTACCCCTCTTCTCCCTCACCCCTGCTGCTTGTAGCTCCTCCAAAGTCAATGCAAGGGGAAATGAAATCATGGAGATAAACTTTTTACATTGTAGGTGCTACTGCAGTTCTCACTTGGCTATTAAAGTCATCTGTGTGAGGCAAGCTATGGCTTATTTGCACTTCGTGGGGTGTCTTTGTAGGTTCTTAGGTGGTCTCAGATGGGCCCTCCCCATGCCCAGTCCCCTAACACGGCTGAAGCACCACTTGACCACCTGAATGGCCTTTTGCGACCCACACACATACGTCCTTCCCTGAGCGCATGCTCCACAGTCTTCACTGCTCAGGTCATCTCATCCTAAAAGGCTACCTTCCCTATGGGGAAACAGCAACCATTGCTCAAGCTCTCTGCCTTTCCTGGTGTCCACACATCTTTCTTTGCCAACTGGTGGAAGCTGAGCTTGCCAACTGTTCACATTTCTCTACTTGCTTCATTTTGATAGGCTATTTCGGCTGCTTCCCAGCTACCAAATTCCCCATATGGGAAGCAGGTACCTGTCTCTACATTCACAAACCCCCAAACTCTCCACTGTGCTCCACTCTGGTGGGTCTGAGGCAGCTCAGCACGTACCCAACTGGGGAGTGAGATGTCAATCTCCCAATCTTGCCAGCACTCCAAGCTTTATGAGTAGTTATCTCAAAGCCTTCTTCCCTTGGCTTGGGGTAAGGGAGACAGCTCGCCTCTTCTCTTCCCATGCAAATGGGAGGGGAAATGGCCTGGCGCTCTTTATGAAACCTGCAACTCTTTACCGAGATGACCCTCTTCAATGTCTTCTGAATTCCTAACAAGTAACCAGTTGCCATCAAGCCAATTCTGACTCATGGCAACCCCATGTGGGTCAGAGTAGAACTGTGCTCCACAGGGTTTTCAATGGCTGATTTTTCAAAAGTAGATCACCAGGCCATTTTCCAAGGTGCCTCTGAGTGGACTTGAACTTACAACCTTTTGGTTAGCAGCTGAGCACATTAACATTTTCCACTAGCCAGGGATTCCTCTGAATTACTAGTCATTTCTAATACAGAAACTAACTAGTAATTTCTAATATAGAACTGTGATGGGGGCTGGTAGTTGCTAGAATGATTTTGACATCTTTTATTAAACAGTCCATAGCCTTGTCTAGCACCACGTTTTAGAACATTAGGTAATTATCACTTATTACTTTCAACTTTGGAGTATTCCTTCTTTCTGATAACTTCAAAAGTCCCATTCAAAATCCTCACTTCAAATTATTTTTCTGGAAAAGTAGAAACTGAGTGCTAGAAACATCTTACCAAACTCAATAAGTCTAGAAGCCAGAGTAGACCTTGACTAAAACACCAACTCTAAAGGTATTTGACTCTAACAGTAATGACTATTATAACCATATCATAGAGTCCAACAATCATACTTTATACATTCAAAGAAATACTTAAAATGTAAGTTTGCTAATATACTGTTTTCTGATTAAAATATATAGTTATGCTAATATTTAAATGAAATATTACTACATTTTCATTTGATTAAATAGTCATTGGAACAGATACCCTCGGTGAGCTACTTATTAGGAGCAGGGTACTTTGGAAGATTCAGGACTCAGTTCAGGTTGTTTGAATTAGCTATTTGAGACTCTTGTTCATTAAGTGTTTTTTACACCTACTGATGTAAGTGATTTGATTTCAGAATAATAACAATAATATTCTACATTTCTTTGGTGTTGTACAGTATGGCAGCATTTTCCCGTATATTGTTCAGTTAATTCTCAGGGATACTCTAAGAAACAGCCTTATAAAACTTACTGCTGAGCCCACTGTTATTAGGTAGGAAGGCACTATAATCCAGGAAGTAAGGCAGTAGAGAATGATGGGAAATATAAACCAAAAACCAAACCTGTTGCTGTTGAGTTGATTTCAACTCACAGCGACCCCACAGGACAGAGTACAACTGCCCCATAGGGTCTCCAAGGAGCGGCTGGTGGATTCCAACTGCCGACCTTTTGGTTAGCAGCCAAGCTCTTAACCACTGGGCCACCAGGGCTCCAATGGGGACTGTGGCAAATTTGAAATCATATGCCACATTAAAAAAAAAGCAGCTGCTATTCAATGCCAACCAATTTTGACATGCAGTTGCAATGTTATCTGATCATACGGCTTCTTAAAAGAAAATTAAAAAATTCACTTATATGTGAAATCTACTGACTTTTAAAAATATTAGATCACCTTTTTTTGCACATCCTATAAGCAAAAACCAAACAGAAATCCAACAAACACTCTAGGCAGGTATGTCCTAGAGAGAGGTCCTGACTGCAATGCTGTCTCTCAGCATGAGAGAACACATGGAAGTCCTTTGGATTTTTCTGTAACCAAATCCCCCGAGAGTGCTCCAAAATGAACCCGCTGTGTAAAAAACTCTGTTCTTTGCTTAGAATTGAATTATAGTGTGGCTCAGATGTATTTGGATTAAATTATAACTGTATAAGAGCACAGGATGTTCCAAGGTCTTAAGGAATTACTTGTTAAAATTCAGTAACATTCTTATTCTTAGTTTCTTTTCTCATGAACAACATGAGAGTGGTGGTTTTTAAACCTGTTTAAGTAAAACTTGTTTTCCAACAATTCCTCATGGAACTCCAGGGCTCTGTGACTGGGCATCTATCAGGAGGGAGGCTTGTGGGCTGACCCTTGACTGACTACCTTTCTTTAACCAGAATGTTCTAAAGATAGCTTAGCCTCCCTCCTCGCTCCTTGAAGGTGGCTAATCCCAGGGCTTCTCAGCCACTGCCTTATTACTGAGCCTATTTTAATGTGATGCAAACATTTAGGGGAACCTCTAAAGTAGTTTTGAAGAGTCCCAGAGGCATAGTGAGGGGGGTGGTCAAGGGGGGTATTTGCCCCTGAGCGCAAGTCCGAAGGGGCATCAGACAAGGTACGAAATGACATTCCAAAGCACCACAAACATGAAAGGCGCCCAACTGAGGCAGTCAGACAAGAAGGGGGGAAGGCGTTTCTGCTGAGTGCTGAGGCCTCCTGCCATCAACATTTCTTCATTTTGAAACTGGCGTGGGGCGTGCAATTTAGAGATTGCCCCTGGGCACTTTACCCTCACTATGCCCTTGAAGAATCCTAGGGTTCCATAGAATATGGGTCAAAAACTACTCTTCTTCTAGATGTATTGTTAGTCCATAATTGCCTGGGTGATATCTATGAGGGACATTATATCACTAGAATAAATAAAAAGTATAAAACCCATTGCCATTGAGTCAATTCTGACTAATAGCAACCCTATAGGACAGAGTAGAACTTCCCCATAGGATGTCCAAGGAGCGGCTGGCAGATTTAAACTACCAACCTTTTTGGTTAGCAGCCGTAGCTCTTAACCACTGGGCCACCAGGGATCCAAATAAAAAATATAGTCCCAATAATTCTGGTTTCCACAGCAACTCCTTACACAACTGGTAACACTCCCACTGAAGCAGAAAATATCTTCATATGAAATTTCTTAAAAGATGCTCCTCTTGCTGGTGTCAACCCATTTCTATGGGATGTTGTTGGGGTGTGCATTTATGTTTCAGGGTATTGCTACAAGCCTTGCCCCAATCCCAACACCAGTAACTTGACAGCTGCTCGTAGTTATTAGTTACGTTCGAAAGAAATTCTAAAACTGAATTAAGAATAGCATAATGCCGCTTACGAGGAACAAGTGGTTTATTTTATTATTTAAATTTAAAATCTTAAATATGCACCATAAGAAGCTGTGTGTTTCCAACAAATCACCAGCTTCATATGGAAAGGGAATAAGTAAAGCATTACTCAAGAAGAAGAACAAGGTGGGAGGCCTCACACTACCTGATTTTAGAAGCTATTATACCGCCACAGTAGTCAAAACAGCCTGGTACTGGTACAACAACAGATACATAGACCAGTGAAACAGAACTGAGAATCCAGACATAAATTCATCCACCTATGAGCAGCTGATATTTGACAAAGGACCAAAGTCCGTTAATTGGGGAAAAGACAGGCTCTTTAACAAATGGTGCTGGCATAATTGGATATCCATCTGCAAAAAACTGAAACAAGACCCATACCTCACACCATGCACAAAAACTAAGTCAAAATGGATCAAAGACTTAAATATAAAATCAAAAATGATAAAGATCATAGAAGAAAAAATAGGGACAACGTTAGGAGCCCTGATACATGGCATAAACACAGTAAGAACCGTAAGTAACAATGTACAAGCACCAGAAGAGAGACCAGATAACTGGGAGCTCCTAAAAATCAAACACTTATGCTCATCAAAAGACTTCAACAAAAGAGTTAAAAGACAACCTACAGACTGGGAACGAATTTTTGGCTATGACGAATCTGATCAGCGTCTAATCTCTAAAATCTACAAGATACTGCAAAACCTCAACAACAAAAAGACAAATAACCCAATTAAAAAATAGGCACAGAATATGAATAGGCACTTCACCAAAGAAGATATTCAGGTGGCTAACAGACACATAAAGAAATGCGCACAATCATTAGCCATTAGAGAAATGCAGATCAAAACTACAATGAGATATCATCTCACCCCAACAAGGCTAGCATTAATCCAAAA
>NW_004443946.1:25026492-25068691 GCF_000243295.1 Trichechus manatus latirostris | reverse complement strand
TGCAGCACTGTTTACAATAGCAAAAAGACAGAAACAACCTAGGTACCCATCGGTGGACGAATGGATAAACAAACTATGGTATATCCACACAATGGAATACTACGCAACGGAAAAGAACAACAATGAAGCCATGAAACAGCTTACGACATGGAGGAAGCTGAGGGCATTATGCTGAGTGAATTTACTCAGTCACAGAGGGACAAATATTGTATAAGACCACTATTATAAGAACTCAAGGAAAGGTTTAAACACAGAAGAAAACATTCTTTGATGGTTAGGAGGGTGGGGAGGGAGGGTAAGGGTTATTTACTAACTAGACAGTAGATAAGGATGATCTTAGGTGAAGGGAAGGACAGCACGCACTACAGGGGAAGTCAGCACAACTGGACTAAACCAAAGCTAAGAAGTTTCTTGAATACAATCAAATACTTTGAAGACAGAGTGGCAGGGGTAGGGGTCTGGGGACCATGCTTTCAGGGGACATCTAGGTCAACTGGCATAACAAAACTTATTAAGAAAATGTTCTGCATCCTACTTTGATGAGTGGTGTCTGGGGTGTTAAAAGCTTGCAAGCCACCATCTAAGATGCATCAATTGGTTACAACCACCTGGAATAAAGGAGAATGAAGAATACCAAAGACACAAGGAAAGTATTAGCCCAAGAGACAGAAAGGGCCACATAAACCAGAGACTTCATCAGCCTGAGACCAGAAGGACTAGATGGTGCCTGGGTACCACCAATGACCACCCTGACAGGGAACACAACAGACAGTCCCGGATGGAGCAGGAGAAAAGTGGGGTGCAGAACTCAAATTCTACTAAGACAACCAGACTAAATGGTCTGAGACTGGAGGAACCCCGGAAAGCATGGCCCCTGGATTCTCCAGCAGCCCAGAATTATTTCTGAGGCCAACTCTTCAGACAGGGAGTGGACTGGACTGTGGGACATAAAGTGATACTCGTAAGGAGTGTTCCTCTTAGCTCAAGTAGATACAAGAGACTAAACGGGCAGCTTCTGTCCGGAGGTGAGATGGGAAGGCAGAGAGGGTTAGGAGCTGGTTGAATGGACATGGGGAATCAGGGGTGGAAAGGAGTGTGTTGTCACAGTATGGGGAGAGCAATTAGAGTTACATAACAATGTATGTATAAATTTTTGTATGGGAAAAAATTAAAATATAAATAAAAGAATTCAAACAGAAGAAAAAGAAAAAAAAAGAAAAAAGTTGTGTGTTTCCAAAATCACAAAAGAAACTGTTAAGGGAACGAAATCTATAAAAAAGGGGAATCATTTTATTGACATAAGAGCTAGGAAAATATACACATATTGCACAAGACCTTCCTCGTTAGGTTGTAACTCAGTTCTATCCCTAGGGAATATGAACAAAAAATTCTGTCCAGTAGGAAGTGGTGGGAAAATGTGAGACAGAAATAAAAGTTTTCTAGTTAAGTAAAAATGCTATTTTATATATAGTGTACATGATAAATACTTATGTTGAACATAGAAAAAAGTATGTAATTTTTAATAACAGAAAATCTACTTCTTCCAAGCCCTTGATAAAAAGTGTCAACTGAGTACCTATATATGTGTATCACATGTTAGCCTGCCTGAGCTATCCACACATTCCAGCCAATCTTCTGGAGCCTCTGAGGAACAAATTC
This sequence comes from Trichechus manatus latirostris, assembly GCF_000243295.1. Taxonomy (NCBI): domain Eukaryota; kingdom Metazoa; phylum Chordata; class Mammalia; order Sirenia; family Trichechidae; genus Trichechus; species Trichechus manatus. The sequence continues at coordinate 25,067,032 of NW_004443946.1, read as the reverse complement.
AGAACCTCTGCCTAAACAAACACAGACTTCAGCCTGTTGTTGTCGTTAGCTGCCATTGAGTTGTGTCCCTAGCTCATGATGACCCCACGGACAACGGAATGACATGCTGCCTGGTCCTGTGCCATCCTCATGATCGGGGTGGATCCGACCATTGTGATCCATAGGGTTTTCATTGGCTGATTTTCAGAAGTAGATTGCCAGACCTTTCTTCCTAGTCGATCTTACTCTGGAAGCTCCGCTAAAACCTGTTCAGCATCACAGCAACACACAAGCCTCCATTGACAGATGAGTGATGGCTGCACAAGAGGCATATTGGCTGGGAATCAAACCCAGGACTCCCACATGGAAGGAAAGAATTCTACCACTGAACCACCAACGCCTTGACTTCAGTCTAGTCACCCACTATTTTCGCTCTTGCTAGACATACAAAACTTGTTTATGAAATAATTGTGGCAGGCACAAGGCACCCAGTATTTTGGTGCCTGTCTAGACTATACCTTTTACTATAAAGAAAAACTCTAAGACTAATTGTAGGTGATGCTAGAGGGAAGGTATGGAAAGCGTGAGCCAGTGTCATGGTACCCACTGAGAGAAAGACCAAGGGAGCTACACAGGCCCTTGATATTCTCTGGGCAATAAAGGGAGTCTGCTTTTTGTCTTGTGGCTCCATCCAGGATTTCTAGTTTGAGATAGGGAGGGTTTGCTGCTTCTCTCTGTGATTTGTTCTCCCTTGGGCATAATAAAGAAGGGAAGAAAAGAGTCCCTTGTGAATTGGGAACTTTCCAGAAATAACAGTGGAGATCACAGGAAGGTGTAGAGGGGTTCATGGCAGGCTCAAATTGGACAATAATTTAAAATTGCTAGAGTCCCTGGGTGGTGAAAACAGTTACATCTTAGCTGCTAACTGAAAGGTTGGAGGTTTGAGTCCACCCAGAGGCACCTCGGAAGAAAGACCTAATGAGCTACTTCTGAACAATCAGCCACTGAAAACCCTATAGAGCACAGTTCTACTCTGACACACATGGGGTCACTATGATTCAGAGTTGATTGGACGGCAGCTGGTGGTGGTCCACATATTACCCAGAGAAGCAATTAACCAGACCTGGGATAGGGACAAGGACAGTGGAAACGACACCTCACACACGTATCACCACGAAACAGACAGGGCTCCATATGTGAAAGCACATAAGACAAAGAAAACCCCAGGACCATCCAACAGAAGGCCTGGACCTGACAGTGTTGAAGAAAGGTTGATGATTTGAATGAACTCTCATGTTAATCAGCAAGCCAGCATCCAATAATTAACCTTTGCACACGAGGGAAAATATGACTAGTTTGTGCTTTTTCAAAGACCAGGCTTGTGAATCAAACTGGTAATAGATTTTTATCCATCACAAATTTAACTTAAAAATAATTTTAAAACTTTTGAAGCTATTGGAGAACTTGTAAAGTTAATTGGTCTATTTATAAAATATTTGTGGTCATATTGGTTCCATAAGAGCAACCCTCCCCCACGCTGATATCACAATCAAAATGTCATCTAAGTAGATACTATTATGATTGATGAACAACCCAAACACAGAGGAGTCAATAACACAGAATGTCACATGGGGTGCACTGGGGTGATAGTGAGTAGGTGTTCCCCAAAACATAATGCCAGATGAACCTATATCAGTAAAGATAGGCTAGGTTATGCGGTGGTGAGAAAAACCCAACAAATCTCAGTGGTCTAGAAAAAGTTTAAGGTCATAAAGCCCTGAAGTGTTAAACAGGACTTGAATTCAAATCTCCTGACCAGCTCTAGCCCTGGATAAAGGCTAGATGAATCTATGACGGAATCCATACACTTAAAAACTATGACCTTTAGTTTGCTATCTGCTCACATATTTGACTGTGTCTTCAGTTCTTAGTTCTCACTGTACATCAGAGCTTACAAAAAATACCAGAGGTACTTGGACCCTGCCAGACTCTTTCTGATTTAATCGTCTGGTCATGGGTTTTTTTTTGTTTTTTTTTTTAAGGTCATGGGTGACTCCAATGTGCATCCCATGTTGAAACTCACTGGAGTATATCAGTGACTACTATTCTCCAAGACTGAATGAATGAGACAGCTTAATTTTGATAACCAGAATATTTTCTCCTTATTTCTCAGATCCTGGGGATTTCTTTTTAATATCATAGCCATACCAGACACACTGAACTGTTTCTCTTTGGAGGGTTTTGTCAATGTTTGCATACCTTTTCAGATGTTTTAGTCACTTGATTTACATGTAGGGCAAACAGGTCATCCCAGTGGAAGGCTGCTTCCTTACAAATCAAAAGCAGAGGAATTCTAGAACTTCCAAATGGAAAGTTTGTGGGAGAGTGTGTGAGGATCATGAAACAGAAGGAAACATGGGTGCCTTTTGACAGCTGCTTACTTTTTTCTCTTCATTTGACTTAATATGTCAGCTCCACCCACCTCTCTACTCCACAAATCAAAAGGACACAGAAAAAATACAATTTCAAACTGATCCTTCAGTCCATTCACATTGTAGGGTGAAAATAATGTCAGATAGGTCATCTTTTATCGTGTTTCATTAGGAGGTAAATTTTTTTTTTTTTTTTTTTAAACAGGACAACATTGTTGAGTTACAGCTGAAAACCTAATTAGGAGAGAATCAAGGGAAGATGGGGTTGATCAACACAGCAGGGAGAAGTTGGAAAAAGAGTCCAGCAAGATTCAGGAAGGCATAGTTGAGCAGCGCTCCACGCTTTAACAGTGTCCTGAAATCACCCAGAAAACTTGTTAAGATGCAGATTCTGTTTCAGTAGGTCTGGGCAGGACCCGGGATTCTGAATTTCTAACAGATGCCTGTGGTCCAAAGACCACACTCAGAGTAGCAAGGCACTCAAAGAACTAGCATGAGAGCTAATTAATTTTTTTCTGCTGGATTCAGTTACAAATCGATTCGACGTGGAAATAAGCAACTAAAGGAAGAACTTTTACAATATGCTCCTTCAAATATCTGCCTTGGCATAGGATGGCAGTTCTCAAACTTTTTCGTCTTCGCACTCTTTATTGGAGTCTCGAAGAGCTTTTGTTTACGTGGGCTATATCCAGTGATAGTTAACGTATTCGAAGTTGAAACTGAGGAAGTAAAAAAAAATATTAGTTTATTTAAAATTAACAAACCCATTGTTAATACAAATAGCATATTTTTATGCACAACAGTATATTTTCTCAAGTAAAAAACTTAGTGAGAAGACTGGACTGATTTACATTTTTTGCAAAGCTCTTTACTATCTGGCTTTATGGACCACAGCTAGATTCTCATATCTGCTTTGGTGCTCAGTCTATTACATATCACACATCTTGTGGCATCTGAAAAACTCCACTGTATGCTTGTAAGAAAATAAAAGTAAAAAAGGCTAATAATATCTGGATAATGTTATAAAAATTGTTTGACCTCATAGAATCCCTGAAAGGGTCTCTGGGACCCCTGGGGGTCTCTGTACCATACTGCTGGCCTAAGATAGACGGTACAAATAAAGATGACTTTTTTGACATACCTGAAAATATGCTAACATCTCTTCACTGCATGTACCTCCCCAGTATTGAAAAGTATATATTTTTGTTGTAAAGCCAGAAATTAACTGTTGATATTGATTTCCCTTCTCTCTCCTCATTTGCTTTTGGCAGTGAATGTCTGAAGCAAGCTCTGTTTCCTTGAAGATAAGAGCTTGTGTCTGGTCACCCACATCGAAGTTTCAGAAAAACCTGATAAAAATACAACCATATAAAATTATGAGGGTACAATAAGTTTCTAGGGTTAGAGGAGTTGCTCTTGAAGGATTTGAGTTGGTTACTAAACCAAACCAAACTAAACCAAATCCATTGCAGTTAAGTCGATTCCGACTCATAGCAATCCTACAGGACATAGTAGAATGCCCCATAGGGTTTCCAAGGAGCAGCTGGTGGATTCCAAACTGCCGACCTTTTGGTTTGTAGACAGCTCTTAACCACTGTGCCATCAGGGCTCTGTTTGAGTTGGTTACTACAGGGTATGTATTTTAATTAATCAGATAATTCCATTAGGTATGTAGAGGAGGACACAAAGAGGAGAAATAAAAGCATAAGCCAGACTTTCAGGGAACTTATATTCTACTTTGGAAAAAAAATTAGAAAGAAATATATAAGCTGGTATACAATCACTTGTACATCTCGTGGAAAATGATAGAGTGTTAGAAGAATTCAGAGAAGAAAGGAGCCGGAGTAATTAGGGCAAGGATTCATGGAAGAAGTAATGTTTTTCTAGAGCCTTCAGAGGGGTACAGGAATAGGGAAGGGGGGGAGGAGAGAGCAGGGGGGCTGTGGATAGGGGCAGGGGCTCACCCAGCATATGTGATACCCAGAGTGGGTCATTTAATAGCCCCCTCCTCTATACAACAAAATTATTTGTAGTAAGGTGTTCAAAATAAAATAATAAAGGTCAGAGAAAAATGCAAACATGAAAATTATCTTTCATTAAGCTTTGTATACATAATCAAGTCAGAAAGTAAATAAAAGGAGATGATGAATTAATAATTTTAATTACATGAAGGCATTTTTTTTTAAAGAGGAGGAGCAAATAAACTCTTCCAAAGAAGTAGACTCCACAAGGTTCAGAGAAAGATATGCACACAGAAGAATTGTGGAATAAGGCAAGCCCCATTTCTTTACCCTTATTAATTGTTATCATTTTTTATTTTGAATCTACTCTTTAAACACGAAATATGTAGTGTCATAGGCTTAAAGACACAAACTGTGCTAGAAGCAAACTCAAATGATTCCAGTCTTATGGATTTACACTTGTGTCTAGCTGAGTCCATGTGTGCAGGAAGCCATGGGTATCACAGGAAGTTCTGTGAAATAACTTCCATGTAGAATACACTGTTTATTAAAGGATAAGCCTTAGATATGCTAGTTTGATGATTATGATTAAGATTCAACAATCATTGCAGCAATTGTTTAGAACTCAGACCAGCAAAAGACTTTTCTGGGGAGGAGTATTGTAACACTGACATCATTTCCAGGTATTGGATCACAGCAATAATAAAAAGTAGACTGACTTTTAGTTGGTTTTATGATTGTTTTAAAATTTTCCACAGACAATGCACCCCTTATTGCCTGCATCTGGGGTCAGTGGTGCCCACGACCTCCCCCTGGTTCACTACCAAAGGCTTAGAAACGGGAAGGAGGATGATACGCTTGGAGTACGACTGTAGGGTGTGAGGATGGGATGAGCTTGCACTATTCCCGGCATTAGTTCCCCCTGCACCTTCCTCCCCCTTCAGTTACTTTGTGACAATAACTGAATTCTTGATATAAAGGAAAGTGTCAGTGGCTGTGATGAGGGTCACATGGTTCTTGGAGCAACTTCCCAGTGGAGGCAGGAGGGATACCCTTCCCCATGGGAGACAGGGAAAGGTAGGAAGTGCAGGCTAAGGAATAGACAGGATCATAAATGAGTGGAAGAGCCCATCCTTGGGGAAGCAGTTTTCTTGGTGAAATAGAAACTGCGAGTGGCTTGCTCAGAGAGAGGTAGGTAGAGTTGACACTTGGGGGACAGTGACAAAGGTCTAAAACAGAAAATCTCCAAAATTAAATTTAAAAAAAGCTACACAAATAAAAAATGAAGGCATGGGGTATGGGCTGGGCATTCTCACAGAGGTCTTATCAATAACCTTCGCTGCCTCGAGTTCTAGCTCTGCTGGGCTCCCTGGGCTATGGATCTTCAGTTGTCGGTATCAGGGAACAAATGGGGCCTTTGGAGTCTCAGATTGGCTACATGTGTTCAGATGTTCCTAGGGTAGACTGCAAGGACTTTTCTAACTTGCTAAATGTATCTGCTGCTTCTATCTTCCATATATAATTAGAGTCACCGATTCAGGCCAATAAAAATATGGAGGAATAAAATTCAAAGGGAAGCTCTAACAAACCTTTGGAGAGCCGTATTCCTAGTCCCTGGGCTCTCAGGCTATTGTTACTTCTCTAACCAAGTGAATTACATTCCCTTTATAGCTTTCTCATAGCTCTAGAAACTTAAAAGTCGCTTTGTCCTAGACTGAATAGCTGGATCAGTGACACCAGATGCCAGGGTTATGAAGGTAACGAAAACAGGTAGGAAATGTTTAAATGTCCCCCCTCCCCAATAAAATGAAAGCAGACAAGGCAGCACAATGTACATAATGCATTTAGCCTTTATATTAAATCTGAATGAGGGGGAAGGAGTTCATCTAGTTGAATTGGAAATATCCTGCACCCAAGCCATTTATGCCTTTATGACTTGCAAAAAGATCTAGGAAGAGTTGGAAGGCAATGAATACGTGTGGCAAATACACAACCCAGAGCCCAGAATGAATCACATTGCCATGTATAATGAGCCTTTGTTTTGAGGTATGTTAACCCATTTTCTCACTTGTCATGCCTTTCATTTATGTCTCTCACACTGCATTATCCACAAACTGCAAGGGGATGTTCAAATCAAGGGTGGCTACGAAAGTCAAGATTCCAGGAGCTGAGATTTGCTGGAATAATGTTTGTAGAACAAAATTATTTTCTAAGTGAGTATCAGATCAAAGAAGAATTAATCCAATTTTCCATCCCTGATGTTTATGACCATCCCAAACAGTGTAACTCAGAAATTTTAAACATATCCCATGAGTGCAACCTGAAACAAATGAACTTCAGGTAGTACTGTGTTGAAGAGGATGTTAGAATAGAAATTCTTTCAAACCTACAATAAAACCCCAAAAAACCAAACTCGTTGCCGTAGAGTACATTCCAACTCATAGCAACCCTATAGGACAGAGTAGAACTGCCCCATAGTGTTTCCAAGGGGCAGCTGGTGGATTCACACTGCCAACCTTTTGGTTAGCAGACGTAGCTCTTAACCACTGTGCCACCAGGGCTCCGAAACCCACAATACCAAAAAACCAAACCAAATCCGTTGCTGTTGAGTTGATTTCGACTCATAGTCCACCCCATAGAACAGAGTAGAAATTCCGCACAGGGTTTCCAAGGGGCGCCTAGTGGATTCGAATTGCCGACCTTTTGGGTTAGCAGCCGTAGCTCTTAACTACTACGTCACCAGAGTTTCTAAAACCCACAATACTACCCCCAAAATACACTAGTGTCCATTTTTGTCTAATTTGTCTTCTACAAGTAGTTTCCAGTTCCAATTAAATATATTCATATCTGTGATAAAAATTATTCTTGGTACTTTCTTTTCCCATTTTATCCTTCCATGTCTTGCCCCACTGGTAATTTTCACATGAAGAAGGCAAAACACACTGTTATCACTAATCCTCAGCACAATTCATGATGAAAAATGTGTTCGTCATTGAGTAAATTTATCTGTGATGTAACAAAAAAAAAAAAAATTAGAGAGCAAAATGAAGATCAAAATGAAATAGGTCCTTATTTGATATTCCGGCATATTTCATTAATTAAGTTTCTGAATTCAGAACAAGTTAGCAAGTTAACAAGTTAATATTATTAGTAGTTTATGTGAAAAATAGTCACAGCTCAAAGAAAGTGAAACATAAGGTTTATTCTACAGTTATTCTATATGCATATAGGGAGACCATCTTGATTCTAAAAAAAAGAAAAAGAAGACAAATGGCTCAAAGTAAGCTAGTTACAAGGCTTATAAAGAGAAGAGGAGGACGAAGAATAGTCAACTATCGGCTAATTTTAACATGACTGACTGAACCCTGCACTTCCCCTTTTACCAAGATCTACTGATACCAGGTTAATGATTTTGTCCTTGTTGCAGCTTTTGCAGTTTTGGAAAGGCTTTTTTTTTTTTTTTTTTAATGGGTAATATTTGGTTTTGCGGGTAAGAAGAAACCTGAAGATCAAAGGAAGATGCCTGCTATTAATTTTTTTCTTTGACGCTTTACTAGATATAACAAGTGGTGTGGCTGTAGTGGGACAGGCACCTTCAAATACTTCTCAAATCTGTTGCCTTCAAGTAGATTCTCACTCATAGTGGACTGGAAATTGATACAATTTCCTGGAAAGTAATTGTTTAATATGTATCAAGAGCATTAATGTTCATGCCTTTAGACGCAAAAATTTTATTTCTAGGCATCTTGGGATATAATTAGAAATGCTCTCAAATATATATTTAAGGAGATACACCATTATATAGTAGAACAAAAATTACAAACAATTTAAATGTCTAATAATATAGTTAAATAAATGGGTTCAAGCATAACAACAATTGTGAGGACGGTGCAGGACCGGGCCGTGTTTCATTCTGTTGTCCATAGAGTCGCCATGAGTTGGAACCGACTCGACAGCACTTAACAACCACAAAAAGAGTTCAATAAAATGTTGTAGGGTAAAATCAACTCTAAAACTGTAACCTAAATTATTTTGATAGATATATTTGGAAAGCTGTCTAGAAGAAAATACATCAAGATGTTTTCTCTACCCTGTAAAATTATGTGTCTAAAAATACGGAAAAAAAGAAGTTCAATTTATATGTAAAGTGTACCTAAAGTTGTTGTGTGCTCATCAATTCAGACTCATAGTGACCCCTCGTGGCAGAGCAGAACTGCCCCATAGGGTTCCCTAGGTTGTAATCTTTATGGGAGCAGATAGCCAGGTCTTTCTCCCATGGGGCACTGGTGGGTTCAAACTGCCAATCTTTTGGTTACAGGCCAAGTGCCTAACCACTACACCACCAGGGCTCTTAAAGTGTATCATAAACGTACCAAAATGTACCAAATAAAACAAAATGTACCATAAATACCTATGGACCCAGTTAGCAAACATAGTCCGGAGAGTTTGATCAAGAGACAGAGAAAGATTTAGAACTTTTTCAACATTAAATCATACAGTACTATTAACTCCTCTGTGATGGTTAAGATTGTATGTCAACTTGGCTAGGCCATGATTCTCAGTGTTCTGGCAGTTGTATAATGTTGCGATCACTTGCCTGTTGAAATCTGACATGTGGCCACCCCCAAAATGGAATCTGCTGAGTGGTACCAGTGGGGGTGGGGTCTGTGGTGGCTTACCGCCCCCTCATCCTTCATCTCTCCGCCCTCCACCAGGTACTTCCTTCCTGCTTGCCTTGTCAAACTTTTTGGCTTGTTCCGGATCCAGCGGCTACCTCTTGTCATCTCACCTCCAGTTCTTGGGACTTGAGCTAGCAGCTTACCTGTTATCTTGGAATTCATTGACCTTCACAGCCTGTGAGCAGGAGCCCTGCTCTCCAACCTACCAGTCTTGGGTTCACCAGCTTCTGTGGCTGTGTGAATTGGGAGAGGCCTCTACCCTGATCCACGGACTTGGGACGTTCTAGCCTCTACAATTGCATAAGATGTTTCCTTGATATAAATCTCTCTCTATGCACATTTATATGCTTTACTGGTTTTGCTTCTCTAGAGAACCCAGTCTAAGACACTTCTCCTTGAATAAATGTGGGGAATCTGTGTGAATATGTATCTGACTTGTTTATATGAACATTAAAAAAAATATATATCTGAGTTCCCATCATACACAAAATCCCAGGCTTTCTCCGCATCCCTACTCTTGCAAAGCATAATTTTAATTGTTGGAATTAGCTACAATTTATCACTGAATGCCTTAAACATTTAAATACTAAGTCACAGTCTGTTACATATGTTATGGAAATTTCTGCTGCAAGCCACAAAGATAACATTTGAGTAAGATAAGGAGATGCAATTAAAAACTCAACTCTCAAACCATCATACAACCTTTTAATGTATAAAGTGTTAGAAATAATATCTCCAAACTCTTAGTATATTGATAAGGGAGCTTAAATATTTATTATTTCTATTTCTAAAATACATCTTAAAAAATTCCCTGAGGAACTATCACTATAAATTTATATCAACATAATTGATAACAATGGCAGAGCCAGGAACTAATGATGAGGCTATAATGTTAATTAACAATGGTTACAAAATGAGCGGCACTTTAATAGCTCAAAGAGTCACTCGACAGCATTATACTACAGCACAGTTTCCCTGCTGTTTGCCCTGAGTAAAAGTGCTCTCTCTCCCAACGAAAGTCATTTCTGATAGCCAAGAACCATAATCAGAGCTGCATTTAAACATTACACTTGCATTTAAACTCCCCCCCCCACCCCCAGAGAAAACTGCAGTAAATCCTTCCACTCGTTAACCTGCAGGTGATTTGCCTACTTCCTGGTTTGCTATCAGCGAGGATGGGAGGAGATGAGAACGATTAGGATTAGGGCCGGAGCTCTAACTGCAGTAAATGTGGAGGCAGAAAATCGTAATAACACGAAGGATTCCATCAGGTTGAAAACTCCTCCCTGTTACAGGAAAACTGGATAGGGGTGGTGGACATGCAGAGAGCAGAAGGAAGGAAACATGCTTTTGGACTCTAGTATCTCCCAACAGGATCTGTATTTGCCATTGAAATACCTGAGCATCAATACCAAAACCAAAAAACCCAAACTCATTGCCATCAACTCACAGCAACCCCACGTGACAGAATACAACTGCCCCATTGGATTTCCAAGGCTGTAATCTTTATGGAAGCGGACTCCCACATCATTCTCCCATGGAGCAGATGCTGGGTTCAAACCACTGACCTTTTGATTAGCAGCCAAGCACGTAACCACTTAATCACTGTGCCACCATGGCTGTGTGGATTCCTGTTAAACCACGTCTGACAATTAGTGAATATCTGGAGTACCTTATGCAGGAGGAACCCAGGGGTGGTGCAAACGGTTAATGTGCTCTGCTACTAACCGAAAGGTTGGTGGTTTGAGTCCACCCAGAGGTGCCTCAGAATAAAGGCCTGGTGATCTACTTCTGAAAAACTTGCCATTGAAAACCCTGTGGAGCACAGTTCTACTCTCACACACAAGGGGTCACCTGAGTCAGAGTTGATTTGAGGGCAACTGATTTTTGGTTTTAAGCAGGGATCTACAGACAGTGGTGTTAGTGAGCATTTGAAAGACCCCAGTTGGAGTTCATACTCCTAGAAAGGGCTTCCACAGAAGCGTCCAAGATCTACGTCTGAGTCTGCACTTGGAAGTTCATTAGTTAGCATAGAAGATACTAGGAATGAATGGTGTTAGAGATGTGTGGATTGGCTAGAAACCTCAAGGTTTGCATGAACGAGGTGTTGGATGTGGCTAGCCTAACAACGGAACACTTTCAGAGGTGGGCTTAGGTCCAGAACTTCATTCCTTCCCCTGTCCACTACTTACTTGGACGATTCTGTCCTGAATCAGAAGCTATCTGATCCTGTGGTCAGATCACCATCACAACTAACCTCAGGTGCAAACCTTCCTGAAAGGTGCTCCTTGGAGGGTGGAGTGCCTAAGACGACAGATGGGGGACTCCTTGAATTTACAGAACAAGTTGTTAAAGTGTTTTTGAACCTGCTTGCTAATAAATGTCTCTATGTGCTTCCGAATCAGGTCTGCATTGGCTTTCAATGTCACAGACCAGCTGGTGGAGAGATGGTAGGAGACTTAGGATTCTTATGGCTCACTTTTCTCATTGGAGGTAACTGACTGGCCAGATTGGTTTAGGTCACTTCCTAACACACCTTCTCCCTCCCCACCAACACACACATACTCATCCCCCACCCCCACCCCCCCACATACAGTCAAGGCCTAGCAGGGACAAAACAAGGTGACATGGAAGAGAAAAAAGTTCATAAATTCTGGTGACCAGGAGCATAAATGTTAACAGCCATCAGTTTTCTGGTTTGCCAAAGTATGCAAACCAGAAACTATTAAAGGTCACAACCATGGTGCAGAGCAGACGCTGGAGGGAAGGGCAGGATATGAAGCAGAAGCATCTTCTGTTTGGTCCTGTGATGGTGAAAAGAGCACTGGACTAGGAGTCTGACACCCAGGTTCTAGTTTAGTTCTGACAATTAATCAGCAAGTACCTTAACTTACCGGTCTCCATTTTGTGGGCTGCCTTTGCCTCTTTATGGGGTAGTTATGAAACTTAAACGAGAACAAATGGGGAAGAAGTGTCTGGTACACTGTAAAACTCAAAATGTCATGTAAGTTTTTAAAGAAATTTTGATCATGCCCATAGCCGCCAGTTCCGAAGACCTGAAAAAGGACGTGTATCGACTTCTCTGGGAAAGACCTGCTAGTGGCTTCGGCAGTGCCCTTGGAAACCCAAAGTGATTATGATTTCATACTGTCTGATACAGTGTTGGATGATCAGCTCCGTAGGCTGGAAGGCATTACACAATAGCTGCAAAAACGGACTCAAACATACCAAAGATCATGAAGGCGGCACGGCACTGGGCAATGTTTCGTTCTGCTGTACATAAGGTTGCCAGGGGTCAGAGGCAACCCAATGGCAACTAACAACAGCTAAGAGATGAGTAAGACTCCTATTCAGGAGCTTAGCAGAAGATTCTGTTTTTTGGGGTCAGGCCAATAAATATTTACTGAGTGACTACTAGATGCAGACACTGTTCTAGGCTAGATACTCCTGGGTGTCCAAAAGTCAGCAGAAAGCATATACCTACAGAAAGACTTGTACAAGAATGTTCATAGCAACTTTATTCACATCAGCTCAAAACTGGAAATAAGCCAAGTGACCATCAACTTGTCATGGATAAATAAATTGTAGCATATCTGTACAATAGAATACTACTCAGCACTAAAAAGGCACAAATATATATATGAAAGAGGATGAATCTCAAAAAAAAAGCTAAATAAAAGAGGCATAAGTAAAACAGTATATGTTGTTAGCTGCCGAGGAGTCTGCTCTGACTCATGGAGACCTTATGTACAACAGTATGTACTTACTCAAAACAAAACAGGCTAAAGTAATCCATGATGTAAAAACCAGAACATTAGTTATCTTTGTGGGTGAGGGCAGGGTGGAATTGACTGGGAGGGAACTCCCAAGTCATCGTTCTGGGGTGACAATAATGTCTGTAAGGAGCCCTGGTGGCACAATGGTTATGCACTCAGCGGCTAACTGAAAGGTTAATGATATGAACCTGTCCAACTGCTCTGTGGAAGAAAGACCTGGCAATCTGCTTCTGTGCAGACTGCAGCCAAGAAAACCCTATGGGGCAGTTCTGCTCTGTTACATGAAGTCGCTATGAATAAGAATCAACCAGACAATACCCAACTACAACAAGAGCACTAATGTCTTTAACTTGGCTAAGGATTGGCGTTACACAGGTGTATGCCTTTGTCAAAACTCCTCCAATGGAAAGCTCAAAATTTGTGCAAGTCACTGTACTTTACCTAAAAAAAAAAAGAACCATAAACAAATACTGAAGTCTAGTCAATGATATGCAATGCTGAAGTGATTAGGAGTGAAGTGTACTCCTCCGGTCTGTAACCTCCTTTCAAATGCACCAGAAATAAGATGGACAGAAGGATGGATAGATGGACAGACAGCGATAAAGCAAATATAGCAAAATGTTAATTGTAACATGTGGGTGGTGGGTACGTTTTGTTTGGAAATTATCATAATAAAATGTTGGGGGAAAAGTAAGCAGACAGTCCCTGGCCACTCTCTCCACCCTTTCATTCTGCCAAGCAATTTTAAGATATTAAGCAAATGAAAGCGTATGGTAAACACAGCTGCTGTAAGATCACATTTTTCAATGCATCATGAAAATTGCATTGTCTACAACTCTTGCTTGCTTTAATTATTGAAGAAGGTACAAAACTCTCTGGTTATAAGTGGTTCCATTTGATTTGGAACAGGATATTATTTTTTAAAGGTTCTTAAGAAGATTTACAGGAAATAATTCCACTTTCCAATATAATAAATACAGGATAATTTCCAGAATGTACGTACCTCTATATCAAAGAGGCATATGATATGCCATACTGGACACTTGAGTTAAAATTTTATGGGTTAGTCACAGAGTAAAATATGAAAAATACATACATATGTCCATTGCCTAGTTATTAACCACTGGCAAATTAACAGACTGCATTTGAGCAATATATAGCCACATCTTGGGTTTGGGGCTGTGAAAAGGCCATTTCTGAGCCAATTTATTTTCTCTTAGATATTAGTGCCTGAAATGCAGATGGCTGCTGCTAGGTAAATGATGTTATTTTTGAATGTGACAATGAAACGATAAAGAAGTGGAAATTCTACACGATTCATCTGGTTCCAGATTTTATCTACAAAGCTATTAAAAACAGGCCAACCTGTTAGTTTCTTTAGCATCAAAGCTGATTTCCATCATGCCAGAGAAAGGCCTTCAGTATTCTCGTGTCACTCTGTGTCTAGCCGGGTCCAGTCCCCGCCCCGGACAGGCTAGTTCTTTAGGAAGAAACCAGTTGCCGAGGAGTCAATTCCAACTCATGGCAACCTCTATGTGTCAGAGTAGAACTGTGCTCCATATGGTTTTAAAGGCCGATTTTTTGGAAGTAGATCACCAGGCCTTTCTCCCGAGGTGCTTATGGGTAAACTCGAACCTTTATCTTTTTGGTTAGTAGCCGAGAGTGTTAACTATTTGCAACACCCAGGGACTCCTCTTTAAGAGGAGGTGGGGACATAAGTCCTCCTAGAATGTGCCTCAAGTCTCCATTTGATTTTCATTTTGGCTGGATTCCTCTCAGATTTCCCTCGCCTCCACCACGTCACCAAAGTGCATATCACTATTTCAGCATCTTTAGAGTCATACAAACTTGGGACCGAGTACCTGCTTGATCATTTATCCCTCCAACATGTATTTATTCTACCTACCCACTCCTACCTTGTGACACATCATTTTCCAAGTGCTGGGAGTATGGTAGTGAGTAAACTAAAGATCCTGCTCTCATGGAGCTTAAATTCTTATTGGAGAAATAGACAATAAGCAAACAATTAAACCCATACCATAGCATATGGTATATGAAGGTCCTAGGGCTGCTACTCTGTCCTATAGTGTCACTATAGTTGGAATTGACTCAACAGCAATGGGTATGGGTAGGACTGCTGTAACAAAGTACCACAACTGAGTAGCGTATAAGAACAGAAATGTATTGTTTCACAGTTCTGGAGGTTAGCAGTTCGAAATCAGAGTGTTGGCCATGTTGATTCTTTCTGAGTGCTCTGAGGGAGAATCTGTTCTATGCTTCTCTTCTAGCTTGTGGTGGCTCCCAGCAGTCCTTGGCATTTCTTGGCTTGTAGCTGCATCCCTCCAATTTCTGCCTCCTTTGCCACGTGGCCACATTCTCTCTCTGTCTGAATCAACCCTACTCTAGTATGACTTCGTGTTAACTGATATCTTCAAAGAATCTATTTCACATTCACAGGGACTGGCAGTTTGGACTTCAGCACATCTTTCTAGGGGACACAATTCACAACAGATGGTAATGGGAGCTAGACAGAAAACAAAGCAGTGTAACTTATTTTACTCATCTGTAAAATGGGGATACTAATGCCTTCTTTCAAGTAGAATGTGGGGCTAATCACATGACATTCCCACACTTCCCCACAGATTTGGAAATTGGACAATAAGCTTTCCCTGTAGTGCTTACAGCCGTACGACAGAAGTAATGGACTGAAACAGTGATATGCAAAGACACCACAAAGAGAAAACTTGGTCTCTAACTTAGACTATAATTTGATTGAAGGCCCAGTATTAAAATATCTAAAGAAAGAATCTATCAGGCCAGTTGGTTGATGGTCAGTGTGGGAGGTACTGCAGGCAGGGACTTGGGGAGGCTGGGCCTGGTGGTGAGTCTCCCTCACCGTGGGACCAACTGTGGCATCCAGCCACAGCAGGCAGGGCAGGCCGAGACTCTCACAGGTCTGTGACCCAGCTGTTAAGATCCCCACCTCACTCAGCCTACGCGGCTTCCCGCTCATAAGCAACTTTCTTATCTTATGTTCTCATCTCAATTTGCCTTCGGAGAGAATGCACTGATCAGAGATCATATGTATCTGGCTCACAGGACTGTTTTCTTTCTCTCTGCAAAATAACCAGCTAGCATTCCTGTTTTTATACATCTGTCCCTTATGAGTCAGGATAGTGTGTGTCAGTCTCCTAGGCTCCTACTCACATCGTATTATATAAGTCAGAGTTTTGAACCTACACAGCTGAGATCCAAACCTCAGAAAACAGTTATCCTGGTGAGGTAGAGGCACTTTGTGGAGTCTTGTTAGGGGGCCAGCCTGTTTTAGCTGCTTGCCTTCCTCAAACTGTTATGTGGAATGATTAGGAAAATTAAAGATAATGTGTGCTAAGTGCCTATCAAAATCTGGAGCATAGTAGTTGTTGCTGTTAGCTGCTGTTGAGTTGGCTCCAAGTCATGGAGACCCCATGTACAACAGAACAAAATGCTGTCTGGTCCTGCACCATCGTCATGATCATTGGCACGGTTAAGTCTATTGTTGCAGCCACCATGTATTTTGAGTACCTTCCAACTTAGGGGGTCTATCTTCCAGCACTATATAGGACAATATTCTGTTGTGATCCATAAGGTTTTCATTGGTTAATTTTCCGAAGTAGATAACCAGGCCTTTCCTCCTGGTCTGTCTTTGTCTGGAAGCTCTGCTGAAACCTGTCCACCATGGGTGACCTTTCCGGTATTTGATATACCAGTGGGAGAGCTTCCAGCACCACAGCAACACATAGTCCACCACAGTATGACAAACTGACAGACGGGTGACAGCTGGAGCATAGTAAATGCACAATAAAACATACAAACCACACAACGCTGTAAGGCTAGCTCTCATTCCTTCTGGGCAGTGAGCGTTGCTCTCAAGTGTACCACAACCATGCTGCTCCATCTCCCTAACAAACCCTCAGTGCAGCTGCCACCCTTGAAGGCTGTGGTTGGAATCTCCCTCCTCCAGGGACATGCAGGAAGGCCCTGAGCCACTCTGCTCTTCACACCATCACCACGAAAAGCCAGAGGCCTAGCTTGCCCTCCACAGAGCCCAGTCTAGCCAATGCTCATGTCATGGGTAGGGAGGATCACGGTACTGCCCTGCCTCCTGGACATAACTTTTAGCTCCCAGCTGTCTCACACAAGCCTGGGACAGACAACTGGGAAACCACACATGCAGGCATAGCTCTGCCTCTCTGCTCACGATGAAAGCTAATGTATAACCAGCTCTGCCAAACGTTTACTAAAAAGTTACCAGAAAATGGCATTATGAGCATTGCCTGAATGGCAATGATACAAGAATCCAACCAGACCCTTTGATGTGGACTTAAGTTCAAGTGACATTTCATATGCAGAGGCTGTAGAAGGTGCTGATCTCAATTTATTTTTAATACAGTTTCCACATTTATATACACAGTTTTTAAAGTCTTCCAAGTTTTACATTCCATAAACAATTTACCAGCCTGTGACTTGCCTGCTCTCTGCCCTGAGGCAGCATCTGGTAGTTAGAGAATCACAGATGGTCAAGGTCAAATGGAAAATAAAGGTCATTTAGTTTAGCCCCTACGAGATACCTGAGTTTCCATCCTCCACATTCCTTCAAAGTAGCTGTCCACTTCGTTGCCTGGACACCTCTAATAATAGGAAAATCTCTTGTCTACAAATGCAAGGGCAAAGATGCTGGAACTGGAAATGGAGAGCTCAGGACCCTGAAGTGTGATAAAACCCAGTTGCAGTTAAGTCGATTCCGACTCCTGGTGACCCTGTGGGTGTCAGAGTAGAACTGTGCTCCATAGTGTTTTCAACGGTTGCTTTTTCAGAAGTAGATCGCCAGGTCTTTCCTCCGAGGGGCCTCTGGGTGGACTTGAACTTCCAGTCTTTCACTTAGCAGCTGAGTGCATTAACTGTTTGTACCACTTGGACTCCTTGAAGTTTGATAGTTTGAAAGAATTGGCTAGTGTGTATAAATGCCTTCCCGGGCCTGGTCACTCTCTGCCAGTTCCCCCTGGTTTGGATTTAGGCCTTCAAGCTGCTTCAGGTCACAGCTGATTCAAGAGTCAAGCATCCTCAGAGCTACTTTGTCCTCTACCCCCCACCCCAACTCCCGGGGCAGAGCACTCTGCAGTGCCTGGTCACTCACGCCACCTCAGACAATGCCCACTTACAACCCTCGTGGATACCGATGTCCTGTTTGGTCCCCCAAGGCAGTTTTGTGCCGGCTGCACATACTACCCCCTTAGTCTTGCCAGGTCTCTGTGATGGTTAATTCTCTGTGACAATGGCAGCTTGCACTTGCCTCGGCTATGGTGTCTAGTCTGCTCAAACACTATTCTAGATGTTGCTGTGAAGGTATTTAGGCATGATTAACGTTTACAATCAGTTGACTTCAAGCGAAGTGAAAACCATCCATAATAGGGATGGGCCTCATTCAATCAGTTGAGGGCCTTAAAACATGAATATCTATCTATCAAGGAACCCTGGTGGTGCAATGGTTAAGTGGTCAGCTGCTAACTGAAAGGTCGGGGGTTTGAACCCACCAGCCACTCCATAGGAGAAAGATGTGGCAATCTGCCTCTGTAATGATTTACAGCCTTGGAAACCCTGTGGGGCAGTTCTACTCTGTCCTACAGGGTCGCTATCAGTCAGAATTGACTTGAAGGCAGTGGGTTTGGTTTTCGTTTGTCTGTCCATCCATCCGTCCATCCAACCATCCATCCCTTTCCTGCTGGCTCTGTTCTGTTTCTCTGGAGAACCCTGACAAACACAAGCTCTAAGGTCAGTTGATCTGGCATCCTTAGCTCTCATTCCAGCACCTGTTCCCTCTAGTCCTCCCATTACTTCCCCCGTTTGATTCTTTTTTCTTCTACCAACCTCCCTTCAGACACTCCCGTGGTGTCCATTGAAACTCTTGGACCATGGACAATAAAGTCCCTGTCATTCTTACTCTTTTCACAGGACAATTCGTCCACCTCCACCCAGCCTCAACTCAGAACTGACTGTTCCCTGAGGATACTATTTCCAGGGTGGACATCTCAGGTGGAGAGGCTCATTCTTCCACATTCCAGGTGACGTAGGGCTGGAGGCAACAGTGCTCTCTAGTTCTTAAATGAGATGGATTGACACAATGCCTTCAACAATGGGTTCAAGCATAACGATTGTAAGGATGGTGCAGGACTGGGCAGTGTTTCTTTTTGTTGCAAATAGGGTTGCTATGAGTCGGAACTGACTTGATGGCACCTAACAACAACAGTTCTTTAATTCCATTTCCTGACCAACAGTCTTCCCATCTAACTCCTACTTGGAGCTTCATGCCTCTGTCTTCTGTTGTTGTTAGGTGCCATCAAGTCGGTTCCAACTCATAGTGACCCTGTGAACAACAGAATGAAACACTACCCATTCCTGCCATCCTCACAGCCATTGCTAAGTTTGAACCCATGGTTGCAGCCACTGTGTCAATCCATCTCATTGAGGGTATTCCTCCCTTTCGCTGACTTTACCAAGCATGATGTCCTTCTCCAGGGACTGGTGCTTCCTGATAACATGTCCAAAGTACTGGAGATGAAGTCTCACCCTTCTCACTTCTACCCTCTTCTTATTCACATCCTATCACTCGCGAAAGACTTCAGTTCTGGATCACAGTTCTTCTCCCTACCCCTGCCCATCCTGCCACCATCCTGAATAAGTTTCATGTCAATGTAGAAACCCCCCCCCAGAAATGTTGTTCTAGGGCCCCGGACCAACTTGATCTTTGAGTACTGCATATCCATGGCTATATGCTGGTCTTGTTATCACCTTTACTGTTCTCAAACCACAAATTCTTCTTGCCTGGATTGTGGTAACAACCTCCAAACTGGTTTCCCTCTTCTATCCTTGTCATCCTATTAATCATCCCTCACAAAGCCTCCAAAATGACCTCATAAAAGGTAAGTCAGATCACATCACTTCTCTGCTCAAAACTCTCTATTGGCTTGCAACACACTCAGTGTGAACTCCAGAGAACTTATAAACTGATCTGGCCCCCCTGCCATCTATCTGAGTTCGTTTCCTACCACATTCCTCCTTACTCATGGGGAGGAACAGGCTTCTGCCTCAGGGCCTTTACATGACCACTTTTTTTTCCCCCGGGACACTCTCTCCCTTTGTTTCTTCAGGTTTCTATGTAAATGTCATTAGCAGAAAGGTACTCCCTATGGCTCTATCACCCTGCCCCATTCCTGCCAGGCTAAATCAATATCACTTAGCTCTGCTTTACTTCTTAGTACTTCTTCCACTGGACGTGGGTCTTGTTTTGTTTGTTGAATTTGTTGGTTTATTACCTGGAGCCTCCTCCCACCAATACAATGTAAACCACAGGTGGGTAAAGACTTTGTTCTGTTCTCTGCTGTATCTCCAGCATCTAAAATAGTGCCCGGCTCGTAATTGGTGCTTATTAAGTAATTGTTAATGAATTGTAAATGAATAAATAAACAAATTCCAGTACACCACATTTACCTCATTCCCTTACTCCCACAAAATCTACTCTTTGACTTTATGGAAACTTTCAATTTCTTGACAGTTAAATGAAAGCACAACGATAATAATTTAAAATTAATGTGATACTTAGTTCAGTTCCCAACATAAGCATTTTTCATGCATTATTTATTTTAACTTATGTGGTTGATTATCTTGTTGTTGTTGTTGGGTACCGTCGAGTCGGTTCCAACTCATAGCGACCCTATGTACAACAGAATGAACACTGCCCAGTCCTGCGCCATCCTCACAACTGTTGCTAGGTTTGAGCCCATTGTTGCAGCCACTGTGTCAATCCATCTTGTTGAGAGTCTTCCTCTTTTTCACTGACCCTCTATTTTACCAAGCACGATGTCCATCTCCAGGGAGCGGTCCCCCCATAACAAGTCCAAAGTATGTGAGAAAAAGTCTTGCCATCTTTGCTTCTAAATAGCATCCTGGTTGTACTTCTTCCAAGACAGACTTGTTTGTTCTTCTGGAAGTCCATGGGCATAGTCAGTATTCTTCGTCAACCCTGTAATTATCTTATATTTCCATTTTATGCTTGGGGAACTAACGTCTCAGTCCAGCTGCAACCCTGTGGGACATAACTGCTCTCTTACCAGCAGCTTCGATATCCTTTCCTCTTTACCCTCTAGCCCTTTCACCCTGAAAATTCCTCCAATCTTGTATCAATTTAAGTCAAGTTCCTCTGCTCCTAAATGCTGGATATGTAGCTCTGTTAAAATGAAGAGGAAAAAAACAATCAAACATCATGCAGACTGATTCCATTGGGTTTATGATCTTTAGCAGTTCTTTTTGTTGTCCCTGGTCAACTACATCTCCCATTGTTCAAGCCCTTAACTCACTCTTCAAGCTCCCCACTCCTGCCCTAAGCTTGTTTGGTAGGTAATTTTGTATTTTTCTATTTCACAAGGACAATGAAGGCTAAGGCTGAACTCTTTCAAATTCCAACCTCACACATATAAACATCTCTCTGCTTGCAGCTATGCTTGCCTTTTTCTCCCAACACTGACTGTAACACACAGAAGGGACAGTCACAGGTATCATATGACATTTCCTCTCTCTGTTATAGCTGATTGGATGAGGAGAAGATCGCTGGTCTAAGCAGAATTAAAATGGACATCAGATGTTTCTTGCCAGCATTATCCTTGCCTTTGGAAGAACTGTTCTTCCCTTTCCATTTGGTCCTGTCAATGTTGCCAAAATTGATACTCAAACCCCATGTCCGTGAGATGATAAGTAGCTCAGGCTGAGTCGTTCATAGTATACTACGTCCTCCTGAACAAGTAATTAGCCCATGTGATTGGTATAGGCTGCAAATTAGGCCAAACACAGCCCATCCCCAGTAGGGGTTTTGCATCGATGGTTGAGGGACAAGTCTTTGTTCAGTCCCTTTGTTCAGCCCTGGTGGCACAGTGGTTAAAGCGCTTGGTGGCTAACTGAAAGGTTGATGGTTCTTCTTCAGTTATCACTTTGAGCTGTAAAGATATGACTTCAGATTTTCCAATGGTCAGACTGAGGGCTCAGGGAAGTTACTAAAAGTCAGCATGGAAGTATACTGATGTTTTAACTTGAAATTGCCTATAGATCATAGACTTTTATAAGAAAACTTTCAGAAGGGCTTATTATACTATAGTTTTGGAAGATGTTATCATTGGGGACAACACAGTAAAGGGTACACAGGATTTCTCTGTATTATTTCTTACAAAGGCATCTGCAATTATCTAACATGGAAAGGGTAATATAAACAAGAAGCAATTTTAAAAGAAACCAAAAGCCAAACCCATTGCCACTGAGTTGATTCAGACTCATAGCAGCCCTGAAGGACAGAGTGCCCCATAGGGTTTCCAAGGCTGTAATCTTCACAGAAGCTGACTGCCACATCTTTATCCCACAGAGCAGCTGGTGGGTTTGAACTGCTGACCTTTCAGTTAGCCTCTGAGCACTAACCACTGAACCACCAGGGCTCCTTATTGTAAAAGAAGGTAAGTGAAAAAGGTAGAAAAACACCTTATATTTCCATCTTAATTTAATGGCATCAACAACTATCAAGTCATCCCAGCTGGAATCTTCAAAGTCTCGTCTTTTTATTCTCCCTTAGTCTGCCTCTTTGTTCAATCCCTAAAGAGCCCTGGTTGCGCAGTGGTTAAAGCACCACTCAGCCTCGAACTGGAAGGTCAGCGGTTTGAATCCGCCAGCTGCTCCACAGGAGAAAGATGTGGCAATCTGCTTCCATAAAGATTTACAGCCGTGGTAACCATACGGGGCAGTTCTACTCTGTCCTAGAGGGTTGCTGTGAGTCAGAATTAACCAACAGCAAGAAGTTTGGTTTTGGTGGGTTCAGTCCCTAATCCTGTCAATTCTACCTCTAGTGTATTTCTAAACTCAGTCCTACCAGTACTATCCTAGCCCCGTGTTCACTGCGTCAGTTCAAGCTCATCTTCTATCACTCAGATTGTTGCAACAACTTCCTAGTTGATCTCCCCACCTCTGGCCTCATCTTGCGCTAATCTATTTCCACTGAACTACCAGAACTATCTTTCTAAAATACCAATCTTATCATGTCACTCCTTTGCTTAAAGTTCTCCAATGGCTTCCTACTGATAAGAGGATAAAGAACAAATTTATTAACATGGCAACCTACCTTTGTTTTTATATTTATTCTCACAGCTATCTGATGTGCTCTTTCCTCCCGGTTCTCCTGGGAAAATCTTATCCATCCATCAAGATTCAGTGCAACCTGTCCCCTCCACTGTTAAAAGATTTCCCTAGTACATTTACACAAAACTAGGTGCCTTCTTTATTCCCGGGACACCTATACATCTTTATGATCGTCGGCACATGAATCCCTCTTTCTCCTCCCCAGAGAAGTATCCGGAACACAATAGGTGCTCATGAACCGTTAGTTGCATGACTAGAATTGGGAATGGGTTGCAAAACCCTAAAGATCACTATTCCTCAAGATACCAGGGGTTTGGTCACTCTTTGCTCCTCGTTAACTTTGCATACTCAGAGACTTTTCTTAATCTGGAAATATCTAATTTTATAATGAAAATAAAGTCAGAAGTAAGATTCACTATATGGAAATTTCTTTACATCAATTTGATTGAACACATGCATTCGGATATTAAGGCACACGCAGTAATTTCATATTTTAAATGACTTTGCAAACATTGCTACTACAAAAAAAAAACACTGCCTCTGAAAGAAATGCTATATATCTAGTGGAGAGACATGGATGGAAGTGGGGTATATATTTGGTTGGTCTGGTTTATTGGGTGTCCTCTACAGCACAGCTTCTCAAACTGTAAGTGCATGTGAATCCCCTGGAAAGCTTGTTAAAATGCAGATTCTGATTCAGGAGGTCTGGGACCAGACCCAAGATTCTGTTTCTCTAACAAGCTACTAGTTGATGCTGATGCCACTGGTCCATGGACCACATTTTGAGTAGCAAGGCTCTACAGGGCTTACCTGTTGCCTTTGAGTCAATTCCAACTCATGGCTACCCCATGTGTGTCAGCGTAGAACTGTGCTCCATAGGGTTTTCAATGGTTGGTTTGTAGAACACTGGCCTTTCTTCTAAGGTGCCTCTGGATGGCCTTGAACCTCCAACCTTCAGGTTAGCAGCCAAGGGCATTAATCGTTTGCACCACCCAGGGACTACCTACAGGGCTTACACGTGATGAAAGTGGAAGCTCTGGGCCCCCAAATATGACATCAAGCCAGAGCTAATAGAAGAGTCTCCCCTTTCTCTCAAATATCCATGCAGACACAATAAGTTACACAGCCACAGTTTAGTTAGAAGACAGAAGAAATAATATTCTTAGTCTGATACACTTTGATATGACATTTAAAGTCTAAAACTTTACTTTCTGATATAATACGCCAAACAAGACTATACCAATTAAAATGCTCCCTTCTTAAAATCACCGCTTTTGAAGGCCAAATTACAACTTCAGGAACTGCTAAATGCCTAATTAAAAATGATTTCCATGGCATTTTCTGTTCTCCCCTTTGAAATTTCAGCGACTCAGGCTGATTATCTTCAGGAGGTGGTGGTGGGGGTTGGTTGTAGATTTTAATTTTTATTTATTCTTAGTTTTCCAGAACTAGGTGAAAATTACATCTAAACACCCTTG
The DNA here is from genome assembly GCF_000243295.1 of Trichechus manatus latirostris. NCBI lineage: Eukaryota > Metazoa > Chordata > Mammalia > Sirenia > Trichechidae > Trichechus > Trichechus manatus. The sequence continues at coordinate 25,042,518 of NW_004443946.1, read as the reverse complement.
TCTCTAAGGAATTTAAGTTTGAAAAAATAACAACAACAAAAAACTGGACTGTACAAAGCACTTGTTTCTTCAGAGACTTCCAGATGAGCCGTAACAGCAGCAAGAATCCCGAATGCTAATGGCCATGAGCACAGAAAGATATTAGAAAATTCAATTTATGGAACAAGTCTAAGTACCCATTAACAGGCATTTAGTTAAATAAATTATGGTACACAAATATTACAGAATACTAACAGACAGTGAACATGATAAAATAGATATATTTGTTGATATAGATATTTAAGATAAAATTTAAAAAAACCAAACCCATTGCCATCAAGTCAATTCCAACTCATAGCAACCCTATAGGACAGAGTAGAACTGCCCCGTAGAGTTTCCAAGGAGTGGATGGCAAATTTGAACTGCCAGCCTTTTGTTTACCAGCTGATCTCTTAACCACTGCACCACCAGGGCTCCATATTTAAGATATAAAGTGAAAAAATCAGATTTGATTATACTCAGTATGATCTTATTCTTGGAAAAAAAGTATAGCTGTATGCTAAAGGAACGTACTCTAAAGTATTAAGTGGTTTTGGTAGTAGATTATGTTATTGCTGTTGTTAGTTGCTGCCGAGTTGATTCCGACTCATGGTGACCCCATATGTGCAGAGCAGAGCTGCTCTATAGAGTTTTCAAGCCTGTGATCTTTTAGAAGAACATCACCAAGCCATACTTCCAAGGTGCCTCTGAGTGGGTTTAAACCAGCAACCTTTCGGCTAAGTAGGATTATAGGAGAATTTATTTTTTCTTTTTTCTAAAATGAATATGTTTTTCCTTTTTATTGTGCTTTAGGTGAAAGTTTACAGCTCAAGTTAACTTCTCATACAAAAATTTATATTATGTGACATAGTTGCAATCCCTATAATGTGACAGCACACTCCCCCTTTCCACCCCCAGGTTTCCCATGTCCCTCCAACCAGCTCCTGTCCCTTCCTGCCTTCTTATCCTGCCTCTGGACAGGAGCCACCCATTTGGTCTCATGTATCTGACTGAACTAAGAAGCACACTCTTCACAAGTATTATTTTATGTTATATAGTCCAGTCTAATCTTTGCCTGAAGAGTGGGCTTTGGGAATGGTTTTAGTTCTGGGTTAAAAGAGCATCTGGGGGTCATGGCTTTGGGGGTTCCTCCAGTTTCAGTCAGACCATTAAGTCATTCTTTTTATGTGAATTTGAGTTCTGCTCCACACTTCTCCCCTGCTTGGTCAGGGACTCTCTGTTGTGTTCCCTGTCAGGGTGGTCATTGGTGGCAGCCAGGCACCATCTAGTTCTTCTGGTCTCAGGCTGATGGAGTCTCTGGTTTATGTGACTCTCTTGCCTCTTGGGCTAATTATTTTCCTTGTATCTTTGGTGTTCTTCATTGTCCTTTGCTCCAGGTGGGTTGGGACCAATTGATGTCTTACATGGCTGCTCAAAAGCTTTTAAGACTGAAGAGATCACTTACCAAAGCGAGATGCAGAACATTTTCTTAATTAACTTTGTACGCCAATTGACCTAGACGTTCCCTGAAACCATGGTCCCCAGACCCCAGCCCCTTCTACTCTGTCCCTTAAAGTGTTTGGCTGTATTCAGGAAACTTCTTAGCTTTTGGTTTAGTCCAGTTGTGTTGACTTCCCCTGTATTGTGTGTTGTCCTTCCCTTCACCTAAGATGATTCTTGTCTACAATCTAGTTAGTGAGTTCCCCTCCTCCCCCCTCCTCACCCTCATAACCATCTAAGAATGTTTTCTTCTGTGTTTAAACCTTGAGTTCTTTCAATAGTGGTCTCATACAATATTTGTCCTTTTGCAACTGACTAATTTCACGCAGCATAATGCCTTCCAGATTCATCCATGTTGTGAGATGTTTCGTGGATTCATCACTGTTCTTTAACGTTGCGTAGTATTCCATTGTGTGTATGTACCATTTGTTTATCCATTCATCTGTTGATGTGCACCTAGGTTGTTTCCATCTTTTTGCCATTGTGAACAGTGCTGCAATGAACATAAGTGTGCATATATCTATTTGTGTGATGGCTCTTATTTCTCTAGGATATATTCCAAGGAGTGCTGGGTCGTATGGTACTTCTATTTCCAGCTTTTTAAGGAAACACCAAATCGATTTCCAAAGTGGTTGTATCATTTTACATTACCACCAGCAGTGCATAAGTATTCCAGTCTCTCTACAACCTCTTCAACATTTACTATTTTGTGTTTTTTGGATTAGTGCTAGCCTTGTTGAGGTGAGATGATATCTCATTGTAGTTTTAATTTGCATTTCTCTAATGGCTAGCGATCATCAGCATTTCTTCATAAAATGAATATTTTTTAAAAATCCAATTTATAATGGCCCAGACCAGACCAGACCAGGACATATCCTACTTCCACATGTTAAAAGACTGAACTCCAAGACTGCAAAACCCAAATTATATGAGAACATCTTCACTTACTGGGGCAAAATACAGAGGCTAAGCCTGGTCATGAGCATAATGTCATTAACCACAACCAAACCTGTTGCCGTCGAGTGAATTTTGACTCATAGTGGCCCTACAGGACAGAGTAGAACTGCTCCATAAAGCTTCCAAGAAGCAGCTAGTGGATTCGAACTGCCAACCTTTTGGTTAGCAGCTGTAGCTCGCTGTAGCTCTTAACGACTGTGCCACGAGGGCTCCATAATGTCATTAGTGGGAAGTAATCCTACAAAATTCATTAAACACCCTCTTTAATTATGTTTCTTTTGCTAAATAAGTCACCAGGCCATGATGAGTAAATAGGGGAAAATCTGGCATCTGCCACCCAGGATACATAAACTTTTAATAGTCTTATGGGGAGGTAATTCTGATAGACTTGAACGTTTGCATCAAGGCATTGAGGGCTGCTGAATCCCTCAATCTTTCTTTCATCCATTTGTTACACACAAAACACACTTTCTCCCTACTTGCCATAGCTGTGTGATAGGGGGAGCCACCTGAGTTTGTAGAGCAGCACCTGGGTGATATAGAATCAGGTCATTATGAGTTGGAATTGACTTGAAGGCAATGGGTTTGGTTTTTTTGGTTTTTAACCAGAGGTCTGCCCTTTGCCCTCGGCTACTGGAAGGTGATCTCTAGGCCCCTGGAGTGTCTTGTCTGATAGGAGTGTCTTTGTTGCCGGAAGGATTTGGCCACCAGACAGTCTAATGATGTGATTTATGATCCAGGCTTTGGGACATGCCATGTCAGTTCCAACCTCTGGACGAACTGGAGACTAAAGATATTAACCAGAGCCTCTCAGAGGGTCTGGAGACTAAAGGTCAGCCACGTGGGCAGTACGTGATTGAGCTCCAGTAACAAACTGCGGACAGCAAAGGATCAGATGTGCTTCCCTGGTTGGTAATACTCTGTGTGTACTGTTACACATTGTGGCCAGGAGGAGGTGATACCCTCTAGGACTCTACAGGGAGAGGATGACCAAAAGCTTCACATTCGTACCCCCCTTCCAGACCTCGCCCTATGCATCTCATCCTTTGCCTGGTTCTAACTTGTATTCTTTCACTGTAATATAACTGTAATGATCAGTGAATTTTATGAGTCATTCTACTGAATTATTGAATCTAAAGGTGGTTGTGGGGACCTCCAAATTCGTGTCTGGTGTCTGAAGTGAGGGTAGTCTTCTGGGGACTGTGCCTTAAGACTCTGCAGTTTGTCCTAACTCATTACAATAAGTGTTCCAGATGATTCTGAGGCAGGTGGTTTTCCCACCACTCTTGGAGTAGAACTGGCCTATGGTAACCCTTCTTTCCATTGCAAAACCCCTCTTTGGATTGGTTGAAGCCATCACTCTTTCCCTCTGCTGTAAAACCACCTTACTTCTTGACTCTGGAAAGAGAGGCATCTGGGCTTACAAGTTGACCTTTTCTATTAGAAGACTGGGTGGTGCCACCCTGCCTCAGCTGTTGCAGTCAAGTTTCTCAGGCTGTATCTGTATGAATGGGGCAGTCATTTGGCTTTTAAATGGGTCACACTAGGCTGAATCACAACTAATATGTGTTATAAGCAGTGATACCACTTAACACACTAATTATAAATTGAACCCAAACAGATGTCTTCACAATCTTATCACTGACAAGGACTAACGACAGTAATGATGAAAACTTTAATTCAATTTATCAGAGGTGACAATCAGAGGTGTGATCCAGACCTAACAAATGGATTTGCTAATTGAGCGTCACTGCTACATTACAGTTTGGCTTTAAATCATTATAAGAATCTCCTTAAGAGAGTGAGTTACCTGAAATACAAAGTTAAAACCAGAAGGCAAGTTTTCTATGCTGTTGCATCATTGCCTTCCATATCAACAACTGGGAAGAATATTTCAGAGTTTTTCTTTTTAGGGTTGATCTGCTGATAATTTGTTTCCCAAGCTTGTTGTGAAGACTGCTGATAAAATGTCATCAACAACTTTGAACTCTTGAAGGGAAAATCTTTATACCTTTCTGAAGAGTTTTAATTAGCATGTAGTTAAAAATCCTTAATTTGGATTCCACTAACAGAAAATTTGTTATAATTTGTTCAAAAACCCCAGTAAAGTTGGACTTCGTGGTATGAAGAAAAAGCCTTTCAGCAAATTAAATGAGAAAAAGAAAACTACTCAGGAGATATTCAGTCTAATGAGTTCTCAGTTTGGGAGCTGAAAATAAAACCTGAAGATAATTCAGTTGAGGTAGTTTGTTCATAGTTGTACCCACAGTGAAAAGAATTAGCACATAGAGCTCCTACCTTCCGGTCCAGAACACTCTTCACCCTATTGATTAATATTGATAAGACATCTATTAGTCATATGTATCTCTTATTCTTCTCAATAAATATTAGCCAGTTAGCTATAGCCCAGATTTTTTGTAGGGACACTTGGAGGTCTAAGAGTTATAGAATCAATCTGACTTTTTGTTTTGCAAATACACCCTACATTTCTATGATTGGTATAATTTCGGGTATATCTCTCACAGCATCCTTAAACTGAATTGAAGTTGACCAAAGTGACCCCAGTTTATAGTGGTGAAAGTTCCAGAATCATGCTGACTCTGAAGATACGAACTGGATCTGTATGGTATTTTGAGTTCCCCTGGAGATAGGGCAAATGTTACTGCTGAAATCTTTTGTAAAGAAAATATGATACTCAAGGCATCTGTGATAGTTTCAAGCGTTCAAGTAGGGGCTCTGAGGTGCAGCAGAGAGGGGGTTCCCCAGAAAGCAAACGGGATGAATGTGAGGATGGCTCATAAGGTGCCATTTACCTGGAGAATTCCCAAGTTTGGGATCTGGTGCTTAACCTCACAGACTTCAGGCTTGGTTTGTTATTACAGAGAGACCAGATCCATTTCTTGGAGGTGGGGTAGAGGATTCACATCAATCAAACTCAGAGATGCTGATTCCTGAAATCTGGTATGTAAATTTATTAACTCAATTGGCAAGCAGACCATCAGGCTCATATTAGTAGATTAGTGCCTCATACCCTGTTATAAATTACATGGGAGGTCAAGTCTAACCAGGAGATTGCTAAGTGGTCACGAAAACAGAGTAAGAGTAATTAGTAATAAATTTTAAGCATGTCACCAATAAGGATGGACTGGATGTGTGAATGTTCTAGCTGCCTACTTCACATCCAAACCTCTCTTCCCTTTACCTATCAGCACCCTTGCTTCTCTCTCATGGAGCTGCATACAAGTGGGTTTAATGGGATTCACCCCAGCTCCAAAAGAGGGCCTTTATAGGCCTATCCAAATTAACACACAGTATTTCTCTGACCAGACTGTTGGTATGGGACCTAGGCTAGTCCAATCAGTGAAGCTTAGCACATTTCACTTTTTTAAGGGGTAAATAGATGTTTTCTATCTGCCACATTACTTGTTCATGATTGTGTTCTGCTAAATGTAAGAGTAAATTCATCTAGGCAATGATTTAAACAAATCAGATTTATTTTCCCTCTAATTAATAAGAAATCAAGTAGTAAGTGATTCGTGTTATTTGTCCAGAGGCTTAAAAATGTCCGATATAGGTCATAGCAATTCTCCTGGCCTGTTCTCCATGAGCTCAAGAGGACTTCTATAGCTCTAGAAATTATAACCTTGTCTAGACAGTAAGGAGGAGAAAGATAGAAGAAGAAAGGGCAATATCCAGGAAAGCAAATTTTTTTTTTAGAAATAATCAGCAGACTTACACTAATGTCTCATTGGCTAGAAATATGTCTCACGGCCACTCCTAGATGCAAAGACATCTGGGAAATGTAGTATTTTAGCTGAGTCACTGCATAAACAGATGTTCCTGTTAGTTAGGAGGAAAAATAAGATGAGTAAAGGGTAACATTATGCAGAGTTTTGCAGATATAAATTAGCAAAATCTTGCAATTATTTCAGCATGTAAATCTTTTCTTCCAAGGTATGAGTTTATGACTGGCTGTCTGGAACATCTGGGATCCGACTTCAGATGGATAAACGGAGGAAATTTGGGAGTCATAGAAGTAGGTGATGAGGAATTGGCATCCTCATAGAAGCTAGGCAAGGTATGGGGTCTTCAGGCAGGTTTGTGTCCTGCAGGGGAGGAAGGCTACTTCTGCTGACAAGGAAGATTTAGTAAGGTGTGGGAGTATGAGTCATCCAAATTCTCCCAAATGTCTCCATTCCAATTCTCAGAGTCCCATTCTTTTCCTCTCAATACCCTTCCACCAAAAAAACCTAGTGAGTTGATGAATTCACCCTACATAGTAATTCAACAAGCCTCAGGATCAGAGCATATGTTTGCTGTCCAGTTTATCAGCCCTGTGGCTATAAGAGAGAAAATATTCTTTTAGGCCAGTCATAGAAATTGTCTTGTTTTCTGACCCTGCACTGAGGCAAAACTAAAAGCTTGAGGCTGTTTTTTTTGTTGTTGCTGTGTTCCCCTTCCTTTAAGCACTCTAGCAGAGTTAGATATAGCCACTGCAGCCAGCTGACTTTAAAATATTATACAGAAGCAGCCGCTTGAGTTCACCAAAGGCTTGCCTTCAGTGGTCACTTCAAGCTAGCTAACCACAGCCAATGTTTAACAAAATGTTTCACCTACATGCCTTCAAACCCAAACAGATCAAGTAAGTAATCCTTATTTTCTTAAGAGTCTGCTGTGTGCAAACTTCTCCAGTGCCAATTGTTTTCAGTTGTGAAAACGAATCTCCTTTAACTCACCTAAGAAGAAAGGGATTAATAAAGGACATTAGGTGGGTCACAGATATTTTTTAAATAACATTTAGTACTAGTGAAGATGAAGAAAAATGAGCATGCACACACAACTGCTGATGGGAATGTAATTTGCTTCAAGCTTTTAGGAAAGTGATAACGTGATACAAATAATGTGAAAAATGAACATACACTTTGACCTACACCATTTCTGCAAATCTATCCATCCAATAGGAAAGCACTGTTTGTAATGGAAACAAAATGAAACACGCATACAGGAAACTTCCTCAATGTTCACTGATGGGAAAATTATTGAATATTTTGATATATCCATATTATGGAAAATCATACAGCAGTTTTAAACAAATAAATACAAACGCACACACACATATGGTGTGTACCATATATAATCTTTTAAAGTTCTTTTCAACTTTCCCTTATAGCATTTGTTGACTATCATGCCAGTATTCAGCCTTAGATGGGGTTCACCACCTGCTTTGGGCTGGATTCCCAAGCAACTTGCCATGTGTGTGTATTTCTTTCTTTATACATTTTTTTTTTTTTCAATCTGGGAGGTTTTCCATTATGACTTGAGAAAAATAATGTGTATAATATAGCCCGATTTTATCAAAACAGACAACAAAACAGCAACAACAAAGCCCTCTTAACTGTATATCTTAACTATACATATGTTTGTACGAGTGTGGAGAATGGGAGTGGAAGGATGTTTATCAGACTACCAATATTGTTACCTTAATATAGAAGAAACATAAAGGTCAGGTAAGAGCGATTTTCCTTTTAATCATCTTTGCAGTTATTAGCTACAATGAGCACATAACATTTTTATTTTTTTTTTAAATTATAAAGAAACTATAGCAAGAAAATCCAACTGACTATAAATAAACAAGATGCAGATTCTTTGACCTCAACCCACGTGTTTGGTAGTCGTACAGTGAAGTCCAGGAATCTGTACCTCAGGAGTTTCTGAAGCTGCTGGTCTTCTCACCACATTGTGAGAAATCTAGCTCTGGGCTACGTCATGCTTCTACTCCATAGCCTTCCTGTGGGAATACAACTGGTAGGGTTGTTACAACTAAAATGTAACCATCATCCAGTTCTGCTTCCATGAGTTCACTCCCATATCACCTTGATTGGAGGGCTGGGGGTTCTCAAACTCTTCAACCATGCATTGATTGACAATCTGTTACTTTACCACCACAGATGGCTAGTGGCTTCCACTGCCTGTGGATTTTACCTCTAACTCTCAGGGGTACCTTGATTTTCCTTATTTTCAAGCAATTAGGGGAAGAAGTCTGCTGTTGGCCCCATGAATCAACAACTTTGTCATTTCCTTACAAGGTTCTTATTAGGAAAATCCATCACTATAAAATGAAACCCACACCCACAGTATGCCTCTTGATTTTTCCATTGTTGAAGGAAGGACTTGGAAATCTTCACCACAAAGTTTTTTTTTTTTTTCATTCTTTCCTGTACTTGTAAAGTAAATGTTTCTTCCCTCCGAAAACAAATAGTCTATGTAATTATCAAAAGGAATTGTGACCTTGTTTGTCCAAAGTAAAATCTGTCTCATGAAAGATATAGGAGTCCCTGGGTGGTACAAAAAGTTAACACGCTTGGCTGCTAACCAAAAGGTAGGAGATTTGAGTCTACCCAGATGTGCGTTGAAAGAAAGGTCTGGCAATCTACTTCAGAAAAATCAGTCATTGACTACCCTATGAAGTACAGTTCTACACTCATGGGGTTGCCATGAGTCAGAATCAATTGGACAGCGACTGGTTTGGTTTTCATGAAAGGTATAGAAAGAGGAAAGCAGGGGGAAAAGAAAGAGATCAAACAACAACCAGAGAGAGAGAGAGAGAAAGACAGCGCAGCTCCTCAGTGTTTTTCATGCCTCATTAGCTCTTCAATATTATTTCTCCGAGTTCATTATTTCACCAGAATGACCTGACCTCAGTCAGCAAGTATCATTTTGAACTTATTTCCTGTTTCTTTAGTACCAAAACTATGAAAGCTGACCTGCAATTTAATGTTCAAGTGTTTGTATTTCCCGTTATGTGTTAGTGAAATGATTTTTAAATATCTTATTACAGTTTCAAGTTAAAGAAACTGGAACAAAATCTACCCTATATGGTAGATTTTGCTCTCCTTTCAATGACAAGCTTGATAATGCCTGGACTCAGGCTATGTCTTAACATTTGTTTTGCTGTCTCCACAGTGAATATTACGAAGAGTTAAGATAAACGGCAAAAATTGCATGCTTCGAATAAATCTGTGGTTTCTTCATTATATACATGACATATTTGCATTTATAGAGAGTATGACCTGAGAGCTGAAATACTGGACAACATCCAGTGAGGTTGTTTAGACCAAAGGAAGTGCCTTGCTCTGGGTGAGGCACACACCTTACTAAGGGAGGCTTTGAACACATCACTCAATCTCTCTGAAATGAAAATGTTACCTCTATGGAAAAAACTAGATTTGTAGCCTATGCTATTCTCAAAAAAGAATTTGTCTCCACTGGATAAGCCAAAACTTAAACATATGCTCACTTTTGGTCATAAGATCTTTGGATCACAGAATGGACACTGGGTGGAATGCAATACTATTTCAGTATCAAGATACTTTCTATCTTCCAGAACCTCTGGAAGATCTTCAGAAGATCTGGAAGTTGAGGTAGGAACACATGCATTCTGTCTCTTTCTATTCCCACCTCTGTCAGCAAAGCAGCAGCCCCCACATACTCAGAAATAGACTCAACCCCAAAGAGATGATGAACTGAAGATCATGCCTCTGATTGGCTGATTGGTCAGAAGTCAGAAATGAGCTCCTAGGCTGTAAACACCCATATGGTTGGCATTTGAATATGAAGGCAGAAGAGAAAAGGAAGAAGAGTGGCTATCAGCCCCTGGAGTTCAAAGCAGCAAGGAACAACTTGCAGAGTCTGAGAGTGAAATAAACCACAAAGAGCAAAGTTGGAACTGGTCTCTGGTCTTTGTCACCTGAAACTCATTGGAGGCAGGACTTCCTGGTGTACTAGTGAGATCTCTAGACTAGAAAATAGAAGAACTGAGTTCTAATCCTGGGTCTATCACTCACAAGTCGGGTGACTTCCTGCAAGTCATAACCTATCAAATCTCATTTTCCTCATCTGTAAAATGGGAATAGTTTCTATATCACATTGCTCTGTGAAGCATTATGTCAGGACAGTTTTCTTCTATCCTTACCTGCTTCCTTCCTTACCTCCTTTCTGATAAAGGACTGTACCTACATGGTCTTCCAGATATTACAGGCATAACTAAGTGGTTACACTATCGATTGCTGTTTAAAATTTTTTTCCTACTAACATTTGCATGTGTCAGGGGTAAAAATAAAATGGCAGCCACATGCCTGCACTATGTCTCAAAAGCCTGAGAGTTAGCTCACATGCGATTCTTGTGGTTAATTTCTAAACATAAGAGTTTATATTATATACAGACTAAATGGAAAGTGTGAACTGTAGGATTGTTTGCTTTTTAAACAGTGGTTTGTTGTTTTTGTTTTTTTCCTTGCCAAGTGAAAGGTTTCTATTCTAACCTACCCAAATGGGCTCACCAAAGAAAAGCTGCTCTGTCCCAAAAAGAAATGTGCTCCCGTGTTGATGTCACGTCAGCCAACACCTTGCACAGAATCTGCATCACCGCTGACAACTACTTCTTCAGCATCATGCAATAATTTACAGTCCTAAGCATGAAGCTAGCTCATCAAAAAAAGATCACGTTCAATATATTCACTATCAAATAACATATAGAGTATAGTAAAGAAAAATTTCCCTTTATACTAAAAACTGCTGGTATTTACAAGTAAACCTTCATCTACCTGGAACTGTTTGCTATCTCTAGATCTATTTTAAGCAACTACAGCTTCCAAGGTACCATGGCTTCGGTAATAATCTAAAAGTCTGCCCTTACACATTATTCAAGATGCTGTTAATAAGAATTTGATGATGAGGCAAATGTCTTGGGAAGAGGGGCCTATTTTCCCATTAGATACTGCTGTCACCTGGTGCGTGTCGTAGTACCTTCCAGCCAGCCTGGTGGACAACATAATAGACTGCAATTAGAGATGGGAGAGAGAAGAGTAGTTGACTTACCTAGTATGCAGTGTGGCTTCTGGACATCTCTCTTGACCCACTGCAGAAGCTCCAGTGTGCAACATCAAAAAGGCATTCATAGGAAGTCTAGAGAGGACAGACTGCCCATTTTATAGCTTCCACGGGGGAATGCAAAGGGATAGTGCTAAGAATTGGTGAAGCAGCCCAAAAGTAGGGCTCATCACCTCCAGGGAAAAACAGTCTCACCAGCACTTTTGATACTTCACAGGTAAAACCCCTAGGATCAACACAATCAAAAAAACCCATTGCTATTGAGTCAATTCTGACTCATACCAACCCTGTAGGATAGAGTAGAACTGTCCCATAGGGTTTCCAAGGAGCAGCTAGTGGATTCACCTGCTGAGCTTTTGGTTAGCAGCCAAGCTTTTAACCACTGCACTACCAGGGCTTCTTCAGGATTAACCCAAGACACTGTAAAATAAACCAGCGGAATGCTGGCCTCTCTAGCTTTGGTCTCCTCTCCCTCCATTTCATCCTACCTTACTCATTCACCGAGGTAATGAGTGCAAATAGTTTACAGGCCTGATAGGTGCAGCTTTCAAATGGGATAAAAAGGAAAACCTCCTGAATATGGTCCCTCCTGTGGATACTCGTGCTCTATCCTCTCAGGACGTGATGAAAATGCATCAGTATAATGCCCCTGTTCCTCTCTTCACATACAAGCTACCAGCTGACATCTTTTGGAACAACTAACTTACCATAAAACCCATTGCCGTTGAATCAATTCCAACTCAAAGTGACCCTACAGGACAGAGTAGAACTGCTCCATAGGGTTTCCAAGGCTGTAAATCTTTACAGAAGCAGACTGCCACATCCTTCTCCCATGGAGCTACTGGTGGGTTTGAAGCGTAGACCTTTCCGTTAGCAGCCGAGGTCTTAACCACTGTGCCACAAGGGCTCAATTTACCATAGAGGAAGTCGAATTCTTTCACTTCTTGCATGAGCCTACAAAAGCGGCTCTTTTGTGGGGTTGTGTCCAATAAAAGGACTAGAGAATCACTCCTAGAGGGGATGTACTAATTTGGGACTTTTCTTGTATCTTCCAAAATTAAGGATGGTGACAAATATATATTGGGAAACAAATATTGATTAAGCATAAATGGGAAAGATGTCACAGAAAGCTAGAACACAAAAGTGTAATAATTAAATCTCTGATGTTTCACTGGAGAATTTCCAAATGTAGCATGCCTGCCAACTTTTTGAAAAACTCAGCCACATTCAGCTACTCACAGCATCTATTCCCAGCTCCCACAGACAAAAACACTAACCTCATGGCCACACATAAATCATAGCATGCCAGCCTTCCCATTACCCTCCTCTCTGATGAAATTGTTAGGCTAACACAAGCAATCAGCAAGGTCAGCTTAACTGAAGTGGATCTTTGATTAGGCTAAGTTATCAATATAAATACAAGACTTGACAGCTAATCATGGCTATTTAGCATAATTAGCATTGCCATGACCCTAAAGCACTGCTTTAGGAATTTCATGCTTTAGGAATTTTGGTGGCAAGTCCCCCTGACAGGCACAAAGAGAGTGATGTGTAATTGAGGAGTTAATGGCCACACTATTTTTATTTTGTTTTTATAATTCTGGCCTTTCTCAGGCACACCAAGACCTATGGCTCTGGATGCGCTTCCCCAGGTAAGGAATTGGTTCCACATTAGTTTCTTTGGTGGCAGTTTCCAACATTTGGAAGTCCAACCTGAGATAAAACCTAGCTGCCTGACCACCCCACCTTTCTCAGGGCATGGCACCTGTAATGACTTTATTGACCACGTCTAGCTTTCATTTTAGTCTCATATAGCCTCAGGGCCAGCTCCTTTCTTTATTTTCAAGGCTTGATGAGACATCTAATGTAACTCTAAATTCCTTATAGACAGAGCAAATGGTATCTCAGCCCTTTTCTTCTTTTCAAACTCCAAGCCAGGCTAAATTCAGAGGCTAAATAAGATCTTTTCCAGGTGAACCTTGTATTTCAGGTCCATTCTAAGATGGTTCTTGAGTTTGGGTCATTGTGGATCTCAGGAAATTGACATTGTGTGTCCCAGGAAATTGTATTATGGGAGTCTCTGGGTGGCACAAACAGTTAAGTGCTTGACTACTAACCAAAAGACTGGAGGTCTGAACCCACTCAGAGGTGCCTCGGAAGAAAGTCCCAGCAATCTGCTTCCGAAAGGTCACAGCCTCAAAAATCCTATAGAACACAGTTCTACTCTGTAACACATGGGGTCATCATGAGTTGGAACTGACTTGATGGCAACTGGTTTGGTTTGGTTACTGTATTATAGAGTCCCTGGGTGGTGCAAATGGTTAACACACTCGGCTGCTAACGGCAAGGTTGGAGGTTCGAGTACACCAAGAGGCACCTCAGAAGAAAGGCCTAGCAATCTACTTCCAAAAATTAGCCACTGAAAACTCTATGGAGCATAGTTCTACTCTGACATATATGAGGTCGCCATGAGTCAGTCAACTCACCAGCAACTGACAAAAAGAAAAAAAAAAGTATTATATCTTCTCTCTTGTTTATTCAACCTGTTCTTTCCTGATGAATCTCTTCTATTGGCTTTCAAATATGTTCAAGTACCTCCCATTTAAAATAAAGTATTTCCAAGTCATTATATTCCTATATTTCTCTAGTGACTGCCCTATCACTCTCTTCACAGCTAATCTGAAGTAGGTGTCCCGACATACATCTTAATTTTCTTACCTCCAATTCACTCCTCAATCTACCGATTTGACTTTCTAGTCCCGTAACTTTCCTAAAGCAATACTTGCTAAGGTCACTAATGGCCTACAAGTCTCTAAGTCCAAACTAAATTTTTCAGTCCTCTTTATACTTGATATTTTATCAGCACTTGGCATTTTTGACTACTTCTTCCTTCTTGAAAACTTTCCTTGGCTTCTGTAACACCTCAATATTCAGGTTTTCTTCTTATCTTTCTTACCCTTAAAAGCTTTCAAGATATGTCCTCCAGATATCCTGAGTAATTCCAGGTTATGGCCAAGCTTAGTGCCAAAGTCCTTCTCTGTTCACATATATCTGTCTGAGTTTCTTTGATACGGTTAGCATTTTCCTAGGACTCTGGGCTCTACCGTATTTATAAGCAAAGAGTGAAAAATAGAGAGTTGTGAGTGTGAGAGAGGATGAAAAATGTGACAATGGTCCTTTTTGATTTTTTTTTTTATATTAAGAATCTTGAGACTTCTGGCAACATGGCACTCTAGGCAGAAGCACCACGCTGTCCCTCCACAGGAAAGATTCGAAAAAATAAGCCAAACAGAGAAAATAGCAATCCTGAAACCCTAAAACATCAAAAGAAGAGATTAAGAACTCAGCCAACCACCAAATGGAGTGAGAAACTGACAGAGAACAGAGAGCAAGGGAAGGTTCATGCAGAGGTCCCCTATCAGCTAACGCAGTGCAGATCCACCATCTTGGACTCCTATCTGAGACCAGCACATAGGGGGTACGAGAAAGCAGCTTCATGGAGCTTCCAGCAGAAGACAGAACAACCGGTAATTGGTGATATACTCTTTCCCACCCCCCACCCTTCTTCACCCCCACTCGGCCTCCTCTGCTTCCCACGGCCACAGTCTCTTGGCCAGGAAGTACCAGCTGCTTGGATTCCACCCGCCCGCACTGGTTGACTCCCTGCATGCCATTTGTTGGCTGCTGGTGTTGCTTTTTTCCACTTCTTTTGATTTCTTCCTTACCTCTCACCACCTCCCCCTCCTTCTGCTCAAATACTTGGCTCCATGAGCCATCTTTGCTTCTTCCTGGGGGGCTGCAGAGCTCTGTTCGAGTGTGGAACTGCTTCCTGGTCTGGCCTGCCACGCTGGTGGGATCCCGGGGCTTTTGTTTGTTTTGAATTGCTTCTTTTCTTTTCCTTTTCTTGAGTTGGGAGCCCGTTCTGGCTGGGCAGTGCTACGTTACTTGAGACCTACCCCCTCAGCTTGCCCAGATGCGCAGAGGGATCCCTGAGAGCATTTCTTTTTTCTGTTTTTTAAGGGGCTTTTCTTGTTTTATTTTTTTAAAATTTGTTTTCTTTTCCCTCTTTTTCCCTTTTTGTCTTTCTTCATTACTCAGTTTCTCGTCTGTCTATACCTTCCTTCTCTTTCTGTCCCCTGAATACCTGGCGCTGAATACCTCTACACCTTCTAGCCAGGCTGTACTTCAACACCTGGGAACAACTTCCCCAAACCTCGTATCCCACCAGTGGGATCCCTAGGAGCTTTGCTGTTCTTTTTTCTTTCTATTTTTTATTTATTCATTCTTTTCTTTTTTTTTCCTTCTTCTTCCCATTTTTGTTTTTCTCCATTTCACAGTCTCTCTTCTCTCCACTCCAGCGGCAAGCTCCCCTAGCCCTCTTTTTTGGTTGTTTGTATGTTTCTGGCTCCTGTTCCTCTCTCCTCTCTCCCATATCCATCTTAGCTCCACACATCACAATCTCCCCCCAGTCCTGCCTACCTGCACCGCACACTTAACATCACACCACCAAGCAGCACAGGCATGGCCTACTGGAATCTGCCCTGCACTGATTACCAACCCGCCCTGGTGGCTGTAGTAAGTGCCACAAACAACCCATCCCAGCAACTCCTCTTCAGCTAGACCTGCCCTGCTGTACCATATCTGAGTGACTGACCCTGCCAA
>NW_004443946.1:25011971-25025481 GCF_000243295.1 Trichechus manatus latirostris | reverse complement strand
CATCCAAGATACTCCACTGGTCTCACCCCTTTGGAAACAAGGGAGAATGAAGAGAACAATACACAAGGAAAAGATTAATCCAAAGGACTAATGGACCACAGGTACCACGGCCTCCACCAGACTGAGTCCAGTACAGCTAGATGGTGCCCGGCTACCACTACTGACTGCTCTGACCAGGATCATAATAGAGGGTCCTGGACAGAGCTGGAAAAAGATGTAGAACAGAATTCTAACTCACAAAAAAAGACCAGATTTACTGGCCTGACGCACGAGAAATCCCGAAGAGTATGGCCCCCGGACACCCTTTTAGCCCAGTGGTGAAGCCCCTCCCGAACTTCACCGTTCAGGTGGGGATTGGACAGCCTCATAAAACAAAACAGGACTAATGAGGCACAGCAGTCCAGGGACAAGGACTAGAAGGCAGGAGGGGGCAGGAAAGCTGGTGATAGGGAACCCAAGGTTGAGAAGGGACAGTGTTGACATGTCATGGGGTTGTTAACCATTGCCATAGGGCAATATATGTACTAACTGTTTAATGAGGAACTATTTGTTCAGCAAACCCTCATCTAAGGTACAGAAAAACCCAAAGAATTATCTATGTGAGATCAAATTGACAACAGCAACTCAAAAGGTTTGATGGGAAGCCTAGGGGACAGTGAGTTGAAGATAATGGTGATGGAATAATTTGGAAAAGGATAGTGAGAATAGCAGCACGACTAGAAGAATGTAATCAATGTCACTGAATTGTACATATAGAAACTTTCAAAATGGTGTAACTTTGGCTATGTATATTTTCACCAAAAAAAAGGTCCTCGAGGTTGAGAAGGGAGAGTGTTAACATGTCGTGGGGTTGTTAACCAATGTCATAAAACAATATGTGTACTGACTGTTTAATGAGAAACTATTTATTCTGTAAACTTCATCTAAAGCACGATAAAAAAAAATTTTTTTTAAAAAGAATCTTGATAGGTGATACATACACATAGAGGTTTACTAGTTATTCCTCAGTAGTTAAGGAGCACTTGTTTAGAAGCTTTCCCTTTATAAGGTGGTGAAAAACAAAACAAAACAAAAAACAGTAGGGGAAGGGCAGTCAATAATTTTGGAAGACTTCGAAGATGGAGTATCTGGGGATTCAAGACAACAAAGGATGGAAAAAAGGAAAAAGCAGAAGGCCAAGTACCTCAATTGTATTCCACTGCTAAGGTTAGTTTTATTTTCTACATTACCGGATGTGAAGAGTTGGAAATTTTTTTCCCCCTCCTAGAAATTCTCACTGAAACTGAGTTTAAACAAGGTTGAATCTGTTGCCAGGACAAAGGTCTGAAGTGACAAAATCATTTTGATTTGTCAGGATTGAAGTGACTCAAAATTAAATGGCATTCTTTCTTTCAACTGGCATGAAAATTATTTTCCACAAAAAATTTCCACTTAAATACACACATAATATGGTAGCATGCCCTACCCTAATTAGATACAACTCACTGTTAAACTTTGGGCAAATTTGAAGATGGAATGAAAGTATGTGGAATATGTGAGAAAGGTCCAGGGAGAAAATATTCGAGGAAGTTTCAGGCAATCTAAACTAGAAGACATGGAAAATTCGCCTCTGACAGTGAAGTGAAGAGGCACTGGTGGTAGTTTGCCATTTCCCATCTTTCTCTGAATAACTTGCTTCTTCTCAGCTAAGAATGGTATAATCAATCTGCCCGTGGCTTTCACTAAAGATCCACATACAGGCCAATCAAGTTCTCAAACTCTTTTCTAGATGACTTTCTCTACCAAATTTCCCACTATTAAGGAAAAAAATGACCCAAGGATAACTCAACTTGATTATCACCTCCTTAAAGACGGGAGATCCACTGTATCCTACGTATCTCGGTATTCCCCAACGAGTTTGGTCCATAGCGGATGCTCTTCACATATTCACTGAATAAATACAACAATGATCAGCTTTGATAATTCTTAAGTACCATTATACAGATAAATGATTAATAACCATATTTAATTGGTCAACATAGTTCTATAGATTACTTTATAAGTAGTAATTACACAAAAAAGAGCTAGGCCCTACTACAACCTACATTCTTATGCAGTGGAAAACCAACCTACAAATTGGCCAGAGATGATGGACAAACCTTACAATTTGGGTGTTCTTACGATTGCATGTCCCCTGAGCCAGACGGCAAGTCAGGGAACCAAGCACAACAAACTTTTTAAAGTGGAGGGTGTTCAGAGTTTCTCTCCTGGCCACTCGTCCCCAAACCTCAATGTCACCACCAAGTATGACTGCTGAGTTAGGACAATACCTGACATTGTGGAGAGGAGAGGAGGTTCCCTGTAACCTTCAAATCTGCCTGCAGATAGACAACTACATCACTTCGCCCAGCTAATTAAGGGACTGGGTACAAATACATCACTTTCTGTAATCTTGATGGGACCTTGAATTTAAGTGTTTCACTGTTGAAATGACATATTTTAATTATATCTTCATTTAAAAATAATAATTTATAAAACCCAGCATCTTGAACTCAAAATACTCAAATGATTGCTTCCTCTTAAAAAAATAGAACTTGTGTACTTTTTACCTGCCTTTTTATTTTTCTTATTAGATGCCTAAAGGTAATTCATATTTTTTGCTTATTACATTGCTAGCTAAAATCACTCACCTAAAAGTGAAGCAATAAACATTATCATGAGAAAGCAGGAAAGAGAGTAATTAGGTAACCTGATTAAATGACATAATGTAATGTATTGTACATATTACGTAGCTCATTATAGATATTCAATAATGTTAATTTCTTCTCCCCTATTTTGTCTCAGGCCTGGATAAGTCAGCAGCATTGAACAAGTTATGTCGAAAAACACTGAAGGTGGTCTCTGAGGTATTTTACTCATTCAACAAATACTTAGCATCCAATATAAGTTAAGCACTGTGTTGAGAGCTGGAGATACAAAGGTGAACACGACCCAGGCCCTAAAGTCTAATGGGGAGGAGAGATCAGCAGATATTACATGGGATATAACTCTAAAAATCCTTAGGTTGCAAGTGATAGCACACCCAACCATAAGCGGTTTAAGCAAAGGGGAATTGACTGGCTGAAATAACAGTTTAGAAGAGCTGGTCAGGTGTGGCTTCATGAAGCGGCCCACACAGTGTCACCAGGATGTGATTTCTCTCCCTTTGCTCCACTCTGCTTCTGAGCTGACTCCATGCTCAGAGGGCTCCCACCTGTAATCTCTCGGCTGCAGTAGCAAAAAGCCTGGCATATATTTTGCTTAAGTCTAGAGGAAAAAAAGAGAGCTTTACTTCCTTCAAAAATAAGTCTTCATAGTGACTCTCATTGGCTCAAATTGGGTTATGTGCTCTCTCCTGAACCAGTCATAGAGTCTAGGCGGATTGGATTAACTGATCACTTTAATTCAAACAGGGTCTATTTTCTAGAGCAGAAGGTGGAACTAATCTCAACCAAACCACATGGACTGAGATTAAAAGAGGCACCTCTGGGTGGACTCCGAACCTCCCACTTTTCGGTTACAACCAGTCATGCTAACCGTTTGCAACACCTAGGTACAACTGCGGCAGGAAGCTCATGTATCAGGCACTTCTAAGCCACTGAGCTATGCTCATTTTCTTCCTCCCAGTAACAGTATTATGAAATAGGTACCATTATTATCCTATTAATAAATGATGAGCCTGAAGCAGGGACAACTTAATAACCTTGCTCAAGGTCTCCTACACACAATTAACCACTTTGCCAGGAAAAACGTGAATGTCTATTGGATGGCAAAAACAAGAGGTGTCCAGGATTAAGGGTAAACCCCCACCACCCATCTGTCAGTTTGTTATGCTGTAGTGGTTTGCGTGTTACTAGGATGCTGGAAGCTATGCCATTGGTATTTCGAATACCAGCATGGTCACCCATGGTGGACAGGTTATGTTGGAGCTTCTAGACTAAGACAAACTAGGAAGATCTACTTCTGAAAATTAGCCAGTGAAAACCTTATGGACCACAACAGAATATTGTTCTATATAGGGTTGGAAGATGAGCCTCCTAGGTTGGAAGGCATTACATAATAGCTGCAACAACGGACTCAAACATCAACATTCATGAAGCTGGCACAGGACTGAGCAGTGTTTCGTCCTATTATACATAAGGCCACCATCAGTTGGAGCTGACTTGATGGCAACTAACTACAACAACAAGGTTAAGCCCAGGGTTCTATGGGAGTCAGAGAAGTAGCTAAATCGGGAATGAAGTAATTGAAGATGAAATCTGAAGGAAGAGTTAGAACAAGCCAGGGCGGGGCAAGAGGTTGACAGGAATTGGAGGCAAAGGTTTTGGCTAAAGATGTACTGGAGGATAAACCTGAGCCAGAACATGAAGGGCCTGTAATCCATATAGTGAAGGCAGAATTTTATCTTGAGGGCCATGGAAGCTTTTATTCGAGACATTGACAGAGCTTAGGTGTAGAGAGTGGACCTTGTGTATATAGGGATGGGCAAGACTGAATGCAAAAATCTAGGTTACAATTCCGACAGAGTTTACCTTTCCCCATTTCTAATTTCTAGTTTCCAACAATCTCATGCACCTAAAAACTGTAATATGAAAATCTTTAAAAATATCATAATTAAGTATCTACTGACATATAAATGTATTTATTATATAATTCTTGATGGTACAATCACACTTATCATATATTGTAAAGCAAAAGCAATATGTTACCAAATAGTCTATAGGGAATAGTTACCTTAAAAAAAAAAGTGTAGAAAAAGGTATGGAAGATTAATGGTAATTGCTGTATATGGGTGAAAGAAAGGATTATAGGTTGCTTTTCTTTTTTTCTTTCTTTCTTACTTTGTTTAAAAGTAAACATATGTTGCTTCTGTAATAAGTTAAAATGTAAATTTTAAATTATTTCATAAAAGTTACAAAAGCAATGTGTGCTAATTATAAAAATATGCAAACCATATGCAAGTATATACAGTAAAGGAGAAGCAACTCCTCTCCCCCTAGCGAATTCTATTCCTTTCCCAAGAGGAAGAGTAACCACTATTAACAGTTGGTGTGTATCCTTCCAAACAAATCTATGTAGGTGTACATTAATATTATACACATATTATTATAAGACTGGGTTTCCCTAGGTGGTGCAAATGGTTAAGTGCTCAGCTACTAACTGGAAGATTGGCAGTTAGAACTCATCCAGAGGCACCTTGGAAGACAGGCCTATGGATATGCTTCCAAAAGGTCATAGCCTTGAGAACCCTACGGAGCAGTTCTACTATGAAACACATGGAGTTGTCATGGATTGGAATTTACTCGATGGCAGTTTGGTTTGGTTTAGTGCATATAAGATTATACATTATATTAGATTCCTAGAGCTGCTGTAACAAATTAGCACAAACCTGGTGGCTTAAAACCACATAAATTTATTCTATCACAATTCTGGAGGCCAGAAGTCCAAAATAAACTTGTTAGCAAGATTGGTTCCATCAAGGGGTTCTAAGGGAGAAGCTGTTCCATGCCTCTCTACTAGCTTCCAATGGTTGCCAACAATCCCCAGTGTTCCATGGCTTATGGACACATCACTACAATCTGTGCCTGCCTTCACATTGCCTTCTTCTGTGTGTGTGTCTCTGTATTACATGGCCTTCTTATAAAGATACCAGTTAATGGATTTAGGGCCCACCATAACCCAGTACGACCTCATCTAAACTATTTATATCTGCAAAGACTCTAATT
The DNA here is from genome assembly GCF_000243295.1 of Trichechus manatus latirostris. NCBI lineage: Eukaryota > Metazoa > Chordata > Mammalia > Sirenia > Trichechidae > Trichechus > Trichechus manatus. The sequence goes on along the minus strand of NW_004443946.1, from coordinate 25,019,737 downwards.
CTAAATAAGGTCACATTCTGAGGTTCCAGGTGGACATGAATTTTGGGGGATACTATTCAACCCTGGACATACATATAACATTATATATATTTTTGGGAGGGAGAGAATTTCCTATGGAAGGGATCATATTGAAGTATACTCTATGACTTGTCTATTTTTCCATGCAAGTACATATAGATCTGCTTCATTATTTTGACTTCCGCACTATATAGTAGAGACATTCTGATTTATTTACTTGTTCTATTATTGACAAACATTTGTTTCCAGTATTTTTTTATTATGCACAGAACTGCAGTGAAACTCATGGTACACGTACTCTTTTATATATGTTCAAAGATGATTTAAGATTAATTTCCAGAAGTAGGTTTGCTGGCCACAGGGTATGTACATTTTAAATTCTGATAGTTGCTGCCAAATTGCCTCCCCAGAGTCTCTGCCAATTTACGCTCTTAGCAGCAAACTGTCTAATGACTGTTTTACCATATTCTTATCAACTCTAGAAATGTATCAGTTGACTATTTTGTCACTGGGCAAAAAAACAGTATTTCATTCCACAGAACACATTTTGGGAAAGACTGTTCTGTAATTATTTTTGTTTTCTGAGCATTAGCCAGTATGTAAATGATAATTTTATTTCAAATATTTTTAATGGTCTTTCCAAAATACTTATCACTGGAAATCCTGGTACAGAATATTAATTTGCTTCATTGATTTAAAAGTACAATCATCTGAATTAATTTTCAGCAGATTAATTAAGGATCTAACTTGATAGTCTCCTGTAGAGCTACGGAAAAAGCAGTATAAAGATGTGGCTGGAATGTATGGTGACCCTAGAAGCTGGTGTCTAGAATGAAATCCTGATCTGTTTAGGACTCACCTGTGAGAGGGAACAAGAACAGAAACACACATTGCCATTTTGGAACATCTGAAAGAATGTCTTCAAAATAAGTCTGCTTGCTAGCTGTGCATGAACCCATGTACAGGCTCCAGAAGAACTGACTCTTTCTTTCTCACTGCACAGGACAGCTTACCAGGAAAGGAGAAGATGCACTGAAGAGATGGTTAGGGTGCATGGAACAAAGAGAACGAACCACAATGGGAAGGAGGATAGCATCCCGGTGGTGAATGTGAGTGAGGGAGGAGACAGACCACTTCCCAGAGGTGGTGTGATGAGAATATATGAGCTAAACATTGTCCAAGGCAGACTTCTCTTTCCTTAGAGGAAACTCTGTTCTGTACAAAGATTATCCCACAAAGTTGACTTAGGGATCACAGTCTGGATCTCTGCGACTCTGTCTCAGCAGAGTCTTACCTATTTGTGCTGTCAGTGGCTGAACTGTGGGTGGGGAATCTCAAAGGCTGTGCAGGAAGACATGGTCTGGAGTTCAAGGTGGCCAAGATTCATAGCTCAGGGTCCTCCATTTTGTCCCCCACTTATAAGTATAGAGTTTGGTGGTGATTCCCTGGATATGAGCATAATTCTATTAGACAGATAATATTATCCCTGTCTACAAATTATGAAACTGAGGCTTAGCCAGGTTAAGTAGCCCACCTAAGGTCACACAGCATCTATGGTAGGCAGCCTCTAAGATGATCCCTAGAGCCATCCCACCATCTGGAACTTGCGCCCTTGTATAATCCCCTCAAATGAAGGCTGGATTTAGTACTGGCTTCTAAGGAAGAGAACACAGTGAAGCGATAATATGTCACTTCTGAGATAAGCTTATAAAAACACCATAGTTTCCATGCTGGGACTCTCTGGGGGGAAGCTAGCTGCCATGTGAGTGGCCCTTCAGAGAGGCTCATGTGGCTAGGAACTGTTGTCTCCAGCCAACAGCCAGCAAGGATCTGAAGCCTGTCAACAGCCACATTGAGTGAGATTGGAAGTGGGTGTCCCCCACCACCGAGCCTTAAGATGACTGTGTCTTCAACCAACACCTTGACTGCAGCCTTACAAGAGACCCTGAGCCAGAGGTACCCAGTTAAGTCACATCTGGATTATTAACCCACAGAAAAAGCAGATAATAGCTTAAGCTGCTAAATTTGCAGGTGATCTCTTATGCAGCGAAAGATAACTAATATAGCTATTAACTGGCAAAACTGGTGTTCAGACTCAGTTTGGCCTGTCTCCAGAGTCTGAGGTCTTAATCATTTGTTAATTTATTCATTCACTCAAATATGTATATTTAGTGCCTATGTATAAGGTAGACACTATCCTAATGAAACTGAAGATAGTGATGTGTTAACATACAGTTTTGTCTAAACAAATAAGCACCACACATGACCACCTGCTGAATATGCTTTGCTAAGAGAAAATTGTGTTGGGAGTAACCTGTCTTTGCTATTCAGTTGTTGGTCTCCTCAGGGCACCATTTCTCTGTGAAAGCTCACCGCAACTAACCTAATGCTCAGATGGTGAGCGATGCCAGCGTCATTAGGAATGGACCAAGTTGGTTAAGAAAACTCTAGAATCTTAAATTATTTGGTTACTCCTCACACAATTTCCTTTTTCTAGCAAGGCACATTTGGCAGTAAATATCTCCGTTTAGGAACTTTCCCTTAATTCTACAATACCTCCCTCGCCCTTTGATGATTTCCCTAGGCATGTCTAAGTAGGAAGCCATCTCCAGTCCTGCCAAATGTCCCAAATAGCACTGGACTCTGCTGTTTTCTGTGGTAGTCTTAGGTGGTTCCATATATAAGTGAACCACACTGAGAGATTTCTTGTTAAAAGTTGGGATACCCCTGAATACTTAGGGCTTTTGAGATGAGGGAGGCATAGACTCTGATCTTCACAGCAAGCTCAGGATAAGGTACACTGAACCCTATGATCACTAAGAAGATGACCTGAAGCATTTCCAGGGAAACCAGGTCCCCATGCTCCCTCTTTGTGCAATCCCATTCTCCTGGTCTCCCTCAAATCATATGAGTTGGTCAAATCTTAAGTGGAGACAAAATTCTTATTTCACAAGCAGCGATAAAAGGCTTCATGTACAAATACCCTTGGAAGAAGTAAGAAGTGAACAAATTAAACTAATTTAAATGGAGATGGGAAGTGAGATATCAGAGGCTTTGCTGCTATGGCTTAGAGGGAGGAAAAGGTCACCAAGTCCCAAAAATGGTGCATGAAAGAGATGGTGAGGGAGGAAGACTTAGAAAGAGAGAGCTTAAAGATGAAAATACAGTGTTCAATTCATAGCCCAGCCTAAGGTCACCTCTGTCAGGTAGGTGTCTATGATTAAAGCAGTCTCTCACCAGCCTCCAATTTCCTATTTTAAGAAAGTAGCAATCGATGTTGAGAATAGACTAGATTCCCTCATTAGATAAAGCAAAGAATCTTATACAAAGCAACAACTGGCTACAATTTCCTAATTACTCAAACAGGACAGATTAAGTAAGTCGCTTTAGAGAATCAAAAAATGAAACGTGCATAAGCTGAAAGCTCAGTGCAGAAACAACTGTATTTAGACTATGCATACCATGAATCTGTCCACCACTCATCTGTTTTGGTGTACTGTGGTGGCTTGCGTGTTGCTGCAATGCTGAAAGCTATGCCACCGGTATTCAAATACCAGCCAGGGTCATCCATGGCGGACAGGATTTAGCAGAGCTTCCAGACTAAGACAGACTGGGAAGAAGGACCTGGCAATCTATTTCTGAAAAAATTGGCCAGTGAAAACCTTATGGATAGCAGAGGAACATTGTCTGATATAGTGCTGGAAGATGAGCCCCTCAGGTTGGAAGGCACTCAAAACACGACTGGGGAAGAGCTGCCTCCTCAGAGTTGATCTTAATGATGCGGACGGAGTAAAGCTTTCGAGACCTTCATTTCCTGATGTGGCAAGACTGAAGGCAAGAAAAACCACTGCAAGCATCCATTAATAATCGGAACTTGGAATGTACGAAGTATGAATCAAGGAAAACTGGAAGCTGTCAAAAATGAAATGGACTGCTTCAGGATTGATATTCTAGGCATTAGTGGGCTGAAATGGGCTGGTGCTGGCCAATCTTAATCGGACCATCATATGGCTTACTATGCCGGGAATGACAAACAGAAGAAAAATGGTGTCACATTCATTGGCAAAAAGAACATTTCAAGATATATCCTGAAATATAACGCTGTCAGTGACAGGATAATATCCATATACCTGCAAGGAAGATCAGTTAATAAGACTATTATTCATATTTATGTACCAACTACTAATGACAAAGATGAAGAAACTGAAGATTTTTACCAACTTCTGCAGTCTGAAATTGATCAAACACGCAATAAAGATGCATTGAAAATTACTGGCAATTGGAATGTGAAAGTTGGAAACAAAGAAGAAGGATTGGTAATTGGAAAATATGGCCTTGGTGATAGAAATGACACTGGAGATTGCGTGACAGAATTTTGCAAGATCAGTGACTTATTCATTGGAAATACCTTTTTTTCAACTACATAAATGGTAACTATACAAGTGGACATCACCAGAAGGAATACACAGGAATCAAACTGATTACATCTGTGGGAAGAGATGATGGAGAAGCTCAATATCATCAGTTAGAACAAGGCCTGTGTCTGACTTCGGATCAGACCATCAATTGTTCATATGAAATTTCAAGTTTAAGCTGAAGAAAATCAAAATAAATCCCAAAGTGCCAAAGTATGACTTTTAGTATACCCCATCTGAATTTAGAGACCAGCTCAAGAATACATTTAAATACCAGATGAGTTGTGGGATGACATAGAGGGCATCATACATGAAGAAAGCAAAAGGTCATTAAAAAGACAGAAAAAAAAAAAGATAAAAATGAGTGTCTGAAAAGATGAAAATTTGCCCTTGAATGTAGAACAGCTAAAGCAAATGGAAGAAATAACAAAATAAAAAGAGTTGAATAGAGGCAGGGCCAAGATGGTGGAGTAGTCAGACGCTTCTGATGAACCCTCTTACAACAAAGACCGAAAAAAACAAGTGAATCAATTATATATGGCAATCTAGGAGCACTGAACATCAAAGACAGAGTTGAGGAACAGGACTGAGTGGCAGGGGGAGGGAGAGACGGTTCGGAAGCAGTGAGGTCTTGCCAGACCTGACCAGGCGAGAGCCTGAGCCCTTCAGGCCTGATCAGCTCATGGGTGAGCAGTGAGGCAGGCAAGCAGGGGTGCTCGGGAGGTGCATTTTCCACACTGGGAGAGACCCAGCACCAGACAGTCTACACAGCCACCCAGAACCAGTGAGAAGCCGCCGTCGATCAGCAAAAGATAAGTACTTGTGTACGGCCTACCGCACGGATCAAAAACACCTCCCTTAGGGAAAAACCTCTCTCCTATTTACCTCCCTACTCCCTGCTCTGCACTGGGTCGCAGACCAGCTTCAGCAATTGCCGAGTCCCCTGGGCTGGAAACAGGATCTGTCACACTCCTGGAGCCATTCTCCCTGCCTTGGAGAGTAAACAAATTAACAAACGGGAAAAAATAAACTGCCAGCTCCCCTAAGCCAGGAACCCAGGATAGGCACAGATCCTTTGCCTAAGCACAGGCATAAGGGATCCACAGACTTTGAGTGCCTTTCCCCCTGCATAGACTTGTGTGGGCCCATCTTAACAGTGTAGGCCCTCATTACCACAGTACTACAGGGTATATACCAGACCCCTAACTTCAGCTGTTTCAGCTGTGAAGTGGCAGGTTCTTGACATTTGACACTGCTCTGCCCATTAAGCAGGGTCTTCACCTATCCACATCAGGGGCCTGAGGACTGGTGGCTCCACCCACGCCACCTAGCCACCTGTGAGAGGGGCCCATGAATAAGAGGTGTCCCCCAGTCTTTCAGCCAACAGCATTAGGTGCTCATAGTCTGGCTGCAAAACCCACCCACCTACACACTCTAGGGAACACGGACACACATTCCTCCTGGACACTTGGGAGGGGCCGTAAGCCTCCTGCTTTTCTCAGAGGGTATACCCTTGCTGCAGCCAGATACCTGTGCCAATCACCCATGCCTGTCTAGGACTGTAAGTGAGAGCCTACACCACACACTTGGTGGCTATCTACCTGGGCACCTGAGCTAAATCCATACAGGAGGAGTGGACAGACTCCTGAGCTCACATACCTAGTAACAGACCTACCACCTGGTGACAGGACATTAGAGCTTCAAAGGTGCCAATAATCAAACTGGCTTATAGGAGCAGCTATTTGGGCACATCAAAACAAGAAGCTAGGACACAGTAAGCAAACATAAAATAAATAAACATAATAACTTATTGATGGCTCGGAGACAACAGTCAATATCTAATCACATAAAGAGGTAATCCATTATGGCTTCAGCAAGCTCTCAAAATAAAGAATCTAGAAATTTTCCAGAGGAGGAAAATTTCTTGGAATTACCAGAGGTAGAATACAAAGATTAATATACAGAACTCTTCAAGAAATTAGGAAGGAAATTAAGCAAAACCAAGAACACGCAATAGAGGAAATTAAAAAGATCAGAAGGAGCATAATGACAAATTTAACAGGCTGCAAGAATCCATTTAACAGGTTGCAAGAATCCAAAGAGAGACAGCAATCAGAAATCCAGAAGATTAACAATAAAATTTCAGAATTAGACAACAGAAAGTCATAGGAGCAGAACTGAGGCAATGGAAGTCAGAATTAGTGAGACTGAAGATAAACCACTTGACACCAACTTATTTGAGGAAAAATCAGATAAAACGATTTAAAAAAATGAACAAACCCTAAGAATTATGTGGGATTCTATCAAGAGGAATAACCTACAAGTGATTGGAGTGCCAGAACATTGGGGTATAACAGAAAATACAGAGAAAACTGTTCAAGATTTGTTGGCAGAAAACTTCCCTGATACCGTGAAAGATGACAAGGTATCTATCCAAGATGCTCATTGAACCCCACATAAGGTAGATCCCAAAAGAAAGTCACCAAGACATATTATAATCAAACTTGCCAAAACCAAAGATAAAGACAGAATTTTAAGAGCAGCTAGGCATAAATGAAAAGTCATCTACAAAGGAAGTCAATAAGAATAAACTCAGACTACTCAGCAGAAACCATGTAGGCAAGAAGGCAATGGGATAACATATATAAAGACTTGAAGAAAAAAACTTCCTGCCAAGAATTATATATCCAGCAAAACTGTCTCTCAAATATGACAGTGAAATTAGGGCATTTCCCGATAAACAGAAGTTTAGGGAATTTGCAAAAACCAAACCAAAATTACAAGAAATACTAAAGGAGTTGTCCGGTTAGAAAATCAGTAACATCAGATAAGAACCCAAGACTAGAACACAGGACAGAGAAACCAACACAGATAGGGAAGTCACAAAAGTAAATCAAAGCTAAAACACTGAAAATAGGGAAACAGATGTCAATATGTAAAAGATGACAACATTAAAATACAAAAGAGGGACTTTAAAACTGTAGACATAGATTTTTCATATGGAGAGGAAGTCAAGGCGATATAAAGAAAGAAGAGACTGGTATAAACTTAGAAAAATAGGGGTGAATACTAAGGTAACCACAAAGGAAACTAATAATCCTATGAGTCAAAATAAAAAAAACTAGAAAAATATAAAGACTCAGCAAACACAAAATTAACAACAATGAAAAAGATGAAAAGTAAATACATAAAGAAAAATGACTCAGCACAGGAAATTAAGTGGAACAAGGAAACTGTGAACAACACACAAAAAAGACATCAAAATGACAGCACTAAACTCATACCTATCAATAATTACGCTGAATGTAAATGGACTAAATGCACCAATAAAGA
>NW_004443946.1:25005870-25007878 GCF_000243295.1 Trichechus manatus latirostris | reverse complement strand
AAATGGGCAGCTTCTGTCTGGGCACAAGATGGGAAGGCAGAGAGGGTTAGGAGCTGGTTGAATGGACATGAGGAATCAGGGGTGGAAAGAAGGAGTGTGCTGTCACAGTATGGGGAGAGCAATTACGGTCACATAACCATGTATGTATAAATTTTTGTATGGGAGACTAACTTGAAATGTAAACTTCATTTAAACTACTACAATAAAAAAGTAAATAAATTAATTTAAAAAGATCTGAACAGAAGATTTCAAAAAACCAAAACCAAACCCGTTACCATTGAGTTGATTTCGACTCATAGTGACTCTACAGGACAGAGTAGTAATGTCCCATAGAGTTTCCAGGGAGCGCCTGGTGGATTTGAACTGCTGACCTTGTGCTTAGCAGCCTTAGCACTTAACCACTATACCACTAGGGTTTCCAAGATTTAAAGGGCAGCTAGAAAAGACAAAGTGAAGTATTATAATGCAATGTGCAAAGACCTAGAGTTAGAAAATCAAAAGGGAAGAACATGCTCAGCATTTCTCAAGCTGAAATAATTAAAGAAAATAATTCAAGCCTCGTGTTGCAATATCAAAGGATTCTATGGGCGAAAAACTGAACGACTCAGGAAGTATCGTAAGAAGATGGAAGGAACACACAGAGTCACTGTACCAAAAAGAATTGCTCGACGTTCAGTCATTCCAAGAGGTAGCATATGATCAAGAACCTACAGTACTGAAGGAAAGAAGTCCAAGCTGCACTGAGGGCATTGGCGAAAAACAAGGCTCCTGGAATCGATAGAATACCAACTGAGCTGTTTCAACAAAAGAACGCAATGCTGGCAGTGCTTACTCATCAAGAAACTTGGAAGACCACTTCCTGGACAACCAACTAGAAAATATCCGCATTTGCGTCCATTCCAAAGAAAGGCAATCCAATGGAATGCGGAAAGTATCGAACCATATTATTAATATCATACGCAAGTAAAATTTTGCTGAAGATCATTCAAAAGTGGTTGCACTAGTACATTGACAGGGAACGGCCAGAAATTCAAGACAGATTTAGAAGAGGATGTAGAATAAGGAATTGCTGATGTCAGATGGATCCTGGCTGAAAGCAGAGAATACCAGAAAGATGTTTACTTGTGTTTGACTATGCAAAGATATTCTACTGTGTGGATTGGAACAAATTATGGTTAACATTGGGAAGAATGGGAATTTCAGACTTAATTGTGCTTATGCAGAACCTGTACATAGATCAAGAGGAAGTTATTCGAACAGAACAAGGAGATGCTGCATGGTTTAAAATCAGGAAACGTAGGTGTCCGGGTTGTATCCTTTTACCGTACTTAGTATGTATGCTGAGCAAATAATCTGAGAAGCTGGACTATAAGAAGAATGCGGCATCAGGATGGGAAGAAGACTCATTAACAATCTGTGATATGCAGATGACACAACTTTGTTTGCTGAAAGTGAAGAGGACTTGAAGCACTTACTGATGAAAATCAAAAACTACAGTCTTCAGTATGGATTACACCTCAATATAAAGAAAACAAAAATCCTCAACTGGACCAATAAGCAACATCATGATGAATGGAGAAAAGATTGAAGTTGTCAAGGATTTTATTTTTCTTGGATCCACAATCAACACCCACAGAAGCAGCAGTCAAGAAATCGAAACACGTATTACATTGGGCAAATCTGCTACAAAAGACCTCTTCAAAGTGTTAAAAAGCAAAGACGTCAACTTGAGGACCCAGGTGAGCCTGACCCCAGCCATGGTATTTTCAGTCACCTCATATGCATGTGAAAGCTGGACAGTGAATAAGGAAGACTGAAGAAGAATCGATGCCTTTGAATTATGGCATTGAAAAGAATAGTGAATATACTATGAACTACCAGAAGAATGAAAAAATCTTCTTGGAAAAAGTATAGCCAGAATGCTCCTTAGAAGCAAGGATGGTGAGAATTCATCCCATGTACTCTGGACATGTTATCAGGAGGCATCAGTCCCTGGAAAAGGACATCA
>NW_004443946.1:25003562-25005307 GCF_000243295.1 Trichechus manatus latirostris | reverse complement strand
GCCAGGCCTTTCTTCCTAGTTTGTATTGGTCTGGAAGCTCCATTGAAAACTGTTTAGCATCATAACAACATGTAAGCCTCCAGCGATAGATGGGTGGCAGCTGCATATGTGGTGCATTGACCAGGAATTGAACCTGGGTTTGTAGCATGGAAGGCGAGAATTCTACCACGGAACCACCACTGCCCCTTGACCTCTGGCTTACATCATGCTAAAGAGGAGATACACCTTTTTCCCCACTGGGACTTTGTACCGCGTAACATTTTACAATGTTCTAAAGGACTAGGTTCTAAATTCAGCCAAAGTGTAGTCAGAATTACCTCTTACATTCTAGAATTTCATGTGAGAACAGCCACCTACTGAGGGAATAAGCATATCACATCTCCCACACCAAGTTCCGTCTAAGTAATTCACTCATTGAGAGCAGAAGAGCTTATGCTACTTAAATCATTTCTCAGGCCAATGGTTTCTCAAAACTTAAATGCAAGTGTGATAGGAAGGCAGTGTACATTAACAACCTTGAATAATGCACAAGTTCCTCTTAAAGGAAAGATAAATTCTCCTGGACCTTCAGCCTTGTTTTAGATTATTTTTCATTGTGATGTTGTTTAAATATGCATAAAACTAACATAACTAGATGCAAAGTGCTTTTGCTTTAGCGCTTTTACAATTTTGAAACCAAAACAAATGTAAAAATTAAACACAAAAGCAGTAATAGGCAACTTAACTGCACTGATATAATGCGGCGGGTGATAGTGTTTTGCTAGAAATCAAATCACTGCTTACAGTGTAAAAACAGCATTAACTGCTACAGGCCCAAACTACTGCAAAACATCACTGTGCCATCACTGGGCCTTTACTTGGTGCAAACACACCATTTACAAATTAATTCCCTTTGGTTTTTCCCCTCATTGGCCAGGACAGTGGCATAGCCATCATAGAAACAAGTGACAACACTGAAATCGAGCTGCAGATTATCCAGGAGGTGTGCATATTCATTGTTTGCGAAGAGAATTCAAAGTCCCCTGAGAATGCACCTGGCAACCCAGTTTCAGAAACACTGCTAGAGATACTGGCTTACTTAAACCTACCTACGTTTCTGAAGTGATTTCTGTCCTCCCTCCTATAAGCCTCTATAGTGTTTATAGGTGACACTGGGCATTTCCTGTCTAGTACTGCTTTCCTTCTCTCTTTTCTATGAGCTTTGAATATACTTCGTCTTTCTGCATTGATTACTGGTTCCTTCAGACTGGATACCAAGGTGGGCAGACTATTCTCTGAAGGCTCAGATTCTAATCCTAGTTATAACTGTACAACTTTAAGAAAATCCTTAGCCTTTGTGAGCCTCAGTCTCCCCATCTGCACTGGGGAGTTGAACTCCAACATCCTTTCCATCTCTAGTACTGTGAGCTAAATGAGAGGGAACGAAACCAAAGTATAATATCCTTATTCACGTATACTTAGAGACAAGTTCAGTCTTGCTCACAGTAGGAACCCCACAAACGTGTTTATTTAAAAGGAAATATTAGAACAAAAGATTACAACTAAAATGGACCCCAGAGACCATTTAATCTACTGTCCATATTTCATAAATTAATTTATTTGAATGCCCGGTATGGCTGGGCCCTATCCAAGATGTTGGAGATACAATAGCAATCAAGACAAGCACTTGCCTTTATGGAGCCCAAATCACAGTGAAGGAGACAGAGATAAGTCAGGAAGCAATTACAAGATAATTTAATAATAAT
>NW_004443946.1:24989758-25001920 GCF_000243295.1 Trichechus manatus latirostris | reverse complement strand
GGAATACACAGAGTCACTATACAAAAAAGAATTGGTCGACGTTCAACCATTTCAGGAGGTACCATATGAACAGGAACCAATGGTACTGAAGGAGTCCAAGTTGCACTGAAGGCATTGGTGAAAAACAAGGCTCCAGAATTGACAGAATACCAACTGAGATGTTTCAACAAATGGATGCAGTAATGGAAATTCTCAACAATGCCAAGAAATTTTAAGACAGGTACCTGGCCAACCAACTGAAGAGATCTATATCTATGCCTATTCCCAAGAAAGGTGATCCCACCAAATACAGAAATTATCAAACATTCAAGTAAAATTTTGCTGAAGATCATTTAAAAGTGGCTGCAGCACTATATCGACAGGGAACTGCCAGAAATTCAAGCCGGATTCAGAAGAGAACATGGAACCAGGGATATCATTGCTGATGTCAGATGGATCCTGGCTGAAAGCAGAGAATACCAGAAAGATGTTTACCTGTGTTTTACTGACTGTGCAAAGGCATTTGACTGTGTGGATCTAACAAATTATGGATAACATTGCGAAGAATGGGAATTCCAGAACACTTAATTGTGCTTATAAGGAACCTGTACACAGATCAAGAGGCAGTCGTTCGTAACAGAACAAGGGGATACTGTGTGGTTTAAAGTCAGGAAAAGTGTGTGTCAGGGTTGTATCCTTTCGCCATACCTATTCAATCTGTATGCTGAGCAAATAATCCAAGGAGGTGGACTATATGAACAAGAACGGGGCATCGGGATTGGAGGAAGTCTCATTAACAATCTGTGTTATGCAGATGACACAATCTTGCTTGCTGAAAGTGAAGAAGACTTGAAGCACTTACTGATGAAGATCAAAGACCATAGCCTTCAGTATGGCTTATACCTCAACATAAAGAAAACAAAAATCCTCACAACAGGCCAATAAGCAACATCATGGTAAACGGGGAAAAGATTGAAGTTTTCAAGGATTTCATTTTACTTGGATCCACAATCAACAGCCATGGAAGCAGCAGTCAAGAAATCAAAGAACCCATTGCATTGAGCAAATCTGCTGCAAAAGATCTTTTTATAGTGTTGAAAAGCAAAGATGTCACCTTGAAGACTAAGGCGTGCCTGACCCAAGTCATGATGTTTTCAATTGCCTCCTATGCATGTGAAAGCTGGACAATGAACAAGGAAGACTGAAGAAGAACCGACGCCTTTGAATTGTGGTGTTGGAGAAGAATATTGAATATACCATGGACGGTCAAAAGAATGAACGACTCTGTCTTGGGAGAAGTACAACCAGAATGCTCCTTAGAAGCAAGGATGGCAAGACTACATCTCACATACTTCGGTCATGTTGTCAGGAGGGATCAGTCCCTGGAGAAGGACATCATGCCTGGTATAGTAGAGGGTCAGCGAAAAAGAGGAACACTCTCAATTAGATGGATTGACAGACACAGTGGCTGCAACAATGGCCTTAAGCATAACAATGATTGTCAGGATGGCACAGGAGCAGGCAGTATTTCCTTCTGTTGTACATAGGATTGCTATGAGCTGGAACTGACTCGATGGCACCTAACAACAACAACATACATACACATACATACATACATATATATACATACATACATATAAATAATGACTAGTTTACGAGCCCAGCTGGTGCACCTAACCCAGTCCTGGAGGATCAGGGAAGGCTTCTGGGAGGACATTACTCATAAACAAGTCCTGAAGGACTTTAGAACTATGGAGACAGTAAGAGGTGGTGGGGAGTGGACCTTCTAGGGGGCACTGCCCTGAGTTCCAGAGGACACCCCAACTCACCTCCAGCTGATGGCTGCCAAATGGGAATTTGGGCCCCAAGGTGCCCCATCGTCTGATTTTTCAAAAGAGGGAAGACATTTGGATTTTAAAATAGAAAGTACTGATTTTAAAATGTTGGTGGTTAATTTCAAAATTTTAAAATACTATTAAATAAAGTGTTCATTCAGCCCATATGTTACGTCCTTGGGACCCTGTGCTCTTCCCTCACTGTTCTGCTAGACATTTTCTTCCTGCACTGGTGAAGTGTTATGCCTGGGTGTCCATCAGAGGAAGGTGGAGGCATGGAGATCCAGGATGCCTGACCCAGATAGGTATTTTTAATGAAGTCTGAGATAGGGATTCTGGCATGGGAATTTGAACTGAACAATCAGAGGGTGCTTAAAATCTGGGGACCTGGGGGAGCGGAACTCTGAACATTTCTTCCAATTAACCCTTTCTTTAGTTCTCATACTGCTTCAACAAGAGGTCAGAACGAACCTCATGAATTCAAGTTATTTAGGTCTTTGGGGAATGCGCAGATTTCAAAAGCATTTATGGAACTCCGTTTCAGCTTTCTCCCCTACACTTAGCACTAAGCTGCTACATCAGCCTTGGGGAACTCTATTTCATATTAGAACAGGCAGTTTTCAGGTGGACAGAAGTCCAGGAGGAAAGAAGTAGAATGCAAGTCATGGTTCCAAAGTAGAAAATAAAACTTTGATGTGCGCTTGACAAATGCATGAAAAACAGATCCCAAGTATTTTAAGCATCAAGTTGCCATGGCATTTTTGCAAAACACCACTACTGAGACTTGTAAATCCGAGGTGCACATATTTCTTCCTTTCCCTGATTTTTTTTACCATTAGGCAAGAACATCCAAAGTATTATGGCAAAAGAAAATCAGATGTCAAGGATACCCCTCCAGATTGGTTTCTGGTAGCAGTGGAGGGGAGGGAGCGATTCTGGGTCCTTCCCCCCTTCATGCACCACAGCAGCTCTGGGGGTGACTCTGCTCCTGTCCTCCCACCCCACAGGGAGCCGGCAATAGCATTAATCAGCCACTGCCTAACTACCAGCTAACTAATTAGTGAGGAGGGGAGCTCCCAGGTCCCTGCGTGTCTTAATAATTAATCCATAAATTGGTTAATCTGACAGCCCCTTCCCTCCATCTCCCGGCAATAATCCACCGTGGGCTCTATTCTCCCAGTCACACATGATAGAAACCCAAGAATTCTCTTCACTCTTTCCTCTCTCAATACCCACTCCCACCTGATCACTTACCAAAATGCTACCAAATCTACATTCTCAGTATCTCCATCTCTGTCCTCCTCTTTGCATTCTTGCTGTTTCTCCTTTTGTTCGGACCCTCTCCATCTTGTGCCTCAACTACTGAAATAGGCTACCTACCTAGTCTCCCTGCCTATCACCTCTACCCTCTCCAACCTATCTTCCTTTCTGCTCCCAAAAATATCTACGTGATGTTTCATAGGCTACATCATGTCACTCCTCTGCTTAAAAGTCTTGATCAAATCCTCTCTACCTATAAAATTAAGTCCAAAATCTTTTACGGGCATTCAGAGAGAGTCTCCTGTGATTGGTACTAGCAGCACTGCCTGACAGAATAACTGTTTATACTTAAGTTAACCACATCAACACTGGCAAACCCAAGGGACCAGCCCTGGTGACTGGGTGGAAACTCAGTGAGAGGACAGCTCTTTCTGTGACTCTGCACACTGCAGTTAAATGGCAAATATCAGAGTACCTTGATTACCAACAGCCCAAGAAGTAGCTTGTAGAAGGGATCTCCTGGTTCACTTTCCCCAACCCATTCACTATCTTACTTGCTGCCTTGGACACAGTTGATTATTCTTTCCTTTAAGTCTTTCTTTACTCTTCTAGTTTTTCTCCAACCTCCCTGACTACTCTGTCTGGGTCTCTTTGCTAATTCCTCTTTTCTTCCCTCCCCTTGGAGGGCCCAACAGCCCTTGGCCCTCTTTTCTCTGTCACACTCATGTCCTTTTTGGTGATCTCATCTGGTCCTATGGCCTTAGAAACCTTCTATACTCTGATGACTCTGAAATTTATACCTGTGGCCCTGGCTTTTACTCTGAGCCCCCACTTCCTCCCAGATTTGAATATCCAACTGCCTACTTGATATCTTTATTAGGAGACATCTAACACTCAATACTTAAATAATTCTTGTTTATCCCAACCTAACCTCCAACCAGAGTCCTGGGTGGTATAAACAGTTAATGCGCTCAGCTGCTAACTGAAAGGTTATAAGTTCCAATCCATCCAGAAAAAAAAAAAAAAAAGCCTGGCGATCTACTTCCAAAAAATCAGTCATTGAAAACCCTATGGAGCACAGTTCTACTCTGACACACATGAGGTCACCATGAGTTGCAATCGATTTGATGGCAACTGATGTTTTTAATCTCCAACCTGCTTCTCCCTTCCGTTTCTTTATTTATTTGTTAGCCATTTCATCAAGTACCATCACTATCCATCTAGCTACTCAGGCCAAAAACCTAGGTGACTTCTTAATGAGGCCTGCCCTGGTCACGCTGCTCAAAATTGCAACTTCTCCCCTCCCCAATGCCCCTTCTCTGCTCTACTTTTTCTTTTTACTGTAACATTCGTCATCTTCTGAACACGCAATATAATTTACTTATATTTTTTACATTTATTTTCTGTTTCTGTCCTTTCTCTGCTAGAAGGTAAGCTCCTTAAGGGCAGGTATTTTAATACTAGTTTGCTCACTGCTATATCCAAGCACCTAGAACAATGGCTGGTCATAAGAGGTATTCAATAAGTATTTGTAGCATGAACTCATGAGTCATGCTTGATTCCTCTCCTGCCTTCATAGCTTACATCTCTCCCAGCGACAAATGTAATGAGCTCCACTTTCACAAATACGCAAGAATCTCACCGCTTCTCACCACCTCCATTGCTAATGACCTAATCTAAATCACTTCCATCTTTCACCTGGATTATTCCAAAAGCCCCTCACCCAGTTTCCCTGACTCAATCTTGCCCTGCTAGAATCCATTCTCTACTGCAGACAGTAATCATAATGGTCTCCTTAAAGCATAAATCAGATCATGTCTCACTGCTTCTCAAACCTCTCCAATGCGGTCCCATAGCAGACTGTGGTCTTCATAAAGCCCTACTGCTTTGGCCCCTGCCTATATCTCTAACCTCACTTCCTACCACTCTCCCCTCATTCCATGCTTTCCAGCCACAATGTCCTCCTTGCTGATTGTTGGATAATCAATTTTACCCTGGACTCCAAACTTTACACCAGCTCTATACCTTGCAGAAGGAGCCTTGCTTGCATAATGGTTAAGCACTCAGCTGCTAACTGAAAAGTCAGCAGTTTGAACCCACCAGCTGCCCCACAGGAGAAAGATGTAGCAGTCTGCTTCCATAAAGATTATGGCCTTGGAAACCCTACGAGGCAGTTCTACTCTGTCTTACAGGGTCATTATGAGTTGGAGTCAACTCAACGGCAATGGGTTTGGTTTTAGTTTTTCTGTCTTGCTGGGTAAACTTTATCCCTGACCGTAATGTAGCTCCCTTCTCCCATCTTTCAGGGCCTCTGTTCAAATGTCATCTCTTCCAAGAAGCCTTCCTTGACTGTCTCATCTGAAATCTGCCACCTTCCATCATCACCAAACATTACTCTCCCTAATTTATTTTTCTCCTTAGAACTTATTACCAGAAATAAAATGTATTTGATTACTTGTTCATAGACTAATTCTCTCATGAGAATGTAAACTTCAAGAAGGCAACTATCTTTGATCTGTTCACTTTGTATCTACAGGGTCCAGAAGGGCCTAGCACATAGTGGGTACACAGTAGGCATGTGTTAAATGAAGAAACGGAATCCCATTCCTGAGGCTAGCACTCAATGCTCTCTGAGGCCTGCATTATCCACAGGGGAAAGGATGTGGCCACATGTTACAGGGAGCAATTTTTACCAATGGAACATTTATAAGACTTGGCCTTTTTACCGGAGTTCCTAGGTAGTGCAAATGTTTAATGTGCTTAGCTGCTAACCAAAAAGTTGGAGGTTTGAGTCCACCTAGAGGTACCTCAAAAGAAAGCCCTGGTGATCTACTTCCCAAAAATCAGCCACTGAAAACCCTATGGAGCACAGTTCTACTCTGACAGACATGGGTTGCTACATAGACTCAATAGCAACTGATCCTTTTTGATTCTTTTTACCACAGCGGGGAGCCCTGGTGGTGCAGTGGTTGAGAGCCTCTGCTGCTAACCGAAGGTCAGCAATTCAAATCCACCAGCTGCTCCTTGGAAACTCTATTTAAAAAAAAAAAAAAATCTATTCGGTCCTATAGTGTCGCTATGAGTCGGACTCAACAGTTTACCACAACAGACTTCAGGCAGGGCTGTAAACGGCAACAAAGGGATCTGTGGTGCCCACAGGGAGCTATTCACATGTATTTTGGGTCCTTACACTGATGAATGCTTCATCTGTGCTTAACTTCTGTGAAGGTCTGTCAAGTAAACAAGTCTAATTGGAAACAATACCGCAGTGGAAGCCAGTTTAACTTGAAGGCTAATGAAGACCAAACCAGTTGCCGTCAAGTCAATTCCAATTCACAGTGACCTTATAGGACAGGGTAGAACTGCCCCATAGGGTTTCCAAGGCTGTAAATTTTTATGGAAACAGACTATCACATCTTTCTCCTGTGAAGTGGCTGGTGGGTTCGAACCACCAATCTTTCTGTTAGTAGCTAGCGCTTTAACCACTGCACCACCAACCAAACCCAAACCCACTGCCGTCAAGTTGATTCTGACTCCTAGTGACCCCACAGGACAGAGCAGAACTGTCCCATAGGGCTTCCAGGGCTTCCATGGAGCAGCTGGTGGGTTTGAACCGCCGACCTTTCTGTTAGCAGCCAAGCACTTAACCACTGCGCCACCAGAGCTCCTTAAAAGGAAACCCAGTTCCAACTAAGTCCCTCACGGTGAAAAGGATAAAATAAACCTGAGAGAGAGCAAGAGAAAGAAAAGTGTTCTATTAGGAGACACATTTTATTGCTTGTGGAGCTTATACCAAACAGCCTCTCTAGCGCAGAGACACACAAATTGGATGCTTTAAAGGAGGAAGGGGAGGAGGAGGTCTAGAAATTGGCAAAGCTTTAATGCTAAGAAAAGGTTTCAGATCCCCTTTGTCCTGTTGCTGGAGGCTGAGAGGGAATGCATTCCAGCACCTTCTTCCTGAGAGAACAAGCTAGGAAAGTAGAAAGAGGACTGAACTCTATAGCCATAAATCCCAGGTAGGCAAAATTCCTATGCTGTAGACTTCCTGTGCAAGTCAGTTAACTTCTCTGAGACTTATTTTCCTCATCTGTAGAGTAATGGCTTCGCTTTTCTTTTTACCATTTTGCTCACTCCTATAAAGGATGCATTTGAGACAGCAATAAACAAAGATAACTATATGACTTAATCTATCTGCCAGAGTGACTGCGAAGATGGGAAACAACCCCTCAAACGGCAGAACTGTGCAAATGCAAGGTGGTGGTGTTACACTCACCACCAGGAAAACAACTATTCCCAGTGTCCAGATCCAATACCACGGAGTTATGTGGAAAGCACATTCAAGCGAATGCCCATTAATCGTTCATGAATTCATCTTTGTGCTGGCCACGGTGCACTGAGAGGTAAAACCAAACACAATCCTGCTCTCATGGAACTTGCTGTCAGCTGGAGGATTAGACATTAATAAATAAAATGGCACATGGACATTTTTAATTGCCAGATGCTCTGAAGGAAGGGAACTCACTTCTATGGAGACAGTTAGTAGAGGTACCTGATCCAGCCTGGGAACTCAGGGAAGGTTTCCCTGAGAAAAGAAAGACACTGGAGGAAGTTCTGTAGGATGAGCAGGGGACAAAGGCCTGGGGTGGCATTGCAGTTCCACAAAAGAAAGTGAACCCGAAGGCCAGTGTGGATGGGAGACAGAGGTGGGACCAGGCTGGAGAGGATGCAGGGGCCTTGTCACACTATGGTGGCCTCTCAGACACATAAAGAGTGTGGGTCAAAATCTTATTTACAAATACAGACTGACCCCATGGGTCATAATTTGCCAATTTTATTTTATTTTTTATATTGCATTATTATTCATCTTGATTACTGAGTTTTTTTGACACCCCCTTATATTTTGTACCCTAGCCCGGGTGGTCCTATTAATCCTAGCACCCTTGGGAAGCCATAAAGAGATTTAAACAAGTTTTCCCCTTTGAAACGCAGCTTTGACATTCACTTGAAATAATCTTGATAATTCAACTTCTCAAATACAGTAGTGAGGGAATACAGCAGTGAATATAGCTTTCCAGAGGAAACTAGCAAAGGATAATAAATCCATTGTGAAAATAAACAGATTGCTAGTGATCTGAAAGAAATCTATTTCTACCTGATACTCAGAGGTGGTTTGACAAGTTTACTATATGGCGCAACCTACACTGCGAATCCCAAGGATTGACAAAGAATCCAAAAGGACTACTGGAAGGACTGAACAGCTAGAAAAGAGGTGCAATCAGGAATCCCTGTGTGTTCTCAGTGCAATCCATGCTTTGGTGTTCCACACTGCCTGGGTAAAGCTGGGATCACATTATCAGTAACAAGCTGTATTATCTCAAATTCTCAGCCCCTACCCTGCAGCCCCTAGACTTTCCTCTACATCCTTCTAGGAGTCTCTGGGCTTCTCCCATGTATGTGCACAAACACATCTCATCCCAGAAAGCCACACAGGATGCCCTGCATCTGTAGGGATGGAGGTTCTGGGGCAGCACCAGGGTGATACTGCATGGTCTGAGGAGCTGCTGTTGGGCAGCTTCCCCTGCCACAGAAACTTCCAGAAAATCCTGCAAGAGGACATAATGTCAGCCCAATCAAAAACTCTTCTACTAACTACCCACCCCCGCCACACACACACACGTACTGAGATGTTGTCTCTTATTTCCCTACTCAATTTTATAGAACCAAACCGTGCAAAAATAGCCTTTTTCCATACAGAAATAAGTGACTGTACATGGAAATTATCAGTAGAGCATAGTGAAGGACAGCATTTTATTTACCAGAGTAGGAGGAAAACTGCCCATTCCAGCAAGTTCCTTGTAGTTCTCTCCCTAGAGAAAGAGGCTTAACGAGGAACCCTGAGGCTGCCAGGCCCAGGCAGTCCAGATAGTCCCAGGGAGCTGAGAAAGCAGGAGTGGAAACTCCTGGGTACACCTCCAGAAGAGAAGGGATGCAGTCTGATTGCAAAATGGGGGGAGGGAGTAAAGAAGGTGCCTGAGGATATGTCATCTGAATGAGTTCAGAGAAGAAAGTGAGGGTTCAAAGAGAAAGAAGTGTATTTACATGGGATGAGAGAACTAAAGGGAAACAGGCTGTTGTTTCTGTTAGCTGCCGTCGAGGTGTTCTCCCTGACTCATGGTGACTCCATGAACAATGGAATAAAACACTTCCCAGTCCTGTGCCATCCCCATGATCGGTTGAGGATCATACCATTGTGATCCATATGGTTTTCATTGGCTGATTTGTAGAAGTAGATCGCCAGGACTTTCTTGCTAGTTCATCTTGGTACGGCAGCTCTGCTGAAACCTGTTCAGCATCATAGCAACACACAAGCCTCCACTGACAGACTGGAGAGGGTCACGCATGAGGTGAACTGGCTGGGAAATAAACCTGGATCTGCTGCACGGAAGGCACAAATTCTACCACTGAACCAAAAAGGAATATTAAGAAATGTGGGTGTACATTTTTATGAATGAGATCCTTCATCACATGTAGGAATTGGATATGTGGGCCCTGCCTTATATTTAAAATATCAGAAAGACGTCCAAGGCTAAGGACTGCCCTGAATCTTGCCCATGTCTCACCTATGCACCGTTTGTTCCTCCCGAAACACAAAAACTATACAAAGGGAGTAGTCTATATTAATAAACCTAGCCCCAAATCAGCAAATGAGAACCTGGCAAGTGCAGCCACAAGAAAAGCATATGCTATGTACAAAGGACAAAAAACCCCTAAGTTTTGCAATAAGAAGCCAGATGATGTAGATGTTGTAATCAAGGGTAAAAGTTGAGAGGTCATCCATGGAAGTATGAGTTCCAGGTAGAAAGCCCCTCCTTTGCCCTTGGTTCGATGGCTAACCCACCACTGAAAAACTATTTGGAGGCAGCTTTATCTACTTACTGCTAGGCAGGTGCATCATTAAGTTCTTGTTGGTGAAAATCATTTACTTCACAATGATCAAAGTCCTACTCTTTCAGCTGACAGCCTCAAAGTGCAGACCCTTCTCTAAACTTGCTGCCTAAATCTCTTACACAGTCTTCTTGCCTACTGTTCTCTTCCTTTCTGGCATTCATCAGAATTTGTAATTACACATTAATTTACATGATTATTTAAAATCTGTTCCCCCTCCAGACCGTAAACTCCATAAGGCCTGGGGAACCTTGTTTTGCTACTCTTGCTGATGTTACTACCAATCAGTACAGGGTCTGACACATTCCAGAAGCTTTATGGAATAAAGTAATGAATGAGCCACCTACTTTGGTGTTCAGACATATACTGTTTGGAATTTTACCTTTAAAGCCCTATGTATTTCTCTATTAGATCATCCAAAAACCAAAACCAAACCCACTGCCATCAAGTCCATTGCGACTCATAGCAAGCCTACATACAACAGAATGAAACACTGCCCCGTCCTGTGCTAGCCTCACAAGTGCTGCTATGTTTGAGCCCACTGTTGTGGTCACTGTGTCATTTCGTCGAGGATCTTCCTCTTTTTCTCAGACCCTCTACCAAGCATGATGTCCTTCTCCAGGGACTGGTCCCTTCTAATAACACGTCCAAAGTATGTGAGACGAAGTCTCATCATCCTGCCTTCTAAGGTGCATGCTGGCTGTACTTTTTCCAAGACAGATTTGTTCGTTCTTCTGGCAGTCCAGGGTGTGTTCAATATTCTTCACCAACACCATAATTCAAAGGCATAAATTCTTCTTTGGTCTCCCTTATTAATTGTCCAGCTTTTACCTGCGTATGAGGTGATTGAAAATACCATGGCTTGGGTTACTAGACCATTATTCTCACTACAACTAGGAATTACTTTTTCTCTGTACTCCCTTAGCACCTTGTTCCACTGAATAATGACTCAAACCCTCAGGGTTGGAACATACAGTTTTCCACTAGAGATGAAAGATCGCATAATAAATTTCTGGGCTCTGTAAGAGTGTCCTCTCTATTGCTGAGCCCTTTTTTAATGCATCATAGAATTTTAAGGCTTGTCAGGGTTTCTGGAGATGAAATCAGCCCATACCTGAAAAGGACTGCTCTGAAATCATCCCAGGAAGAAAGTTTTCAACGCTTTCCATCAACAACACCAGAGATGTGAAGGCTGTGTCATAACACAGAATGATGTGCATGACAGAACGGTAAGTGACAAAAATGATGCAAAATTATATGCATTTTATTGCAATTTTGTAAAATGTGAATGCAGAGAGACAAGACTGAAAAGTAATACTCATAATGAAGGCAGGTGTTGAGATTTAATAGTAGGATTATTTATGCTTTTTTTCTTTCCCCAAGTTTTAACTTATAATGATCATGAGGGTGACGATGACAATGACAGTTGTAGCTGCACTTATTGAGCACTGTACCAAGCACCTTGCATTTTGTAGGCATTATGTCTTGTGATCCTCATAAGAACCCAAGAGGCAGGTACAATTATTTTCCCCGTTTTACAAATAGGCAATGTCTGAAGAAATACGGGAAAGGAAAGGAAATGGAAACAGAAGGGGAAAGGAGAGAAGGGAACAGAAAACAGAAAGGAAAAGAAAGCCAGAGAAGAATTGTCAGAGCCTTCTTTCAGGGAAAACCAGTTGCTGTCCCGTTTATTCTGACTCATGGTGAACCCGTATGTGTCAAAGTAGAACTGTACTCCATAGGGCTTTCAATGGCTGATTTTTCGGAAGTAGATCACCACACCTTTCTTCTGAGGTGTGTCTGGGTGGACTCCAGTCTCCAGCCTTTCAGTTAGTAGCCTAGCGCTTAATTGTTTGCACCACCCCTGGACCCCTTAGGGAACATTCCCAAACCAAGCCCATTGCCGTCAGCCGATTCTGACTCCTATTGACCCTACAGGACAGAGTAGAACTGCCCCATAGGGTTTCCAAGGAGTGGCTGGTGGATTCGAACTGCCAACCTTTTGGTTAGCAGACGTAGCTCTTAACCACTGTGCCACCAGGGCTCCTAGGGAACATTAGTGGCTTAAAACCAGGATGTCCTTCCTGATGCTGAATTTATGTCTGGCAAATTTCAAGTCTGTTTCTTGCTGCTTTGCCTACTG
>NW_004443946.1:24986967-24988643 GCF_000243295.1 Trichechus manatus latirostris | reverse complement strand
AGCAGAAGACCCCCCAAAAAGAGGCAGACCAAAATCCTGGAGAAGACAAGCCCATCAAAGTCTTTTCTGCTGTATCTACCTCCCATAACCAAGGGCAATTTGCAGGTTAATGTTAGGGCACTTGGTGACTTACACCACCATTCGTATGCAAACTCTGGCTGTTTCATCTAAATTAAAGTCCAACAAAATATACTAGAAAGAACACAGGTCAGGATAGCTGATTAGTTTTGTCTATATTGAGAAGAATTCTTTGGCTCCGTCTGGTTCAGCGAGAGAGAGTTAGGATCGGGTGGGGACATCTGTTTTGGTATGTGAAAGAGCAGTCAGTGGCAGTGTGTTTGACAGACATTTCCAGGCATGTGCCCTGCAGTCCAAAGCACCAGACTCATGTCACTAACACCCTCCTTCTCAGCTGCCTAAACATGGGAAAGGCAGTTAGTTACTTCTTGGAGACCAATTCCTCCGTCTCTATAATGGAGATGATAATGATACTCACAGGATTGTTCTGAGGACAATGACACAGTGTTTGGAAAGCGGCTGATACATTAGAAAATGGTGTACAAATGATACTTTTATTATTTTACTTATAACTCCCATATTTCTTCTATGTATTTATACCTACTTCACAATCCAATCAAAATAATTCACATTACATACTAATTAGCCACATCCTGTCCTTCATTTGTGGTATTGTCATTTTGTAATATTAAATACTGATTGAAATAAATTTGTTACTGAGAGGACTTAGATTTAACCATCACTGTTATGGAGAGTTCGCTATGAGGGCATAGTAATAGAATTTGATGTGTCACAAAATGAAGCATGTCCTTTACAGAAATGCTGTGGTAGAAATATGCATATAAACATGCTTAACAGAATTTCACATTTGTGCAAAAAATATTTTTTGCCAGTAAGAGAAAAGTTTATGTCTTATGCTTAGGCTTTGCCCAATGACAGAAAGGCAAATTTGACATTTTCGCATATACTCTGTAAAATACCCAAGACTAACTGTATAATGAAATATGCCCAAATCTTCCTCTGCTGCCTTTTCTTTCAAACAAAGCACTTTTAGCTCTCAAATTCTGTGACAGGCATAGAAATGACCACGGTTTACTTGTACTGTTACATAATGAGCACAATATGCATTCAAGGAAAAGCACAGATTAACTACAAACTCACTAACCAGCAACAAAGATATCATTATAATGGTTTTCCTTAAGTAGTTTGTTGGGTTGGTTTTTTTCTCTGCGTGTGTGTTTGAATGTAAAATAATTTGTTATATGAATGGGTAAGAACTGATGAAAGTATCTGTAAGCCTCACAGAGTCTCTCTGTGAACTGTCATTCATTTATTCAATAAGCATTTGTGGAGAATCTACTATGTGCTGAGCACTGTGAAAGATATAAAGATGAATGAGGTCCAGCTCTTGCCCTTAAGAAGCTTAGCATTTAGGAGAAACCAAAAAAATAAAAAATAAAAAAAAACAAACTTGTTGCCATTGAGGAGAAACCAAAAAAAATAAAAAAAACACTTGTTGCCATTGAACCGATTCTGATTCGTAGTGACCCTAAGACTAGGAGGAAAATGCCCTAAGAAAAGCACAAAGGACTCTGGAAACCAGGGCTTCAAACTAGTTCATGCCAGTTTGATCCCCTGCTGAGAATTTGCATTTCTAA
>NW_004443946.1:24984314-24985285 GCF_000243295.1 Trichechus manatus latirostris | reverse complement strand
TGGGCACCGTCTAGTTCTTCTGGTCTCAGGCTGATGAAGTCTCTGGTTTATGTGGCCCTTTCTGTCTTTTGGGCTAATACTTCCATTGTGTCCATGGTGTTCTTCATTTTCCTTTACTCCAGGTGGGTTGGGACCAATTGATGCATCTTAGATGGCTGCTTGCTAGTTTTTAAGACCCCAGACGCCACTCACCAAAGTGGGATACAGAACATTTTCTTAATAAACTTTGTTATGCCAATTGACCTAGATAGCTTGACCTCATTTTAAGGTGACATAAAACAAGGCTATCAGGTCAGATTAAATAGGAGAAGGATTTCTGAACCTGTATTAACAGCACATCTGAAGGCCAGGAAGAATGTATTTCAAAAATTACAACAACATATGCATTCGCAAAACTCTACCTTTGACCTAGGTGGTCTCTATCAAATGTTATCGGAAATTCACCACATGGCTGGAGCAGGCACTGGCTTAGGTGGGCAGTGGGAAGTAGACTGACAGTTCTTTATTCTTCACTTACATATGGCCTTAGCGAGAGATGGTATTAAAAAAAAAAATCATCAGTGACAACAACACAAACTATACTTCCAAAGTGCTTCAAAAGACATTTTGTAATGTTCTTTGAGATCTGCTAAAATCTTGCCCATTCCAATCTTTCACCAAAAACAGTCATTGGCATATTTCCCCAGGATGAATTTTCCCTCTTACACACTAGAAAATTGCTGCTGACCTAATCTAAGTGTGCGTACTTCCCTGATTTATTCCTAGCTTCTTTGAAAACATCATTCCCATTTTAATTTGCTCTAATCTGGACCAAGTTTCCACTTGACTTTAGATATGGATGGATGTTCCTGTTGCCAGTTTCCCAGAATCCTCTGCTCACTGTCTCTCCCTCAGTGAATTAAAAAGCCGCAGTGTTGCTGGGCTGCACCCCTGGCACAGACTTAGCATTTTAAAATTCGTTTTGTTGAAGT
>NW_004443946.1:24975054-24978149 GCF_000243295.1 Trichechus manatus latirostris | reverse complement strand
TAACACAAGGGCACAAAGAAAGGCTTATCTTAGTGATACTTCACATCACTGAGTTACAGACACATGCACCCAACTCACATGAGCTGAGAGTGGAAACAGAGTGGTTTCTAGTTCATTACCAGATTCAGGGAATGTGGGGACAAGCATTGTCTCTTCCTAGGCCAGCCTCAACTCCTTGTGCTTTATGAAGCCTTCTCGGAACATTCCAGAGAGTCATTCTCTCTGGCTCTCTCTCTCCCTGGCACTGCTATGGCATCTCAGTTGATGCTTATGGAAACACATACCAGGCACTGCACTATTGGGAACCCAGTGACACCTCAACTAAGTCCCCACCCTTCAGGAGCCTCCGATCCTGTCTCATTGACTGTAGCTCTCATTCAACATTTGTATACTCATTGTTTTGTTCTAAACCACTGTCTTCCAGGATAGTTTATGGTTTCCTAAGGTGATATCTATCTCCTCTATTCCACTCAAACTTGTTTCAGAGGAGGAACATGTCTACTTCATGTTTGCATTTCCCACAGGGTAATCTCAGCCCCATGCCTAAAACATAGCATGAACTCGATGACATTTTGTTGAATGAATGAATGAATGAAGCAAGTTAGTACAGATGTTGTTGTTAGGTGCCGTCGAGTCTGTTCCGACTCCTAATAACCCTATGTATAACAGAACAAAACACTGTCCCATCCTGGGCCATCCTCACAATCTTTGCTATGCTTGAGCCCATCATTGCAGCCACTGTGTCAAGCCATCTTGTTGAGAGTCTTCCTCTCTTTTGCTGACTCTCTACCAAGCATGATGTCCTTCTCCAGGGCAAGGTCCCTCCTGATGACATGTCCAAAGTATGTGAGCCAAGATCCATCTGACATCAGTAATGATGTCTCTCATTCCACATGTTCTTCTGAATCTGGCTTCAATTTCTGGCAGTTTCCTGCTGATGTATTGCTGCAACTGCTTTTGAATTATCATCAGCAAAATTTTACTCGCGTGTGATACTGTTTTATAATTTCCACATTCTATTGGGTCACTTTTCTTTGGAATAGGCACAAATATGGATAAAATAGGTTAAAACCATGCCACTTTTGCCTGTAGTGAAAAAAGTTGATTATGGGAATGTTGATGTTGTTAGGTGTCCTCGAGTTTGTTCCAACTCATAGCGACCCTATATGCAACAGAATGAAACACTGCCCGGTCCTGCGCCATCCTTACAATTGTTGCTATGCTTGAGCCCATCGTTGCAGCCACTGTGTTAATCCATCTCATTGAAGTCTTCCTCTCTTTTGCTGACTTTACCAAGCGTGATGTCCTTTTCCAGGGACAGGTCCCTCCTGACTACATGTCCAGAATCAGGAGACAAAGTCTCATCATCCTCACTTCTCAGGAGCATTCTGGCTGTACTTCTTCCAAGATAGATTTGTTCATCCTTCTGGCAGTCCATGGTATATTCAATATTCTTCACCAACACCATAATTCAAAGGCATCAATTCCTCTTTATTCTTCCTCATTCATTGTCCACCTTTATGGGCATGGAGACCATGAAATATAAGTAGGTATGACTGAAAATTCTAAAAGTAGTAGTGTGTTCAGAGATATCCACTTTTTCCTTCTTTTGCTTCCTCTTCTGGTGCTGGGATATTTAATCAGAATGCAAGCGTTCCAAAGACATATAGTATGAAAATGGTAAATAGTATGAAAGAATTATCCAGGGTTCTGAGAGGATGGAAAGATCGACATTTTTGGGAAGACTCCTGGTCAAAGCAGAGAGAAGTTGCCAGGAAAACATTTAATAATTGCAATCATAAAAAAAAGTTCTGCCTAGTCAACAGCCATTACATGATACACAGCACAGTCCCTCCAACACATTTGGAACAGATCCCAGGAAGCGTAATCAATCCCTTAACGTATTCCCCAGAGAAGAGCCCTGCCTGGGACCTGAAGGCTCAGGGAAACACTCTGACTCCTTTCCTTTTTGTGCAGCATATGAATTTCTTGCATCCCTTTCCATGTGCTAGCCAGTGAGAAAAATTCTTGATAGATCCATTGTGCACGGGGGCCTCTGTAAAGGGTACTAGACTCCAAATCTGCCACTTCCTGGCATCACTGCGGCCTTCAGACTCAACAGCCATGCCATCACATGGCTGATTAGCTTTGATGAGTCATGGGTCATCTGAAGCTATATCTAGGTGCCAAGTCCCTCCCAATCTTTCAGAAGCTGCAGAGGCTCCTGGCCTGCAGGTGAAGTGAAGCCGAGGATATAAGTTTTATAGAATAGTCCATATACCATTATCAGGTCCACTTTAGGCCTAGGCTAGACACTGAGATGTATAGTGGTGTGTCCAGGGATTCCCCAAGAGTTGAATTATACAGGATACTCTGGAGAGTTTCAAGCAATTCTTTTCTGAGACCCCCCCCTTCTGAAGATTACTCCTGAAAACATCCCCGAACTTCCCTGCCTCATGGCTGGGCACAGCTGGGAGGCTCAGAGCAGTTCCCCAAAACCACAGAGAGCAGGGTACTGGTTTGGCACCAGGCTGCAGGGGCTGCCTACAGTCCTGCATGGTCTCGCCTCAATGAAACACAGGTGTGCAGAAGCACACGGGGCTGATGCACCTCCAGGGAGAAGCCATCATACTGGCTCCTCCTGCACACCTGAGGCAAGAACGGGCCCTGTTCGTATCCTCTATAAATCAGTGTTAGAAGAAATGCAACCAGAATGTTCCTTAGAAGTGAGGATGGTGACTCTGACTGGCTTACTTTGGACACATCATCAGGAAAGACCAATGACTAGAAAAGGACACCATGTTTGGTAAAATAGACAGACAGCTACAATGAGAGAAACTTTCAATGAGATGAACTGACACAATAGGCACAACAATAGGCTCAAATGTACCAACTATCATGAAGATGGCCCAATAACTAGGCAACATTTCATTCTGCTACACATAAAGTCACCATGAGTCGGAGCCGACCCAATGGCTACGCGCTGCTTAAGAGGCTGTGGCTCTAGAAATCTAAGAGGGTATTTTCCTCTTACAGGAGGCCTGAGCATCCTCTCAAATCACTCTGTGGATGGGAAATTCTGGCAACTGAGAGTC
>NW_004443946.1:24946089-24974834 GCF_000243295.1 Trichechus manatus latirostris | reverse complement strand
GCTCTCCCTACACTCACATCTTATCGGGAAGCATCCTTGGCAAGTCAAACTACAGCATGCAGACAGCATCGTGTTGCCAGTAACACTGGTGCTCTGCAGAAAATAATTCTGTCACTGAGATGGGCCATGGCCTAGGCTCTCTTGTGCCAGAAAAATGGGCCCCAGAGGAAGGGGAGTTGAGTTTACCTTCCCGTGCCTCCTGAACCCTGAGCAGTAGTTCTAGACCAGGGTTCCCCAACCTCAGCACCACTGGCATTCTGAGCCAGATAATTACCTGCTGTGGAGTCTGTCCTGTGCACTGTAGGGCAGTAGCAGCACCTTCTACTTTTACTCATAGATGCCAGTTGCACCCCCAGTTGTGGCAATCAAAAATGTCTCCATATATTGCCAAATGTCCCCAGGGTGTCTATGTGTTGGGGGGGGAATCACCTCCAGCGGAGAACTGTTGCTATAGAGCAAGAGAAGCCTCAGAACAGGTGAGAGAGTTGGGCAGTGAACTCTGCTCAGCCGACTTTATTTTTCTTCAGAAGCCCTTTCCTCCACAGATGATACATGTGTTTTCTCTCTGGCTCCCCCACTAGATGGCCAGGTCCTCTGTTATGGTCACTGCTGTAATCCCAGTGCCTGACACACTGTTGGCGCTCAGTGAATACCCAGAAACCAGGGCTAGACCTAATGCCAAAGGCTAGCTTTTCACATATTTAAAATGTTAAAGTGCAATAAATATCGTAATTGTTGGTAGTTGCAAAATATCAGAAAGGACTCAGCAGGGCACCCCCTGAGTTATATTCATAAATGCTAGGGAATCCCTCAGTACTGTGTTTTTCAAACTGTAGCTTTTATCCTATTATAGGTAATGAAGTCAATTTCATGGGTTGTAACCAGCTTTCTTTTTAGTGGAAAAGAATGGAACAGAATGCAACATTCTAGGGTATATCAAATGCACTAAGAGTAAGTGTTGTTTCGTGAAACTTTTGTATATATGTGTGTGCACATATACATATAATGTAATACATAAACACATAATATATAAAATTACTTATATGCATATAAGTGTATGTGTACTAGTTTTCAATGGTATAAAAATAAACTCTAAAAACCACAACCTAATTTTTATAGTCCCCTAAATGGTTACTAAATACCACTCACTAAACCTCAAGGGTGTTGTAAGGATAAGATGACGTTTGTAAAATACGTTGGCTTCCTCCTCTGGAAGGCATTACTAGCTTCCACAGAAGAACTATGACATCATCTCCAAAGGACTGCTGAGTGAGGTTCTATGCAAATCTAAAAGAGTTCAAATGCATTTTAAATCATCACAGTTCTTGATTTTTGCAAACTAGCATAGCCTATTAGGAAGGGAATGACATTGATTTCCTTGGAAGCCCTACCCTGCCTATGAGCCATTTTCATATCTCTGAGCAGTCTGAATCTTTGTGAAACTTCCAAATGTAAGTGAGTTAGCCAGACTTAGAATCACAAAATGTAACACACCTTAGGGAATGAAGCCCATCAACCCAGCAGTTAGGCAGCACTGTCAAGAGCCCAGCTTCTGGGGCCGGACAACCAGGATCAGAGTCCTGAGAAACCATGGGCAGGTTACTTAACTTCTCTGTGCCTCAGTTCCTCCTCTGAAAAATGATATAATAATAGTACCTATCTCACAGGGTTGTTGTAAGGATTAAATGAAAAATACATAGACGACACCTGTTCCTGATTCAGATTTCAGTATCAAAGGTCAGACCAATGGAATTGACATTTTGGAGGTATTATTTACTGTCACCTCTCCTTTGCCACTAAAGATAAGGATGAGGCCAAGGTGTGCTATCAGGCCATGAAGCTTTACAATAAAAAACCAGACAGAGGACAATTGGTTCCTTCTTCTCCTGCTTCAGAAGGAGAACAATCACTCCTCCCTCAAAAAAAAAAAAAAAAAAAAAATATGAGCACCAGATCACCTTCAATACATTTTAAGTGAGAAGTGAAGGAAGTTAAGATTTGGTGAAACCTCTGTCACAGTGGTACCTAATCTTTTCAACACCTTCATGGACCCCCAAGTTGGGAAACATTAGTCTATTGCTGATGTAGGCCAATGGCAAAAAGCTTCGAACAATCTTCCTTTCTCTACCACTGGGCTGGTGGTTCTTGTACATTATATTCTTGTTGAGTATTTGCAGGTCAATGGAAGGTGTCATTCCTCTCTACAATGACCAGCTGTAAAAAAAAAAAAAGAGAGAGAGAAGCTGAACGTATTTGTGTGCATGCTCGTGTGTGCACGTGTGCACGTAGGAATTCCTTCAGCTTCTCTTCTCTTGCTTTTTTTCCTCAGCACATGCAGGTGTGCATGTGGGAGCGTATGTGCTTGTGTGTGCACACCTGCAGGCCTGCACATGCATGATGAGGCTTAGATATTTTTACTGTAACTCAACACAGCTTATGTTAACCCCTAACACGTATAGCAAAAAAAAATTCACCCTTTGAATTCAAAAAGGTATTCTAATATTTATCACTCTGCTATAAGAATTTAGAAAGATAAATGTGTGTGCATGCATGCACTTAAGTGTTTAATTAAGGAAAATGATGAGGCTTAGACACGTAGGTGCTTTAATAATATAGTTCTGTGCATAATTTAAACCAATAAGCAAAAACTACCTAGATTTCTTAATTTAAAATATCTTAATAAAGGCAATTCGGATGATGATTTTAGAACACTAGCTCTGCCCAATCCAACACAGACAGCTATTGCTGAAAGACAAAAATATACATACACACCCAATAAACTCATCCATCTTGTTAATATCTTGTAGCTCGAGACCCACAGGAAGAAAAAATCAGTAAAGCTCCCTGATTAACACCTCAGAGGCTGATCTTGAGAGCTTTCTGTACCTATTACAGCTACAACAGATTATTCCTTGATTGGACTGTTCTTTATACTAAGAACAAATACATGATATATCAGTGTATAAAAAATTATGTCACCTGTGATAACAAAAAGACATATTTCATCATTTTAACTTGTATACTCGAGCTATAGACATCAATGTTGGCCTAAATAAAGATATTCAAGTGATGATAAGATAATGGCGCTAAGACAGAGGAAAACTCACACACTCACTTTTGCATCTTCTTTTAATTCAGCTTTCATAGCGGTGGAGCAAATGAGTGACCTCCTCACCCATTCACAGTAGCAGTACCAGTCCTGGTGGTGCAGTGGTCAGGAGCTACAGCTGCTAACCAAAAGATCGGCAGTTTGAATCCACCAGCTGCTCCTTGGAAACCCTATGTGACAGTTCTACTCTGTCCTATAGAGTCGCCATGGGTCAGAATCAACTCGATGGCAACAGTTAACTTTGGTGCTACTGGGAAATGAAGGAGCAGTTGAAGAAGAAACAGATAGACGGGCAACAGAGGGAAATTTATAAAATGTATGTAGGGCGAGTGCAAATTTGACAGTAAATGTTTTGTAAGTTTGGTGATTTCTAACAATTTTCCACAAAGATTCAATAACATCACTTACGGCTTACTACGGTCTTTACTGGAGTCTCTGGGTGGTGCAAACAGTTAACGCATTTGGCTGCTAACCAAAAGGTTAGAGGTTCAAGTCCACCCAGAGGCTCCTTGGAAGAAAGGCCTGGTGATCTACTTCTGAAAAACCAGCCATCGGAAACCCTATAGAACACAGTTTTACTCTGACACACATGGAGTCACGATGAGTTGGAATCGACTCAACGGAAACTTTTTTTTTTAATGGTCTTTTTTTTATTAAATCATTTGCATATTGGAGGTACAATACGATCATTTTCATGGGCAGATCTATGGGTAATAACGTGCTACACTGAAGGTACAAAAAGTTCTCCAAATACTTTGAGTATATCAGTTGGAGATAGCTAACAGCTGTAACAAACAACACCCAAATCTTAGTAACTTAATAATAATAAAAGTTTTTTCTTGCTTATGCATCAATCTAGGAGCCCTGGTGGTACAGTGGTTAAGCACTCAGCTGCTAACAAAAAGATCAGCTGTTTGAACCCACCAGTCACTCCATGGGAGAGAGAGGTGGCAGTCAGCTTCTGTAAAGATTACAGCCTTGGAAACCCTACGGGGCAGTTCTACCCTGTACTATAGGGTCGCTATGAGTCGGAATCGACTCGACAGCAATGGATTTCATTTTTTTACGTACCAATCTAAGCTGGATCTTCCTAGGTGCAGCTCTCCTGGGTGGCCCTCCTCCAAGCCACAAGGCAGGAACTCAGACTCCTAGGGGAGTGTTTTTCAAATGTTAATGTGCATAGGCATCACCCAAGGATCTTGTTAAAATGCACATTCTGAATCCCTAGGTCTGGATGGGTCAAAGAGTCTGCGTTCCTAACATGCTCCCAGGTAATGCCTCTGCATTAAGAAGAAAGAGACAAACAGTGGATGATTGCAGGCAGGAGTAACATCACTCCCACCAACATCCTACAGGCCAGTCTCAGTCATGTGGCCACATCTAATCGCAAGGGAGGCTGGGTAATGTAGTCCAGCTATGTGTTTAGGAAGAAAAACGGTTTTATTAACAACTAGCCTCTCTCTGCCACAAGAAAAGAAGTAATAAACTGAAGAGCTCTCAAACATCTAAAACATTAATCTTTCCTACTTGTAAGCGCAGACCAACTTTATTTGTAGGCAAGAGGCATAATCCTCCAAGTAAGCCATTGCTTTTGTTCAAATTCTAAAGCCACAGTCTAAAGCATTTATTGTAAATGCTTAAAGCTCTCATGAAGCAACATACCATAAATATGAATATCTCAAGCGAATCATAAGGGATTGTCTAAAATTTCCTTTCTTAGAGATTAGAAAAATAACTTCTCTTCTTAGAAACAGAGCTTATGTTAACCCCTAAAACATATAGCAAAATGTTCACCCTTTGAATCCAAAAGGTATTCTGATCCTTATGTCTTCACTCTCCTATAAGGACCAATTCAGAAAGATAAATGTGTTCTCCAAACCAAAGAGAGAGGGAGAGAAGAGGCTCAGTGCCTGTAAAAAGAATGGCATAGTGATTAGGTTCTGTCTTATCCAAAGAATAACAACTTCTCAACAGATGATTGTTAATACAAGGCAATTTCAGTTTCTGTGTCTGGTGTATACTGATTTCAAAAGTAGTTGTGGGGATGGCAGCAGGAGTGGGAAGCCTATCTTCTTGCCTCAGGTAAAACCACATGTGAGCCAAGAGGAGAGAGATTTGGAGGTCACTTCGCCAAGAGAGGGTGGGACAGCAAAGTAATTTTGAACATTCCCTTAAAGCTAACACACCACCAAGATAGGCTTCTGCCTTGGACCACATGTTTTGGGGGCTCTTCTTTGGCTCTTTCTCCTCATACCAAGGAGCCCAAGGTTACAAGTGGATGTGGCCTAGCAGACTCCATATGTCTTCCTTCTAGGCCAGCACTGTCTAACAGAAATGTTATATGAGCCACAAATGCAAGCCACATATAAAAGTTTTTAGTCACCATATTAAAGCAAAACAAAAACCCAAACAAGTTGCCATCAAGTAGATTCTGACTAATGGTGCCCCCATGGGTGTCAGATTAAACTGTGCTCCAAAAAGTTTTCAACGGCTGATTTTTTGGAAGTAGACCGTCAGACCTTTTTTCCAAGGTACCCATATGGGCTTGAACCTCCAAGCTTCTGTTAGCAGCTAAGCACATTAACCATTTGCCCAACCCAGGGACTCCAAGTTGCTACATCAGAAAAAGTAAAAAAAAGAAACAAGTCAAATTAATTTTAACAATATATTTTATTTAACCCAACATATCCAAAATATTATCATTTCAACATGTGATCAGTATAGAAATTATTAATGAGATATTTTACATCCTTTATTTTTCATACTGTCTTCAAGATCTAGTGGGCATTTACACTTAAGCACATCTCAACAAGTGTTCAATAGCCATGTGTGGCTACTGTGTTGCACAGCACAGTCCTAGACTGTGCTCTGGGTCACAGGACTCTGGAATTCCCTGCCAACAGGATCACATGTCCACCCCCAGGGCCTGCAGAAGCCTCCTCTGAGCCCACACTCCTGAAGGCAGACCATGCCTTGCTCCTAGACCCAAGGACAGCCAAGAGCCGGTGCCTGAGGGGCGTTTGGGTGGAGCTTCGACATACAGGCTGGGTCACATGAATGTGTGCCAGGCAGTTACGAGAGGGATGGGGCAGGGGTAGAAAAAGAAGGGGAGGGTACACAGGCCAGGAGCCAGCTCTGTCCCTACCCCTGACACGTGCTGGCACAGACTGAAAGCATCCAAGAATTCTAAATTCAGACCTGACCTCAGGTCCATATAAAGGCCTACCTGTCAAGGTTGGAGGATAGATTACTTTATTAGTTGGTTAGCTTGACTTTTATATATTTTGTTGTTTTACATATTATATATATATATAATATCTTTTATATATTTTGTTGTTGTTGTTGTTGTTAGGTGCCGTCGAGTCGATTCCAACTCTTAGTGACCCTGTGTACTACAGAAGGGAACACTGCCCGGTCCTGCGCCATGCTCACGATCCTTGTTATGCTTGAGCCCATTGTTGCAGCCACTGTGTCAATCCATCTCGTTGAAGGTCTTCCTCTTTTTCGCTGACCCTCTACTTTACTAAGCATGATGTCCTTCTCCAGGGACTGATCCCTCCTGACAACATGTCCAAAGTACGTCCAAAGGTTTATATATTTAGCCATATGCTACTTGGTCTTCTGTTTGTATCGTGATCTGGTCCCACAAATATTAAAGGCGGAGCTGATTTAAAATTCTGATAAAAACACTAACAGCAACAGTTTGGGCTAGTAACAAAATCTGCAGACACTTGGCGGTGAGAGGAAGCCTCATACCCTAATTTTAAAACAAGTTAGTGCATAACGGGAGACAATTTAGGAAGCTCCAGGAGCTCCCGGTACAATGATGGATAACTCCCTCAGCACCTGTGCTTGCGTTTCCCACGGTCAGAACCGGGCCTCCACACCTGATTGTTCGTCATGGGTCCCAACAGGTAGATGCCATGAGGGTTCAAGTGAGTTAGTCTCCTTAAAAGCTCTGGATTGGGACAAAAATTGTATGATTTCATTAATATGAACTACTTAGATAGGCAAATGTACAGAGATTAGAGTTTAACAGTGGTTACCAGGGCAGGAAGGACAGAAAGTAGGGAATCCTTGTTTAGGTAGCATTGAGTTTTTGCTTATGGAGATGGAAACTTTGGCAACAGATATTGGTGACGGTTGCACAACAGGACCGATGTAATTGGTTTTACTGAATTATACATGTGAAAAATGTCAAACAGGCAAATGTTGTGTTCTCTACATTTTTACAATAAATTAAAAAAAAATCTTTGGATTAAAGACACTACTGAAGGGAAAAGAAAAGATACTACTGTATATGTTTCTACTGAGGAATTAAACCTTGCAGTTCAGGTTATATCCTTGTTTCTTTCTTTCTTTTTTGTTTGCTCCCATAACCCGAGCAACTAGAACAGGACCTGGCACACAGTAGTTGCTCAATAAATATTTTCCGAAAAACCTGTTCTATTTACTTTTGGCTCTTCATATAAAGGAAGAAAGGCCTGATGATCTACTTCTGAAAACCAGCCAGTGAAAACCCTATAGATCCTAACAGTCCCATCTGCTACTGATCACAGGGATGGCGCAGGACTGGGCAGTGTTTTGTGCCAATGTGCCTGGGGTCGCTGTGAGTCAGGGACCAACTTGATGGCAGCTTATAACAACTTCATATAAAAAGCCATAAATCATGTGGACCGTTAGCCCCTCTACTAGAGTTTAGAGTCTGGCACGGGCAACACTGGCCTGCATTCCTTTTCTGCATATAATAAATATTATATATTGAGAAAGAGTTTACAAAGGGTTAGCTATTATAATTACTAGCCATTAATAAGACAGCTGATATTCAGACAGTACGTGCTGGTAGAGCCATATCAATTATCAAATTATTAAAATATTTACGTAATGGTTGGTAAATAGTTACCGCCCCAATCCCCCCAGGGTCCTCTGCCACCAACACTCAGGCCCTTTGCTGGGAATCCCTGCCAGAAACTGCCCCACTGTTCAGCAACTGATGGGTTAACACCAGGCACAGCCAGAGGCTCCCAGACAAGTGTTCCAAAAGGACCAGAGTCATCAGTCAATGTCCCTTCTATACACAAACTGTTCATTATTCTATCATCCCTGGCTCTTTAATAGTATTAGGTATTGTTTTTGTATATTCTGACTCATTTCTCCTGGTGATAATATTTTAGTTCATAATGAAATCTATAAATGGCCCTTATTTCATGTTTGCTGTTAATTAAATTTCAGGAAGAAGGATTCTATTTTGCCATTTATATGTCCTAAAGTTATGAGGACTTTTGTTTTCTTTGTGTTTGTTTTAACAAAAATCCTCACAGCTGGACCAATACGCAACATCCTGATAAATGGAGAAAAGACTGAAGTTGTCAAGGATTTCATTTTATTTGGATCCACAATCAACACCCATGGAAGCAGCAGTCAAGAAATCAGACGACACATTGCATTGGGCAAATCTGCTGCAAAAGACCTCTTTAAAGTGTTTAAAAGCAAAGATGTCACTTTAAGGACTAAGGTGTGCCTGACCCAAGCCATGGTATTTTCAATCACCTCATATACATGCGAAAGGCTGGACAATGAATAAGAAAGACCGAAGAAGAACTGACGCCTTTGAATTATGGTGTTGGCAAAGAATATTGAATACACCATGGACTGCCAGAAGAATGAACAAATATGTCTTGGAAGAAGACCAGCCAGAATGCTCCTCGTAAGTGAGGATGGTGAGACTTCATCTCACATACTCTGGACATGCTATCAGGAGGGCCCAGTCCCTGGAGAAGGACATCATGCTTGGTAAAGTAGAGGGTCAGCAAAAGACCCTCAACAAGACGGACTGACACAGCTGCAACAGTGGGCTCAAGCATAACTACGATTGTGAGGATGGCGCAGGACCAGGCAGTGTTTCGTTCTGTTGTAGGTAAGGTCACTATTAGTCAGAACTGACTCTATAGCACCCAACAACAACATGCCCTAAAGTTTTATTAGTACTAACCATGGATGAGATAAGGAAAGGCAAAGCAAGAAGATCAAAAGGTATCAGCTGAAACCTTCATTTAAGGTACAAAAAAAAAAAAAAGAATTATTTATGTGAGATCAAATTGACAACAGCAACTCAAAAGGTTTGATGGGAAGCCTAGGGGACAGTGAGTTGAAGATAATGGTGATGGAATAATTTAGAAAAGGGTAGTGAGAATAGCAGCACAACTGGAAGAATGTAATCGATGTCACTGAATAGTACAGGTAGAAACTTTTAACTTTGGCTATGTATACTTTTCACCAAAAATAAAGGTCCTCCAAGAGAAGGGAGAGTGTTGACATGTTGTGGGGTTGTTAACCAATGTCATAAAACAATATGTGTACTGACTGCTTAATGAGAAACTATTTGTTCTGAAAACCTTCACCTAAAGTACAATAAAAAAAATTAAAAAAAAAAGGTATCAGCCGGCATACATCAAATTTCTCCTTTGCAGAATACTGTTATGTAGGAGGATTAAAAAAAAAAAAAAATCTGTTGGCATTGAATCAATTTTGACTCATGGCGACCTCATGTGTTACAGAGTAGAACTGTTCTTTATAGAAGCGGATCACCAGGTCTTTCTTCCATGGCACTGCCGGGTGTGTACAAACCACCAATCTTTAGGTTAGTAATTGAGCACAAACTATTTGCATCAACCATAGACTATATTAATTTTCAGTGTTCAGAGGACAGCCTCTAAGATGGCTCCCAGTGATCCCCACCTCCTGGTATTCATGCCCTTGCATAATCCCCTCTCCTTGAGTGTAGGTGGGACCTGTGACTTGCTTCTCATGAATAGAACATGGTAAAGTTCACGTCCATGATTCTGTTATGTAATGCTGTAACTTCTGTCTTGTGAGCTGATTCTCTCCCTTGTTGGCTTTGATGAAGCAATTTGCCGTGTTGGGACGGCCCACTAGCAAGGAACCGAGGGCAGTCTCTGGCCAACAGCCAGCTAGAAACTGAGGCTCTCAGCCCACCATCCCCAACGGCACTGAATACTACCAGCAACGATATAATTGAGCTTGAAAGTGGAACCTGCTCCAGCCTTGGGCAACATCTTGATTGCTGCCTTGTGAGAGACTGTGAAGAAGAGGCCCCAGGTAAGCTGTGCCTGGATTCCTGACCCACAGATGCTGGAGATGATAAACGTGTGTGGTTTTAAGCTCCTATGTTTGTGGTAATTTGTTACACAGCAAGAGGTAACTAACGCAGTTGGCACATATCCTTTGGTTTAAAATGTACAAATATGTATTATACACATACATATACACCAATCTGTGTATGTGTAAAAAAATTTTAGATGAATAAGAAGCTACAAACAGGTGTGGTTACCTCTAGAGAAAGAGGTTCGGATTCAGGGGGAAAGAAAATTTTACTTTCCTTGCATAGCCATGTCCATGTTTCACTTTCATAAAGAAAGATACATCTAGTTTAAATGTACAATAGATTTGAGACAACTTTGTTCCAAATAATATAATCTGGCCAGAAAAATATTTTGAGTTTTAAAACTGCAACATTGTCTTTCTAGCTAAGGTAAAATTGGTAAGCCAATACAACATGAATCCACTAGTTCTAAAGCACTAGCTTTGCAAGAAACAGACCCTGAAGAAGCCAGCCTTGTGATCTGGCAGGAAAGATCTCAGGTGAGCAGAGACAGGGGTGGGCCTGATTAAAGGACTCAGTTTGAGTTGGGTAAGAGGGGTGGTTCAAGTCTTGCTTTTTCAGATGATGCTTTTAACCCCCACTTGACTCTTTGGAACTTCCCCTCTAAGAACAGGCACCAGAAATGAGAGGCCTCCAGAGCCATATTTAGACCAAGAAAGGATACCAACACAGCATCTGTCACCAGCTCCATCTGGCCCAAAACGGTACACCAAGGACTGGGAGCTCAGGGAGAGGGAAAATTGGGGCCATTAGTATCATTTCCTCCAGGCCACTACATTCAATAAATAAGCATATTCCTGTAAAAAAAATACTTGGTACTTAAAAAATGGCTTACTCATTTGAAAAGTGCAAATGGGTTGGTAAGGAATTGAAATAGGATAAATTACTGAAACTAAAATAGTACCCAACATTAAAAATAGCACCTGGCAAAAGCACACATACAATGATTAGTAGAACAAATGGTTTAGGGAGGAATGAATGAGAATTAAATTAGTCCAGCCACCAGTCCTTGACAATCACCACCCAAAATTAGGTAGAGAACAGCATTCACGATAAATTGAGCACCTTCAACAAGAATAAGAACAGAATGATGAGAGCCTGGAGGATGGCCAGTGTCCTCTACCAGCTGTGTTATATGTGCTAAAACCAGCAGGTCTACAGAAAAGTGCATTTTTTCCTTAGAACATTCTCCAATTGTGAGATGAACCCACTCCTACTAATCATTTCTGACCTCAAACCTTAAGAATGTCTCCTATGCTTCCTTACTTAGATGTCCCAAACCTCCCTCCATCTTCGGTCTATTTCTGAAGGCTAAGACTGACAGCCTTCAGTAATACACTTGGCTAGCTTGTGTCATCATATAATGAGATCTTCCCCATCCAGAAAACTCCTGATTGGGAAGCTCCTGAGTATGTGAAACAACATAATTCTCTATTCTGTCTGTCATATTAATTTGCTGGTCTGTATTTAGAATTAACTTTGGAAAAATACATAGAGAAAACCAAAAAACCAAACCCCCTGCCATCAAGTCGATTCTGGCTTATAGTGACCCTATAGGACAGAGCAGAACTTCCCCATAGGGTTTCCAAGGAGCAGCTGGTGGATTTGAACTGACAACCTTTTGGTTAGCTGACTTAGTTCTTAACCACTATGCCAGCAGGGCTCCACAGAGAGAAAGGAGCTCACAAATATAACAAATAATTGGAAGCTCTTTAATTTCCACTTACCTCTTTGAAAGTAAGAAATATAGTAAAACAAACACAAAACTACAACGGAAGTGGAGATTCTGAAGGCAAGAAGAAAATGGAAGTAACAGAAAGCAGGGATATATCTACCATCAACAAAAACCAACAAGGTATGGCAGGGGGTCTATCCCTGTCTCTCTCTTTAAAATGGAGACACAAAGGGTGGTTTGAAGGGACTTGCATAGGAAAGACAAATTTGAAAACATTCAGATTAGTCCTTATTGATTAACTTTGGGATCTTTATAATACAAGAAGTTTATAAAAAGGGGTCTTCTAGCATATGTGATAAATTTTTGTCAGTGAAATGTTACCACAAGCGTAGCAGGCATTGCATGAAAGGTTTTTAACTTGCCAAATAATAATACGTCAACACAGAACGGTCCCATTTTAGATTATAGAGTTCTAGAGAACCAGGCAGAATGAAGAACGATTCTGAGCAAAAATATCGCCAGGAATAGCCAGTAATGGTGTTTGGCTGCCTGGTCTCCTCAAACACATGGCACATCCCAACGCAGTTGCTCTTTTCAGCAGTATTTTCAGAAAACGACGAGCTAGCATTTGTAAACATGTTGCTTGAATGGAAAGATGCCCATGCACAAAGCAAGCTGTAAAAATCCAAGCAGCACATTTTGCCAGAATAAACCACAACAAACAAAAGCAGGGCCCCAAAGGAAACCCAGTAATGTTCTTTTGAGTCAGAAGCGAAGAGAAAGGCACTCGATGTAAAGCATAACTACCTGTAGCTGAGGTAGTGAGAACACAGTGCTCACTATGGGCGAGGCCAGGTAAAAAACTGACCCTGCACATCATCTTTTCTGATGACCAAACTACTGCTAAATTGCTTTTGTTCCTCCTTCTCAGGCTCTATCCCCATAAATAAGTTCACCTGTGAAGTGGAAGGTCCTCCAGAAAATCTCTCTTGTATCTCCAGTCTGGGCTAAAGGTGCTCCCTGGACATGGCCCAATCACTGCACATCCATAATCAGTTATGCTGATTTTTTCTTGAGTGTCAGAGTCTAATTCATCTTCTAGACTTGGTAAACAACTCAAAGCAACAGCCCTGGCTTCCTTGCTTTTGCATTCCTAGCATGGTTCCCAGCTCCTTGTTGGAACTCACAAAATATTAGCTGAACTACCATTGAAGTAAGTGTCCCTTAGAAGAGATGGACCTAGAATGAGCTCCCACCTTCCTGGTCCACCTACAGCCCTAGTGGTTGCTGATGCCACGTCCTCTTTAGAGGTTGGCAAATTTACTCTGAAATGATGAATAGAAAAGAAATTACAGTCATATACCACTTTGTCAGGCTGGTTGGCGAAATAACTTGAAACGTGTTACCTTTGTTGAAATGCTAGAATAAAAAATTCTGGTTATAAATGTAAGTAAGTTCTTATTAATTCAAAATGTCCCTCCAACTGCTTAAGAGTCAGCACCACCCCTCTTGAAACAGACATCAAGAAAGAAGAAAGAAAGGGAGGGAGAGAGGGAGGGGTAGAAGGGAGGGAGGGAGAATTGGTGAGTTAGGTCATTAAATTTCTCCCCTTCTGACAAAAGAACACTGGTTTTGAGTCACAGAGCTGGACCCAGCCACTTCATAGCTGTCCAGCTGAGAGCTAGTTGCTCAGTCTTTCTGAGGTTCAGTTTCCTCATCCATAAAATGGAAAATCATCGCTACATCCAAGTGCTGTGTTGAGGATTCAATTATTCATTCTGACACAGAAGAGGTCCAACAATTAATCCCAGGCTCTTTGCTCTCCCTCCTCCCATTCCCTTTCTGCACCCTACCCGGTGGTGACGGCCAGGCAGC
Source organism: Trichechus manatus latirostris (assembly GCF_000243295.1). Classification (NCBI taxonomy): domain Eukaryota; kingdom Metazoa; phylum Chordata; class Mammalia; order Sirenia; family Trichechidae; genus Trichechus; species Trichechus manatus. Next base: position 24,960,992 of record NW_004443946.1, on the reverse strand, counting down.
CAGGGGAGCTGCAGTGAATATCCAGAGCTTGACCAGATGAAATACTCTGAGTTTTGCTTGATGCAGTGAGCAAAACAACCAACCTGCAAATCAAAGACATTGTTTTCTTTCCTACTACTGCAGAGAAGTACACTTATGAAACCCTGTGGCTGGGAGGCAGATAACGCCCTCCTTCTCCTGGGCACACCTTTACTCTCACAAGAAAATCTCCCTGCATAAAAGAACACAAAATGCTACAAACTAAAAGGAAAGCTGTAGACAAGGGGAGCCATCCACTCGGGGGTAGGGCAGGTTTAATCAATCAACTTGCCAGGTAGAACAGGTCATTCCTCCCTACCCCCTAAAACCTTCTTAGATGACTAACCACCAACCAATTGAATGTTTCATCTTATTTACGTCCTCTTTTCAATGCCTTTCCCCTGCCACTCCTCCAAAAACGATTAATAGCCCACGTCTCAAAATGATACTTGAATGAAAACATTCTCTTTTCCATATCCTTACATCAAGAGATTTCAAGGCTTCTGCAACTGCATTTTTGCTAATAAAACCCAAGAGTTTGTGGTTTGGGTTTCCCCCAAGTTCTCCAGCTTTCTTGGAGTTACTATTGCTTTGAATACATTTATTTTTGACAGCTCAAACCAAAGTCTCACATACCAAAGTCTCATATACTCGTGGGAGTCCTGAGCCCTCCTCAAAATTTCCTCGTATTCTTAGGGGACTTAACATTCTCAGACATCTGTTGACTCAGATTGCTGACCCCACTGAACACTTAACCTCACTTGCATTCCATCTCCTGCAGTAATTCTCTTTTTGCCAACTCTGTGTGGACACCTGACACCATGCTTTGTAAAGCAGAGGGTCAGCGAAAAAGAGGAAGACCCTCAATGAGATGGACTGACACAGTGGCTGCAACAATGGGCTCAAACATAACAATAATTGTGAGGATGGGCACAAGACCGGCAGTGTTTCCTTCTGTTGTACATAGGGTCGCTATGAGTTGGAATTGACTCGACGGCACCTAACAACAACAACAAATGTGTACACAATTAAAGTTTCAGTATGTGTGTGGAAGTCTTTCATGAGGGTTGTGGGGAATGCAGCAGACAAAGGCTACAAAATAGGAAAACCAAGTCAATGCCGACTCATGGTGACCCCATTTGTGTCAGAGTAGAACTGTGCTCCATAACGTTTTCAATGGCTGATTTTTCAGAAGTAGATCGCCAGGTCTTTTTTCTGAGGTGCCCCTGGGTGTACTCAAAACTCTACCATTTTGATTAGCAGCTAAGCAGGTTAACCATTTGCACCATCCAGGGACTTCCTCGTTTTCACCCAGGCGGCCTGAGCTTGACTCCTAGTGTGGGAACAAAATAGCAACTCTCGGTAATATTAGGTGTCACTGTCCTTCAGTTTCCTGTTCACCCGCTTCCCCTCCTTAGAGACCATCTCCTTGGCTGACCTCTTTAGTCCTTCCCTCCAGATATCAAGTCTGTCGGGCCCATCATTCTCATTCATATCTCACCCTTCTTTCCATTCACTGGAACTCACAACATTCCTCCTACTCCATTTTGCAGAATAATTCATTTTTATCTCTGTTCAGAAGACTGCTTCCACACAACATGGCAGGGAATAGAGGTGGATCAGGGTCCATCTTCCAGACTCCAAAAAGCACATCAAGCAATTTTCCTAAATAAAGAGTTGAAATAAATCTAACCCCTTCCTTGAAGGAGCGTGAGGAGCAATCATTTCTTTTTTTCCTCATATAAGTGATTTTTTTCCTTCCTGCTGCACTAATTAGGCATTTTATGCTAGTTAATGTAAATTAACATTGTCAAGTGCGTACAAGTGCAAATTATGGGCCATAGCATAGTCACAGTTTTGATCCTTGAAATTTTGATAAAGAATTCACGTCACTCAAATTTCATAGCAGAATACTGCTTTGCTATTAGTCTTGCCCTTGAGTATATTATAAAAACACAGTGGAACAGATGAGAGGAAGAACAAAAGAGATGAAATGATTTGAAGTTAAATACCCTGGATAGAATCTCTCACTTCCCACGGGTTTCCCACAGAACTTAAGAACAAGAGGAAAACAAAGAAAACAGAAGCACCATTATACAGCGTAAGAAAGAACTCAAATTTAGTTTTTCTCATCCATTATCCAGCACTCCAGTTGGCAGATATGGTCAAACAGTGTAATTCAAGTCAAGGCTGGCCGTAAACAAAGTTCTATGTGGAAGTTCTCGTTGCTCTGCACTCCTGAGGTTGCTAACTGCTAAGGTTGGAAGAGAAGGACCCAAAACAACGAACGTGCAGATACTTCACGGAAACAGAATATTTCAATCACAGCTCTGCCACAGTGTTTATTTTGAGCCCCATAACTCATTGTGTCCACATGGAAGAGTTCACTCACCTCCTCCAAGACTGGCTCTGAGGACAGAATTGAAGAAATCAGGAGCAGGTACCATGAGAGATACAAATGCAACTCACTCAGATTTTCAATGGTCCACTGTGATACTCGTAATACTTCTTTTAAGCAAGAAAACATCTATACCCACCATCATCATCTCCCCTTTATTCATTTTTCACATTCTTTAGTCCTTGAATCCTACCAACGCTGCCAAGTGGGTGGTCAGGATAAATAATATACCTGACAGGACTTGTCTTTCTCCACCTGAGACCACTTCTGCTGGTTCCTGCCACTTGCAATCAAACAACAGGAAACATGTTTGAGCCAAGTAGTCATCCATCCTCTCCTACAGCATTTGATGACTTCTTTTTATTTATTAGCTTCCTTCTTTATAGGTTGACTTGATGTTGGAGAAAAAAAGGAAATAGTTGGTAATTCTGCCTTTAGCAAAGCACACTAACCCGTTGAAACCCATTGCCGCTGAGTCAATTCTGACTCATAGTGACGCTACAGGACAGAGTAGAAATGTCCCATAGTTTCCAAGGAGCACCTGGTGGATTTGAACTGCTCACCTTTTGGTTAGCAGCCATAGCTCTTAACCACTATGCCACCACGGTGGGTTCGTTAAATAACTTCTCCAATACTTCTACAGGAATTCAATTGTTTCAAAGTGTAATATGGGCACTCCCAACTGCTCGGAGAGGTGGTTTAGATTGTATCTAAACTTCCAACTGAAATGAACATTTATCAGACACCTGCTATATACCATGCACTGTTGAGCTCTCTGCTACAAAGTTAACTAGGTCTTAGTGTTTGCCCGTAAATTGGCTCCTAATCTAATGGGTGAAAAAGACGCATGAAGAACAATAATTCAGTCAGATAAAAATAAGTTTATAAAACACTGTAAATTGAATTTCAAGTTTTGAAGTTAGCAACATTGGTCAACTTCACAGACATCTGCAAAGCTTCAAGTTGGCAATGCAACATCATGTTAATGATGTCCTGCATCATCACTAAGAGAATAGTATTTCTCCCAAATTATTCTTCGTGTCTATGCTTGAGGTTGCAATAAGGACCCTGGTGAAGACCACATTTTGGAGAATAGGGGGGAACTGTTTCAATTTGATGTGTTGAGTGTATCATTAGCAGTCTTAGAGAAAAAAAAAAAAATCACAGGCTGCATGTTGACGACTGAACACTGGAAATACATCATAAATACCCACACATGGAAGATCATCTGGCAGAGTTGGCACATTATTAGGAAATCTGAGGCAAATGAATTCCATAAATCTGATCTAGGGAAGAATCACCTTTAAAGACTGCCTTTAGCATCAAATAGCCAAAAGGGTTCAAAGTTCAGCCACGTGGACAGTATCATGATCAGCGATGCTCTGCTCTTCTTTAAGCAATATCATTCTTTAGGAGCCTTTTCATCCAACGTTGGCCTCTTTTATCACTTCTCTTCTTAGGATGCCTCACTCCTAGGGACTCATACCCTCGTTCTGCCCCATGGCAATTCTGCCTACAGTAGCTTACACTCCGACTTCCCCTCCCAGGGAAAAAAGTGTATTTCTGGACTTCTATTTCTTTCCCCCGTAGGGTCCTCAGTGGTGAAATACAATAAGCAGGAAATTTGAGGACTGCCATATGACCTTGAATGGACCACTTAATATCTTACAGTCTCAGTTTCTTCGTCTGTAAAATAGGACTAATTCCATCTACTCCAAAGGACGTTGTAAGGGAAAAGAAGAAAACAGATAGGAATGTGCTTTGTAAATTGTAAAACACTATGATAATAATAGCAATAATAACAAAAGCCAATATTTATCAAAAGTTTACTACATGCATGTACTATTCTAAGCACTTTGTACGTATTCGCTCATTTATATTCAAAACAATCATATGAGGTAGGTTCTATTATGAGGTAGGTGCTATTAGTATTCACATTGTCTACATGAAGAAAGAATCATAGATAGATAACTTGCCTAAGGTCACATTGACAGAAAGTGGCAGAGCTGGGATTTCAACCCAGGCAGACTGGCTCCAATTCCTTGCTATTTCCTATGATGCTATACCAGATCTTCTAAATATGCTGTATTGTGTTGCATAACTTAGGTTCACTAACTGGCTTTCCCACAGTAGTTCTAATACATAATTTGGTAAACTGATTCATACAGTATTTCATTGACTGCTGTCATTATTCCTCTTATGTAAAACAACTGCATGTTTACAGAAATTATCTTAAAACACTACTTTATCCAACAAATGATTCTAGTGATGGGATACCAGGTACCAAAACATGGTATACATAATTTGGAGCAGGCATTGAGTGGAGGAGAGATATGCTGGGTTGATGAAATATCTGTAATTACCTAAGTATAAAAATAAAAAAAAATTGCCGTTGAGTCAATTCTGACTCATAGCAACCCCACAGGGCAGAGTAGAACTGCCCCATAGTGTTTCCAAGGAGCAGCTGGTGGATTCGAACTGCTGACCTTTTGGTTAGCAGCTGAATGCTTAACCACTGCACCACCAGGAGTCCTACCTAAGTATAAGATCCCCCAAAGAGAAAGTCTCCGAGGAGACTACTCAGAAAAAAATGATGTCCTTAGGGCACCAGGCCCAAGAGGAAGCACAAGAATGGATAAAGGATGGTCGTCCTGTATCTTTACATTCACTTACATCATTTCATTTACTCTTCACAACAACCCAGCGTTTAAGAGTTATTATCCCCCACCCATACGACTGCCAAATGCATTTTCCTAAAACACCTCTTTCAGCATGTTGCCTGCCTGTCCAAACACCTCTAGTAGCTCATCACTGGCTAGAGGAAAAAGTTCAAATTCTTCCGAAGATGTCCTGAAAACATCCTGTGATTTATAAGCCCGAGAACACGACACACTTGATCACAGCAGCACACATACATCATTGTGATAAAGGATACCTGAGACGTCATCTCCCACAACAAGGAGGAAGAGGAAGTTCTATGCCTACACATACTACTGGTGCCGCTACCGCAGTCAAAGGACAAGAAGCAAGATGTTCTATACAAAAGACCTTCTCTCGGTGGAAAGTGAGGAACAGACACATATACCTGGGAATCCAAAGATGCCCAAACTTCTAGTGCTGCAAAACCTAAGCTACTTCCCCGTCTCTAGGGGTCAAATATCTGGCCTTGTCATGATGAATCATTTGCTTCTAGTTGCTAGGAATCCACTTCAAGGTGAATACTGAATGTCCTGGTTAGTTAAATTGCATTTCTTTTCTGCCAATGCATAGAGTTCAAATGATATTTTTCTCTAAGGAATCCAGAGACATTTCTTTAAGAATTCCTTAGAGACATTACCTAATTCAACACTTCCTATATGAGAGCTGCAAGGTGTTATCACCCCAGGTTTGGGAGATCAAAATTACTCACACAAGAAGAGCTGGCAAAGAATATCTTCACCTTTCCGGTCAGTCCTAATGACTACCCTGGTAATTATAACAGAATCAGAGCCAGTTTTCTTATCCACACCTCCCCTGGTTCCAAATCCATCAGTCTGCCTGTTTCAGTCTTGCCGGACTAAGAACTCCAGTCTTGCTCTTTTTCACCCCTGAAGGCTCTGCCTTGAGCTTGGAGATGAATGAGGAGCCCTGTCTTAGTTATCTACTGCTGCTATAACAGAAATACCACAAGTGGATGGCTTTAACAAAGAGAAGTTTATTCTCTCACAGTCCAGTAGGCTAGAAGTCTGAATTCAGGGCGCCAGCTCCAGGGGAAGGCCTTCTCTCTCTGTCAGCGCTGGAGTAAGGTTCTTGTGATACATCAGTCTTCTCTTGGTCTGGGAGCATCTCAGCGCAGGAACCTCAGGTCCAAAGCACGCCCTCTGCTCCTGACACTGCGTTCTTGGTGGTATGAGGTCCCTGTGTCTCTCTGCTCGCTTCTCTCTTTTTTATCTCAAAAGGGATTGGTTTAAGACACTATCTAATCTTGTAGATCTCATCAATATAACTGCCACTAATCCATCTTATTACATCATAGTGATAGAATTTACAACACATAGGGAAATCACATCAGATGACAAAATGGTAGACAACCATACAATACTGGGAATCATGACATAGCCAAGCTGACAGATATTTTTGGGGAACACAATTCAATCCATGAAAAGCCCCATCAGCCTACCAGAAGGCGGGCTCTGGAACCAGCCTTGCTTTCCCTGACAGTAGCAAGACCAATGCAAGCATGACAATCAAAACCAAACTCGTTGCCACTGAGTCGACTACAACTCATAGCGACCCTATAAAACAGAGTAGAACTGCCCCAGAGGTTTCCAAGGAGCAGCTAGTGGATTCAAACTGCAGACCTTTTGGTTAGCAGCCAAGCTCTTAATCACTGCACCACCAGGGCTCCAGCATGACAATCAGGCTGCAGCCTTTTCCTTTAACCATAGCTTGTGGTCATTGCCCACATCACTGGCCCTTTGTTGGACTTCCTTACTTTACCTCTCTTTTCCTGCTGGAACTGCAGACCTCATCTTATTTGCTGGAACTGTCAATCTGCCCAGTCCTTGTCATCATCCTGACCCTTAGCAGCCACATCCTGTCCCTGTACATTCATCAACCTAATGAGAATACATTTCCCTAAAACTCCTGCCACCACCAATTGAGACCTCAAGGGTGAAAACACTAACACATCTCACAACTCAGTTTTTAAACCCCTTTGGCCACTGCATTTGGACTGCCCTCCTTGGAGTCTTAGTTTCCCAGTGCTGTTGTAACAGAAGTATGACAAGTAGGCAGTTTTAAAGAACAGGAAATTACTTTCTTATAGCTCTGGAGGCTAAGAGTCCAAATCAGGGTCTTGATCATGTCGATCCCTTCCTTGCTAGTAGCCCTGAGCATTCCTTGATTCCTTGGTAATCTTCATACGGCATCTGTCTTTCCCCACGATGCATGCCTCTGTGTCTAATCTGCTCTTTCTATAACTCAGAAGTAATTAGATTTAGAACCCACCTTCCTTGGGTATGATCAAATTAACATAACAAGAAAACCCTATTGTCAAACAGTATTACCTCCACAGGTCTAGGTGTTAGGATTCCAACACATATTTCAAGGGGACACAATTGCATCCACAACACTTGGTAACTAGTTCCTTTAGTCAGTGATTTGCAACCCTGCTTGCACACTGGAATTATTCAGGGGGATTGTAAAAATCCAGATGCCCAGGCTACACCCCAGGCATGGGACCCAAGCATGAGTAGTTTTTAAAGGTCCCCAGGTGATTCTAATGTGCATTCGAGTATCAGAACAACTGCTCTAGTCCCTTTCCCGAGTTTAACCTCCTTTCCTCATTGGCAAAGGACTGAGGTCCCAGCATGGCACAGAACTGTACCGTTATAGGTAACGACAACACCGAAAAATTATACTTGAGACAGTGAAGGTAATCTGGTCCCCAACTACCTCAGTAGATCTGGTGATTCTAACAGCTGATACTAGAATGGGAAATTGCCAGTTGTTGGGCGTTTACCACTGTGCTGTTGCTAGTCAGTCAGACCCTCATATTACATTGAAAACAAATGGCATTGTAATTGGTAATCAGAAAACTCGTCATAAACTTTAGGAATCTAAATCAGTAATAACTAAGGTTGGAAAACACGGTAAACCTCGATCATAGTCCAGCTCACTCCCATGGATTTCATGACACTCTGGGGATAGGCTTCTCCTAAAATGACACAATTGCATTGAATAACCACATATAATATTACTAATCTGCAACGTGGGTGGTTAGTTCTCGAAGGGATATCCTGGGTGGGAGATTGAATTAGCTGACCTTTAAGGTCCTCTCTAGTTCTGGCAAATCTTTGATTCCTGGTGACAAGCCCTCAGGGTTGTGGAGAATGGTGGGAAGGAAATGACCTGTTGTTTTGCCTCAACCACTGCCCTGCTCCACAGAGCTGACCCAAGCTAGGGGAACAGAATGTCCTGCTAGTCAAACATGTCATAGGTTGGATTTCACATTGCTGCAAGATCTGAGCCAACATGAGACAATCATCCCTGTTCCTGAAAGTCGAGGGTGTGACTCAAACTGACAGCCAGGAGGACTGTGTGGGTGAGAGGGGGCCTCGTGCTCCAGAGAGAATAACACATTTCTTGGCCTTATTTACTGGCTTCCCAGAAAGCCAGCAATGAGGCCTGCAGTGTAAGCCATGGAATGGTAGAAATGTTTACTTCACTCTTTGGATCACCTTTATATTTGTTATTAGCTGCCCCTGAGTCGGCCCCCAAAATCATGTCAACCCGATGCACAATGGAACGAAATGTGGCCTGGTCCTGCACCATCCCCATCACTGGTTGTGGATTGGACCATTGTGATGCATAGGGTTTGGGGCTGATTTTTCAGAAGTAGATTACCAGGCCTTTCTTCCTTATCCATTTTAGTCTGGAAGCTCTGCTGAAACCTGTTCAGCATCACAACACGCAAGCCTCTACTGACAGGAAGGCGGTGGCTGCACATGAGGTGCACTGGCCAGGAATCAAACCCAGGTCTCCTGTATGGAATTTTACCCCTGAACCACCAATATCTCATTTAATCTTCATATAAAAATAGCAAACCCATTGCCATCCAGTCAATTCCAACTCATAGTGACCCTATAGGACAGAGTAGAACTGCCCCAAAGGGTTTCCAAGGAGGTGCTGATGGACTCAAACTGTTGACCTTTTGGTTAGCAGCTGAGCTCTTAACCACTGTGCCACCAGGGCTCCAATCTTCATACAGAGGGCCAAATTCCCTCAGGGCTTTTGTTCCTACCCACCACCTAATGGTGTATTGCCTCTCCTAGGCTTGCAGGCCACTACTGAGGACCCTTCTTCTCAGTCTGCTGGTCATGTTCTTGTAACTCATCAAGGTGAGAACCAGCTCACTGGGACTACCAGTGCGGAAGCAGTGAGGGGGTCTTCCCACTTACAGGGAAAACAGCAATCAGAGCAAACAACAAGACAGATAGAGACAAGGATTTGCAAAACATCAAGGCAGGCAGAAGGGAGCACTGAGTATCATTTATCTATTTAGAAAGGGAAGATGTGGAAACTTGAGTTAGCCAGGACTAATAGCAAATTAATTACAAATTGCTTTCATGTCAGTTGGCCAGAGCCTAATGCCAAGGCCAAAATCAGACATCTGATCCCATACAGCCTGGTTAGCACCACGTAGGGAGATCAAACCCCGTGAACACAAATGAGTTCCCTTGCCTTGATCAGACAGTTGCCAAATGTCTTGTTGATAATAAGAGGGATAGACTGGGAAAAGAGTGAACTGTGCTGCACAAAAGCGGGTCAGCATTCACCCAAAAGACAATGCCCGTGAAAGGAGGTAAACTGCCTCCACCTCCTACCAATCTTTTTACACTCTGCTTTAGGCCTTGGGCCCAGGACACCTGCCTGACACTCTGCTTTAAACTCTGTGGCCACCAAGAAGTGCAAGGATGAGCACCATGTAATCCAACCCATCCTACACAGGTTTCCACACTGTCCTCCAAAAAGGACCCTGTGGGCTGATTCAGGGGAGCCCTTGGGCTTCAATAAGGTGCAGATTTTCTCAACACAGAGCTATTGGCATTGGCGTGGGGTAGTTCTTCACTGTCTGGGACTGTCCCACTCATCACAGGACACTGCAGAGTTACAGCCTCGCCCATCTTAGAAGAAATAAAACCAAAATGCTCCTTAGAAGTGAGGACGGTGAGACTTCGGTTCACTTACTTTGGACGCGGCATCAGGAAAGACCAGTTTCTAGAAAAGAATATCATGGTAGGAAACACTGAAGGACAGTGAAAACAAGGAACACCCTCAATGAAATGGATTTATACAATAGCCACAATAATGGACTCAAACATACCAATGGTCATGAAGATGGCTCAGGACCAGGCAATGTTTTGTTCTGTATACCTAAGGTCTCCATGAGTCGGAGCCGCTCAACAGCAGCTAGCAACAACATGAAATGCCAGTAGAGCTCCTCAGTCATCAGAGCAACCTAAATACGTCCCCATGCCTTTCCAAAAGGCAAGGAGTGAGGGTGACAGTAATATCCATTGTAGAGAACCCCTGAACAGGGCATCTTTGCTCTCACATGTCTTAGTGCCATATGCTTTCAGCTGAAACTTCCCTTGAACAAGTGTTGTCAGTTTACAAATAATTGTATATAACCCGCTGCTCCACAGGAGGCTAGAAACCCCATTACACCTGATCCAGGTGGTCCAACACATCCAGAGCCAGGAGTCTCCAATATACCTTCTCAAAGTATAGCAGCTGCGATCATTGCTCCAATGATGGGGTAGGTGCTACCCTCTGAGGCCAGCCAATGTCATCCCTGGACCAGTCGTCAGAAAGTTCCACTCTCTGCTGCACTGAAATTTATCTCCTTAGCATTCCACCTGCTGGACCTGAGTCTGGCCTCTTAAAACCCCAAAACAGTTTAAGTTCATAACCTCTTTCACATAGTTGCCCGTTAAATACTTGAAGAAAACTGCCTTATCCCTTCCCCATTTAGCAAGCAGCCTGAGTCAACTCTTCTTACACGGTTTTAGGACTTTTTATATCACTTAGTATGTCTCCATCACTTTACATGTGTTACCACCTTCGATTCTCATAAAACCCCATCAGGATTGCGTATTATTCCAACTTGATGGAGGAGGCCAAGCAATCAGCCTCTAAATCGACACAAAAAGTAAAGGGCACAGCCCACATTTACTTGTTTGCAAGTTCACGCTCCCTTCATTACAAACCTGTGGTTACACACCTGCTCCCAGAGGTTTTATTTTAACAATTTGGGAGTTTATTTTAAAAACAGAAATATGTGCAGGTCCCGAAGCTGACTTAATGAAGCAGAATGAGATGATTTTGATACAACTGACCCAAAGATCAAGATTTAACGGTGGTGCAAATGGTGAACACACTCGGCTGCTAACCAGAAGGTTGGAGGTTTAAGTTCACCCAGAGGTGCCTTGGAAGAAAGGCTGGGCAATCTACTTCCAAAAAAATCAGCCATTGAAAACCCTATGGAAGATTAGCTGTGGAAAACTCTACTCTGACGTACATGTGGTCACCATAAGTCAGAATCAACTAAACGGAAACTGGTTAACTTCTTGGTTTCTCTTTTTTTTTTTGGAATAAACCTTGTTTATTGAATACGGTTCTACTGAATACGCTTCAACTGTGGTCTGACTAGTACACTCCAGAATATGTCTACTGACTCCCTTATTCTGGACAGATATGTCCGTCAATGGACCTGCGATCATATGCTGTCACTCACAGAGAGTGGGGAAACCCCACCCAAGGACATGGCTACCACCTCTCTTGCCAGTAGGGGGATTCAGCATGGCCATTCACCTCTGCTTTTGTCCCTCCAGCTTCTTTCTTCCCTCCTACTAGCCTTCGTGAAGTGCATCTCTTGAAGGCAATTAAAATTACACAGTTCCCTGATTTCAATCCTCCTGTAACCATGCTGAATATTTTCCACTTAAAAAAAAAAACTAAGTTTTAATTAAGTTTTTTCATCAAAACACCAGTCCTGCTGATAATGTCAGGAAGGCCTTGGAAAGTAATTACGTGCACAATCTGTTTCTGACACACTTCATTCTCCACTGGGACATGTCTTCTGTCTTCTTTCCTTCATTAAAAATCCCCCGTTGCCATAGGAAGGCTTTCTTTCTTCTCTATTTACTATAATAGAGACAAAGGACTAGGTTCTCTCCTATAGTACATGTAGCAATGCCCAGCGCATTGAATGAACACTGTTAGGCTTTCAGGCTACACATGTGGTCTTCATTCTACCATTTCCCTTTGCTTGACTCATCTACTAGGACAGTTGTAAGTGCCACCCAAGAGTTATATGAGGGCATTTTGTTAGAGTCCATTATTTAATCTTCTTACCTCCTGTCCCAGTCCAATATACTGAGTCATTACATCAAAAAAAGAAATATGTTAAGTTCTGATTTCCTAAAGGTAGAAGTGGTAAAGATGATAATCAAGAGATCCAAAATATTTGGCCTTTGGCAAACCAGCACTTATGTTTGCTATGCTTACCTCTAACTCCTTGTATTTTCCTAGGCTGCCTAAAATATTAAAAACAGTAGTTTACAATTGTGTTGGTATAAAGACAAATATTGGTATAAAAACTGTTGGTATAAAGAACAAATCTGTCTTGGAAGAAATAGAGCCAGATCAGAACACTCCCTAGAAGCAAGGATGGAGAGACTATGTCTCACGTACTTTGGACAAGTTATCATGAGGGATCAGTCCCTGGAGAAGGACATCATGCTTGGTAAAGCAGAGGGTCAGCAAAAAAGAGGAAGACCCTCAATGAGATGGATTGACACTGGCTGCAACAATGGGCTCAAGCATAACAAAGACTGTGAGGATGGCACAGGACCAGGCAGCGTTTCATTCTGTTGTACATGGGGTCTGTATGAATCCGAACCAACTCAATGGCACCTAACAACAACAGGGCTGCCATAGCAAATTGTCACAAACTGAGTGGCTTAAAAGAACAGAAAGTTATTCTCTCATAGTTCTGGAGGCCAGAAGTCTGAAAGCAAGATGTCAACAGGGCCATACTCCCTCTGAAGGCCCTAGGGGTGAATCCTTACTTGCCTCTTCTTCTGGTGGCTCCTGGCATTCCTTGACTTGTAGATACATAACTCTAACCTTTGCCTCCATCCTCCCATGTCTCTGCGTCCTTTCCTCTTCTTATAAGGAAACAGCCATTGGATTTAGGGTCCATCCTAAATCCAGAATGATTCCAACTCGAGATCCTTAATTAATTCCATCTGTAAATAGCCTATTTCCTAATGAAATCACATTCTGAGTTTCTTCATGGACATAAATTTTGGGGGATGCTATTCAACCTACTATACTCCTCCTGATGCAGTCCTTTTAGGTAGCCCTGTAGTGAAATGGGAGGAATTTGAGACCACAACCAAGAGTCAAAAGGCTCAAATTCCTGCAGCTAATCTACTAAGAGATAAAGGAAAAATACTTATCGATGGAACCACACAGGGATGACTTTTTTGACTCACATTTCCAACTGGTATGAGGAAAACCAGAAAGTACAACTGAAGAGGTTGGAACATGCCTACAATTTACATTTAGACACATATGATCTCCAATTTGTAGACTAGCACCAGAAAATTGGCATGAATCATTGGATCATCAAGTAGAATTATTCCTAACCCATGCTAGTCCCAGAACTATTACCTCTACTTGTAATCTTTATTTAGTAAATCTGGTTTTGTACTCTTCTATGGCGACTTGCTTCAGGATTCCAAAGAATGGATTTCAGGGCCTTTGGGGTTCTCTATAATTTGACCCCAGGCTTTCTTTTAACCTATATTTCCCACTACTCATGACCATGCATCCTCTAATCCAGCCAACAGGAACCATTCAACTTCTATTCAATATAATTTCTACTTTCCTGCTTCAACCTGTTCCCTCCTACTGTAATGCTTGCCATCTTTCTTCTCCCCATCTATTACCTCACGTAATGGTTTTAAAACATGTCCTCAATTTCTTCAACAATCCTCCTATCAAATGGTGGACTCTAATTCCTCTACCCTTGAAAATGGCCCGCCCTAGTGACTCCTTTTAAATGAACAGAATGTAGTGGAAGTGATGCTGGGTGACTTCAGAAGCCAGCTCACGAAGGGGATACAGTTTGTGCCTGGCTCTGCCTCACCCTGGAGCCCAGCCACCAAGCTCAGAGGAAGGCAAACAGCCACACGGAAAGGCCACACATAGGTGTTCCAGTTACAGCCCTAGCTAGGTCCCAGCCAACAGCCAGCATCAACTGACACATATATGAGTGAGACAGCCTTTCAATGATTCTAGCCCCTAGCCTAGCAGAGATCAGCTATCCATGCCATGTCCTGCCAAAACTGCAGATTCATGAGCAAAATAAATGTTGTTGCTTTAAGCCACTAAGTCGATATTCTATAACCAAAAACCTCTACTTCCAGCCATTTTGGCCTTTCCAAAACCCATTCTTTTAAAAAAATATTTAATTTAAAATTTGTTTCATTAATGAAATGCTTTTCACCAATTTACATGACAAAGTTACAAATATGTAAGCAAATTCAGCTAAAAATATGCTCCTAATAAAGTAGGAAATAGAATGTTTATTTTAATAAAACATTAAGAAATTCAAACCATTTTTAAAAATGCTTATCTTTTAGGCACACCTTGAAATACTATGGATAAAATGAGGTGATTTGCTTCACATCATTACAGGAGACAGAGAAATGCTATCCTATAAAATCCCTGGTGTTGGTTTCTGATTACTCTCTTTGTTTTGCTAGTGGGATTAGTATTATTAATAGATTAATTTTTTATTTAAAAAAAATTTTTTTATTGTACTTTAGATGAAGGTTTACGGCAGTACACATATTGTTTTATGAAATTGGTTAACAACCCCACGACATGTCAACACTCTCCCTTCTCAACCCTGGAGGATCTTTTTTTTTTT
>NW_004443946.1:24928202-24945989 GCF_000243295.1 Trichechus manatus latirostris | reverse complement strand
TAGTCTCACTATCTTTTTCCAAATTATTCCATCACAGTTACCTTCAACTTACTGCCCCCAGGCTTCCCATTAAAACTTTTCAGTTGCTGTTGTCAATTTGATCTCACATAGATAATTCTTTTTTTTTTTTTGTACTTTAGATGAAGGTTTGCCGAACAAATAGTTTATCATTAAACAGTTAGTACACATATTGCCCTTTGACAATGGTTAACAACCCCATGACATGTTAGACTTATTTTTTAGATCAGTTCAAGGTTTAAAGAAAAACTGAGTACAAAGTACAGAGCGTTTTGATATGCCCGCCCCCTCTACACACGCAGTTACCCCTATTATTAGCATCTCGTATTCATGTGTAGGCCAGGGCCTTTCTTCTGTGGTGCTGCTGGGTGGGTTCAAAACACTAATCTTTAGGTTAGTAGTCAAGTGCAAACTGTTTGTACCACCCAGAGGCCTTCATTAACTAACACTGATACATTATTATTAACTAAAGCCCACAGCCATCCAGTCGGTTCCATTCATAGTGTCCCCATAGGGCAGAGTGGAATTGCCCTAGAGGGTTTCTCCTAGGCTGTAATCTTTATACAGAAGCAGCTTGCCACGTCTTTCTCCTGCGGAGTGGCTGGTGGGTTCAAATCGCCAACCCTTCGGTTAGCAGCCAAATGCTTAACCACTGCACCACCAGGGCTCCTATATAGTTTAGAGTTTTAAACGAATAATTGCTTTTCTAAAGATCAGCACAAAGCTGGTTCCTATGAGGCAGAGGTTAAAGACGCCCCAAATGTCTAACATTTCCAAGCTGCTGTACCACTCCATCATCTCTAACATCAACTACTCCCTCTCACCTCCGTACTCTCCCTCCTGTCTTTGGGTTCCCTAATTTCTTGCAACATCTCACAGAACTCAAGGACCATATAAAGCAAATGGCTCATGAGGTTTTGGAAGCTGGTAAGTCCCAAATTCGTGGGTCAGGCATAGACTTCTCCCTGGCCCTCAGTCTCTGCCCAAAGACACTCAGCTTTCTCACTCTGTGGGCCGGGAAGTCTACTCTGCCATATCCTGCAGGTCTCTGCTGCGGGTTTCTGCTGCAGATCTCTCCTTCTCTGGCGGTGGTCCGCCCTCCTCTTGGCTCTGGCATTGGCTCTCTTTTAAGGCAAAACCGACCAATCCCCTTGGTAGGCCACAATTACCCTATCACATAATCACCTGGGTGGGAGTTACAAGGCCATGGCTACAAAGGCCACACACAAAAGTAATTAATCCACCACAGGTTTACTCTCTGTGTTGTACAATTCTACAAATTTTTACAAACACATGAGGTCATGTAGTCCTTACTCATTTTTCAAAGTACCTGAGATTTAGGCTTACATATTACAAGAGCCTACCTTATAACATCATGGATGTATCAGAGACAGTTCAAATTCAACATGTTCAAAGTAAAACTCAGTTTTTCCTCCAAATCTGGTATTACCCCAGTTTTCTATCTCAGTGAATGATATCACCATTCATCCTACAGAGAAAGCGAAAAAACTAGGGGCCAGCCTAACACCCCTCCCCTACACAAAAATCAATTAATGGAAAGGTCTATTGATCCTGTCTCTTCATATCTCTAGAATCCATTCACTTCTCTGTTCTCCATGATGTCCACCTAAGTTACCATCATTCTTCACCTGAATGCAGCAGCACCCTGGCTGATCTAGTCACCATTCTACTCTAATGGCACTAGAGTGATTTTTCCAAACCACAAATGTGTTCCCCCCTACATTCTTGCTTAAAATCCTTCAGTGATTTCCCACTGTTCTTAGACCAAGACCCTAAATCCTTAAACTGGCTATGCGCTCCTGCATGGTCTGGCTCCCACCTCCAACTCCAGGCTTATTCCCCACTTCCTCTGCGTCCCTCTTGTTCTCTAGGCCCCAGCACCTTGTCCCTTGTATACTCTGTCAAGTGTACTGTGTCCCTCTCACTGCAGAGCACTGGCATGAGCTGCTGCCTCTCTGGGCAAAACAATTCTCCACCCTACCCTTTCCAAATTAATCCCTCCTTATCATTCTTCTTCCCTTAAATAGCACTTCTTCAGGGAAGACCTTTGCCACCGGATAGATGAGATTCCTCTATTGTATATTATACCTCTCACAGCACACAAGTAAATAATTGTGTTATTTTTGATTCATGGGTGTCTCTTCCACTAGGCTCAACTCCAGGAGGGAGGAAATGGTGTTTCATTCTCTATTCTAGCTACAGTTATTAGCCACACAGCATATGCACAATAAATATTAACTGAATGAATGAACTATTTCTCCTCTATTTTTAAACCTACCTAGCACAACACCTTGCCCGTAATAGATTTTCAATAAATTATAAATGAAGACTGCTATTTCAAATCATTCCAAAGGACTCTTGCAGCATAAAAGACAGAAAAAAATAGAACGTCATGGTTGAAAACTAATACCATCTTCCAACTGTTGATCCATGAGTTATGAAAGAGAAGGTTCTACAAGGGATGGGTAAGGTCTGTTGAGAGCAAGAGGCATAAGAACAGCCTTCAGCTAGTACAATTAACAGGTTTCAAAAACTCAGCACCATAACAGTAACTATCTGATGACTACAAAGAACAGAAAATGTAACTTTGCAACTTCTCCTTAAGGACCTAGGAGCTTTAATTTTTGCCAGTTATGACTTCCAAATTTTGTTAAGTGTGCGCTAGCTGGAAACATTAAATAGAGAGAAATAGAAAGAGAGTGGTCTCATGAATCCAAGCAATTTAGACCATTTTTTCCCCTAATTTTTGAAGGTAAAGGTTTTCTAGACTAAATAGAACAGGAAGAATGATGGCTTTCTAAGCCCAAAATGGTCTTTGGTCCAATGGTCTTGTCACGGGGCATCATTGGCTCTACATCCAGAAATAATTTTCCCAGTTTTGCCAATGTCTCAATGAAGATTTTGAAATTCTCCAAGGATGACTCCAATTGTTTCTTCAACCTCTTTGGTTTTCTTTACCTCACTTCCCTAAAGGTCCTCTGTTCAAGATGCCATTTACTAATCTGATGTTAACTTGGCTCTAATATGATGGTAATAAATACTATTAAAGTTAAACATAGATTTTATTAAACACTATCTAACTTTCCTACGGATAACACTGCAAAGAATGGGAATCCAGAACCCTTAATCGTGCTCATGTGGAACCTCTACATAGACCAAGAGGCAGTCATACAAACAGAACAAGGGATACTGTATAGTTTAAAATCAGGAAAGGTATGCATAAGGGTTGTGTCCTTTCACCATCTTTATTCAGCCTGTATGCTGAGCAAATAATCCAAGAAGCTGGACTATATGAAGAAGAACACGGCATCAGAACTGGAGAAAGACTCATTAGCAACCTATGATATGCAGACGACACAACTTTGCTTGCTAAAAGTGAAGAGGACTGGAAAGACTTACTGACGAATATCAAAGACTACATACCGCCTTCAGTGTGGATTATATCTCAACATAAAAAAAACAAAAATCCTCACAAATGGACCAATAAGCAACATCATGATAAACAGAGAAAATATTGACGTTATCAAAGATTTCATTTCATTTGGATCCACAATCAACCCCCATGGAAGTAGCAGTCAAGAAATCAAATGATGTATTGCATTGGGCAAATCTGCTGCAAAAGAACCTCTTTAAAGTGTTAAAAAAAGCAAAGATGTCACTTTGAGGACTAAAGTGCACCTAACCCAAGCCATGGTATTTTCAATACCCTCATATGCATGTGAAAGCTGGACAGTGAATTAGGAAGACTGAAGAAGAACTGATGCATTTGAATTATGGTGTTGGCGAAGAATAGCAAATATACCATGGACTGCCAAAAGAAGGAACAAATCTTGGAAGAAGTATAGCCAGAATGCTCCTTAGAAGCGAGGATGGCAAGACTTCATCTCATGTACTTTGGACATGTGATCAGGAGGGGCCAGTTCTTGAAGAAGGACATCAAGCTTGCTAAAGCAGAGGCTGAGCGTAAAAAAGGAAGACCCTCAACAAGACGGATTGACACAGTGGCTGCAACAATGGGCTCAAACATAGGAACAATTGTGAAGATGGCGCAGGACCAGGCAGTATTTCATTTTGTTGTACACAGGGTTGCTATGAGTCAGAACTGACTTGACAGTACCTAACAACAACATTCCTACTTTTTTGTTAGATATATTGAGAGAAAATTATGATTTAATCTAAATAAACCATAGGGAAAACTTCAGAATAAGTTAGAAATTTGGACTGAAAAAGTTGATAAATATTAGACATTGGACCCTAAAGGCATGTTCTGACAGGGGAACTATGAAAGGCTGAGTATTCCCATAGGTCAGTAACCACATTCCAGTTTGCCAAAGGATTCATTGCCTTTGCCTTGACATCAGTTGCTCCCCAAAAGCTGTCAATCATGTTTGTAAAAGGGGTTCTTTTAGAACTGATGATTACCAATGTTCATAACTTTTAATTTCCAGCTTGAACAGCAAAAGGCCAGAAGTCTCTAAGGTACAATTCTACAACAGAAATTAGTGTTACTTAATCAACACTCAACCAAGTAGAAGGAAAACAGAGGGTGTTGCTAGTTGCCACTGAGTGGATTCAGACTCATGGTGACTCCACGTGTTACAGAGTAGAACTGCTCCATAGGGTTTTCTTGGCTGTAATCTTAATGCAAGCAGATCACCAGGCCTTTTCTTCCACGCAACTTCTGGGTGGGTTTGAACCAACCTTTACCATTAGCAGTCGAGTGCAAACTGTTCGTGCCACCTAGGGACGTTAGAAGACAACATGGTTCTTCTTTACCCAGGCTTTCTTCCTTTTCTTCATACGCCTACAAGTGGTCTTCATGAGCTCCTTCTCTGCTACCAACTTTTTGCACAATGGCCCTAGTCATCAATAAGAACTTTGCTGTAAGTCTCAGAAATGGGAAAGGATTCCTATGAATCCATTTATCCTATCCATCTGAGGTTGTCTGGCTCTTATTTTAGAATGGCAGTCTTCAAGATTTCTTAGTTTATGGGCCTCTTCTGCAGGATAAACCAAAAACAAAATCCATTGCCGTTGAGTCGATTCTGACTCATAGTGATCCTATAGGACAAGGTAGAACTGCCTCATAGGGTTTCCAAGGCTGTAAATCTTTATGGAAGCAGACTGCCACATCTTTCTCCCACAGAGTGGCCGGTGGGTTTGAACCGCAGATCTTTGGGTTAGCAGCCGAGTGCTTAACCACTGCACCACCAGGGCTCCCCTGCAAGATAAAGGAGCCCCTTAAATTCTCTGCCCCATCACTTGCTTTCAACTGTCATTCCTAAATAGAACCTCAAATTTGTTTGAAAAAAGAAAGCAATGGAAATATCCTTGAAAATTAAATGTTGTCAATTCATACTTGAGAGAACAAAACATGGACCAGATTATATCATGAAACCATTACTACAAGGACTAGTCTAAAAAGAACTGTACTCCATGGCCCTAACTGACCATCAGCAATCTGCTGATCACTTCTCTGGAAAAAACAGTCCCTTCTCCTGAACCAGCTGGGATGCCACGGCCCTTGATTCCCTCTGATTTACATCAGAGAAACTCATGAGACAGATGGGCATGATCTCAGAGACCCCTGGGACTTCCTCTGAGTGCTTTTCATGCATGTCTAGTGAAGCGATGACGCAGGGAAGGGGATTGCATCAGTATATTTATTTTAATCACTTAAAAGTTTTCATTTATAACTGATAGGCACTTAGGCTGCCTGGGATGCCTTATTAAAAAGGATGTCTTTTTTTTTTTTTTTTTACCTCTTTATGACCACAGGAAAGAGAAACCTCTTAAACGTGGTATAAGAATAAATTGTTACCAAAATAGAAGCTGGTGCCCGCTAATTACAGTGCCATCCAACCAGTATTTATAAAATCATCATCATCACCGTATGAAGAGAGGAACATGTAATTTAGCCTTAAGCTAGTACAATTAACAGGTTTTTAAAAACTCAGCACCATAACAGTAACTATCTGATGACTACTAAATATACCTATTTTTCTCTCAGAAAGTCCTGGCTAAGTGGCTCCTCAAACTAGGAAAGTAAATAGTAGGGATCAAGAGAGGGACACTGGAGATTACTTCAATATGGATTTAATAGATGCCCCACTGTTAACCAGAATTTATCAAGGATCCAAAATGTGCCTAGATACTTTGCGTGATTATTAAAAAATGTAAAATGTATAATCTAGAAATGTAATTAGAATCCATAAGGACCCAAAAGGAACATGGAGTATCTGAGGTTACTTCTGACCTTCAATTTAACATGGCTCCCAAGGTCCTGTGGGGGAACATATGAAGATGTGTTCAGGGTTCATGCCATATCCTAGAGGAACTCAAGTGGGGACACTGCCAAGAAGTGATGAGCTCCTAAAGGGCCCACCAGGGAAGGGCATCTTCAGGGAGTATGAGAAGTCACCTAGAGTCAAGGTAGTGTGACTGGATTTGTGCCCTTCCTCATTGCCCAGCAGAGGACAAACTCAAGGAGAACCACCAGGATGACAACTACAAGCTTATCAGAGATTTATTTCTCTCTGCTACTTTAAGGAACTTAAGACATTGCCCAAAGAACCAACTCCTAAACGCAGAGGTGTTCCTTCAGGGCCCACTAGAGCACTGTGAACAGCCACTCTCAGGAGGAAGAGGACTGAGAGACTTAACAACAGGAGAGGCTGGTGGATCCAGCGGCTCCACTGTTGCATGCAGGGAAAAGAGAGGATCTGGGGGAGCTGATAGCGATATCCTGAAACTGAGTACTCAGGGTAATGGGATCTGCATGAAGACTAGAGTTCCTGAGTCACAGGATGAGTCAATAAGGTGGGGATGGGGCAAAGACCTGTGTTAGTCCTCTTTAAACCAAAACCAAACCTATTGCCATTGAGTCAATTCCAACTCATGGTGAAACCATGTGTTACTGGTTAGAAGCGAGCTCCATGGGGTTTTCTTGGCTGTTATCGCTACAGAAGCAGATCTCCAGGGCTTTCTTCTGTGGCACTGCTGGGTGGGTTTGAACCACCAACCTTTAAGTTAGCACCTGATCAAGAACGACTCGCGCCACCAAAGGACCTCTTTAGCTGAGTGTTATTTCCTCTCTGGGCCAATGTCATCACCTAATGGATGAGACAATAGCCCCAGAAACTCCAGGTGAAGGCTCCAATCAATAATATATACTCAGATTATAACTAAGCCTCTGGAGCCTACTTAAGACAAAAGAAGAGAATGACCTGAGTTTTGTCCTCACAGAACTTAGCATCTGACTAGGAAAATATGGCCCGTGTGCATACAACAGTAAACGGTAAAGCAATGTTAGAATATAGTTTGTGAAGTCTTGACAAGGAGCCCTGCACATTTTAACAGAAAGAGTTAGAATGCTCAAACAACCTCTGTTAAGTTAAAGAAAAGACGGCAGAGTCAGGCCCATGCTTATGAATGAAAAATGGAGACAGGCCTACGGGAGTCCTGCTGCAAAGCTCCTCAAAGTCCTGCACCTGGCTCGTCCCTGGCCCCAGGGTCAAGCCTCAGCCTGCTCATAAGCCCAGCTGAAACCTCTGAGGTCAAGACAAGCAGCCAGCACAGACAGCCTTTCTGGAAAGAGGCAAATCAAAATGTGATATTCTTGGCACATTGTGTTGGCTAATTTATCAAGGATGTTTTTCCTCAGGCGTGTAGTTTGAAAAATACTGCTTTAATTCTGTTAACAGACTCCTGTTAACATTTATAATGAAGCTTTTAGCAGTCATCTCTGTCCTTTTTACCTAACAATCACAGCCCTTAGCTCCTTCCCTCCACCCCATCTGGGCCTCTAAAAATGGAGGACACAGCATGGCCCACTGGACTACGGAATAAATCCTAGGCCACTACTCTGATTCTATCACCAGCTCCCCATCAATTAACATCACATGTCAATTCTATCTCAGTGACACAGTGTTCTTAAAAAGGGTTCCAGTAATGCCATACTCAATAGTCCCAACAATGGACTCAAACACACCAATGATAATGAAGATGGCATAGCCCTGTGAGGGTTTCATTCTGTTATACATAAGGTTGCCATGAGTCAAAGCCAACTCAACAGCAACTAACAACAACCATGCCATACTGAGGCTTTGGTGAGAAACCACTAATTAAAATATTCATAAAACACTTTTCAACTATGAAGACTTTAGGTATGAAAGCTGAAATAATCCACTGTACAACCCTACCCTTAAGTTGTACACCTGAAAAAGCTGAACTGGGAAAAGTTTTGTGATAGACACAGGAGCCTTGGTGGTGTAGTGGGTAAAGCATTCAGCTGCTAACCAAAAGGTTGGTGGTTTGAACCCACCAGCCACTCCTTGGGAGAAAGATGTGAAATCTGCTTCCGTAAAGATTTACAACTTTGGAAATCCTATGGAGAAGTTTTACTCTGTCCTACAAGGTTCAACAGGAGTCGGAATCAACTCAATGGCAGTGGGTTTTTTTTTTTTTTGGTGGGGGTTAGGGGGGAGTTGTGATAGATATGTTTACAACAACGACAAAAAAAAAAAAAAGCTTCTGAGGCTGTTTATGTACAAACAAAAATTTCATAGGATTTGGTATTTGGAGGTTTAGGGTCATGGTTTCATGGGATATCACAGTTAATTGGCCTAATAACATATTTAGTGCTTCTGTTCTACCTCCTAGTTCAATGTGCAGTGCGTGGGGTCTTCAAAGCTTTCAAGCAGCCATTCAAAACACACTTGGTCTCTATTGGTCTGGAACAACAGAGGAAGAAGGAGAATCAGGAACAGGAGAGGATGTGGAATGTGTGGCTAAGGAACAACTGCCTCCTTTGTCATGAGACCAGAACTGAATGGTGCCCGGCTACCATGACTGACCATTTTGATCAAAGATTCCATAGAAGATTCCTGATTAAAAGGGAGAAATCACAGAACAGAATTTCAAATTCTCATGGACTCCAAATTTCCTGGAGCCATGAAGGTTGGATGAACCCCTGAAACAACTGCCCTGAGATAATCTTTAAACCTTAAACCAAAAATATCCCCTGAAGTCTTCTTAAAACCAAACAATGGTTTAGCTTAACTAGTAAAAAATGTCTGCCTTGAGCAGTATGCTCTTTTAAGAACTATCTACATGGGATCAAATGATAACAGCAACAGGAAAGATTAGATAGGAACCTTAGGGGGCAGTGAATTTATATTAATGGGGGAGGAACAACTCAGAAAAGGAAGATGAGAATGGTTAAACAACTCAAAGAATGTAATCAATGTCACTTAATGGTACATGTAGAAACTGTTAAATTGGTGTTATGTTTTTTGCTGTGTATATTCTCAACAACAACAAAATAAATAAAATTTTATACATGATAGATATAGAAAGTTGGGAGCCCTGGCGGCACAGTGGTTAAGAGTTACAGCTGCTAACCAAAAGGTTGGCAGTTTGAATCCACCAACTACTCCTTGGAAACACTATGGGGCAGTTCTACTCTCTCCTATAGGGTCGCTGTGAGTCGGAATTGACTCGATGGCAATGGGGATGGGTATATAAAGCTGAGATAGTAATAGGTCCAAAATTCCATTTCCTCCTCCATAAGATCTTGCCCAGAGCTTGAGCTAATTGGGAACGTGATTTGCCTTTCAAAAAGGTGGTTATGGCTCCTGGCACCCGTGAAGTTTCTTCACATGTACAAAAATCATGCCCATTCCAGGTGGAGCAGCTTAGCACAGAGATGTGATGGCCACTGGTAAATGATCACACAGGCCAATTATATCAAGTAAATGTCAGGACTTTTTAACTTGGAATCGGTGAGATATAATCTTTACTCTGGAATGACTCATGGCCTTTAAAACTCTAAATAGCTTCTTTAAAAAGTCTCATAGAATTGACATAACTGAGTCTGCTGGGGAAAAGAGCCTGACCACTTTCTATGTGATTTTTAAATTATTATTTTAACATGCAAGTGTAGATCCAGAATACCAAGTCATGAAAAAAAAAAAAAAATCTGCCTAAGAAATGTAAAGTACTCTTATCATGAGTGTTCAAGATTTAAGTGTTCTGGGTTCCAATACTTTACTCAGTAGTTTCATCCTCTTTGATGCCTTCCTTTCTCCTTGCCATAGACTTCTCTAGTTCTTATTGCTGAGTGAACGGTCAGCAAACATAAATAAACCAACCAACCGCTGGTGCTTAGCTGTAACTCTACTATAAACAACTTTATTTACTTATATTTTAATGCTCAGTACAAACAGCATTTCTTTCTTCTTTGCTTTCTGCATATTAAACAAACTCAGAAAAGGAAATAATCATGCATCCTCACATGGAGTAAGTTTTCCCTATAAAAGTTAAATTAATAGTGATTCATAGGGGCCATAGATGTCTCTAAGCCGCCTGAGCAGAAGGTGATTTCTACCAGGTGACGAAGCAAAGCCACACATACAATATTAACCGACCGAATTAGACAGGGTCACTGGTTGCAAGCAACAGAAATTCTGTCTGGCTACCTGAAGCAGAAAAGGAATGCACTGGAAGAATTTAAGGAATAGAGAATTGACGAAAGGGCTAGAAACCAGGCAGAAAACAAGGGTTGCTGGCACCAGCACCATGAGACCCAAGGCGACTTCTAACACTAGCCATCTACACTGCTGCCTTAAAAACCTTGAGTGTTCTTGACCTCTGCAAGAGTTACTTCAGATCCGAAGTCCAGAATGAGAGTATCCAATTAGACAAGTCTAAATCATGATCTCTTGCTCTAGCTCCCAAGGGCAGGGAGATGGAGTACCCAGCTATTTCAGCTTCTGAGACAGAAAAGACATCCCTCCAAGAAAGAAAAAAACAGATGAAAGTCTGCTGTAGTGAGGTACCAGGTTCCATCAGGGAGGATGCCAATGCAATTCTACCAGAAGAGGAGTGATAACAGCGTGATCCCTTCCTCTTAGTGTATCCATGACGTCCATTTTTATGATGCTCCTGGTAAACTATCGAACTTCTCCATCCCTGCAGGTGACTTGGTCAACTTTATACTTGTATTCTGGTTTTCAGTAACAGACAAGGGAGGAGCCAGCTCCAGCAAGGAAGGATTTATAAGAGCATTCCTTTGAGGGAAATGATAACTGTCAGACAGATGGTGCAACAAACTGCATTCGATCTCAAATACATAAATACATACACATCACTGTCCAAACTAGACGCTTGAGAACGACAAGAGAGTTGAGATCATGTAAAATATCCTATGTGTTTCCTTAACTCTTCTTCTTCCTCCTCCTCCTTTTTCTCCTCCTCCTCCTCTTCTTCTTTTTTTAATTTCAGCAATAGGCTTAGGCCTAGACACTGAAGACATCCTACTATTCAGGAAAATAGATTTGTTATTTTAATAACACTCCTAAAATGGCACCATCTAACCATCTGTCATCAACTCTTGCAATCCTGCATTCTCCACTCCTCCCTGAATATCAGTATCACTAGAGCCACCCACCAGTCCACCCACCCCCAAAAAAACATCGGGGGAAGGGAAGGAAAGAGAAGCTTGGCAGGAGAAAAATGAGTATTGGACTGAGACTTGTGCAGATATAAAAGGAGTTTGCTGCTGACAGAGTCAGAATACAGTTTTGTTAATTATTCCTTACCTCTTTCTCATGCTATAAACAGCTTTTTAGAGTGCGAGACAATTTTATAATATTAAATACAAAAGACAGGCCAGAATGCAGAGGCATACAGAGCAGGCAAGATGAGGCCTGTTATGGATTGAATTGTGTCCTCACAAAATATGTGTAGAAATCCTGACCACCACCAGCCTCCTCCACACACCCACACACCGCCCTCCCCCCTCCCCCCGACCCGTGGATGTAATCCTGTTTGGAAATAGGATTTTCTTTGTTGTATTAATCTGATCATATCTGAGTAAGGTGAGTTCTAAATCTAATCACTTCTTGAGATAAAAAAAAGAGCAGATACTGTGCTCTGGGTGGTATCTAATCCTGGGAAGGA
Source organism: Trichechus manatus latirostris (assembly GCF_000243295.1). Classification (NCBI taxonomy): domain Eukaryota; kingdom Metazoa; phylum Chordata; class Mammalia; order Sirenia; family Trichechidae; genus Trichechus; species Trichechus manatus. Next base: position 24,933,989 of record NW_004443946.1, on the reverse strand, counting down.
GTTCCGGTCAGACTTTAAGGAGATGGTGGCTTTTAAGCAGGGTCTTGGTGATTTCCTAGGATTTTACCATACTAAAAAAGAAAAAAAAAATTATCTTACTTTATAATCATACCTCAAATTTCCATGGGGTCCAACCCAATGGTGGGTTCATAGTACGTACTCAAATATAATTAATTCAACTCTATGTAGCAAGTTTGCTTTTCTTAAATATTTATTAAGAAACTTGAGGTAAGAACTGGCATAACAGGGAAAGGGATGCTTTCACCCTTGACACAAGAAATTCTCTCCTCTATTTAATTCCCCAAAACTGTCCCTTAAATTATTCATTCTATCCTAATTAACTCTCCAGAGAATGATCTTCAAGGCACAGTTTGTTGGCTGTTGCCTGAAGCTAAATTCCAAGCTAGCTCTGGGATATGGGAGGGATGCAAAAGTTTCCTTGCACTTGAGGATTTCATTTACATGATAACCTTGGGAGAAAGAGAGGGGATAAAATTGTCTCATAAAGATTGCTCTTGAACCCAAAGAGGCCTATGGAATTTCATTCTATGGGTTGCCACTGATAGCTTATCAGAAAATGTCCCTTACAAAGTGAAACTCCAGATGGGGGAGTATTAAGGATTCTCAGGTATATAAATGGGGCAACTAAGTTCTTCCCACGGTAAAGTGATGATTGTCTTTAAGAAACTAATGTGGACTGGGAAAACCTAAAAAGAAAAGATGCCTCCAGCAAGAGGCCCCAGGAGAAACCTCCAAGCCAGGCCTGATGAGATAATGACGGTAAAAAGTCATAGTCAAACACTAAAATATCTTGTTAGCAAGATGGATGGAAAAAAAAAAAAAAGAAACCAGGGTAAGATGATTGGGTTGGCTTTCAAGGCCAGATCACATTGGGTGCGTTCAAGGCGATGTGGCCATAGAACGGTCTATATGGGATCAAACTGACAACAGCAACTCAAAATATTAGATAGGAAGCTTAGGGGGCAGTGAGTTTATGTTAATGGGGGGGAACAATTCAGAAAAGGAGGATGAGAATGGTTGTACAACTTGAAGAATGTAATCAATGTCACAGAACTGTACATGTAGAAATTGCTGAATTGGGGAATGTTCAGCTGTGTATATTCTCCACAACAACAACAAAATGATAATAAATTGGAAAAAAAAAAAAAAAGATGATTGGCTTGAGGGGCTAGGAATCTCGCCCATGAGCAGAATCTGGTCTGTGAGCAAAAGAAAACCAATAGCAAAAACTAGAAGGTCTGAGTTAGAGGAAACAGCACGCAAGCTGGGGGGTGGGCAATGATGGAGACCGTCAAGTTTAGGAAAAACGAAATAGTTCCTTCGAGGCAGAGCCTAGCCTATGGGATCATGAGAGTAACTTCTGTTTCACCTCCATCTCCCCACATATACACACATCAGTTCAACAAACGTTTCTTGTAAATCCATTTATGTATTTGGCATGTGCACACAAGGAATAGCATTGGCTTTCGAGGAACCTGCATTAGTGGCAATAGGAATACACGGGTATTTTCTAACTAATAAGAAAACGGTCACTTTAAAAATCCCATCCACTTTGTTGAAGGTAACAGGCCAGCTTGATTTTACAGAGGACTAGGGTGGTGAATTAAGTTGGAGGCAGATTCTTTGTCATTCCCACCCCTAAGTAAGAGGTGGGCTTTATTCTCCCTCTCTTTGAATCTGCACTGGTTCTCAGGACTGCTTGACCAAAAGGAAGTAGATGAACTAATCCTGTGACAGTGTAACAGTTCCAGACTTAAGCCTCTGTAAAGCCTGGCAGCTTCTACTTTAGCACTTCTAGGGAACTCTGAGCCACGACATTAGAAGTCCAGCTCCTCTGCTGGAAGGCCATATAAAGAGGAGAGGCCCTGACCAATAGGAGAGATGTCAAGGATCACTAGGAAAAGAAGTACCCAGTTGAACCCAGTCAACCTCCACAACTATGAGAGAGAAAATGGTGTTGTTTTAAGCCACCAGGTTTTGAGGTAGTTTGTTATGCAGCCATAGATATCTGACACAACCAGTGCAACCAGAGGGAGGTGTGTGGGCTGGCTTGAGAAAGGCATCTTTAATAACATCAAAAATCATTTCAGTATGCTTGTTCATCCATTTGTTTCTTTATTCGTTGATTATGAATTGCACGTTTTCTTGGGGCTAGACTCTGACTAGATGTTGAGGACACAGATGAAAGAAAAGTCTTGCTCTCAGAGTTCTAAGCCCGATCATCTCATTTCATTTTTCCTTCTTCAATAAAGCTGCCAACATTTACCCTCCAATAATATTTCCTTCTTTAGATTCTCCACTTCCTGGGGCAAGCAAGATTCGACTCAAGTCTTGCTTCTCAGACCAACCTGGTCTCTGCATTTCAGTTTCTCCAACTGTAAAATAAAGCCCAAAGAGGGCTAACAATGTCTCCAAAAGGTTGTTAGGACCCTAGAAAGCAGGAAATGATATAGACTTCACACCGTTTAGGAGGAATTTAGGAAGCAAGTGGCATTTTACTGTCAGTTATAAGAAGCATTTGCCTAGAGAAATTCTGCAAATTATATTAAAAGCAACAGCAACAAATGACCAGTACAAGGAGCATGTCCCGGGCAGAAGAAATGTCAGTCATTCTGCTTCTCCAACCCAGGCAGGGCTAACATGGCACATGAACAGATGCACACGTGTACTCTGTGGGTCCCAGGGGGAGCAGACATTCTTTTTCTCCTTCCTCCCAACATAACCACAAGTTTATGTATGTCCCTCAACTGATTACCTACCATCCATCAATAAGCTGTAAAATCCACAGATTGTCTCCATGCTGGCACTTCTGTTCATAATCGAACGTTTATTTTAATTACGCTTCATCAGGGACTCCAAGTGCATAAGGGTATTTAATGTTTTTAAAACCATCTAATGATTGGGTTTGGCAACAAAAGAATCAACACAATCATATGCTATCACTTTGCCAGGTTCAGCAAACACAATATGATATGTGAGCATCACTTAATAATAGCGAACATTTATAGCGTAAACTGAATAATCATTGAAGTTGAGAATAGAAACAAAAACATGGACACAATATAACTATTTGCAAATTCTGTTGATGAACATTGACCAGTTAACAAACTAAAGTGTCATTAAACACCATAAATAAGCTGCCTTTATGAAATCAAACTACTTTCAGCTAGATTGTCATACTTTAGAACATTTGTTTTAGCCCTAAATGACTCTAAGCTTTTAATCTTACTTTTTTTCCATAAATATTCTGTAATAAGACATAGCCATTAGCATTTCAGTAACTGTGTTTTTAAAAGGTGCTTACTGCTTTTTGGTAATAGGCAAAAATTAGAAATACCCAGATGTTTTTCAATGGGCAAATGGCTAAACATCCTGTGGTATACCCATACCACAAAATATTACTCAACAATAAAAAGAAACAAAGTATTAATACATGTAACAACTTGGATAAAGCTGGAAGAATTATGCTGAGGGGAACAAAAACCTATTCCTTGTCCCAGCAATTCCACTCCTAGGTATATACCCAGCAGAAGTGAAGTCAGGAATGCAAATAGAAACCTGTACACCAATGTTCACTGCAGCACTTTTCACAATAGCCAAAAGGTAGAAACAACTGAAATGTCCATCAACAGATGAATGGATAAACAAAATGCAGAATATATACACAATGAAATACTACCCAGCCATAAAGAGAAATGAAGTCCTGCTGCATGCCACAACATGGATGAACCTTGAAAACATCAGGCTGAGCAAAGTCAGTGAGTTGCAAAAGGACAAATACTGTAGGATCTCACATAAAGTAAGCAAATATACAGAAACCAAAGATTATTAGTGGTCACCAGGGGTGGGAGAGAGAGGAAAAGGGGGAGTTTTTGCTTTCATGGGGGGTGTCCTGGTGGCTCAGTGGTTAAGAGTTCGGCTGCTAACTAAAAAGCCAGCAGTTCAAATCTACCAGCAGGTCCTTGGAAACCCTATGGGGCACTCCTACTTTGTCCTATAGAGTCGCTATGAGTCAGAATCGACTCAAAAACAACAGGTTTGGTTTGGTTTTGGTAGCTTCAGGGGGCACTGAGTTTATGTTAATTGTTATGGAATGATTTGGAAAAAGATATAAAGAATGGTTGCACAACTTGAAGAATGTAATCAATGTCACTGAATTTTACACATGGAAATTGTTGAGCTAGTGTATGTTTGGTTATGTATATTTTCATCATTAAAAAAAAAGCCTATCCTAAAAGATTATATATTGTGTGATTCCATTTGTACAACATTCTTAAAATTACAAAATTATAGAAATGGAGAACAGATTAGTTGCTATGGGGAAAGGGGAAGGGGTGTCTGGCTGTAATAGGGCAACTCCAAGAATCCTTCTGTTAACGGAATTGTTCTGTACTTGGCTGTATCAATGTCAATAGTGTGATTGTTGATAATGTATTATAGCTTTGCAAAATGTAACCACTGAGGGAAATTGGTGAAAGGTAACACGGGGTCTTATTATTTCCTACATCTGCATATCAGTCTGCAATTATCTCAAAAAGTTTAATTAAAAATAAAGTCCTGACTTCCCAGTAACATGGCGCTACAGACAGAAGAACCACATCGTCCCTCCACAGCAAAGACCCGAAAAACTAAGTCAAACAGAGACAAATGTCAATCCTGAAACCCTAAGAATCAAATGAAGAGATAAAGAACTCAGCCAAGCACTGAATGGAGTAAGAAACTGAGAACAGAGAACAGACAGCCAGGAGAGATACCTGCAGAGGTCCCCTATCAGCTAACGCAGCACAGATCCGCCATCTTGGACTCCTGTCGGAGATGGGTGAACAGGGAGTACGGGAAAGTAGCTTCAAGGAGCTCCCAGCAGGAGACAGAATAACCGGTAACCAGCGATGTATGCTTTCCCACCCCCCACACTTCTTCACCTCCACTTGGCCTCCTCTGCTTCCTGCGGCCACAGTCTCTTGGCCGGGAAGCACCGGCTTCACCCCGTGCAGCTTGGATTCCACCCGCCTGCACTGGTTGCCTCCCTGAGTGCCATTTGTTGGTTGCTGGTGTTGCATTTTCTGCTTCTTTTGGTTTCTTCCATACCTCTCACCACCTCCCTCTCCTTTCTCTCAAATACCTGGCTCCGTGTGCTATCTTCGCTTCTTCCTGAAAGGCTCTGAAACACTGCTTGACTGTGGAACTGCTCCCCAGCTCATGCTGCCACACTGGTGGGATCCCCAGGGCTTTTGTTTGTTTGTTTTGATTTGTTTGTTTGTTTTCTTTTTCTTTTCTCGGCTTGGGAGTCCCTTCTAGCTGGACAGTACTATGCGGCTTGGGAGCTACTCCCTCAGTCTGTGCAGCTGCGCAGTGCGATCCCTGGTGAATTTCTTTTTTCTTGTTGTTTTTGTTTGTTTTCTTTTCCTTTCTCTCTTTTTCCCTTTCTTCATTTCTCAGTTTCTCATCTCTCTACACTTACCTTCTCTTCCTGTCTCCTGAATACCTGGTGCTGTGTGACACCTCTACCCCTTCTATCTAGCCAGGCTGTACTTCACGGCCTGGGAGCAACTTCCCCAGCCCTCACAACCACACTGGTGAGATCCCTGGGGGCTTTTCTTTTTTCTTTTCTTCTTAATTCTTATTTATTCATTTTTTTCTTCTACCCTTTTTCTTTTTCTCCATTTCTGTTTCTCATCTCTCCACTCCAATGGCAAGCTCCCTTGGCACTTTTGTTTGTTTGTTTTGGCTCCTTTTCCTCTATCCTCTCTCTCCTCTTTCCCATAC
>NW_004443946.1:24926964-24928089 GCF_000243295.1 Trichechus manatus latirostris | reverse complement strand
GGCCTGCCCTGTCAGCCCTAGTACATGCCACAAACAACCCATCCCAGCAACTGCCCTTTAGCTGGACCTGCCCTGCTGTACCATACGTGAGCAACTGACCCTGCCCACTGGAGAAGGAGGTTAAAAGTACTGTGCCCATAGATGAGCAAACAACAAAGAACACACAGCCCACCTGCTCAGACATAACCAAATAAAACAAAAAGGCAGGATGTAACAAACAAATCTACAATCAATAAACAAGGAAAATAACTACTGAATGTCCTGAAGACAGCAGACAATATCAAAACATATTAAAAAAAGGACAAGACGGCCCCAGTAGGCATCCAAAATAAAACACCAGATGACTTTCCAGTAGAAGAAAAGGCACTATAACTACCTGATAGGGAATTCAAATCTCTAATATCAGAGCTATTGAAGAGTTGAAGCAAAAAGCAGACAAAAATGAGGAAAAAATAGACAAATTCATGGAAAAGGCAGACAAATTCATGAAAAATACAGACAAAAGAATGGAAGAATTCAGGAAAATAAAACATGAACAAAATGCCAAAATAAATTCACAACTAGAAATCATACAAAAACAATAATTAGAAATACAAAAGATAAACAACAAGATTTCAGAAACAGACAGTGTCACAGAAGGGCGGAGGAGCAGGTTTGAAATGATGGAGGACAGGATCAGTGAAATTGAAGACAAACACTTGGATACAACTGTTTGCAGAAAAATCAGAAAAAAAATGAAGAAAAATGAAGAGACCCTGAGAATTATGTGGGATACAATCAAAAGCAAAAATCTGCAAGTGATCGGAGTTCCAGAACAGGGGGAGAAAACAGAAAACATAGAGAGGATCATTGAAGAATTGCTGACAGAAAACTTCCCCAATATCATGAAAGACGAAAAGATGACCATCAAAGAAGCTCAACAAACCCCATATAGGATAGACCCCAAAAGAAAATCACCAAGGCATATCATAATCACACTCACTAAAACCAAAGAAAAACAAAGAATCCTGAAAGCAGCTCGAGAAAAACAAGAAGTCATATACTGAGGAGAAACCATAACACTAAGCTTGGATTGTTTGACAGAAATCACGCAGGAAAGAAGGCAATGGGATGACATATATAAAA
>NW_004443946.1:24923056-24925108 GCF_000243295.1 Trichechus manatus latirostris | reverse complement strand
CTCAAACTATTTCAGAGCATAGAAAAGGAAGCAACACTTCTGAATTCATTCTACAAAGCCAGCATAACCCTGATTCCAAAACCAGGCAAAGATGCCACAAAAAAAGAAAATTACAGACCAACATTTCTCATGAATATAGATGCAAAAATTCTAGCCAATAGACTTCAGCATCATATCAAAAAAATAATACACCATGACCAATAGGATTCATACCAGGTATGCAAGGATGGTTCAACATTAGAAAATCAATCAACGTAATCCATCACATAAATAAAAGGAAAGAACACAATCACATGATCATGTCAACTGACACAGAAAAGGCATTCAACGAAGTCCAACACTCATTCCTGATAAAAACTCTCAATAAAATAGGTATAGAAGGGAAATTTCTCAACATAATAAAGAGCATCTATGCAAAACCAATGGCCAACATCATTCTTAATGGAGAGAGGCTGAAAATATTTGCCTTGAGAACAGGAACAAAAAAAGGATGCCCTTTATCACCACTCCTATTTAACATTGTGCTGGAAGTCCTAGCTACAGCAATAAGGCAAGAAAAAGAAATAAAGGGCATCCGAATTGGCAATGAAGAAGTTAAACTGTCTCTATTTGTAGATGATATGATACCATACATAGAAAACCCTAAAGATTACACGAGAAAACTACTGGAACTAATAGAAAGATTCAGCAAACTAGCAGGATACAAGACAAACATACAAAAATCAGTTGGATTCCTATACACCAAGAAAGGGAACGATGAAAAGGAAATCAGGAAAACAATACCATTTATAATAGCCCCTAAAAGAATAAAATACTTAGGAATAAATCCAACCAGGGATGTAAAAGTCCTATACAAAGAAAACTACAAAATACTACTGCAAGAAACCAAAACAGATCTACATAAATGGAAAAACATACCATGCTCATGGACCGGTAGACTCAACATTGTGAAAATGACAATTCTACCCGAAGCAATCTACAAATACAATGCGATCCCAATCCAAATACCAACAACGTTCTTAAAAGAGATAGAAAAACTAATCATTAACTTTAAATGGGAAGGGAAGAAGCCCCGGATAAGTAAAGCACTATTGAAGAAGAAAAATAAAGTAGGAGGACTCGCACTATCTGACCTCAGAACCTATTATACAGCTACAGTAGTCAAAACAGCCTGGTAGTGGTACAACGATAGATAATTGACCAATGGAACAGAATTGAGAACCCAGATATAAATCCATCCATCTACAACCACCTGATCTTTGACAAGGGCCCAAAATCCATCAAATGGGGAAAAGACAGTCTGGTTAACAACTGGTGCTGGCAAAACTGGATGTCCATCCACAAAAAAAAGAAACAAGACCCATACCTCACACCATATACAAAAACTAATTCAAAATGGATCAAAGACCTAAATATAAAGCCAAAAACTATAAAGTTCATAGAAGAAAAAATAGGACCAACACTACAGGCCCTAGTACGTGGCATTAACAGGATACAAACCATAACCAACAACCCACAAACTCCAGAAGATAAGCTAGATAACTGGTAACTTCTAAAAATTAAACACTTACGCTCATCAAAAGACTTCACCAAAAGAGTAAAAAGAGAACCTATAGACTGGGAAGAAATTTTTGGACATTACAAGTCAGACAAAGGTCTAATTTCTAACATCTACAAGAAAATCCAACACCTCTACAACAAAAACACAAATAATCCAATTTAAAAATGGGCAAAGGAAATGAACAGACACTTCACCAAAGAAGACATTCCAGTGGCCAACAGACCCATGAGGAAATCCTGCTGATCACTAGCCATTAGAGGAATTCGAATTAAAACCACAATTCGAATTAAAACCACAATCATCTCACCCCAGCATTACTGGCATGAATCAAAAAAACTGGAAATAACAAACGTTGGAGAGGTTGTGGAGACACTGGAACACTTATACACTATTGGTGGGAATGTAAAATGGTACAATCACTTTGGAAATTGATTTGGTGCTTCCTTAAAAAGCTAGAAATAGAAGTACCATACGATCCAGCTATCCTGCTC
>NW_004443946.1:24910613-24922368 GCF_000243295.1 Trichechus manatus latirostris | reverse complement strand
AGAGGACTAATGGACCACAACTACCACAACCTCCACCAGACTGAGTCCAGCGCAACTAGTTGGTGCCCAGCTACCACCACTGACTGCTCTGACAGGGATCACAACAGAGGGTCCAGGAAAAAGCTGGAGAAAAACGTAGAACAAAAGTCTAACTCACACAAAAAAAGACCAGACTTACCGGCCTGACAGAGGCTGGAGAAACCCTGAGAGTATGGGCCCTGGACACCCTTTTAGCTCAGTAATGAAGTCATTCCTGAGGTGCACCGTTCAGCCAGAGATTAGACAGCCCCATAAAACAAAACGAGACTAATGGGGTACAACAGTTCAGGAACAAGGACTAGAAGGCAGGAGGGCACAGGAAAGCTGGTAATAGGGAACCCAAGGTTGAGAAGGGACATTGTTGACATGTTGTAGGGTGTTAACCATTGTCATAAAACAATACATGTACTGTTTAATCAGAAACTATTTGTTCTGTAAACATTCAGCTAAAGTACAATAAAAAAATAAAGTCCTGATTGTGTCCTGAGCTAGAAGTCTGCTGAAACTTTAAGTAAATACTATTTTTTCATTATCTTACGTTTTTAAGCCATAAATGTGTTCTACGAGAAAACATTTTTGTTCCCCAAAGTAATGAAACCCTGCTTAAGAATTGTTTGTTTTTAAATTACGTATTAAGAAAAAAGTAAACAATTAAATATTAAAATGTATTCAGGCTGTACGTACATAATATAAATCTCATAATTTAAAAATTCAATTAAGTTAAATTTAGTGTAGTAAACAAAATGCTCCTTTACATACTAATTTCAAAATAAAGGCAATAATTCCTGAATTTTTAAGTAATACCGCCATTTATGCTCACCATTCTCAAGCTGGCTTACTAAGTCAGTGACTTTATATCTGAAGTAATTTTTTCTTGTTTTTTTCACTTTCCCCATCACTTTAATTTCAAGGCACATTCTCAAGATCTTCACCTGGGAAGCCCCTAGAGTTCAGAGTTCATGCCAAAACCAAAAATTTCCAGTTGCCGTCGAGTCGGCTTTACCTCATGGCAACCCCATGTGTGTCAGAGTAGAACTGTGCTCCAGAGGGTTTTCAATGGCTGGCTTTTTCAGAGTATATTGCCACGCCTTTCTTTCGAGGTACCTCTGGGTGGACTCAAAACTCCAGTCTTTCAGTTAGCAGCTGAGCGCATTAACTGTTTGCACTACCCAGGAACTCTATGGCAGTCTCTTTTAAACAGGGAAGACAATGGTGCAGGGCATTTTGACAAGGCAATTTTAACACTGCTGGTTTGACTTGGAGACTTACAAAGCATTCAGCTTTTTCATTCCCAAGTAATGCATGATGCACACATGAACCCCACCTCCGGCCTCCCCGCTCCACTGTTCCCCACCCTCAGGATAGGCTAAAGCTGAAAGACAGGATTAGAGAGGATGGGGTATGGAATCAGGCATGCGGCCTTAAATGGAGTGAAGGAAAGGATTCATTTCGTACCTTACTTAGTCATTTAAAAAACAAACAAGCAAACAATAGCAGAGTTTTCCTTATTGACTCAGCTGCATCAGACCAGCCAGGTCGAAATGTCCCCCTGGTTAAAACAGCCTCATGGAATTGGCTATATACAGGCAGCCACTTCAGATGCCCCAATTTTAAACAGAGAACTCAAGTGTTTTCTATTTTCTTAGTTAAGAATTGCCTAACTAGCATCTACACAAAAGGCCGGAAGGAATTCAAAGGTATCAGTTAACCAAATATATTGTTGTTGGGTGTTGTGAAATCGATTCTGACTTACAGTGACCCCATGTGACAGAGTAGAACTGCCCCATAGGGTTTTCTTGGCTGTAACATTTAGAGAAGCAGATCGCCAGGTCTTTCTCCCTTGGAGCCACTGGGTGGGTTTGAACCGCCAACCTTTAGGTAAGAAGCTGAGCGCTTAACTGTTGTACCCCCTGGGCTCCTTTACAAAAAATGCTTGCGATGCTAAGGACTAGGTAGCAGGACACTAAGTCAAAACCGAGCACCACCATTTAACCAAAGGCACTGGGAATGTGGAGGAAACCCTCGAGAAGACACAAGACAACTATGACTGGACACAACACTTGCCTGTGCTCTGGAGCCAATGCCTGCAGAGCTGCAGTCCACACAACCACACACAGGGCTTTCTCCCTCACCTAACAGAGCTGCCCAGAGGTCCATCCACTTCCCTGTGCAGTGGTCCCTGATGGAGGTCAGCCAGCTCCAACAGCAATCCTTTCCTGGCAAACCTTCCTCAAATCTCTTCTAACTGCAAGCAAATTAACATGGATGAACAGGAGGACTTCCATTTCTGAAGGAAAAAGCCAAGAGGAAGATTCCCACCACCAACTTCACAGAAAAGTATCTATGGAATAAACCAAAAATCCAGTTGCCGTTGAGTTGACTCATCTCATGATGACCCCATGTGTCAGAGTAGATCTGTGCATCATAGGGTTTTCAATGGCTGATTTTTCAGGAGTAGATCGTCATGCCTTTCTTCCAAGGCAACTTGGGGTGGACTCGAACCTCCAACTTTTCAGTTAGCAGCTGGGAGGCATTAACTGAACCACCCAGGGACTCCATCTATGGGATAGCTGGGTCCTATTTGTTCATTGGAGTCCCTGGGTGGCTGCAAATGGTTAAGGCACTCAGCTGCTAATTGAAAGGTTGGAGGTTTGTGTCCACCCAGAGGCACCTCAGAAGAAAGGCCTGATGATCTACTTCAAAAAAAAATCAGCCACTGAAAATCTTTTGGAGCACAGTTCTACTCTGACACACATGGAGTAGCCATGAGTCAGAGTTGACTCCTTGGCAGCTGGGACCTAGTGGGATTTGTTCAGTTTCTACTACCCACATTTCAGTTTGTCATAATGTTGTGGCTTGCATGTTGCTATGATGCTGGAAGCTCTAGGCTATCAGTATTTCAAATACCAGCAGGGTCACTCATGATGGACAGGTTTCAGCGGAGCTTCCTGACTAAGACAGACTAGGAAGAAAAGCCTGGCAATCTACTTCCAAAAATGAGCCCAAACATACCAAGGATCATGAAGATGGCACAGCATGAGACAACCTCTCATTCTGTTATACGTAAGGTTGTCATGAGTCAGTCAAATCCAGGGCAACTAACAAAAACAACATTTGTTCATTGTACTTGTTGGGCTGATGATTATCTATTACACTTCAAAGGAAGAATGGAGGAGGGGACATGAGGGAGAGGGCTGGATAAGGCGGACCATCAAGGGACCAGCACAAGCTCAGCACAGCACCCTTGCAATTCTGAAAATCCAAACCTAATATGTAAAACTGGTGATTTAGCATTTTTCCAGCAATATTGAGGAAACCTAAGGTACACAGTTATCACCAGCCGAGGTTACCACGGCCTGGAAAAGCTCTGTTCAGCCCCTGAATAGGTGGTAAAATCTCCTTTCATCTTTCTTTTGAAGTCAGACAACATTAGCTCTCCTGAGGTGTTGTGAATGGCTCACCCTCAGGTGCCAACAAGGCTTCCCTCTCAGGATATCTGCAAGGAAAGGGTGGCTCATTTACTACTTCTATTTCAAGCATTTGGAGTCTGGAGGGAGTTGACATATATTTGTTGACGAGCGAAAGAGAACCTTTTAAAAATGATTATCATTAAAAAATCTTTGGAGAACGTCAATGGGTGTGTCTCCATTATAAGAGGCAGTGTCACCCTTGTCCCTGGTGCTGTCCTGCCTCTTCTCACATCATTTCATCTGGTTTTCTCATCACACTGCTTAACATTGAGGAAGGGCACCGGTGGGGGTGGGGCTAAAAGCTGAACTCAATTCAGTCTTTAATTTCCAGCATCTGTGTCACGGAACTGTTGCAGACACGTGTATGTAAACTGAGCAAGAACAAGACCTCACTAAATAGTGAAAGTTATTAAGATCAACAATTTATAACTCAAAAATTAAACGAAAGAAAATCACCTTATTCAGCCAAAAAGAGGAAGGAAGTTGCGATGCATGCCACGATGTGGATGAACTCAGAGGACATTATGCTGAGCTAAACAAAGTCAGACGCGAAACAATGGATACTGCACGATAGCACTCATATTAAATAAACCTAAGTAATGAGCGGTTATCAGGGGCTGGAGGGAGAGGGAAAGTGGGGCTTTTGCTTGGAATTCACTGAATGTATGTTAATGGTGGGGTGGGGGGACAGTATGGAAAAAGATAGCCAGAATGGTTGCACAATTTGAAGAATGTAATTAATGTCACTTAAGTATCCAGGTAGAAACTGATGAAATATTGTGTATTTTGTTGTATATACATCATTATAATGAAAAGATGGGAAAAAAAAGAAAAAAGAAAACCACCTTTGCGTTTCTGTAACTTATTAATAATGGCCAGCTACTGCAAATGCTTTTCTATGTTTATTTTGAAAATCCAGCTTTTTCACCAATAATAGACTACTTATAAACTTTAGGTAAACTGTTTATAGATTAAATTATATTTCAAATGCCTGGGACACGCCTGCTGCTTAGAGGCATCCTATGGTGATTTTTCTCGTACAGTTAAGAATCCTATTGCAAAGCTTCCAATTTAAATATAGATTTTTAGATAATAAGTCTTTACCTAGAATCGCAGGCTCCTTCGTTGCCATGTTTTCCTGGCTGTTGTGTTCATTATTAAGAAAAAAACTTGTATTAAGCTTACCCTTGCCTGGAGTGGTTTTGCTACAAACTGTACAAAGCAGGATGAATTGATGAGATTCCTGGGAGTTTATGATATAAGATGAACAATGCAGCTGCAGACAGAGTGATGTTTCTTATAACTAATATTGAAAACTCACATGGAATTAACAACATAATAAAGCAAAGGAGGCTGTATCAGCCAAGAGATTAAATGCCTATTATTATTATACAATGAGTCAAAGGACTGAGTTCCATGTTTGTGATGCAGGATACCACAAAGAAACGGCCACACAGCTTCCATTGCAGATCTTAATGAGCGCTGCAGCCAGCAGTTTAAGGTGAAATTTTAAGTGAACGCTATGTACCGTAACTTTGTGTATTCTACCATTTATTGATATTTTGCGGTCATTTTGATCATTACCCAAAGTAATCAAGCTCTGGCCAGTTCGGGATAAACTTATCTTTGAGCAAACCAGGGACATGGACATCTGCTATGGAGTCGAACAGAGGGCATTGTCATTTACATATTTTTCATCAGAAGCTTCTGAATATTTTACAAAGTTTTAGAGAATATTTATTTCTCAGTAGAGATACCCTGCACTTGCTTTACGTAATGTGCTTATGAAGTTTCATGCAGGCCAAATTTTTGAAAATAAATCGCTGAAAATTAAAAATTCGGTGTGGTCTTTTATTAATTTTTCAGCATCACTAATACTTTTGCATCACAAAAATGAAAGGTAACTCATCATTTCCCTGATTCTTAGTTTGATTTTTTTGCTACTTCAGGTTTCCAAAGTGCCTGTCATACACATTTATTATGATCACAGGTCATACGTGATTATGCTCTATGTTTGGTTCCCCCATTACACCATGGGGAAACTGAGGCAGAGACCATCTGAGAGGGTAAGTACTCGTAGAGAAATAAGAAATAGCTTCCCAATCCACACTCAGTCTGGATAGTTTTCAGCGACTATCTCCAAAACTTCCACCTCCCCCATTCTGTTCCAGCTGCAGGCATCTACCGTCCTCCCAAAACAAGGCAGGCAACACCCAGCTCTCAGCCTTGCCCAAGCTCTTTTTGCTACCAGAATATGCTTGCCCCCCTCATCTGCCAAAGTCCCATCCTTTTATTTTAAACCAGATTGGAATCCACCCCCTCCTAGAAACCTTCCTAAATCCACTGTGGTCTTTTTGCATGGTCTTGGAGCACATATGACATCCAGATTTTATAGCAGAGCTACAGGTCATGCACCTATATCCTCAGTTCTAAATTAGACGATTCAGAGACAGCCTCTCTCTCTCTCATACACACATCCCCCACTGTTTCATGTATTCATCAAGAACAGTCTTTACTCATAGAAGGCTGAAATTAACATTAGCTGAATTTGATTTGTGAGCATGTAGGCCTGTTGTTTTCCTAAATCTTCAAACCAAGTGAAAATTCAAGCTGCTCACAGAAAGAGCAAACTTAAAGAACATCCATTCACAAGCTTACCTTCTTCAAGGACCTTTCGGCATATGGCCATTTTGGTAAATCTTTCCACACACAAAACTACCCCTAGCACAAAAGGCCCATGGAAAACTACTGCAGGTTGTCTTCAGGATTACTGAGGTATGGCTTCCTCTCAAAGTCCACAAATATGTAATAAAAACTGTCTCCTAAGTCCTCTCAGCGCTAGTTTTTACCCATGCCCTGAGTCCTGAACTGTGTGGAAAAGCTCACTGTGAGTCCCACATAGTTATTCCTCAGCTCACGTTTCCTTCCTTAGCTTCAGATGCTGTCCCTGCCCGTCTTTATCACATCTAGTCAAGAAAACTGAAAGAAAAGCCTCTGTATTCCTTAACCCTGAAACCAAACCAAACCCACCGTCGTTGAGTCGATTCCGACTCACAGGGTTTCCAAGGCTGTAAACATAGCGCTTTAACCACTGTGCTACCAGCCCTCCTGTATTCCTTAAACTGCCCCCAAAAATCAATCTCATTACTCTGTAGAATTATTTTACATCAACCATATATCCTCCAACTTTTATGCATCTTGGAAGTCTTACAGAACAACAGCAGAATAGATAATACCCATCTAGAAAACATGTACTGAAGCAAAAGAACAGATAAACGTCTTTTGGAAGATTCCACTGAAACCCAGGCCAAGAAATAAAATTTGGTGGAGGAGAAACTGTCAGAAAATCATTCTGAATAGTCATTTTTTTCCCAGATAAATAACCCTTTAAGCACTAAAACCACTCCCATGTTTTTATCATTTTACATTAAAATGTAACTAAAAAATGTAACATTTTCCTAAATTGTTAGAAAGTTACTAACCATCTCTATGTCTCATGATCTCCATTAGAAAACTAATAAATGCTTAACAGGTTTCAGTGGAGCTTTCAGACTAAGACTAGGAAGAAAGGCCTGGCAATATATTTCTGAAAATAAGCAAATGAAAACCCTATGGACACAACCTTCCAATATGCAACCAGTCACTGGGACAGCACAGGACCAGGCAGCATTTCGTTCCTTTGTGCACGGGGTTGCCATGAGTCGGGGGCCAACTTGATAGCTAACAAAAGCAACTACCAGCTCTCCTACAGTCAGTTCCTTCTACTTCACCTCTTTCTCTCCTTGAATCTCTTTTTTTAAGCACAAACTCCCCAACCTCCCATCCCCTAAGCCCCTGGTAATCACTAATCTACTTTCTGTCTCTAGGAATTTGCCTATTCTGGATATTTCATATAAATGGGATCTTACAATATTAGAAAAGAAGATGTTTTTGAGTCCTTGGTCTACTGTCTGGCTCACAGGCTGCCAGATGCCACGTCTCTCTACTCCTATAGTAGGACACGTCTCTCTATCTACTTTTCTGCTTCTACTCAGACATCCAGCTGTATTTAAATGGTATAAAAAATGAATCATTTTTCTAGGAAGAACATAAGCAAAGAGCATGGATGCTCACGCCTGTGTAATTCAAATATAAATGGCATAAAACCATTAAAGAGTCAAGTCTCATGAAAGCATGGAATAGTGGGGTCGGGAGTAAGTGGAGGGAAGTAGCCATAGAGTAAAAGCTTTTTGATCAAAGAGAACAGAATATTACAGACAATAATCACCAGGTAGAAGGCTCTTATATTTCATCCAAGCTGAAAATCTATGGGGTCCTCCCCACTACAGCCTTTGGAAGAAGTTGATTGTCACCAGAGGCTGCAAAAGGTCTGTTTTAAAAATGGGGGTGTGTGTGGGTGGGGTCCAGCACTTGCAGCAAGGATACTATTATATACACATAAGGACCAGGCATAGAAGAAACCAGAACTGCAGCAACACTGCTGATGAAGGTGTCATATGGCAGTGGCATCACTGGCGGGGTGCGGGGGGTGTGCACTGCACCGGTGACACTTCCAGAGGGGGTGACACCAAAATGACTGTCTACAAAATTTTTCTGCAGTTTTCAGCAGAAATTTATTATTTTGTATAAAAATATCTCTGTAGTTAGTTACAACAAAAGCATATTTCATAAGCCCAGCTCACATGTATCAATATACCGACAAGGCTAAAACTCTATGTAATTTACTTTTTGAACCTTCGAATGAGCTCTGCTCAGAGCTGTCATTATTACCCAATTACAATGACATTTCAAATCACGTGGTTTCGTCTGCACGTACTACATGCATGCACTGCTGTTTTTGTTGCTGCTGGTGTTTTTATAGTAGGTGATTTTGTCAAATTTTCTGGTGTTTTAGCGACAATATTGTGGTAATTAGTATTTGTGAACCTATATCAATAACTTTTTTGAGAATGAAGTAGTAATTAAAAGCAAAGAAGGAGTAAAATTAAAACAGGCTTCTGCTCAGTTACTAATAATGTTGTAACTAATAATGTAATTCAATGTAGAAAGATTTTACAAAATGATCTTTGTTAGTATTCTTATAATCTAAGAAATATTACATTTAAGCAATTTACGACTATATTTATAACATATTTTTATGATTAAAATTGATAATAAACATTACTAAGGATTCTATATGGTCTTGTGCAGGAGGAGGTCTACGGGGGGTAGGGCGGGAGGTGACGCCATGAGTTACTGCACTGGGTGACACCAACCTTAGTGACACCACTGCCATATGTTCAAGCCCAATTTTGATCATCTACAGTCACAGGGACTCAAATTCGCTACTACAAGCTGATCAGCCCTAATAGAAGCAGTCAGCGCACATGGGCATCCCAGACTCCCGTGGCCATACCGTGGAGGAAGCTGGACATTGCAGAACCAGAGCTAGAGAGGAATGGGAGGGCAAGGCATTTGCTGGTCTACTCACCAAACAGCAGCCAGTGTGGTCCTTTTAAAACATAAATCAGATTAGGTCCTTCCCCTGCTCACGTCTCTCCCATGATTTCCCAGAGAAACCAGAGTCAAATGCAGACTCCATGGCCATATACAAAGCCCCCTCTGCCCCAGGCACTCTTCTCTCACCTTCTTCATGCCTGCTCCAAGTCCACTGGCATTTCTGCCCTTCCAACATTCTTCCTTCTGCTTGAAGTACTATGCCCCCAGAACTCTGAAGGGCCGCCTCCATCCCAAATATAACGCCAGTCCTTGTCACAGACTTTCTTAACCACCCTGGCAATCACATAATCACATCACCCTACTTTATACTCTTAATAACAACTACTGTTACCTGAAAGTATCTCACTGTTATTTGTTATCTGCCCTTCCCCCCTGGAATAGTGGTTCTCAACTGGGCGAGACTTTCATCTCCAAGGGACATTTGGCAATGTCTGAAGACATTTTTAATTATCTCAGCTGGGGGCGGGTGGTGGTGGTAATTATTGGCATCCAGTAGGTAGAGGCCAGCAATGCTGTTAAACATCCTACAATGCACAGGACAGCACCCCCGCAACGAAGATGTCAATGATGCTGAGGTTGAAAAACCCTGGAATAGAAGGTAAGCTCCTCAGGGCCAACACTGTTTTATTAACCGCAGTATCCTCTGTGCCTTCAGCAGTACCTGGCACATAGCAGGTGCTCAATCAACATTTGTTAACTGACTGGTTAAGCCACTCTTGTTCCAGGGTTTCACCAATGCATTGATGAGGACTCTCTGGTGCCATCACTAGAACACACCATATCCATCTCTGTATATTATTTGCAGTATGTGTGTATAACATTCATATCCATTTATGTTTATGTATGTCTACATAACATATGACTATGAGTACAGCTTGATACACTGTATTACTGATTTTTCTTAAATAATCCTTTCAATGTCATTACAAATTCAGGAGTTAAAACACTCCTCTTAGGTAAGCAGATCTTTAGCGGAGAAGGCTGAACTGATGACTTCATTTAAGACCCTATTTGCCCTAAGTGGGAGAACTAGGTAAAGAGTTTCCCTTATAAAATGGTGCAAAAGCAGCATTCCAGATAGTTCTGGACAATTCCAGTCTGGGTGGGCCATGTGTGATAAATGTGCTCAATGAAATTAGGTGTGCTAGATTTACATCAGGCCAACCTTGCTAAGCTCTAACTGTATTTCCCAGACTTCCCTCTGCTGCATAGTTCTAGATTAGCAGAGACCACAGATTAGAAAAAAGAAGTGAAGCAGCAGCTGTAGCCTTTTTGCATTTAAAAAGCCGGCATGGGGTGCCATGTGCACAGGGCGCCACGTGCACAGGGCGCCAGGTGCTGTTGCAGCTCTTGCACATCATCATTTATCTGCTAGCTCATCGAGTTATGGGAGGGGCAGCAGACAACCCCTCCACACGTTTCCAGGTCTCCTCCTTCAGCTTCTCTGACTCCTGACAGATGCCTGGTTAGCTCTGTGATAAAGGGTAATCAGCTTCTCTTTAGGTCATCTCCATCACTGAAGTTGGAGGCTTAAAGGTAGGGAGAAACCTACGTGGGTTCCAGTTCTGTCTTTGCTTCCCAGCTTCATGTCTATTTTTGCTTCCTAAAGCCTGTCCTGCTGACCTCAGGCCCCAGCATCAGACACAGACACAACCCTCCACTGACTGTTTAACCAGATCCCATAACTGTGCAAATCCAATCCGGATAATAAACCCTGTAAAATAACTTCTAGTGGTTCGGCTTCTCTGATTAAACCCTGACTAAGACACTGGAGTTGACTCAGTGGCCTTCCTGCATCCTTCCGTGTTCTGAGATAGATTCCACCTAGACAAGACTGCCACATAACTGAGATACAGGTGAGTGGAATCTCATTAGAAGGAAATCGATTTCAGCATGTAGATAATTAGAAAAGGAGTTGTTAAATCATACAAAGTTCTCATACTTTTATAGTGCTCATGTTTGTGATTCTTCCAATCATTTTGAAGGTCGTTGAAATTGATTTGACTGAACAGACTTGTTGCTTGGCTTTTCATATTCCCTGATGATTTTATTTCATAATCACTTGTCCCAAAAGGTAATCACCCTCCCACTCAGACCTTCAGTGAAGAGCCCTTGGAACAATTGGCATGACCTGCGATATTTAATGATTGTCACCCAAGGAGTTAAACTTACGGGGAGAAAATGGCCTTAAGTAAAATGGGGATGTTGTCTACCCTAATCCTTCAGATTAATCATTTTTGTGATTGTAACTCTGTGAATTTAAATATTTTGAATTTGTATTTATAAACTCTTCATGAAGTCCATTTCAATAAATGTTCTACAGAGTAACTCTTGCACTGTTTTGTTTAAGTAGAACATTGTTGGCATGCTGTGTGCTAGGGTAGTTCTCTCATTGTTTGGCCTCTTATCCATTTTACTTGAACCACATTTCAAAGAAGACAGAATTAAAGTGACCTTAGCAGAATCTGACAGTTTATGAAGACAAATTAGCCAGTCTGGGGTCAAAGGGGCAAACCACCATAGGTTTTGGTGACTGTCCCAGGAACGGCTTTCAGCAGGTAAAGGCTTAGAGCTAAGAAGTGCAGATGACCCCAGAGTAGCAACCAAGGAGTAGGCAGCAGAGGAGAAACTGAATCTATAGCCCAATCTAATGTAAATGTTGGAGAACAACAGGGCAGAAGGGAGAAGGTATAGCACAAAATTAAGCTGGAAGCCAAACACACACACACACACACACACACACACAC
>NW_004443946.1:24898546-24910503 GCF_000243295.1 Trichechus manatus latirostris | reverse complement strand
ACACACACACACACACACACACACACACACACACACACACACACACACACACACACACCCCTACCCTGCCTGAGTCAAGGTTGAAAAGGTGAGGACACTGACCACAACTATGACTATCAGTAGCTCATAGGACTGCATATCTCAGGGTATAAATTCCCTGTCCTTTGCAAATGCCACCTCCTAAGGATTCTCTGGGTACAGTGGCTTGAAGGACATTATCAGCTGTCAAATTGAGACTGCGTTGTGATATCACAATTTCTAAAAGGCAGTTGTGATAGATGCATTATTGGCCCCAATTCTTCACTCTTCTCTGCAACCATTCTCCTCCCATAACCTCATTATAAGCAGAATGTACTTCTCCACTCCTTGACTTTGAGATTGGCTGTGTGATTTGCTGTGGAAGTGACAGTATGTCAGTTCCAAGCCTAAGCCTGGAAGAAGATGTGAAGAACATGGCCTGGCTACCCCACTGGTCCAAGGAAGATGACAGTCCTATGGAGCAGAGCCATCCCAGCTGGACCATGGACCTGCAATGAGAAGCAGAACTGCCCCACTGGTACAGCCTATAGCAGTCACCCAGCAGAGCCCAGTCAAACCCTAGCAATGCACAAATGTATAAGCAATAACAATTGACTACATTTTGGTAGTTACACAGTAATAGTAAGCTGATAGTGTCAGCACCCTATTATAAAGCAAAACCTCATGCTCCATCAAACCAATCCCATTGCCTTTGAGTCACTTCTGACTCATAGTGACTTGCAGAGCCTTATAAATCAAGCAGGTGAAAGCAAAGCTGCTCCAGCTGAAGCTGGATGTAAGGAAACAAGAGTCCTGAGCTGAATCCACTTTACCTTACTTAACCATTCTGAGACTCAATTCTGTCCTATATGAGGGAAAAGTGAGTAATAAAATTGGACAATCTACCTTTGACACAGATCAAATTAGAATATTGTAAAAATACAGGGTTCAGAGTCGGAGCCAAGATGTCAGCTTAGTCAGATGCACCCTATACAGTAAAGACCTGAAAAACCAAGTAAAACAGATTCAGATAACAATCCTGCAACACTGAACATCAAAAAAGAAGGGTAAAGAATTGAATCGAACACTGACTGGAAGAAAAAATTGAACCAATGCAGCAAACGTGGAGTACATGGAGCAGAGGGGCTCACCAGCCATCCCAGTGCAATGTGGCCTTCTTGAGACAAAGCCAGTAATGATCCCAGGTGAGGAGCACAGGAAGGCAACTTCACTACATTCCCAGAAGAGACAGAGAAACTGTATAGACACACCCAGAGAGAAGGAAAGTGAGTGGCTCACAGAAAGGAGGAAAACACAGAAAAAGGGGCAAAAATTCCAGGGATCCTGTTGTCTACAGATTAGGGTGGGAGCCAGGATCGAGTCAGGTATACTCACAGGCAGTGGTCCCGGACCTCTGGGGTGAGTGGCACACATGAGGCAGTGGATACATGGGATAACGGAGGGAGGTTCCCCATCTGACCCACTCTGGGTGGCCCCCTCCCCCCTCTCACTTGATCAGGGGCAGGTCCTGACTGCTTGCTGCCCCAGATGGTTAAGCCAGGGCACTCCAGTCTGCTAGCCAAAGGGACACACTCCCCTTCCTCCCACTCTCCTGACAGAGGTGGTGGAGAGTCCCATACCCTGGCCAACCTGCCTGACCATAGACCATAACACAACTCCCCCCCTCCTCCCTTCCCCAGTCCAGTAAGATTAAGCTCTGATTTCTCAGCAGAAACCATGTTGGCAAGAAGGCAATGGCATGACATATATAAAACCCTAAAAAAAAAAATTGTCAACCAAGAATTATATACCCAGCAAAATTGTCTCTCAAATATAATGGCAAAACCAGGATACTTCCAGATAACCAGAAATTAAGGGAATTTGTAAAAACCAGACCAACTTTGCAAGAAATATTAAATGGAGTCCTTAGGACAGAGAAACAGCACCACCAGACAATGACCTGAGATTAAGATGCATGACAGCATCACCCAGATACCAACCAAGGCTAAGAACTCTCAAAAATAAAATAAAGCTCCAAAACTTAAAAAAAAAAAAGGGACCTAGAGATGTCAATTTATAAATGATGACAACTTCAAATAAAAAGGCGGTATAAATGGTATAGTTACTGAACTTGCATATGCAGAGGAAGGCAAGGTGATATCAAGATATAACAGACTGTTTTAAACTTAGGAAGAGAAAGATAAATTTCAGGGTAACCACAAAGAAAATTCATAAACCACTCACCAAAATAAAAAAAGAAAACCAT
Organism: Trichechus manatus latirostris; assembly: GCF_000243295.1. NCBI lineage: Eukaryota > Metazoa > Chordata > Mammalia > Sirenia > Trichechidae > Trichechus > Trichechus manatus. The sequence goes on along the minus strand of NW_004443946.1, from coordinate 24,908,219 downwards.
AAAGACTCAGTAAACACAAAATCAACAACAATGAAGGAAATGAAAAGAAAATCGATAAACAAAAGGAACTAAGTACAGAAAAGTAAGTAGAACAAAGAAACCGTCAATACCACACACACAAAAGAAAAGCACAACAAAATGACAACAGTTAATTCATACCTATTGATAATCACACTGAATGCAAATGTGTTAAATGCGCCAGTCCAGAGACAGAGAGTAACAGAATGGATTAAAAACAAACAAACAAACAAAAGACACACTTTAGACACAAAGATATAAATAAGCTAAAAATCAAAGGATGGAAAAAAAATATCAAGAAACAGTAATCAAAAGAGCAGGAATGACAATACTAATCTCTGATAAAACACACTTTAAGGCAAAATCCACCACAAAAGACAAGGAAGGACATTACATAATGATTAAAAGCTCAATTTACCAAGAAGGCATACCATAATAAATATTTACATACCCAATGGCAGGGCTCCAAAATACTTAAACTCTAACAGCACTGAGAAGAGAAATAGACAGTTCCACAACAATAGTAGGAAATTCTAACACACCACTTTCAACAAGACTGAACAACTAGAAAGAAACTCAGCAAAGATACAGAAGATCTAAACATCACAATGAACCAACTAGACCTCACAGACATATACAGAACACTCCATCCAACAGCAGCATAGTACACATTCCTCTCCAACATACATGGATCATTCTTCAGAAAAGACCATATTTTAGGACACAAAGCAAGTCTCAATAAATTAAAAAATATTGAAATAATACAAAGCATCTTCTCTGATCACAATGCTATAAAGTTAGAAATCAATAACAGGAAGAATAAGGGAAAAAAATCAAACACATGGAAACTGAATAACACTTTGCCTAAAAACCACTGGATAACAGATGAAATAAAAAAAATTCCTAGATTCAAACAAGAATGAAAGCACAACATGCCAAAACCTCTGAGACACAGCAAAAGCACTATTCAGAGATCAATTTATAGCAATAAACATACACATCAAAAAAGAAGAAAGAGCCAAAATCAGACCTTAACCCTACAATTCGATCAAATAGAAAAAGAGCAGCAAAGAAGCCCACAGCCACCAGAAGAAAGGAAATAATCAAGATTAGAGCAGAAATAAACAAATCAGAAAACAGAAAAACAATCGAAAGAACAAGACTAGAAGTTGGTTCTTTGAAAAGATCAATAAAATCAACAAACCACTGGCCAAATTGACAAAAAAAAAAAGGAGGAGATGTAAATAACCCAAATAAGATATAAGATGTGTGACATTACAACAGAACCAACTGAAATAATAAGGAGGGCTCCATAACAGATTATTATGAAAAATTATACTCCAACAAATTTGAAGACCTAGAAGAAATGGGCAAATTTCTAGGAACACACTACCAACCCAAATTAACACTATTAAAATAGAAAATGTTAACAGACCCATAGAAAAAAAGGAAACTGAAGAAGCCATTAAAAAAAAAAACAACAAAAAACCTTCCAACAAAAATAAAGGCCCTGGTCCAGATGGCTTCACTGGAGGATTCTACACACAGAGAAGAGTCGACACCAGTACTGCTAAAAAACTATCCTAGTACACAGAAAACAAGGAATACTCCCAAATTCATTCCATGAAGCCAGTAAACCCTGATATCAAGCCAGGCAAAGATACCACTCAAAAAGAAAATTACAGATCAATATCCCTTACGAATACAGACACAAAAATTCTCAACAAAATTCTAGCCAATAGAATTCAACAACATATCAAAATAATAATAATACATCATGATCAAGCGGACTTTATACCAGGTATGCAAGGATGGTTCAACATTAGAAAATCAATCAATGTAATCCACCACATAAATAAAGGACAAGAATCACATGACCATCTCAGTTGAGCACCCATTTCTGATAAAAATTCTCAGCAAAATAAGATTAAAAGGGAAATTTCTCAACATAATAAAAGGCATATATACAAAACCAACAGCTAACATTATTTTCAGTGGAGAGAGACTGAAATCATTCCCCTTGAGAATGGGAACCAGACAAGGATGTCCTCTATCACCACTCTTATTCAATATTGTACTGCCAAGTCCTAGCTAGAGCAATAAGGCAAGAAAGGAAATAAAAGGCATTCAAAATGATAAGGAAGAAGTAAAACTATTCTTATTCACAGATGACATGATCATATACATAGAAAATCCCAGAGACTCCATAAGAAAGCTACTGGAACTAATAGAAGGAGTCAGCAAAATGGCAGGGTACAAGAGCAACATGCAAAAATCAGTTGGATTCCTCTACAATAACAAAGAGAACTTTGAAAAGGAAATCAGGAAAATGATACCATTTACAATAGTCCCCCAAAAGATAAAATACCTAGGAATAAATCTAACAAGGGATGTTAAAGACTTAGACAAAGAAAACTACAAAACACTACTGCAAGAAACCAAGAGATCTGCATAAATGGAAAAAAATACCATGCTCATGGATAGGAAGACTTAACGTTGTGAAAATGTCAATACAACCCAAAGTGATATACAAATATAATGCAATCCCAATCCAAATTTCAACAACATTCTTTAACGAGATGGAAAAACTAATCACCAACTTTATATGGAAAGGAACGAGGTCCTGGATAAGCAAAGCATTACTGAAGAAGAACAAAGTGGGAGGACTCACTCTCCTTGATCTCAGAACCTACTATACTGCCATGAGTACTGGTACAACAACAGACACATAGACCAATGGAACAGAATTGAGAACTCAGAAGTAAATCTACCTACCTATGGCTAGCTGATTTTTGACAAAGGGTTGAAGTTCATTAAATGGGGAAAGTTTCTTTCACAAATGGTGTTGGCAAAATTGGATATCCACTTGCAGAAAAATGAAACAAGATCTATACCTCACACCATACACAAAAACTACCCCAAAATGGATCAAAGACCTAAATGTAAAACCTAAAACTATAAAGATCATGGAAGGAAAAATAGACAATGCTACGGGCCCTAATATATGGCATAAATAGAATATCAAACATAACTAAAAATGCATACACACCAGAAGATAAACTGGGTAACTGGGATCTCCTAAAAATTAAACACTTACACTCATTAAAAGACTTTGCCAAAACAGTAAAAAGAGAACCTACAGGTTGGGAAAAAAATTTTGGCCATTTCAAATCAGACAAAGGTCAAATCTCTAAAATTTACAGAAAACTTCAACACATAAACAACAAAAAGACAAGCAATCCGATTAAAAAATGGGCAAAGGACATGAACAGACACTTCACCAAAGAAGACGTTCAGGTGGCTAACAAACGCATGAAGAAATGCTTGCGATCATTAGCCATTAGAGAGTTGCAAAGCAAGACTACAGTGAGATACCATCTCACCTCAGCAATAACAGCACTGATCAAAAAAATAGAAAACAACAAATGTTGGTGAGGTTGTGGGGAGACTGGAACTCTCATACGCTGCTGGTGGGAATGTAGAACAGTACAACCACTATAGAAAATGGTATGACACTTCCTTAAAAAGCTAGAAACAGAAATACCACATGATCCAGCAATCCTACTCCTAGGTATATATTCTAGAAAAATAAGAGTGGTAACACGTGTAGACATATGTACAACCACACTCACTGCAGCATTATTCACGATAGCAAAAAGATGGAAACAACCTAAATGCCCATCAATGGATAAATGGATAAACAAGCTTCAGTACATACACAGAATGGAATACTGTTGTTGTTAGGTGCCGTCAAGTCAGTTCCGACTCATAGCAACTCTACGCACAACAGAAGGAAACACTGCCTGGCCCTGCGCCATGCTCACAATCGTTATGCTTGAGCCCACTGTTGCAGCCACTGTGTTAATCAATCCGTCTTATTGAGGGTCTTCTTCTTTTTCACTGACCCTGAACTTTACCAAGCATGATATCCTTCACCAGGGACTGATCCCTCCTGAAAACATGTCCAAAGTAGGTAAGACGCAGTCTTGCCATCCTTCCTTCTAAGGAGCATTCTGGTTGCGTAGAATGGAATACTACGCAACTATAAAGAATAACGATGAATCCACCAAACATCCTACAACATGGATGAATCTGGAGGACATTATGCTGAGTAGAATAAGTCAATCCACAAGAGGACAAATATTGTACGAGACCACTATTATAAAAAGTCAAGAATAGTTTTACACACAGAAAGAAACATTCTTTGATGGTTACCAGTGATGGGAGGGAGAGGGAGGGAGACTCACGAAACAGATAGTAGATAAATGTTAATTCTGGTGAAGGGAAGGGCAATATACAATATGTGAGAAGTCAGCACAGCATGACCAAGGCAAAGGCAGATTCTGAGAGGTATGGAAGAATAAAGGGCAACTACAGTAAATGCTATAACATATATAATCCTGTAACACAGCAATAACAAACAATAATTTGTGAGTAGCTATACAGGTAAATATATATGCTAAATAGGTGAGGAAGGTTGTATGGCAGTACACCCATGTATATATGGTTGTGGATATTTCTACACACATATTTGTAAATGCTGCATGTATACACTTATATATAATAGAGCACAGAGGGAACACACTTATAGAAACTACTTAGACATTGGGACTGAACTAGTGGACTTGAAGGCTAAGGACCATAGTCTTGGGGGACATCTAGGTCAATTAGCAAAACACAGTTCATAAAGATAATTTTCTACATCCTAGTCTGGTGAGTAGCATCTGGACTCTTAAAAGCCCGTGAGTGGCCATCTAAGAAGCCACTATTGGACTTTCCCCATCTAGAGCAATAGAGAATAAAGAAAACCAAACACTCAAGGAAGCAATTAGTCCAAAGGATTAATGGCCCACATGAACCACAGCCTCCTCTAATCTGAGACCAAAAGAACTAGATGGTGTCCAGCTACTACTACTGACCACGCTGACCAAGACCACAATAGAAGGTCCCAGTTAGAACGGGGTAAAAAATGTGGAACAAGATTCAAATTAAAAAAAAAAAAAAAAAAGACAAGACTTACTGGTCTGAAAGAGACTGGAGGAACCCTCAAGACTATTGCCCTAAGACAACCTTCTAACTTGAAATTGAAGACACTCTTGGAGGCCACCTTTCAGCAAAATAATAGACAGGACTACAGAATAAACAATAACACCTGTGAGGAATGTGCTTCCTGGAACAATCAACTATACAAGACCAAAAGGGAAACATTTGCCCAAAACCAAAGATGAGAAGGCAGAGAGGGTACAGCGAAACCAGACAAATGGAAATGGGGAACCTAGGGGGAAAATGGGGAGACTGATGACACATTGAGGGGATTTCAACCAATGTCACAGAACAATTTTTGTATGAATTATTGATTGGAAAACTAATTTGCTATGTATACTTTCACCTAAAACACAATGAAATGTTAAAAAAAAATACAGGATGCACTAATATAAATTACCATTCCAACCATCAGCACCACCAAAACAACAACAACAACAAAAAAGACAGTTGCTGTCAAGTTGCTTCTGACTCACGATGACCTCATGTGTGTCAGAGTAGAACTGTGAACTATGTGCCACAGGGTTTTGAATGGCTAACTTTTTGGAAGTAGATCGCCAGGGCTTTCTTCCAAGGTGCCTCTGGGTAGACTTGAACCACCAACCTTTTAGTTAGTAACTGAGTATGTTAACTGTTTGCATCCACTATAACCATTCACATTGACAAGGGGGCTGGAGGGTGGAAAGAGGAGACTTGCCAGAACCACTCCCTTCACCATAATCTAAGTAAGAAGTTTTGTGTGTATGTGTGTATTTGTGTGTGTGTGTGTGTGTGTGTGTGTGTGTGTGTGTGTGTCTTTGCATGTGTTTTGGGACTTGACAAAAGATATAGCTGGTAGTTTTCAATTGTTCCTTCCAAGCTCCCCAATATCTTCAATGAGAAGTGGGGCAACACATTCAATAATCCTTTTCTACATTTTATTCAGGTGAATGTATATTTTTAAAATCTGCTTATTCTTTTGTGTATGGGAGGGGAGGGGGAGTTATGCCCAAGGTGACAACAAATAATCTACAGAGTTTGGGCCTGGGTAAAGCGAGAGATGCACAGATGGTAGGTCCCAGTCTGGAAGTCTCAGATGTCAAAGACGTATTAGTGCTAATAGGCACTAAAGCACAGCAGACAAGACCAGGGCTTTGGAATCAGACCAACCTGGGTTAGAGGTGAAGCTACTTACTAGCTGTGTGACCTGGCTGACAAGTCATCTACCCTCTGGGAGCCTCAGTTTCCTCATCAGAAAATGATTATACTACCTATGCATAGGACTGCTGGAATTATGAACTGAAATAATGCCTATAAAATGATTACTGCAATTTCTAACAATCCAATAAACCATTACTAATGTAATTATCATTGGATGATTGACTATTTCACACCCATTATTCTGCCCTAAGAGGGCCATTAGGATTTCTATGACATCGACAGGCTTTCTAATTAAGAGCCTGGGCTTTAGAGACTGATGAATGAGACTTGAAACCCTGCATTGCCACCACTCAGCGGCTTTGCAACCTTGAGCATAGTGTCTAACTTCTTTATCCCTGAAGTAGAAGCCAGGTCCCTGCCCTTGAAGACCTGATAATCTAGTAGGGAACATACATCAGAACAGATTATTATAGCAACAATCAACGAGTGGCATGAAAGAAATGCAAGCATAAGTGCTATAGGAACAAAGAGAAGAGCACAACTCACCACGCCAAGGTGTGTGTTGAGGGGACAGAGCTGCTGCTGGGACCACCCCCCCCCCCAGCCCATCTGTGGCTGAGAGTGCAAACACTCCCCACCAATCAACATGGTAAATGCCACCATCTGCGCAGCGTGACAAGTGCCATCAGGATAAACTGAGTACATTTTACAGCCATATTTCTCTAAGACCCAGAGCCCTTCCAGTGCATTCCAGTCTTTCAGGGGATTATACCAAAGAGACAAACAGCACTGTAGCCAAGGAGGAGAGCAAAACTGAAAATTGGCAGTAGAGAACGAGCTATCAGGCTCTTTTCACATTTTTAGTAAGGAACGTCCTGGGCCTGGATTAACTACCTGATTGCTAGCTGAGGCTGCGAGGCCTGCCGTTTTTTATAGGCCAATAATGATTTAAGCAAATGGTCTGAATGCTCCTCTGTGGCTCCCTTTTAGGTTCTGCACAGAATGGCTATTTTGAAGCTTCCTTGAGCTACATGTCCCCCTGTGGATGCTGGCTGGCCACATGCATGCGAAGCAGTCCTCCCAAGTCTTCTTGATCTATGGATGCATCAACCTGCCTGACGAAAAATCATTTGATCAAAAGCCTGTTGAGGGGGAGGTGAATAATACGTCATGGCAATCAGGAGTTTTGAAGGCAATGGTGGTTCAGTGGTAGAATTCTCACCTTCCATGCAGAAGACCTGGGTTTGATTCCTGGCCAATGCACCTCAATGAAGCTAGCACTTATCTGGCAGTGGAGGCTTGCATGTTGCTACTATGATGCTGAACAGGTTTCAGCAGAGCTTCCAGACTAAGACAGTCTAGGAAGAAAGGTCTGGTAATCTACTTATGAAAATCAGCCAATGAAAACCCTACGAATTGCAAGAGTCTGATCCTGCTGTGTATGAAGTTGCTATGAGTCAAGGGCTGACTTGATGGCAGCTAACAATAACAATGCTCAGATATTTTACTAGGTCCTTTAATATGTATGGAGTCCTAAACCATTAGCCAAACTGACAAAAGAAAAACAGGAGAGAAAGCAAATAACCCATATAAGAAACGAGATAGGCGATATCACAACAGACCCAACTGAAATTAAAAGAATCATAACAGAATACTATGAAAAATTGTACTCTAACATATTTGAAAACCTAGAGAAAATGGACAAATTTCAAGAAACTCACTACCTACCTAAACTAACACAAACAGAGGTAGGACAACTAAATAAACCCATAACAAAAGAAGAGACAGAAAAGGTAATTAAAAAACTCCCAACAAAAAAAAGCCCTGGCCCAGAAGGCTTCACTGGAGAATTCTACCAAACTTTTAGAGAAGAGTTGACACCACTACTACTAAAGGTATTTCAGAGCATAGAAAAGGATGGAATACTCCCAAACTCATTCTATGAAGCCAGCCTAACCCTGATACCAAAACCAGGTAAAGATACCACAAAAAAAGAAAATGACTGAACAATATCCCTCATGAACATTGACACAAAAATCTCAACAAAATTCTAGCCAATAGAATTCAGTAACATATCAAGAAAATAATTCACCATGATCAAGTGGGATTTATACCAGGTATGTAGGGATGGTTCAACGTTAGAAAAACAATCAATATGATCCATCACCTTAATAAAACAAAAGACAAGAACCATACGATCTTATCAGTCGATGCAGAAAAGGCATTTGACAAAGTCCAACACCTATTCATGACGAAAACGCTCAACAAAATAGGAATAGAAAGGAAATTCCTCAATACAATTAATGGAATGTATACAAAGCCAACAGCCAACATCATCATAAATGGAGAGAATTTGAAAGCATTCCCCTTGAGAATGGGAAACAGACAAGGATGGCTTTTATCACCACTCTTATTCAACATACTTCTGGAGGTCCTAGCCAGAGCAATTAGGCTAGAAAAAGAAATAAAGGGCATCCAGATTGGTAGGGAAGATGGAAAAGTATTTCAATTTGCAGATGATATGATCTTATACACAGAAAACTCCAAAGAATCCACAAGAAAACTACTGGAACTAACAGAAGACTTCAGTAAAGTTTCAGGATACAAGAAAAACATACAAAAATCAGCTGGATTCCTTTACGCCAACAAAGAGATCTTCGAAGAGGAAATCACCAAATCAATACCATTTACAATAGCCCCCAAGAAGATAAAATACTTAGGAATAAATCTAACCAGAGATGTAAAAGATCTGTACAATGAAAACTACAAGACACTACTGCAAGAAACCAAAAGAGACCTGTGTAAGTGGAAAAACTTACCTTGCTCATGGATAGAAGACTCAACACTGTGAAAATGTCAACTCTACCCAAAGCAATCTACAGATACAATGCAATCCCGATCCAAATTCCACCGGCATTTTTTAATGAGTTGGAGAAACAAATCACCAACTTCATATAGAAAGGGAAGAGGCTCTGTATAAGTAAAGTATTACTCAAGAAGAAGAATAAAGTGGGAGGCCTCACACTACCTGATTTTAGAACCTATTATACCACCACGGTAGTCAAAACAGCCTGGTACTGATACAACAACAGATACACAGACCAATGGAACAGAATTGAGAATCCAGACATAAATTCATCCACCTACAAGCAGCTGATATTTGATAAAGGCCCAAAGCCCATTAACTGGGGAAAAGACAGTCTCTTTAACAAATGGTGCTGGCATAAATGGATATCCATCTGCAAAAAAACTGAAACAAGACCAATACCTCACACCATGCACAAAAACTAACTCAAAACAGATAAAATACCTAAATATAAAATCAAAAATGATAAAGATCATGGAAGAAAAAATAGAGACAATGCTAGGAGCCCTAATACATGGCATAAACACAATACGAACCGTAAGTAACAATGCACAAGCACCAGAAGAGAGACTAGATAACTGGGAGCTCCTGAAAATCAAACACTTA
>NW_004443946.1:24895147-24897389 GCF_000243295.1 Trichechus manatus latirostris | reverse complement strand
AGAGACTTCATCAGCCTGAGACCAGAAGAACTAGATGGTGCCTGCCTACCACCAATGACCGCCCTGACAGGGAACACAACAGAGGGTCTCGGATGGAGCAGGAGAAAGATGGGGTGCAGAACTCAAATTCTAGTAAGAAGACCAGACTTAATGGTCTGACTGAGACTGGAGGAACCCCAGAAAGCATGGCCCCCAGATTCTCTATCAGCCCAGAACTAAAACAATTTCCAACGCCAACTCTTCAGACAAAGATTGAACTGGACTGTGAAGAGTGAAGAGTGTGCCTCTTAGCTCAAGTAGATACATGAGACTAAATAGGCAGCTTCTCTCCGGAGGTGAGAGGAGAAGGCAGAGAGGGTTAGGAGCTGGCTGAATGGACATGGGAAATCAGGGGTGGAAAGGAGGAGTGTGCTATCACAGTATAGGGAGAGCAATTAGGGTTGCATAACAATGTATAAATTTTTGTATAAGCAACTAACTTGAAACGTTAACTTTCACTTAAACTACACAATAAACAACAACAACAACACATACGTATGGAGTCCCTGGGTGGCACAAACAGTTAACTACACAGCTACTAACTGAAAGGTTGGCAGTTTGAATCCATCCAGAGGCACCTTGGAAGAAAGGCCTCATCATCTACTTCTGAAAGGTCATAACCATTGAAAACTCTATGGAGTGCAGTTCTACTTTGAAACAGATGATATCACCATGAGTCATAATCTACTCAAGGCAACTGCTTTAACATGTATATGTGGCTTTGTGGTCCAAACTGTATTTTAAACTGGTAAATGTGAATAGAATATATTCCCGATCCTGTCTTCCCATTTAAGATTCTATTAGATTTATAATTTGTAAATGGCAAACTATGCAGAAATTCTGTGAATCACACTGAGAGGTATACTAGTTGAGGGTCAGTTAACCATTTCCCTTCCATGTGGAATGGCCATTCACCAGTTAAATTTCTCTCTGATCATCCTGGAAGGAAAGCAACAAGAATATCTATCCACTCTCGAGACAGTTTGTCAGCACTTTAGTGCTTTTTTTTTCATGTAAGGAGAGTTGGATGTAATTTACTTTAGCTAAAAAGAATCGATTTCTTTTTACAGTAATTGTGGAAAAGAAAATGTTACTCACTGAAAGCAAAGAGGGCAGAGAGGCAAGGTAGAAGGAAGAGAAGAATTACATACCATTATAAATCTAGGTTCTCCTCTCAAAGAGCTCATTAAACCATGCTGGGCAGGAAAATAGCATGAATCAAGATTAGCCTTCAAAGTTGGACAGAAGAGTTTGGATTTGATTTGGGGAATAATGGGAAGCCACCACTGGGTGCTGGTGGGAAAGTGACCTAACAGAACAAGAGTTTTAGGGACTATAGTTGGTTTTCATGTCGATGCATTCAAGAAGGATGAGACAAGTGAGGTGGATAATGGAAATGATTAAGATCCTTGAAAAGTCCAGGGTGATGCAAACAGTTAAGTGCTCAACTACTAGCCAGAAGGTTGGCAGTTCAAACCCACCCAGGCCTGGCCATCTGCTTCAGAAAGGTCACAGCCTTGAAAACCCTACAGAGCAGTTCTACTTTGTACACATGGGGTCACCATGAGTCTGAATCGACTTGACAGAAATTAACAACAGATCCTTGAAAAGATGAAGGCCTGGTTCAGGTTCTTCATCGTCCAAATGCAGGCCATGCCACTTGCCCTCTGCCTCACATGATTTTCTGATAATTATCTGGGCCAATGGATATAAAGAATCAAACAAAAACTTCTCCTTCTCTAAACATGTCTGTTTTTGAGGTATTGCTTGCCTCAGCCCTAGACAGCAAAGCAATTGGCTGTAAAGACATCAAGCAGAAATTCTGCATAGAAAATGGTACAAGAATGTACATTTTGGCATGAGTAAGGAAGGTAAACTAGATTTATACTCTGATTCTCAGTAAGCTAAGTACTCTGTAGGGAGGGAAACAAAAAGAGAAAAGGCAAGAAAACAAAAGTGGCTACCTCCCTCCTACAAGACCCATTAAACAGGGTAGACAGACTCCCTCTGAAGACAACCAGTCAGGACACCAAGGCATGGAAAAGGAACTGCCTACCCACCTGTCTCTTCTCCTCTCCCAGTGTGTGGGGGAGGGGGGAGTAGGGAGCGGGTGGATGGGTGGGAGGGTGTGTGTGTGTGTGTGTGTGTGTGTGTGTGTGTGTGTGTGTGTGTGTGTGTGTGTGTGGGTGGTGGCAGTGAGGAG
>NW_004443946.1:24851821-24895003 GCF_000243295.1 Trichechus manatus latirostris | reverse complement strand
GCCAACCTTTTGGTTAGCAGCTGTAGCTCTTAACTACTACACCACCAGGGTTTCCATAGTTATGAGATGAGAAGCAGTCTATTATTTGCTGTCCAGCATACTTTAAACATCTATGTCTATTTCCATAGACGCACTGCTTATTAGCAAGGTAATTTTTGGCAACATATCCCTAGTTGTATTAAATCTCCTCATGTGTAAACTAGGGATGACGATAATACTTTGCCAGGTGGTGAGGATTAAACAAGTGTATGTATGCAAAGCAGCCAGTACTGCCTGGAATCCAGCGAGCCACTCGATGAATGACAATAGCTATGTGAGCTTGAACAAAAGAACTCTTCAGTGATAGCTGCACTATTGCTCTGTATGGAAGGAGAATTCACAATAGTCTTCAAAAAACAGCATGTCCTAAAGTCTAGGAATGATGTCAGGAAGGTTTCTTTGTAGCTAACAAGTCCATTTTCTTGATACTTAGTGATGAGGTAGAATGTTCTGACATAAGGAAATTCAGGCTTGAAGTCTAATTCTCAAAGTACTTATGTGATATTGGGCAAGTCATTTCCCCCTCACTTTGCCACATCTCAGGTTCTATGTCTGTAATTTTGGTAGACAACAGCATTGTGACGTAGGCCAGACAGGCAAGGGTCAACATATTTTATAGCATTTAGGATACTACCTGTACATTGTAAGGAACGGTATCAATTCCTTTGCTTTACAAAGAAATAAATTAATGCATATGTCCTTGTCTTAGTCATCTGGTGCTGCTCTAACAGAAACACCACAAGCGGATGGCTTTTAACAAGAGAAATTTATTTTCTCATAGTCCAATAGGCTACAAGTCCAAATTCAGGGCATCAGCTCCAGGGGAAGGCTTTCCCTCTCTGTCGGCTCTGGAGGGAAGTCCTTCCCTTGGTCTGGGAGCATCTCAGCGCAGGAACCTCAGGTCCAAAGGACGCGCTCTGCTCCCGGCACTGCTTTCTTGGTGGTATGAGGTTCCCATGTGTCTCTGCTCGCTTCTCTCTCTCATATCTCAAAAGAGATTGGATTAAGACACTATCTAAACCTCATCAGTATAACCTCATCATAGTGATAGAGTTTACAGCACATAAGGAAATCACTTATAACCTCATCATAGTGATAGGGTTTACAGCACATAAGGAAATCACATCAGATTTACACAATGGTACATAATCATACGATGCTGGGAATTAAGACCCAGCCAAGTTAACAGATACTTTTGGGGGACACAATTCAATCCATGACAGTCCTGAAGAGGCGCTAAACCATGCTGATTAACCCACTTTTGCCCCAGATCTTATTTACTTCTTCTGTATTGTCATCATTATCTTCATTATGCTCTATAACTAGGCAAGACAAGGGGAATAAGTCTATCCATGTCTGTATCACAGTCCATTACTTTTTAGAAGCCAATTCTTCTCACTACTTCTCATAATTATGCTGATAATATTTTTTGTTCCATCTCCAAAAATGCTGTATCTCTCAAGTCCTAGAGTTCAAAGCTCTGTGATCATCATTTTTAAAACTGCAAAATTCTGAGGAGATGGCAGTGGTAGTAGCAAATAGTTTTTGGATTTACCAGAATCTCCACATCTAAGTAGACGGGGTAATTAAACAGAAAAAACATAAATTCATGGACAACATTTACAACAAAACTAGGTGACAATGTACTTTCATACACCAAGATACAAGCAGATAAGCACACACCACCAACAGCTACATAATTAGTCAGCCCCTGTCCCCAGGAAAGGGTCCAACACAGAAAAAAGGACCAACCCAGTAGGAATGAGTTGTGGTTTTGTTGTATCGTTTCCCATTACAAGAAACTCAAAGAGGTGGCTGCTACCTGGTCTGGGGCAGGGAATGTACAAGATGAGTCTGGAACATCTTATTATTCCAGACAGCAAAGAAGCCATCAAAGAGTACTAGAGTCATATCAAAAAGTATCAGGAGTCAAGCTCAAGAGTAAAAAGCTCACACTGGCCCAAAATCAGACAATATGAGGTTCAACAATGATAATATGTGTCTCAATTTGATACCTTGCCAATATGTTTAAATCGATCCATTCATAATTGTTATGGATTGAATTGTGTCCCCCAAGAAGTTATGTTGAAGTCCTAACCCTGTACCTGTGAATGTGATCCTGTTCAGGAATACCTGTTTTGTTATGTTAATTAGCTAATAGCAGAGTAGGGAGGGTCCTAAACTTAATCACTTCTGGGCGATATCTTATAAAAAAAGCCAAATAGACAAAGACACACACATGCAAGGGAAAGACAGATGTCATGTGAAGGATACATTTACAAGCAGCAAAGGAGCACTAACCATTGTTAGCAGTCACCGGAAAGCAGAAGATAGGCCCACAGAAGGCACTGACACGACACAGACAAGACCTTGATTTGGACTTTTAGCTTCCAGAGCTGTGAGACAATAAATTTCTCTTCTTTAAAGACACACACTTGTGGTGTGTGTGTGTGTGTGTGTTTTATTGTTGTGCTTTAAGTAAACGTTTACAATTCAAGTTAGTCTGTCATACAAAAATTTATATATACATACATTGCTATGTGACCCCTAATTGTGCTCCCTCTACTGTGACAGCACACTCTTCCTTTCCACCCCTGATTTTCCACGTCCATTCAACCAGCTCCTGACCCTCTCTGCCTTCTCATCTCACCTCCGGACAGGAGCTGCCCATTTAGTCTCATGTATTTACTGGAGCTAAGAAGCACACTCTTCCCGAGTATCATTTTATGTCCCATAGTCCAGTCTAATCTTTGTCTGAAGAGTTGGCCTCAGGAATGGTTTTAGTTTTGGGCAAACAGGGAGCCCGGGGGCCATGTCCTCCAGGGTCCCTCCAGTCTCAATTAAACCATTAAGTCTGGTCTCTTTACTAGAATCTGAGTTCTAGTAAAGAACTCATTTTTCTCCTGCTCCATCAGGGACTCTCTGTTGTGTTCCCCGTCAGGGTGGTCATTGTGGTAGCAAGGCATTGTGGTAGCTTCTGGTCTCAGGCTGATGAAGTCTCTGGTTTATGTGGTCCTTTCTGTCTCTTGGGCTAATACTTTCCTTGTGTCCATGGTGTTCTTCATTCTCCTTTACTCTAGGTGGGTTGGGACCAATTGATGCATCTTAGATGGCCACTCACTAGCTTTTAAGACCCCAGATGCCACTCACCAAAGTGGGATGCGGAACATTTTCTTAATAAACTTTGTTATGCCAATTGACCAAGATGTCCCCTGAAAGCATGGTCCCCAGACCCCCAACCCTGCTACTCTGTCCCTTGAAGTGTCTGGTTGTATTCAGGAAACTTCTTAGCTTTGGTTTAGTCCAGTTGTGCTGACCTCCCCTGTAGTGTATGCTGTCCTTCCCTTCACCTAAGATAATTCTTATCTACTTTCTAGTTAGTGAATACCCCTCTCCCTCCCTCCCCAGCCTCGTAACCATCAAAGAATGTTGTCATATGTGTTTAAACCTTATCTTGGGCTCTTATGATAGTGGTCTTATACAATATCTGTCTTTGTGACTAAGTTCACTCAGCATAATACCTTCCAGATTCCTCCATGTTATAAGATGTTTCACGAATTCATCATTGTTCTTTATTGTTGCGTAGTATTCCATTGTGTGAATATACCATAATTTGTTTATCCATTCTTCTGTTGATGGTCACCTAGGTTGTTTCCATCTTTTTGGGTTCGTGAACTGTGCTGCAATGAATGTGGGTGTGCATATATCTATTCGTGTGATGGCTCTTATTTCTCTAGGATATAGTCCAAGGAGTGGGATTGCTGGATTGTATGGTACTTCTATTTCTAGCTTTTTAAGGAAGCACCAAATTGATTTCCAAAGTGGTTGTACATTTTACCTTCCCACCAACAGCGTATAAGTGTTTCAGTCTCTACTTGTGGTGTTTTTTTTGTTATGGCAGCACTAGGTAACTAAGACAATAACGATATTAAAAAAAAAAAAAAGGTACTTTCTGAACATGAAGGCAAGCAATTCATTATTTTGAAAACTAGGTAAATAAAATGAAAGATGAGCATTTGACCTGCCTTTCATGTATGAAATCTATCACTGAGTAACCATGTAGTAGATGGGGATAAGCATTTCCATATACAAATATTCCAACTAATAAATGAAAATAAAACGATGGAATTAGAATATCACCATTACCCACTTCCCACTAGGTCTAAGTATTGAACATGTATGGCTGCTAACATCAAAAAATAGTGAAAACTAGACATCCTGTGCCTCCTGATGAAAGAACTCAATGCCATCTATAGTCTTGCCAAAGGATCAAACTTCAGTCTGAAGAAGCCTCTATATCCAGCTGCTAATATAATATACAGGAAATACAGAGGAACATGTTGAACTGCATCTGAGTATGTAGTCAGCCAAATCCCCAGTCTGAGAAACTCTAACAGATCAAAGAACTCTAGGTTCTTCAACAGACCCATTGTATGAAAAAGTAAGGAATAGTGGGGGAACCTGTAGATGAAGAGATATAACATTAAAATCAATGGAAAAGACTAAACTATAGTGTCTAGGGGTGTTCAATTATGTGATAAAACCATAAAGAAACAAGGAAGTAATTACTGTAAAAGTTAAGATAGTGACTATTTTGGAAGGAAGTAATAAGAAATACATAGGTGTGGCTGGGAAGAAGCACATGCAGGGTCTTCTAAGGTGATTGGCAAAGTTCTTTCTTGGCCTGGGTGGTGGTAGAAAAGTGTCTACCTCATAATAAATAGTTCATGAAGCCAGTCATTCTCAAACACAAGCATGCATGGGAATCCGTTGGAGGGCTTCTTCATTTAACCTTTTGGTGACCCAATTATTTTCTGCTTTGAGTTTCTGGTTGATATACTATGTGTTTTCATTAATGGAAGCATGCTGAATCATTGAGTGTATCTGAATTTTTGGCAGGTAGCACGGATTTTTTTTCTTGTCCCCTCCCACAAGTCCACCCTAAGTGTTTAGTGGTACATATGAAGTACCACTAATTATACCCCAAATTCCCCACCGGGGTCTATTGGTATGTATGTGTAACAAATAAAAACTTTCAAAATTTCTATATTTCCTACCAAAAATTTAGACACCTCATACAATACCCTGTAAAAACAGTAATTTGTGGCACACGCCCATTTCTTCAGTTTCAGTCACAAAGGTCCTTGTAGCATGCACTGTCAATAGTACAGCAACTTCCCAATAAACCCCAGAGGCTAAAAAAGTTCAAGGTCACTCTATGAACCCCCAGGCACAAAAGGGTTAAAAGATTACAGCGCTGGAAATCCATTGGGGCAGTTTTACTCCTACAGGGTCGCTATGAATCAGATTTGAGTCCACGGCAATAGGTTTGGTTTTAGTTTTTTTTTTTAAATGGTAAGAATAAAGGATCAGAATTAGTTTTGACAGAGAGGAAAGAGAAAGCATGAAAACACAGAATACCTGTGAATCCCAGAAGGCACCACCTAGAGGGGAAGAGAGCGAAACAGGGAGTAGCTAGGAGAGCAGAAGAAACATCTCTCCCTCCTCACATCTTTGCCTAGGGCAACTGAGGATATGAGGCTGTAAGTAACATTTTCAGGGTTCCAAAGGTCACTGTTGTTCTTTTCACATCATATCAAAAACAAAGCAAAAGTAAAGATTAAAATAAATCCAATAAACCCTTGGGGAAATGCCTAGGTATACTAGAACTACTACTACCAATAATAATAATCGTAATTGTGTAGCAGCAAACTAGCACTTACTGTGCACCAGCTTCTAAGCACTTTACCTACATTGTCCTTTAACCATATTAAAGACCTATGACAAAGTTATTCCTTTTTGTAGACTGCAAAAATGCTCATAATCCTTCATTCAGTGGTGTACTCTTGTCCTCCACCCTTTGAATCTGAGCTGGCCTTAGCAACTTGCTTTGACCGATAGAATATGATGGAAGCAATGGTGTGCCATTTCTGAATCTAAGTTTCAAGAGGCCTTGCATGCTTCTAGCATGCTTTCAGGAACCTGTCTCCACCATGGGAACAAGCCTAGGCCAGCCTGCCAGAGGATGAGAGATCATGTACAAATCTGAGCTGAGACACCAGGTGTCCCAGCCATGACCCCAAATATGAAGAATGTTCAGCCAAGAGCTGTAAAGCTATCCCACAGCTGACCTCCTTGTTGACCATAGCTGATCCACCTATTGACCACAGCTGACTTACCCACAGCTAACCTATCCACTGACCACAGCTGCATATGCAAGACTGGCCTAGACAGTCTGCCTCCAGCCAACTCACAGAATTTTGAGCTAAATCCATGCTTGTTTTTCTAAAACCATTAAGTTTTAGAGTACTCTGATACACTCCTCACCTGGAGTGTTACTTCTGGGTGAAAATACTTGTAGAAATTTCAATCTAAAAAAAACTTTCACAATTCGATTTTCTTTCTTTGCTGGGCATAAAATATAATTAAGATTTTCTGTACTTTTTTTCCTTAGGGGAAGAAGTTTGCTTCTCCTGTTATGTTTGGCATGTACAAAAATATATAAGCTCAAGAGAACAAGAAGGTGATAGACTCAAGCTTGATGGTCGCTGCTAATGGGAGAAAAGGAGACTCCATGGAAAGTTGGTTTTCCTCCTGTGTTTTCAAAAACTTGGCTAAAAATGCACAAAAGATATTTAACTGAACAGATAAGACAGGAATTTTCCAGCAAAAGATTAATTTAAAAATCATTTCAAAGTGCTACAGTTTTTGCTTTTCTTCTTAAGTGGTACTTAAATACAGTGCACGCCACACTTGACACTCAAGTCTCCATATATTGCAATCTGCAGACACTTTATAAGATGATTCAAGCTTGGATTCCTAGTGGGAAAGGTTGACACTGAATTTGCTGAAATGCCGTTGTGAAGGTGCTCCACAGGCCAGCTATTACTGCAAGGAAGTCCAGGCTTATTGAGAGACAGGGAGGATTGTCCAAGAGCTAAGAAAGAGCTATTTCCTAAGTCTTGAATAATGGAGCTATCAAATTCCTCCCAAGATATTTTGTGCACTGTTTTCAACTCTGAACAAGTCAAATCTCTGGTTCTTCTTATGGACCTTATGGCAACCTTGTATTCTGGATTTTCTGGAACATTTAAAATTTTTTGTAATTTAAATATTTTATTTTTGGTGAAAATATACACAACAAAACATGCCCCCATTCAACAATTTCTACACATGATGTTCAGTAACACTGGTTACAGTCTTTACATTGTATCAACATTCTCCTAATTTTTGTTCTAGTTGTTTCACTCCCATTAATTTAGTCTAACTGCCCCCAAACTTCTCATCTATGCTTTAGAGTAACTGTTGTCCATTTGGTCTCATAAAGATAATTTTTTAAAAGAGTCCGATACTCAAGGGTGACAATCTTTACTTTTTGAGCTAAACTGTTATTTAGTTTAACGGTGACTTCAGGGGATATTTTTGATTCAAGGTTTAAAGAGTATCTCAGGGCAATAGTCTCGGGGATTCCGCCAACCTCAAGGGGTCCAGTAAGTCTGCATTCTTTAGGAATTTGAAGTTCTGTGGAACATTTATAATTTTAAATATTCCATTACACTGGAAAATCATGGGCCCTGAGTTTTTGGTGCAGAAAATAATCCAGGGTGTCTCAGACCTTGTGAGTTCATGAACAAGTAAACTTTTTAAAAAACAGATAATTGGAGACTGACATTGGATTGTAACTTATTAGCCAATAAAGCTACTTTAAAAATAATGAACAGGTTTTTCAGAGCTAATAGCATTTTGCATTCTGAAAAACTTTCTACACTGTCTTTCTTTTCTCATTTCATTGTGTATCTGTGAAAACTTCATCAGGAACTGTCACTAGCATTTAGACCAGGGTGAGGTGTTTTATAGCCAGCCACTGTTTGACTAAAACCCCGACTCTACCACGTACTAGCTGCATGACCCTGAGCTCCGGAGTCTATGTGTTCTAGCCTATGCGATGGGGATAACAGTACTTATCTTATAGAGTTCTGTGATTAAGAATATCCAAAACCTTAATGTAGGTGATGGAATAATTTGGAAACAGGTTAAGTGGTGCTGGTTGTACAACACGATCAATATAACCAACGTCACTGAATTATACATGTAAAAAAGGTCAAACTGGCAAATGTTTTGTAACATATATTTTTTACCACAATTTAACCATAATAATAATAATAATAACTTTTAGCCTAGTAACTAGCACATGGTAGAACCACAATAAATATTTGTTAAATACCTCTTTCCTTTAACCTTGGTCAGCCTTAGGTTTTGGGGTTCTCCTCTCCAACCCAGTTTTTTATATTCATTTTATTTTATTTTTTCAGATTTTTTGTACGTATAGTCAACATTGTTTCTGTAAATATGTTTTGGTAAAGCAGGAGAGGAAGAAATCCTAAATAGAAAAACAGCAGCAGCTACTGAAATCAGAACTGGCTGTTTTCCAACTTACAAAGGGGACTGTCTAGAAAAGTAGCACATTACCAAGGAGCATGTATTCCAAAGAAAGTGATGTCATGTTTATGATCAGAAGCAGATGGACAAACACACTTGCTATTCCCCTGTCTGAACCAAGTTGTCAATGTCAAAAGGTTCCTATGCAGGAATGCTTTTCCAAAAGCCCAATATGAAGAAATATTAAAGCAGCAGAAACCACTAACCATGCTTTGTAAAAGCCCTCTTTCAGCTGATCTTGTCTTCAGCACGAGTATTACAAGGTTTGCCAAAGCCTAAGAGGCCAATCCCAGCTATGCAGTTGGAGGGCAGGTGATTGAGAGGAGCGTGGAAGGAAATACAGTTCTAGAGGACCAGAGAATGTGCTTGGTAACAAGGAGCATGCACAAAAAGTATCCAAGTGGTCACTCAGCAAAGGCTGAGTTCAAATTCCAAAGAGCACACCTTCCCTAGGTAGCAACTTCTATCTTGAATAAACAAAACAGCATTACATCATAACAGCTCAGATTCATAGACCTCAGAAACAAAAGTCTTGGGTCGGTAGCTACGGACACTGATTGCGGTACCATTACTACAGCTTGGGCTTCTCTAAGTGCTTGAAATCCTAGTGCATTCACTCATTCTTCCCATATTCACTGAGCACCTCTTCTATGCCAGATACTCTTCTGGCACTGGGTATACAGAGGTGAATCAGTCAAAGTCCCTTCCCTCTGGAAGCTTACATTCAAGTGGCATGGAGTCTAAAGCATGGTTGTTGTGGTTGTTAGTTGCTGTCGAATTGGCTCCGACTCATGGTGACCCTGTGTGTAACAAAACGAAACACAGCCCAGTCTTGCACCATCTTCATGATCATTGGTATGTTCAAGTCCATTGATGCGGTTATTGTGTAAAACCACCTCATTGAGGGTCTCCCTCATTTTTGTTATTCCTCTACTTTATCGAACATGATGTCCTTTTCTAGCAATTGGTGGAAAGACCCATTACTAGAAAATATGGTAGACATTCAAAAAGAAACTGATGAGTGAGTGAAAGAACTCAAATGAGTGAACTCAGCTATAGCATTATCTCCCTGGTAAAGCATTCCTGTTGATTCTTTTCCCACCCCACTCTGTTTGTGTAACATACTGAGGCTGTGTCTGTTTCTATTATCCACTTACCACACTGCTACGTTTAATTGTTTAAATTTATGTCATTTTCTAATGAAAATAATCACAAATCCATCATGCAGCAAGGCTTAATATAAATAAACTAACACGAGTTGTAAAATTTTGACTAAATTAATCATTTTATACCCAAAATTCCATATCTAGCAGAATAATTATAAACATTCAACTGTTTTTCCTTCCTTTTTTTCCCTACATATGCCTACGTATTTTGGTCACAGTGTACAGCTGATATCCTACTTTTCAATTATATTTCAAATTAATTCACAGTCATTGTTATGGACTGAATGGAACCCCCTCAAAAGATATGTTGCAGTCATAATCCCTGTACCTGTCAACATGACCTTGTTTAGATAAAGATCTTTGAAACTGTTATCAGTTAACATAAGGTCATACTGGACGAGGGTGGGTCCTAATCTCATCTGAGTGGTGCCCTTATCAACGAGGAGAAAAGCCCTGAAGTCTTCTCAAAACCAAACGATAGTTTAGCTTAACTAATAAAGAATGTCTGCCTTAGGCATTGAGCTCTTTTAAGATCTATCTATATGGGATCAAATTGACAACCGCAACTCAGATTAGACAAGAAACGTAGAGGGCAGTGAGTTTATGTCAAAGGGGGGCAACAACTAGGTAAAGGAAGGTGCGAATGGTTGCACAACTAGAAAAATGTAGCCAATGTCACTGAATTGTACATATAGAAACTGTTGAATTGGTAAATGTTCTGCTGTGTATAGTCTCAATGACAACCACAAAAATAAATTATTAAAAGGGAAAGAGAGAGAGAAAAGAACACACCTCCTGCCTCCCGCCACAAAAAGAAGAGACCCAGAGAGACAGACAAAGGATGCCACGTGACGCTGCAGCTGCAAGCCAAGGAACGCCTGGAACTACCAGAAGTTGGAAGAGAGGCATGGAACAAATTCTCCCTCAAAGCCTCAGAAGGAGTCAACACAGCAAATACCCTGATCTCGAATTCCCAGCCTCCAGAACTGTGAGACAATAAATTTCTGTTCTCATAAGCTCCCCAGTTTGTGGTGTTTTGTTACAGCAGCCCCAGGAAACCGACATAGACGTTAACCTCATCACTTACTGGCTGCATAACATTCTATTAAGGGAATGTTTTTAATTTACTTAAGCATGTCCCTATTGCAGGATATGCGGGAGAAAGATGTGTCAGTCTGCTTCCGTAAAGATTTACAGCCTTGGAAACCCCATGAAGCAGTTCGACTTTGTCCTGTAGAGTCACTATTAGTCGGAATCAACTCAACGGCAGTGGAGGTATTGCAGGACACACAGATCACTCCCTATTTTTGGCTATTATAAATGGGACTACAATAAATTTCAATGCATATGAGTTTCTTCCATATTTTGAATTATTTCCTTAAATTAGATTTCCAGAAGTTGCATTACTGGATTAAAAGGAATGGACATGTTGATAGCTTTGGATATACACACATATATCCATATATATATATATATACACACACACACACACACACACTGTAAAATTATTTTCTAAAAGAATAGTTTCTTGTGCATAAGCATTGATTTGCATCTCAGTCATTTTCGTAGCAACACAATTCATCTACTCTCAGCTATGTACCTCTGTCACTCATCTCTGTCTACCCACACTTCTGTCTTGCTGTCTGCAGTCCTACCTGCAGAAAATCTATTCTGTGGGAACATAAATTGTCCATGGCCACTCAGAACATCTAACCTAACATTGATCCCCAATACCCTGTAAAAGCTGTCCGTTAGGTGTACATTTGGATCCTTTTCCTTTTCAGAGACACTCTCTAATGGATGGGATATTAAAATATGCCTGCAACTCAACGACGTAATCTGTTTTAAGTAAAAACCTATTTGAAGTTTAGGACATTTTAATTTGTGCTTTGGATAATACAAAAATCACATACTTTTTAATTCTATGTCTTAGTCATCTAGTGCTGCTATAACAGAAATACCACAAGCGGATGGCTTTAACAAAGAGAAGTTTATTCTCTCACAGTCCAGTAGGCTACAAGCCCAAATTCAGGGCATCAGCTCCAGGAGAATGCTTTCTTTCTCTGTTGGCTCTGGAGGAAGGCCCTTGTGATGCATCAGTCTTCCCTTGGTCTGGGAGCATCTCAGAGCAGGAACCTCAGGTCCAAAGGACACATTCTGCCCCTGGCACCGCCTTCTTGGTGGTGTGAGGTTCCCATGTGTCTCTGCTCACTTCTCTCTTTTATATCTCAAAAGAGATTGGCTTAAGACACTATCTAATCTTGTAGACCTCATCAGTCTAACTGCCACTAATCCATCTTATTACATCATAGTGATAGAGTTTACAACACATAAGGAAATCACATCAGATTACAAAATGTCACACAATCATATAATACTGGGAATCATGACCTAGGCTAAATTGACAGATATTTTTGGGGGGACAGAATTCAATCCATGATATTCTAAAAAATATTTTTCTAACACTAGAAATATACTTTTAAAAATCCGTTCATTATAGTTTTGCTAGCATTAGAAACTCTTTTCATGTTTGTATTCTTGAGCATGTAATTGATGAAGGTTGATGCATACATAGTGAAGTTTTAAAAAAGCAGTTAGTTTATTTGACTTGTCTATCTGCCTCCACTAAACTGAGTCTTCTGAGGGCAAAAACTGTCATATTTTTCTCTGTGGCATCATTACTCAATAACGATTTTGGTAGAGATGTGTGTTGCTGTGATGCTAAACAGGATTCGACACAGCTTCCAGACTAAGATCAACTAGGAAGAAAGGCCTAGGGATCTACTTCCAAAAAATCAGCCAGTGAAAACCTTATGGAGCACAACAGTCCAATCTGCAATCAATCACGGATATGGCAGAGGACCAGGTAGTGTTTTATTCCAGTGTACATGGGGTCACCATGAGTTGGGGGCCAACTCAATGGTAGCTAACAACAACAACGAAGAGAGAAGGGTGGGGTAAAAGAAAAGAAGAGAGAAAGGAAGGATAAGAGTAAGAAATGAAGCAAAGAAAGTGTGGAGGGGGGGGGAGCTGGAGGAGGAGGAAGGGAAAAACAATCAAGAACTAGAAGCATTTAGAGACTTCACACAAGTAGGTGACTCCAGAGGGAAGATTCAAAGATATGGTTAGGATTAAAGATACAACTAAATCCCTCATGGTACAAGTCTTTCACAACTAATTCCTTTTTTTAAAATTAATGAAAACAAAAAGTTTGCAGCTGTAAGGGCTCAGTAATATTGAATGCTTGAAACATCAGGACCCCCAGGTAAAAATTCCTTCAGAGCAGACTGGCTAACAAAAAAATAGATGTGCCCCCTCAGCATAAAAAAAACCAAAACCAGACCCGTTGCCCTTGAGTCAATTCCAACTCATAGTGACCCTAAGGGACAAAGTAGAACTGCTCACAAAGTTTCCAAGGAGAGGCTGGTGGATTCGAACTACCAACCTTTTGGTTTAGAGCTGAACACTTAACTACTGCACCACCAGGGCTTCCCCCTCAACGTAGTTACCGACTTATATGTTCTCCTACTTACGTCATGATTAGCATTGTGCATAAGCATCAGGAACAACACACCTGAGAACTATATGTTTATATCTGAGAGTTCATTTAAATGCCCACAAAAAAGCAATTTAAAGAAAATTATATTGTCCTGGAACTCTCTCCACCCGTGCCTTGATCTTATCCATTTATCTCTTCCAGGACTGACAATTGCTTCTACTGCCACTCACCAAAAAACAGAAATTCTACATACGGCCTTTTTTTCCAAACATTGCACACTTCTGAGTTAATGTCTTGTGCATGTGCTTTTACTGGTGGAACCTAGATGAAAATCCTCCATCCTAGCTGCAAGGGAGGCTGGGAATTTGAATTCTGATTTCTATGCTAGGGCAGTAGAATCCATAAGGTAGAATTTTCACCAAATATAGAAAAGTTATTCAAAGGATGGCTCCAAATGTCCACTAAAAGTCCAAACAGTTCTAGCTTGATCCCACTTGTCACAACTTTCCACTCTATCCCTTATACTATTTTCTTAGTTAGTCTTAGTTAATGTCTGTGACACCTCTTGACTAGACCTTTGCAAAAATCCCCTAAGTGATTTCCCCTGCCTATAGCCTTGCTTGTCTCCAAGTGCACGCTCCATTCTGCCAACAGAAGAATCTCTGAACAACGATGTCAGCCAACCCACCACCTCTCCACATGCAAAAGCAAAGACAAAACTAAACCTCAAGGAGTGCTGCTGCTTTCTTCATCTCTTTGTTCCCAGTGTTGCCCCCCTGCCCCAACGACTGGGAGTCTATGTTGATGTCAATACCCATAAGCATGGATAGACTATGTCAGTTACATTTATAGCAACTCTCTTTCCTGGATCTAAAATAATTTCCCTGCTCAGCACCTGTCTCTTTTCATGCTGCTGCTTCTGTCGGGGATTGCCCTGCCTCCCTGCCCACTCAGGTGAATAAGACTTCCTGACTCCACATATCTTATTCACCCGGTTAATTTTAAAGAACGTTTCAACACTCAGATAAACTCTCTTACCTTTTATGAGACATTTCCTGATGACTTCCATGTAAAAGTCATCATTCTGTATGGCACACAGTAAGGAGCCCTGGTGGCACAACGTTAAGTGGTTGGCTGCTAAACGAAAGGCTGGCAATTCGAACTCACCCAGCAACTCCACAGGAAAAAGACCTGGAGATCTGCTTCCATAAAGAATACAGCCAAGAAAACCCTATAGGGCAGTTCTACTCTGTCACATGGGGTCTCTATGAGTTGGAATCGACTTGGCAGCACCCAACAACAACATGGCACATAGAGGGCATTTTGTCTACAGCACAAAGAAAACCCACTTCAGTGCTGGTTCCTGACCACCATGATGAGAAGCCAGGCTGGGCTAGGTTAGGCAGCCAGATTAATTTGTTACTCAATAATATGACGAGAGTAAACTTGATTAAATTAATAGGTATGCGGGGCTGGTTAATGTCTGTTTTCCCTACATGGTGCTTTTGTGATTATAGAAGAATCTAATTCTGACAGCAAGGGTTCCAGTAACATCAGGAAAACTCAAATAGTGTGGAACTCCGGAGACACAGATTTTCCCAAAAGATTACTGATAATTACAATATTGCTCCTGAAGACAGAAAGAGGGGGAGGTCCTGGCAAACACACTTTCCCCCAAAGCCCTGTCAGGTGTATGGAACAGATGGCTGGGAAAGGACGACTGGCAGCAGCAAACAGTTCTGGGTGATTTTCACCTCCAGGGTTCACCTGCTGGCACTGCCCCACCCTCCATTCCAGACACATGATCACACCTTGTAATCCCACCATGCACATTCATAACCCTCTGCCTTTGTTTGATGGTCCCTGGGTTGCACAAGTGGCTAAGTGCTTGACTACTAATCAAAAGGTTGGAAGTTTGAACCCACCCAAAGTCCTGGCAATCTGCTTCTGAAAGGTCACAGCCATGAAAACCCTATGGAGTACAGTTCGACTCTGTACGCGAGGTCGCCATGAGTCAGAATCAACTTGATGGGAACTGGTTTAGTTTTTGTTTTCTGGGTTTTTTTTTCCCCTTTGTTTGGCTGGAATTCCCTTCCTCCTCCCATCAGCTTCCTCACTTGGAAAACTCAACTCATAATCTCTCCATCATTAAAGCAAAGCTTTTCTAATTCTGCACCGATAGCAGTGCTTCTTGTCATTGCTCGCATGGGCCTTTTATTCGCGCTTTTCTATGTCCCATCTATCCATCCATCCATCCATCTATCCATCCTTCCTTTCATCATCAAGTTCTTAACTATGTGTTAGGCGCTATTCTAAGCACTGGGAATACAGCGATGAATGAAACAAAACTTTTTCACTCAGAGCACTTACATTCTACTGAAGTACATGTGCTAAGCAAACAGTGCCTGGCCTGGGTAAACTACTCAGGTTCTCAGTTTCTCTTCTGTAAAATGGGAATAAGAAAAGCCCCTGTCTCACAGCGTTGTTGTGAGATTAATGAATTAATAGATGCTTAGACCAGTAACTGATACATAGTAAGTGACTAGTTAAAAAAAAAGCTAATACGATCATTGTTGAATAAACCAATTGATGGAACAAATGTGCTTCTAAGGGGCACGGAAGGTCCTGATACCTTTCAAAATCTGTACAGGAAGAAAGAAGTCCATATATAAGCTGTTCATATATCAGGTCTTCTTCCGGCAGCCATTTGTACACTAGGGTTCACTTTGTAGCAAGACAAAAGCACATATAATAGGCATTTTCCCGAACAATTATCCAGGAATGAGGCAGGTGACACAAATGAGAGCGTGTGGGCTTCGATTTTATGTGGCGGCTGAGGGTAGGGGAAAGTGAGGCTCATTTTTTAGGGAATCATCACTTCTCAGTTATAAGCAATTATTGCCAATTGGGAATGGAGATCCAGTTTTGCCACTTCTCCAAGTTTTCAAGAAAAACTGGAACTTGGATTCTTATGTACAATCTCCTGATTTTAAAAGGATGGCAATTCTCTCATCTGTTTCTAAAACTCCTGTGCAGGGCAATCAAAATATATTTGTGGGATAAATTTGGTCTGAACTCTTGACAGTTTGTGCTCTTTAAGATGGAGAAAACCAATGTCCCTAAACCCTTTTCCAGCCCACACTGTCAAAAGAACTAACTCCCACCACATGACGGTATGAAGGTGTGGAGTGTGTTCGTGCTCAGAAAATACCCATGCACAGCCACACACTTCCCAGTCCAGGTTCCAGCAGTCAAGGAGAATTCTAGTGAGTGCCCACCGCACATCAACACATGTAGCCTCTTTCAGAGGACAGAGAAAGAGCAAAGTCAGGAGCTTCCAATCTTAGTGAAGAGGCCAGAAAAATGCAAGTGAAATGCAGTAAATTGTACAGAGTTGTTGAAATATGTGGTGACTGCTTGCAGCACCAAAGAGATTTTGGGGAAAGAGAGGCTCTGAGGTTCAGCGGGCTCAAAGGAGGACAGTGGTCCTGAACCAGGTCACAAGAAGGGGAGCCTTTGGATAAGATAGAGAGGTGCCCACTAGGTAACAGAGGCAAAATGAGCAACAACACAGCTGTCTCAGAATGTTACAGCATTTCTCTCGTCCTTGACTTTGGAAAAGCTTATGTGGACAAGTTTGTTGTTTTGTGTTTGTCTTTGGTTTGGGTCAGAGGGAGGTATCAGCCACCTAACACAATTGCCACGAACAGTCAGAGAAATGGCCCATATGTTGGTGTAGCTGACTATGCTTTCTTGCTTTCAGACTTTTACCAAGCTTCCCTTCACTAAACCCTTTGCTTGGCTGATGATACCAGGCTGTGTAAGAGCTGGTCCCTGCCCATAATGAGGCACAATCCAGTGAGGACACAGTGTAGAGAGATGAGGTGACAGACATAGGAGTCATGTGTAGGGCATACAAGAAGGACACCCTGTCCAGGGAGTCGGAGCGGGCTGCCACAGAAGCCACCAGCTGGGCTGCATCTGGGGATGAGCAGGAGTCTGCCAGGAAGAGAAGGGGGAGGGAGGGTGTTCCAGGTAGCGGCAGCAACACACGCCAAGGCGCGGAGTAGTGAAAACTAGTAGTGTACAGCAGCAGATACCCCCTCTTTTCCACCTCTTCATTCTTGGTCTCTTTGCTAATTATGGCCTTCCTGTGTCTTAGCAAGACAGGAATCTCTGAAGATCCCCAAAGATTCTTACAACTTGCTCTGTTGTTACCACTCATTCACGTGAAACACACAAAAAAGATAAAAAACCACCAAAGACCAACAGCAAGAGAATGATTGAAAGTGCCCATTGTACATTCAGATGAGCTTAACTGTGTCCCTACATTCTTGGCACCAAGGAAGACGACGCTGCTAATAAAATCAATTCTGATCCCATTTAGTTTGGAATAGAGTGTTCTCTGCTCATTCTCTAACACAAGAGGAGACATTCATGTAGAAAAAATAGAAAACCAAAAATCAAACCCATTGCCGTAGAGTCGATTCCGACTCATAGTGACCCCATAGGACAGAATAGAACTGCCCATTATGATTTCCAAGGAGCAGCTCGTGGATTCGAACTGTCAACCTTTTGATTAACAGCTGAACTCTTAACCATTGAAGTTCAGGGTTGGTTTTGACTGAGGTTAGGGTTGTTGTGTGTTTTGTTTATTATTTACACCAAGTTAACATTAAAAGGAATTTTTCCATTTTAAAAGGAAAATTAACCCATAAAAAGAATTTTAAAAAAATTAACATTTAGTCCTTGTCGCTCTGGAATTGAAAGGGGAAGATAGAAAGCTAAAGATTTCAACTCACAACCACCATTATCATGTTTCAAAATGACACAAAAAAGACACACACTGACTTTTCCCTCCAGAGTTCTAGGGTGGTGACTCTTAACATCCTGGGCCCATTCCCTGCTGCATGCAGCATCCTCCTCCTCCTTTGCTTCTCTTTTTGATTGGCTTCTGATGGTCCTTTCCATTCAACAGGGAAAGAAAGGAAGGAGATTGTAGTATTTTGCCTCCAAAGATGGCCATCAATGAACCATGCACTGTGGTATCCATCCCCTTATGCCCCTCCCCCTCTAATCTAGGCTGCCCTGAATAACCAGTAGAATGTAGATGCTGTCTGACTTCCAAGGTCAGGTCAAAAGAAGCCTTGCAGCATGCCCCTTGATCTCTTGGAGCCCTCTGCCTCACCTGGGTTCCACCATACTATGAGATCCCAGCCACCATACTATGAGAAGCCCAAGTCACACAGAGAGGCCACATGTATGAACTCCAGCTGAGATCAACTGCCAGCCATGCAATGAGCCATCCTAAATGTCTAGCTCAGTCAAGCCTTCAGATGACACCAGTTCCAGTAGCCATTTGACACAAGAACATGAGAGACCCCAGCAAGAACTATTTAATTGAGTCCGGTTAACCCACAGAACTATGGTTTACTACACAGCAAGAGATAACCAGAAGAGGATGTGAAAGGAATAAAAACCAAAACTAGTTGCCATCAAGTTGGCTCTGACTCATAGCAAGCCACTGTGTGTCAGAGTAGAACTGCTCCATAGGATTTTCAATGGCTGATATTTCAGAAGTAGAATACTAGACCTTTCTTCCAAGGTGCCTCTGGGTGGAATTGAACCTCCAACCTTTTGGTTAGCAACCAAGCATGTTAACCATTTGCACGACCCTGAGACTCCTAAGGGAATAGAAAGAAAACCTGAAATTAAGGAAGAGTCTCTTCCACCTAGTAAGTGAGGTTGAAATTTGTTGCCTGAGATTTTTTTTTTAAATTGAGAGTAGTTGTTAATTATCTCTAGCCCCCTTCCCTAGTGATCACCTGAAGAGAGGCAAAGAAGTATGTATTTTCTGGGAATCCATACAAATTAACAAGCTTCATTTCATAAGTCTATGTATTTTTCTTAATTATTTTCAAAGTTCAGCTTTTAGCTGGGAAAAATCAGCAGAAATTTCTGAAACAAAGCACGATTAGCCTGCCTCTGTTGACATCCTGCATGCAATAAGGTCAACAGCTCAACATATCAATATGGGCAGTGTGTCAGCAGTTCCTATCTTTCCATTTTAACCAAGGAATTGGCATGACATAAAAAATGTAATGGTTTTCCATTCCTGGTGATGACATTCATTTTTATATTTAATGCTTAACAGCAACACTCTCTCATTGTGATAGGCTGATGACTGGCAGTTAGTTGTCCATTAAGGGTCCATTCCCTCTGTGTTCCTTATTAATGCCTTCAACTTCTTAAAAACAATGCATCAACCAAATATCCAACTTTCTGAGCTTTCCTTGAAACTGACGCTGACATGTGACACTGTTATATAGCCCGTGAGACTTAATTGCAAGGCAGCTGAGGGGTTTTGGTGAAACTTTTGCTATCCTGATAAAGGAGGAGAGCTGTGGCTAGCAATCACTTCACACCTCCCTTCTCGAATATGGACATGATTTATGGAGTCACAGCAGCCATTCTGCAAACATGAGAGCAAATATAAAGATGAAAGCCAACATATTAGGAAGAGTAGAGCAGAAAGAACAAAAGAACATGGGTCCCTGATGGCATTGCCAAGCAGTTGAACCAAGCTTAGCAACTGCCTGCCTCTGGACTTGTCATGTGAGAAGAATAAATCCTATTTGGTAAAACCACTGTTGGTTCAGGTTTCTATTACCTGCAGCCAAATGCATTTCTAAATAATAGAGCTAAATTATTTGGTAAAACTTAATAAGCCCGTGTAAGATTGTGCTAAACTATAGCCACTTAAATAAGGTTTTTCTTCAGACTGTACACTCTGGTCCCACATGGTTGATGATGAGGTACATTTTTGCCCACTGACCACTCATTTAAATTAAGTGACACATTCACATTCACGTTGTCCTTTAAATAGCATTCTGCCAAAGCAGAGCAAACTACTGAGACTGACAGTCAAAAAAAATACCAGATGAAAGAACATTAGGCTTTCAAAAGCACAATGGTTAAGAAAAGTATCAGGGATCTGTGGGAGGATTTTTTTTTCCTTGCTTGTTGTATAATAGCAATAATATTTTTGCCTTTGGAATATACTTACAGAAACAACTGTTGTGGTTATCAAACATCTCAGCTTTGCTGTAGCATTTCGTCACCCACAAAATCCCATTTATTGTCTCTCCTACTCCTCCATGGTTATCAGAATCCCATAATTAAGGCATAATGAAAGTAAACAGTGTCACAGAAAACTAGATGTCTTTAAAAGGAAAGTAGTTAAGGCAAGACAAATGCCCCTAAAGATAGCAGTACAGCCAAATGGAATTGCTAAGGAGTTCTGTTTGTGTGTTAGCGGTGATTAAAAAGAATTATCATTTAAGTAAAGTATTTAGAGAACAAATTGACTCTTGATGGACAACAGTTTAAAGAAATCAAGCAAGCATGCTAGTATAGAAAAAACCCGTACACAAACATCCCAAAACACTGGAAAAGGAAAGCTAGAAAGGTTGCTTCTGAAAAGCTAAAATGGGGGTAAACCAACAGCTTATCAATATCTTGTCTTCTCTCCAAGATTTATATCTCGTTACTTCTAAAAGGATTTGTTATGCAAAACAAGGCATATAAAATATAAAAATAAAAGAAAATCCTTTATTTAAAAAAGCCAAAATATAAATATACTAAAGGCAATTTGGATGTGGCAGGTACAGCAGCTTGTCACCACATTTAGATGTGAGATTCCTGGTAGCTAAGGCAAAAAGAGAAACACTCTGGTTTACATTGCTTCCATTGTTAGATAAAAAGAAGCACATAAATTCAAAAGGAAGGTAACTTTTTTTCTGAAAGGGAGTTCTTTTGGTAATTTATGATACAAGAAATATTAAGTAATAATTAATGAGGCTCACCATTTCTTACTAACCCTTATCTTTTTAACATGGCACACAATACAATTTATTTTTCTATATTTTTATAATACATCTGTACAGTATATCAAACTGAAAAAAAAAAATCACTGTCAAGTCAATTCCAATTCATGATGACCCCAGTCAGAGTAGAACTGTGCTCCATAGGGTTTTCTTGGCTATAATCTCTACGGAAACAGATCACCAGGCCTTTCTTCTGATCTTCTTGGTGGAGATTTTTCTTTCAAACTTCTTGGTGAGTTTGAACAGCCAACCTTTAGGTTAGTAGCCCAGCACAAATGGTTTGTGCTACCTAGGGACCTTGCATAGTACATGTTGTTGTTAGGTACCATCAAGTCAATTCCGACTCATAATGGCCCCATGTACAACGGAACAAAACACTGCCCAGTCTTGCGCCATCCTCACAGTCGTTGCTATGTTTGAGTCCACTGTTGCAGCCACTGTGTCAGCCCATCTCATTGAGGTCTCTTTTTCTCTGACCCTCTGTTTTACCAAGCATGATGTCCTTCTCCAGGGACTTGTCTCTCTTGATAACACGTGAAAAGTATGTGAGACAAAATCTCGCCATCCTTGCATTAATGAGCGTTCTGGCTGGGCTTCTTCCAAGACAGATCTGTTCCTTCTTTTGGTAGTCCATGGTATATTCCATATTCTTTGGCAACACCATAATTCGAAGGCATCAATTTTTCTTTGGTCTTCCTTATTCATTGTCCAGCTTTCACATGCATATGAGGCAATTGAAAACACCATGGCTTGGGTCAGGTGCATCTTAGTCCTCAAAGTGACATCTTTGCTTTTTAACTCTTTAAAGAGGTCTTTTGCAGCAGATTTGCCCAATGCAATGCACTGTTTGATCTCTTGACTGCTGCTTCCACGGGTGTTGATTGTAGATCCAAGTAAAATGAAATCCTTGACAACTTCTATCTTTTCTCTGTTTATCATGATGTTGCTTATTGGTCCAGTTGTGAGGATTTTTGTTTTATGTTGAGGTGTAATCCACACTGAAGCCTGTGGTCTTTGATCTTCATCAGTAACTGCTTCAAGTCCTCTTTACTTTCAGCAAGCAAGGTTGTGTCATCTGCATATTGCAGGTTGTTAATGAATCTTCCTCCAATCCTGATGCCCTATTCTTCTTCATATAGTCCAGCTTCTTAGATTATTTGCTCAGCATACAGATTGAATAAGTATGGTGAAAGGATACAACCCTGACGCACACCTTTTCTGACTTTAAACCATGCAGTATCCCCTTGTTCAGTTTGAACAACTGCTTCTTGGTCTGAATACAGGTTCTTCATGAGCATAATTAAGTGTTCTGGAATTTCCATTCTTCCCAATGTTATCCATAATTTGTTTTGATCCACACAGTCAAATGCCTTTGCATAGTTGATAAAACACAGGTAAACAACTCTCTGGTATTCTCTGCTTTCAGCTGTGATCCATCTGATATCAGCAATGATATCCCTCGTTCCAAGTCCTCTGCTGAATCTGGCATATATATCTTTAATTACCTGAGTAATGTTTTTCTTCCAAAATAGAATACAAACTCGTGATGAGGCAGAGATATGGCTCTGTTCTGTTCACCTCCATAACCAGCTCATTTTTTGATCAATTTTTGGTGTTTAATCAATAATTACTGCATTAATAAGTAAACTGTTTTGTCAAAGATAAAATATAAAGACCCAGAAATTCCCCCCAGGTGGAACACTTGCACACGTGCATAGGGGACGTGATGCGTATCTGCTGCAGCACTGTTTACAACAACAAGAGCAAAACGGAAAAAAAACCTAAGTGTTCATCCACAAGAGACTGGAGTCATACAGTGGAATCTGATTTAGGAATTAAAGTAAGTAAGCTAGAGCAACACAGATCAAGAAATGTTGCATGGAAAAACAGCAAACTGCAGAGGAATGCCTACAGGATAACATTTATATTATTTCAAAATATGCAGAGCAACACTATATATAGTTGTTCCAAGCATGCAGGGATGAAAACAGCATATTTCAGATGCTGGTTGTCTTTAGAAAGGGAAAAAGAATGGATCTGGAAGCATACACATGGGGCTTCAGTCCCATCTGCAATGTTCTGCTTCTGAAGCTGAATGGTGGTTATACTGGTGTTCTTTTTATAAGTATTGATACTTTTTCTATGCCTGGGTATTTCATAATAAAAAACAAGGAAAGTCTGAGAAACTGTCACAGCCAAGAGGAGCCTAAGGGGACATGACAACTAAATATAATGTGGTATCCTGGATGGGATCCCGGAATAGAGAAAGGACATTAGGTAAAAACTAAGGAAATATGAGTAAACTATGGACTTTAGTTAATAATAATGTATCAATATCATGTCATTAATTTTAACAAATGTACTACACTAATGTAAGACATTAATAACGGGGGAAATGGCACGGTGTATAGGGTACATGGAAACTATGAACTATCTTTGCAATTCTTCTGTAAATCTAAAGCTGCTCTAAAAGAGTAAGTTTATTTTGAAAAAGTAAACAACACAAAAAC
Organism: Trichechus manatus latirostris; assembly: GCF_000243295.1. NCBI lineage: Eukaryota > Metazoa > Chordata > Mammalia > Sirenia > Trichechidae > Trichechus > Trichechus manatus. The sequence continues at coordinate 24,871,464 of NW_004443946.1, read as the reverse complement.
ATTCTTCAACTGAACCTTTCTTACAGCAATTTTTTTCCAAAAAAGCATAAGTGGTAACAAACTACTAAACTTAATAAAGGCTTCCCACTACAGGAAACTAAGCTAACATGGTCCAGATGTGTTGGTTTTCAATAATCTGACTTATTACAGAAAAGAACTTAGAGAAGAACAAGTTAATACGTCCCCTAGATTGCTGTATTTCTCTCAGATATCAGACAGATCGAGCTACCCTGCTGTAGGAGCTGGACAGCTGTCAAACATGATTTCATTCCCATGAAGGGAGTAAATCTGAGAACAGGGGCCTACAGCAAACTGTTTATTAACTGGCTTGGCCTCCTTCCACACCCCAACTTCTCCCTTCATGGCTTCCCTGTCCTGCTTGCTTAGGCCAATTTCACAGTCAAGTGCAGCCAAATTATTTACATTCTCTCTAAAGCAAAATGGAGTAAGGAGATTCCTTAGCAGATACGGTTGTACCACATAGATTCCAAAGTATTTAAAAGGGGTTGTATTCTCAAAGCCAACCTCAGATGAGATGAAAATCACAGCAATTTGGAGCCAAAAAGAGGCTTGCAGCTCACCTCATCTGGCGTCCTTTATTCAAGGATGAGTTAAACGAGGTCTTGCAGGGTTAAGGAATCTGGTCCAGGTCCCCTCTCTCCAGTGTGTACTGTTTGTCATGCTGCATTCCACAAGATCCTACAAAATCTAAGGGTGACTATCCACTAGGACAGCTATTATCAGAAAAATGAAAAATAACAAGTGTTGGTGAGGATATGGAGAAATTGGGACCCTCATACACAGCTGGTGGGAATGTACAATGGTTTGGTGGTTCCTCAAAAAGTTAAACATAGAATTATCACATAACCCATCAATTCCACTTTTGGGCATATACCCAAAGAACTGAAAGCAGAGACCCAAACAGATACTTGAATACCAATATTCATTGTGGCACTATTCACAATAGCCAAAAGGAGGAAACAACCCAAGTGCCCATCAACAGATGAATGGTTAAACAAAACGTGGATGGAATATTATTCAGCCATAAAAAACAATGGCATCCCAATACATGCTACAGCATAAATGAACCTTGAAATATTATATACAATAAGCAAGAAACATAAGGACAAATATTGTATGATTTCATTTAAATGAAATATCTAGAATAGACCAATGCACAGAGACAGAAAGTAGATTAGTGGCTACTATGGGCAGGGGTGAGGAGGGAATGGGGAGTTATTACTTAAATGGGTACAGTTTCTTTTCAGGAGAAAGATGTGGCAGTCTGCTTCCATAACGATTACAGCCTTGGAAATCCTATGGGGCAGTTCTACTCTGTCCTATAGGGTCACTATGAGTTGAAATCAACTCGAAGGCAGTGGGTTATACAGAGTTTCTTTTGGGGGATGAAAATTTTTGGAAACAAGTAGTGGTGACAGTTACACAATCTTGTGAGTGTGAAAGGGTTAAGATGGCAAATTCCATGTTGTGTGTATTTTACCACAAAATAAATAAATAAATAAATAATCCAAGGGTGCTTAATGCCCTTCTCAGGTAAAGATGGGAAAAACGTGTCCTTAGCAGAGGTACTGGAGCCCTTCCTAGGGGAGGATTTGCCTAAGAAGGTAGGGAGTACGACATAGGAGGAAGGCCTATAAAACAAGAGAGAATGACCCAAGGGCTCTTTGTGAGGGCAGGCGAGGGAGAGGGAAAGAAGGCCAGGACCCTGAGAGATGGTATGGGAAGAGTGGATCTGTGAGGAAGCCACCAGTGGAAATTTTCCTCCCTGTGGCAGGTGGTTAGAGGGCATTAATTTTAGCATTGCCCAACGTGCAGCTTGGAAGCCCTGGTGGCACAGTGGTTAAGAGCTCAGCCTGCTAACCAAAATGTCGGCAGTTCGAATCCACCAGCCACTCCTCGGAAACCCTATGGGGCAGTTCCACTCTATCCTATAGGGTCACTATGAGTTGGAATTGACTCAGTGGTAATGGGTTTGGTTTTTAAAGTGCAGTTTGCTGTTCTTGCTCTACTGCATTGTAAATCCTTATGCTGCTCCCTCTCCCCAAGTCTTCCGTGAAGTTCACTACGCTCACAAATGCTCAGTAAGAGGGGTTTGCTTGTCTAGTGGAATTCACTGAAGGTGCTGATTCTTAACCTAAGACAAGACCTAGGGGAAGGTCAGAGCCCCTGGGTGGTGCAAATGGTTAATGCGCTCAGCTGCTAACTGAATGTTTGGAGGTTCGAGTCCACCCAGAGGTGCCTGGGAAGAAAGGCCTAGCAATCTACTTCTGAAAAACCAGCCACTGAAAACGCTATGAAGCGCAGTTCTACTGGGACACACATGGGGTCGCCATGAGTTGGAATCAACTCAGTGGCAACTGGTCTAAGACGACCTACTTTTTCACGGGTCCATGTGCGGTGCGGCTCCTTTAAGGTAGAACTGCCTATAAAAAAACAAACTATTAATTTTGTCTGACAAGCACCTGTAGTATAAAGGAACTACGAAGGCATTTTAACAAATCTAAAGGGATTCAGGTTTTATGTGTCGCCACTACTGAAGGCTTTTAAAATTTTTTTCTTATCAATAAAATGTGATTTGTTGTATTTACCTGGCATCTGACAATATTCCTTATAAAAGTAACAATGAATTAGAAAGCTGTTTTCAGTTTTGCTTCTGTCAGCCCACACGGGAGCTGGTGCCCTGGTATGTGGGGGAGGCTGGGTGCACGGGGAGGGAAGAGCTGTCCACAGAAACCAAGAGGCTCTGACCCCAAGCTGCACTGCGTGTTGGTGACAAACCGCAAATTCCAGAACTGGTCAGGCTAGGCGGCGGGAGAGGCGAAGAGACTCCTCTTCCTTGTCCTCCCTCGTGTCAGGAGCCACCCTTCACGGGAACTGAAAACATCGGCATATGAAAAACACAGGAATTGACTTTAATTATCTGGTTCTAGTAAACGTTTTTTTCCCACAGAATACATTTTCATCAAACGACCAGGCAGCAGGGCCAGGAGATTTGTTTTTAAACTCAACAGTGACTTCTCAGCTAAAAAAAATAAAATAAAATAAAATTGGATAGGGCACATAAATCTTCATATCCCTAACAAGAAAGACAGCATAGAATAATTAACCCAGTTTTGATCATCAGCAAACTAATACACAATGCATAGGATCATCTGCCGTTTTGCCCTAATTCTTTTGGTGACATATATTTAAATGTACACCAGTGGGTCACAGGCATTATTAAGTGCTGTTCTAGCTGTGTGCACTTATTTTTCCATGTTTTGCAATGACTACTGCAGAAAAATGGGAAGTTTCCACTATGTTCTTTGGAAGCGATCTAACTGGGTTACGTATGTGACAGACCATACGTAGCAGTGAGTTTCCGTCTTCCATCCTGCTTCCATTTCCTGAAGACTTTCTATATGCCATACACTGTTCTGGGTCCCATTCCTGTTCTCCTCGTAGAAATCAATTCTAATTGGGGCAACCACAAACACACACATGATCAGAGTGATTTCAGAGAGTGGTAAGTGCAATGAAGATAATACAAAGGTGTAATGAGTTAGTGGAGTCCCTCGGTAATGCAAACAATTAACATGCTTGGATGCTAACCAAAGACTGGAGGTTTAAGTCCACCCAGAGGTGCTGCAAAAGAAAGGCCTGGCAATCTACTTCCAAAACATCGGCCATTGAAAACTCTATGTAGTACAGTTCTACTCTGACACACATGGGGTCACCATGAGTCAGAATCCACTTGGAGGCAACTGGAAAATAAGAGTGCCCCGGGAAATGCGGTTGGGTATGAGGCTACTTTAGATAGGGTGGCTAAGGAAGACCCTTCTGTGAACACTGAGAAGCTGTCATCTTTCCAAACAGCTGGGGCAGAAACATTCTAGACAGAGGGAACAGCAAGTGAGGTCGTGAGGAGGGAATGAGCTTGGGGGGTGGAGGAACACAAAGATGTCCAGGGTGAGTAGGACATAATGAACAAAGGGGAGAGTGGTGCAAGATGAGGCGGGGAATACAGGCAGGGGCCAGATCATGGAAAGCCCCATAGGCCATGATAAAAAGTATGGATGTTATTCTTCGAGCAATGGGAAACCACTGAAGAGATTTCAAGCAGGAAAGGGATCTAGTCTAACTTAAGCCTTCAAAAAATCACTCTGGCTGAGACTAGAAAGGGCCTGGGAAGTGGGGGTGGGGAGGTGGAAGGGTGGGGAGTGTATAAAGGGAGCAGGGAAATCTGGCAGCAGCTGTTGCAATTGTGCAGGTGATAAATGATAGTGGCTTGATGTCACGTAACTAAATGAGACTGTTCCCTTCCCCGCTTTGTAGTTCATCATTTCAAATGAAGTCCCGCTCCTTCTGGTTTTCCAAGGAGAGCAAAAGCCTTAATAGTAATGTAGTAATACATGGTAAATGTTGAGCTGAGATAACCTCTCAGGCAGCAATTGGAGGAAGCAAGAGAGTCTACACAATCAAGGGGCTGGTCACTCAGAAATGCATTTATGTGATAATAGGAAACAGAAGTGCGTCACAGCGGGTGGCTTCAGCTTTGACTCAAATAAGTGGCACCCACATTTATTTCTTATGAACAAAACATGGCCCAAAGACCACCGATGAGCAAAGCATGCCATCCATCAGTCAACGCCCTGCCACCAAAGGTAGCTCAGGCAGCACAAAGGGGTAGAGCAACTCCCTTCATTTAAAAAGGTGAAGCTGTGTCTTAAACGCAGAGAAGAGATGGTTCAAAAAGACTTTGGTCTTCTCTTCATTCAGCCCAGAGCACAAACTCCTCCAAAAGCAGGTTCCTATTGATGGGATCGCCCATCCTCACCTCGCCCTGGGGTTCCAAGATTTCACTAACCTTTATTTCTGCCATTAGTAGACAGTAGCCTGTTCACTTTCTGAGGACCACAGTTATACTAGAAATCCAAGGAACAACATGGAAAGGCAGAAAATCTAAATACAAACTTGGAATAGATGAGCTCATCCATGTGATTTATTTCAAAGGATACTGGATGATCAGAACTGATTGTTCATAATCATGAGGCACTATCATCACTGGTCTGCATGTGAGCCTTTACAAAATTCAGTTTTAATAATATAATGAAGAGCCATGAACTGATGATTTAAAAATAATGACTTTATCCAAAAATTAGAACATTAGCAATGTTTACCTTCAACTCATACCGACCCCCAGCTGTAACCGTAGTTTTGTCTTTATCATTTCCTTCCTAAAAACAAAGTAGTGTATTGTTGAAATTTGCATTCTTTTGAGTTTTATGAAAAGGTTATCAAACTCTTTGTATTCTTCTGAAACTTGTTCTTTCACTCAACAGTCATTATCACTAAGATTCATCTACATTGTTGTATGTATCTACAATTCACTCATGTTTGATGACTTCACAATATTCCATTGCAGTCCATATTTTAAAAAATGCATTTCATCTTATCTCAAGGCAGCAAAAATACTCACAGCAACATACCCTGAGGCTTCCTAATTCAACATTTTATAATTATGATACTAAGAACACACAGCAATAAATGCTTCAGAGAAAACATACGGAGTTTGGGTATTTAGAGGGGGCAGTGGTGATTCAGTGGTAAAATTCTTGCCTTCCATGCAGGAGACCTGGGTTTGTTTCCCGGCCAATGCACCCCAAATGCAGTCACCAGCTATCCGTCAGTGGAGGCTTGCTATCTTGTTATGATGCTAAGACAGACTAGGAAGGAAGGTCTGGTGATCTACTTTTGAAAGCTCGACCGGTGAAAACTCTATGGGTCACCACGGTCCAGTCCTGTTGTGCGTGGAGTCACCATGAGTCGGGGGTTTCCAGGAGTTGCGGGCCAACTTAACAGCAGCTAACAATAACAACAGGTATTTAGTAATCAGGACAATTAACTGTTTGGGGACCTTCTTCATTAGCTACAACTATTTGGGCACCATTTGGCTAACTGATGAGAAACTGAATCAAAAGCAAAACTTGTGGTTTTAACTTCCAGTCAGAAATGTTATGTTTATTAATCCATGTTTTTAAGTATCTGTTCACAAGATTTTTTTTTTTTCCTGCCACTTAATTGCAAAAAACTGATTAGCCTCAGAGTTGTCAAGGCATGCCTTGAGACAAACCCTGTACACATCCTGGCCAGTGTTTTGGGTGTAAATTGGTTTTTGGGGGGGATGTGGGGGGCAGAGGATTCATAGTTGTAACCAGAAGCAGATGGGACAGTCCAAGGTTGGATACTCAGTCAAAAAACATGACTCAAAACAGTTGGAAAACTCCCCCGCATAGGGCTCAGAAAAAAATTAGATCTGTTTTTGATAAAGGGTAGTAAAGTGAAAAGAGAAGCATAGGAGCAAAGAGGAAAGAGAAGGTCTTAATAAAAATCAAAATACCACTGGGGATATTTTCAAGGTTACCTAGTGGAAATGTTCAGCCAAAAGGTAAATGTCTGCACCCCTTTTTTTGGCAGTTAGAAGTCAGGCGGAGCGCGAAGAGAAGAACTCCATTAAAAATAGAACCAAGTTGTCATCGAATTCAAAACAATAAAATCCAACACTGTAGGAGTCAAACTCTGATGACTTCAGACCAATGCAGGCTCAAAGTCCTCCAGCCAAATGTCTCCGAAATCCAGAACACTCTCAGAAAACTACTGCGTCTTCCTCAGCATCTTCTGAGTAGGGAGTGGGAGGCAGGAATCAGTCAGCGCTGCTAGGATTGGGGACATACGGACAGCTTAATGGAGTCTTCTCTAAGACAGTAATCATTCAGTGTATTTTATTCCCAAAACTAAAAAAAAAACAAATGACTTCAGTATATATCTAAGAGAAAAGAGTAGGAATAAACACTACAGCCTTGTCATTATAAGCAAGAAGAGGAGGGAAAAAGATAAATGCAAGGGAGTCCAGGGAACGCAAACCTTTCTCATGGAGAGTGGGATAAAGCAAAGATACCATGCTAGGAGTCAGGAAATGTCTTTCTGATGGATGTCATTTTAACTCTTCTGATGCTTATTCTCTTCCTATTAAGCACAGCCCCAATTTCTACGCCCTCAGGAACAATCTGTGTTTGCTGGAGAAATGATGGGCTGAGCAAGCCTCTGGGCAGGGACCCCAGCTCATATGTGCACCCGGGTACTTGTTGTTTCTAGACTAAGATCAAACTGTGTGAAGCCAGATAGCCTTGGATCGGAAGCTGTTCTCAGCCAATTGATAATGATATATGCTGGGCAAGTTACTTACCATCTCTGTGCAACAATTTCCTCACACATAAATTGATTTACTAATAATATCCTAATATGATTTAAAGTCCCTGGGTGGCACAGATGGTTAATTGCTCCGTTACTAACCTAAAGGTTAGTGATTCAGATCGGTCCAGAGGCACCTCAGAAGGTCTGGCAAGCTACTTCTGAAAAATCAGCCATTGAAAATCCTGTGGAGCACAGTTCTACTCTGACATGGGGTCACCATGAGTCAGAATCAACTGGATGGCAGCTGGTTTAATATGATTTAAAATAAACAGATAGTGGCTGGCATGCAGAAGGGACTCAGTAGATTTTAATTCCTCTCCCCTTCGTTTTCTTGATTCCCTATCTTCACGCATTACTGTTGCAAAGATAATTACTCCCAATCATTCTACATATATCAAGTCTCCACCATGTTCCATGAGGAAGAAAGCTATTCCAAATAAAGCACATCATAGGTAATTATTACACTTCCATGCCAACTGTGATGATAATGCTGCCCAAAGTGGTGGGCTCCTTACATAGTGGATTTTCCCTTGGGAACAAATTAAGGGTGTGACCAGGGGATTTAAGATTAAATACTATGTGCAAAAATATGTTATCTCGTACCAGAAAGGTCTTCCACTTGGTCACATATTTTAAAGATTTTATAGCTCACTTTATTATTTAAGAACAACTTCGGCTTCACGGGGATGAGAAGCCACAAGACTATACACTAAGCTGGTGAAAATTAACTTTGGTCTGTTAGTTTTTTATACACGTGCAAGTTTCTGAGGAGAAATCAATAAATGAGCTTTGACCAGATATACAGGCCTGGGAGACTTCACCTGATGCATTTCCCATTGATTGCTAAAAACAATAAAAGCATGAGCAAATGCTAACTGTAGCTACCATCAAAATAATGTGTTCTATTGAATTGAGAAAGAAATCTATTTTTTTCAATCCAAGGTGAGTGGAATTGTGGACCTTTGAGATCTTATAAACCAAATTCACTCTCTTTATTTTACAGAAACAGTCAACTTCTCAAAGTTGATGGTTGAGCTAGGACCTACTCAAGGCCCTTGACTGCTTAATCCAGAGTGTTCTAGGATATTATGAATTCCAAAATCATGGTGTTTTTAAGAGGAAACAAATGCAAATGCTTACACAACTTGGAATGTCATCACATGACTACTGTAACTCACATGCCTATTTTTTAACCGATTGGTGGTAAGAAAGAATAGAATTTCACAGCCCTGGCAACAATTAGATTTTCACCCAGCTGCTCTAGAGGTCAACATGGGGGGGCCAGGAGTCGGAATCCACTCAACAGCAACTAATAACAACAATAAGCTTGGAGGTACAAGTACTAGTGACCCTCTCTCTGAAGCTTGAATGACCCCACCACCAAACTGCCCCAGTCCCTAAGTATAAGACTGATAGACAATTTCGTCTAATTCAGGCTATTTTTCCCATTGGGCACTTCTTCCAGCTCCTAGTTAAGCAACACATAGTTCTCTCTCTCTTTTTATAAGCATTTGCTTACATTCTTTAGAATTATCTTTAGTAGAAAGTTTGGCAAACAGGAAGGCCCAGAATGAATTAGAGAATAGCATGAAATTTAATGTGTTAGGTTATTTTTAGTAATAGCCTATAACCCACAGATTTGAACTGCCCTTTCTGAGTGACTCAAAAGACCAGCTTCATCAGGGAGAGCATGGTTGTGGACACTCTTGGTGGTCCATACAGCATCCACATCGCCTTTCCTCAGTCCTTAGCGGAAAATAACTCTATGTCCCACCTCCAAGGGGAAAGATCCAACTTAGTCTATGTCAGGTTTCTCAATTTCAGCATCACTGACATTTAGAGTTGGTTATTCTTTATTGTAGGGCTCTGTCTTGTGCACTGTAGGATATTTAGCAACACCCCTGCCCTCTGCCCACTTGATACCAGTATCATCTCCCAAGCTATGACAAGCAAAGATGTCTCTAGACATGGCCAAATGTCCCCTGGGGCAAAACGGCCCTCAGTTGGAAACCAATGGTCTATATAAATCATAGAAATGCTATTCTTTCTTACCACCAATTGGTTAATAACAGGCATGTGAGAGAATTCTAGCTATTGAGACCCTACATGGAAGTTTTCTAGGGGGATTCTGGAAAAGGTCTCCTCATTTGTAAACATGAAACACAAAAGATAAATGCGCTTCTCATTCTTGAGGACATTGTTATATCTGGAGGTGGCACTCAGAACTGCTGTACTGCATGAGGGGCTGGTCTGAAGTAAAAATAAGTAGCCCTTGTTATATGAGAGGAATACATTTCTTTACTCTTTATGCCAATTTGATGGTGGCAGGATTACAGGCAATTTTCTCTGTATTCTATATACCTTTCTTTATTGTCCTTTTTTTTTTTTTTTTACAATGAACATATATTATGTTTATAATAAAAAATAATCTATCCTATTTTGGAGGAAAAGAAAAAGACTTGATAACAGAAAGGACAAAATGCAAAAGAGTTTGATTTGGATCTCATCTTCCTCTTACATCTGTTCAATCTCAGATGATCTGTATCTATATATTTACATATTATATACATATAGACTATAAAATCTGTAAGGGCAAGGCTGTATGAATTTAAGAATTAATGGAACCGGCTCTTTACAATGAAAATAAAGTAAATAAATAATATTTCATAAATGTCCTGATTAGCATGATGTCACTGGCCCTGGTTTACTTTTAAACATTATGGGAAAAGCTGTCTTAATGATAATGATATGTGATTGGAGAGACCAGACTGAGACAAATAATCAGAAACTATTACCCTTATACCCACAATAAAAAATAAAGTACATTTAAAAAAAAAAAAAAAAAAACCCAAACCCACTTCTGTCAATTCCGACTCATAGTAACCCTGTAGGATAAAGTAGACCTGCCCCATGGAGTCTCCAAGGAGCACCTGGTGGATTCAAACTGCCGACCTTTTCGTTAGCAGCCTTAACCCTTAACCACTACACCACCAGGGTTTCCAAAGCACATCCAGTACGGAGGTAATGGCTTAAAGGAGCACACTTTTCTCCAGAAAATCCTGAACAAAACATTATTTGCATCATACTTTACTAAAATATTTCTTTTAAAAGGCAGTTCATTTAAAAGTGTGTTTGCACTTCAGTAAGAACAGAAACCAAATAAAATCCCTGATATAAAAACCATCGCCAGTTGAAGATGAATCAGAAACGGGAACAAAGTTTCAGTGAAATTATCAATACTTTAGCAGGAAAACAATTTGATTACAAATGCAGCCTCTGTTGGTGATGGCTTTCCTATCCACTTGAGAAAGAAATAAAAATGTTTAAAACCAAGAACACAAAAACATTTAAAGTCTCTTGTAGATGATACAGGACAGAGACAAATGAGGAAACAGTGGAACACTGGGGGAAAAACAGCATTTAGATGGAAAGAGGATCTAAACTGGCATGACATAAATAATACATATTAATGAATATTTCCTTTGATATTGTGAATATTTTTAACAACAATGGTTTATGTTAAATTATTCTAAAGCTGCTCATTTCCAGCTTAAGGAAAGGCTCCCTTTGACTACAACTTCTGTCTCTGTTCCAGCAGGGAGCACTTTCTCCAGCCTATCTACACGCTGTCGTTTACTTCTCTGCAAATATCTTGATTTCATTTCTGTAATCTTTTTGAAACAAACATGTTCAGTGATTCCAACAGATGTCTCCTAAATTCATTTAGGAGAATGACTAGGACTAACTTTGAAATAAAACCATGGAATAAGAAAACTAAACAAAGTCAAGGAAACACGGAAGCTAGGTAGGTACTATGCAAAACTTGGTTTGATTTCAATTCTCTGCCCCCAAAATGCTTTGAGACAAAGAACATCCAATAATAATAATGATTTTTAAAATCTGTAGTCTATTTAAAATAGATAACATTTATTGAACACTTATTTTATGCCAGGCAATATTCTAACCATTTTACATATATTACACTCATCTAATCCTTACAATATAATAATATACCATGGACTGCCAAAAGAATGAACAAATCTGTCTTGGAGAAGTATAGCCAGGATGCTCCTCAGAAGCAAAGATCGCGAGACTTTGTCTCGCCTACTTTGGATATGTTATCAGGAAGGACCAGTCCCTGGAGAAGGACATCATGCTTGGTAAAGCAGAAGGTCAGCGAAAAAGAGGAAGACCCTCAACAAGATGGACTGACACAGTGGCTGTGACAATGGGCTCAAGCATAACAATTGTGAGGATGGTGCAGGACCGGGCAGTGTTTCGTTCTGTTGTACACAGGGTTACTATAAGCCAGAATTGACTCGACGGCACCTAGCAACAACAATCCTTACAACAACACACTGAGATCCCCGTTTTACAAATGAGGAAACTGAGCCACTTTGACATGAAGAAACTTGCCTAAGGTCACACAATTAGTGAGTGGCAGGTTAGGATTGGAACCCAGTAGGTCTGAATGGGGCTCCCATATAATTAACTACTATCTCAATTTTGGCTATACATTAGAATCATTTGGGGTGATGTTAAAACTCCTGATACCCTAGTCTGCACCCAGACCAGATACATCAGACTCCCTCAGGGAGATACCCAGGCAGCAGTATTTTCTAAAGCTCCCCAGGTAATTGCAATGTGCTGCCAAATTTGAGAACCACAGCACTATGCCATATTGCTCTAATGCCTACAAGGCTAGCTTTAACTCAAACGTGATGATGCTCAATTATCATACTTTGACATGATATTTAACATCAATTTGAAACTAACTTAATCTGTAAAACATATTAAATTGCTAATAGAGTGTGGAACTGGTGATTACCTAGAACTATTAACAAATAAGTAAACCACTGCTTTTTCAGAACAGAGTTTCTGCCTCCGCTAAGTGCTATCTGCCTCCTAATTTAAGACACACCATACTTCCTAGAACTAGATTTAATTCCCAAAACAAAAAAAGATACTTAGATTAAGTCCCTGGGTGGTACAAAACCGTTAACATGCTTGCTGCTAACCAAAAGGTTTAGATAGTTTGAGTCCATGTAGAGGTACCTGACAAGAAAGGCCTGGTGATCTACCTCTAAAAAATCAGTCATTGAAAACCCTGTGGAGCACAGTTTTACTCTGATGTACATGGAGTCAACATGAGTTGGAGTTGACTCAATAGCAACTGGTATTTAGATTAAAGGAGAAGGTCCATTGAGAATACGACTGTGAGGCCTTAATCAAGGCTCTTAACCTCTCCAATCTCCAGTTCACCCTCCATGAAGAGGGATTAATAATAGCACCTGCCCCAAAAGTTGGTAAGAGGATTAAATGACACGAGCCATGCCATGTACTTAGCACATAGTGCCTGGCACATAAAAAGTACAAAAGAAACGTCTGCTGATTTATTTTTATTATTAATGTAAAAAAAATTTATAAAAAGTGTTACACCTGATTGTTACAGAATAGGAGCTTAAATATAGTGTTGGAGAACAATATGTCTGCAATTCCTTTAAGTAAGAGCAATTTAATAGCAATTTACTTGGCCTATACACAGAGGTTTCTGTGAAACACAAAAGATAACATAAGGCATTTTGCCTGAAAGTATTCAATTCTATGTATATAATTTATAATTATGTAAACAATATAATCATCCACTGTTTTGAAGTGTAGCAACATAAAGACTGTGACAGATATACTGCATTGGCTAACTTCTATTGTGGGTCTGCTATAGAATTATGTAAGGTCTTACATAACAGGACAAAAATATATTAATATGTATCTGTATACACCCACTCCTCACTTATCGACATGGTTAGGTTCCAAAGACCAGGTCATTATGTGAAAATTAGCATTATGTGAAAATGGAGGATGACCACATCAGATCACAAAATGGAGGATGACTATATCATTACATAATTGCCAAATAACATCATTACCTAACTACCAAACTGCATCACTACATAACTGCCAAATTACATCATTACATAACTGACAAACCACTAAGAATCATGGCCCAGCCAAGTTGACACATAACCTTAACCATCACAGCAAGTGTTAACTCTCACATGGTATCTCGGCATTCACTGCTGCCAGATGCACATTAATGCACAAAACAGTCAGATAGTAGATTTTCTACTATTGTTGTAAATGCAAAATGTCAGATAATCAATATTGATTATTAATATTGATAGTCAATAAGTGAGGAGTAGGTGTATAGATATTTGAATTTTAAAGAACAAGTTTTAACAACTGGACTAAGAAGCAATCAAGTCACATTCATCTAATGGGCAAGAATTAAGAAATCTGACAATATCAAGAATTAGAAAGGATGTGGAGCAACAAGAACTCTTGTAAGCTACTAATGGGAGTATAATTTGGTACAACCACTTTGGAAAACTACTTACAATTACATAGGAGCTCTGGTGGTACAGTGGTTTAAGCATTCAGCTGCTAACAGAAAAGTCAGCAGTTGGAACCAAACAGCCATTCTGTGGGAAAAAGATGTGGCAGTCTGCTTCCGTAAAGATTACAACCTTAGAAACCCTATGGGGCAGTTCTACTCCGTCCTATAGGGATACTATGAGTCAGAATCGACTCAACAGCAATGGATTTTTTTGGTTTAAATTTGAACATGTGCTTATCCAATGAACCAGCAATTCTGTCCCTTAGGCATATACTTCAGAAAAAATCCTAGATGTGTGCACCAGAATACATGTAAAAGAACATTCTTAGCAGCATTGTTCATCAAGACAAAAATTGGAAATAATCCAAAATTCCATCAACAGTGGATTATGAATTGTTAAACAAATTGTGGGATATTCTGATATTAGTATACAGAAAACATGAACTAAAACATATAGAAATGTTGACAAGAACCAAGTTGCTAAAGATTACATAAAGTTATTCAATTCATATAACGTTTAAAAACAGACAAAAACTAAACAATGTAGTCTTTCAAGATACCTATACAGATGGTAAAACTAAAGAAGAGCAAACGGGAGTGGTGTTTAACAATACATCAAGTGATCTACCCCACCCTACATTTCTGCTAAAAACCATGAAATACAGTGGATAAAATGTCTTCTTTAAGTGTATCAATGAAGTAATAAGAAAGTAATTACACTAGTACTCCAAAGTGATTATGTGTATGTGTGTGAGTTTTTATACTTTATCTGTCTGCCTACATACATGCATATCCGCATACACACACACACATATGAGTACTTGAACTTTGGTGTGAGGCCCAGCAGGTGAATCACAGCAAACAGGGAACTTGCAGAAATCCAACCTGTGTTCCCTTCACCAAACTGTGTGCCTACAGGGCTACATCTGTCCAGACAAAATACCTTGTTCAGTTCTCACAAAGCAGCCATATGAGCTAGTAGAAGCACTGCTCAAAGGGTTCAGGAACTTTCAAACAAAGACCAGGGCCTGGCAAGGATAGGATGGCTGAGAGGGGATCCTCCCCATCTTCACCACCAGTACCACTACCACTACCAACACCAACACATAAGGGTATGTTCCTAGATGAGTGCAAGGAAACTCACCTGCCTTGAATCTTGTCCATGGATGGAAGAAAAAAAAAAAATTGACCCTGCGAATTCATCACAACCAACCAAAACTCATTCAAGTTTGCAGTACAAATTCACACAACCATGAGGGTTCCTAATAACCTGAAGCATGCTTAAGGACTTTCTGGAGAAATTCTTCTACAAACCAGATCTGGAAGAATCACCACAGATAAAGTCATGAGAAAAATAAGCAGATCAAAGTTAAAAATTAAGCAATTAATCCATACACACACATTAACACACACACACACACACACACACACACACACACACACACACTCACTCCCAGGAAACAAGGTGCAGTGAGTGACAGCCAGCAGAATCAGACTCGCAAAGACTTCAAATATTGGAATGATCAAATTTGGAATATAAAAATAACATATAGTCATCCCTCAGTATCCAAGGGGATTAGTTCCAGGACTCCCTATGGATACCAATCTGTGGATGTTCAAGTCCCTTATATAAAATGGAGAAGTATTTGCATATAACCTACACACATCCTCCCATATACTTTAAATCATCTCTAGATTACTTATAATACCTAATACAACCTAAAAGCTACGAAAATAGTTATTATACTGTATTGTTTAGGAAATAAGGACAAGAAAAAAATCTATACATGTTCAGTACAGACTCAACCATCGTAGGCCTATGTAGTGCACGTTAGATGAGGAGGTGAACAATGCTCTAACAACAAGTGCTGGAGAAAGACTAAGGATCTGTGAAATGGCAGGAAGCTGCAGGAGGGTACGCCTACATATCACTTCATTTGCATTGATTCAGCATAGTGCTCGGCGTGTGGCAAATTCAAGTTTTGCTTTTTGGAACTTTCTGCAATTTTTTTTTAGAATATTTTTGATCCACAGGTGAACTGTATATACAAAGGGCCGACAGTATTTCGTATGTTTAAAGCAATAAGAAAAAAAGCTTGAAAGTATGAGCAGGAAATATACTAGTATAAAAATCAGGAAAATATTTTTGAAAAACTAAATAGATCTAGAAATAAAAAAAATATTGAAATTGAAATAAAAAACAAAATGGATAGATTTAACAGCAGATTGTTGCTGTTGTTGTGTGCTGTCCAGTCGATTCTGACTGATAAAGAAAAAACAAAATGGATAGATTTAACAGCAGATTGTTGCTGTTGTTGTGTGCCGTCCAGTTGATTCTGACTCATAGTGACCCTATAGGACAGTGTAAAACTGCCCCATAGGAGTTTCCAAGGAGCGGCTGGTGGATTTGAACTGTCGACCTTTTGGTTAGCAGCCTTGAGCTCTTAACCACTTCACCACTAGGGCCCCAAGAGCAGAATAGAATATGGGAAAATTTTTCAGACAAAAACCAAAAGAGTTTGTCACAGATACCCCCTTTCAAGAAAATTCTAAAGAACTCAGGTGGAAAAAAAGAGAACCCTGATAGAAGATATAAAATGTAAATATGATTAGTAAGCAAAGAATGTGGCAAATATGTGGATAAGTGTAAATTAACATCCACTATAAAACAGAAACAAAATCTTACGTGATTGAAAATACTTTAAGACTAAATACACGGTAATAACATATGGCACAAGAGAGGGCAAAGGGAGCTAAAATGCTCTATGGTATTGTTTGGGAAGAGGAAAAGAGATCAACTAAATGTAGACTTTTATAAGTATGCATGTTAAAATTCCTAGGATTACCACTAAAATATAGAAATAGAGTGTATAACAAGCTAGCAGAGGAAAGAATGGAATGAGAAAAAAAATGATTAACTCAAAATAATACAAGAAACAGGAAAAAAAAAGAAAAAAGCCAGAATAGATACAAAGCACACATACATACAAAAGAAAAGAAATAAATCCAAATGTATCAAAAATTACAATAAACGTAAATAAAAAGACTAGGTGATCCAGTTAAAAGTTGCACAGTGTTAGACTGACTTTAAAAAAAAAAAAAAAAGCGGAGGAGTAGGGGGAGAGCGAATATAAAACCTGGTTATATTAAGGGTAATGTTAAGAGGATTTTATTAAACCGCTGATTCTGATTCAGCATGTTTGGGGTGGGCCTGAGAATCTGTATTTTTAACAAGCTCCCAGGGGATGCTGACGCTGCTGATCTCTGAACCATACACTGAACAGCAAAATACTACAGCATATGGTGAACATAGACTTAATTTCTTCACAATTCTTAATTTCCTTACAATATGATAAAAATAGACTAAGAAATAAAGTAAACGTAATCAAGAGAAAAGCAAGAACAGACCCACAATCTAGCTGCAAGTCCAAAGGTTTGAAAAGCATTCAAAAAAGGTTTTTTTAATTTTTTGTTTAAGTTTGATGCCAAGTCTCCATAGGAGACAAAACCTTACCTGATCTGATATGAGGTTATTTATACTCTTTATTACCCCACTTGGTGTGACTATTCATACACTTCACTGCAGAAATATTAGTATGTTTGATTGAAGAGTGCTCCCTCAAATCTGAATGTATCATTTTCCTAAAAACCCAAAAATCTTGAATTCCCAAATATATTTGTCCCAGAAGTTTTGGATAAGGGACTCTGGACCCATACAGCATTATTTTCTTTCACTCTTTATCTTAGGCTGGTTCTCCAAAGAAGCAAAACCAGTGAAGAATACATATATATATGTAGAGAGAGAGAGAGAGATTCATCTCAAAGAAATGGCTCATGCAGTTGTAGAGTCTGGTAAGTCCCAAATCCATAGGTCAGGCATCAGGTTGGAGGCTTCTCCTGATCCACATAGCTGCAGGGGTTAATGAACCCAAGATCGGCAGGTTACACAGCAGGCTGCTGGCTCATGGGCTGCAGAGAATGATGGATGTAATATCGGCACGTCAGAGGGCAGGCTGCTGGCTCATGGGCTGTGGAGGCTGTTGAATGCCAAAATCAGCAGGTAAGATGACAAGCTGCTGGCTCACAAGCTGCAGAGGTCTACGAATCCCAAGACTGTCAGGCAATATGGCAGACTGCTGGCTCAAGTCCCAAGAACTGGAGGTCAGATGATGATGAGCCGAATGCAGGATTCACAGCAATCAAACCAGCTTTGCCAGAATGTCCATATATATATATAGGATGCAGGCTACACTCTCGAGAAAACTTGCCTTACAACTGATTGGCTGATCACATCAGATCACATCATGGAGGATGATTACATCATTACATAATTGCCAAATTACATCATCACATAACCGTCAAACTACATCATTACAAAACTGCCAAACCACTGAAAATCATGGCCCAGCCAAGTTGACACACAACCTTAACCATCATACTCTTTGACTAATCAAATCATTTGTAGTCTTTTTAAACATCTGTCTCTAAAATATAAGAACACTGAGAGCAGAGAAAAATATAATTATTCAGTAGTATAATAATTATTCCCCTCAAAAGCTGTTTTCTCAGGAAATTAAGTACTTAAGTGAAATCCCAAGCCATTATTCACTTGAGGCTTTATTTTTGTTACCTTAAGATAGGAATCAACTCAATGGCAATGGGTTGTTATTTGTTGTTGCTGTTTTTTTTTTAATTTTAGCTTTTAGGAGGACAACCACTGAACTTCTTACAGGCAGAGCAATCTCCTTGGAGAAGCCATTCTTTGAAAAGAGATCAGTGCCAAATTAGCTTAAAACCAGCTGTCTTAGTTATCTAGTGCTGCTATAATAGAAATACTACAAGTGAGTGGCTTTAACAAACAGTAATTTATTTTCTCACAATTAGGAGGCTGAAGTCCAAACTCAGGGTGCTGGCTCTAGGAAAAGGTTTTCTTTCCCTGTTGGTTCTGGAGGAAGGTCTTTGTCTCTTTTCAGCTTCTATTCCTTGATTCCTTGGTGATCTTTATGTGGCATGGCATCTACCTCTCCCCATCTCTGTTTGCTTGTCCTCTTTTATATCTCAAAAGTGACTGATTAAAGACACACCCTATGCTAATACTACCTCATTAACACAACAAAGAAAACCCATTCCCAAATGGGATTATAACCACAGGTATAGGGGTTAGGATTTATGACATATATTTTTGGGGGATACAATTAAATCCATAGCGCCAGCTAAAAAAACTTTTGACAAGACAAAATAAAACATATCTATATTTATAAATCATTAACAACCTACAATATGCAGATGATACAACCTTCCTTGCTGAAAGTGAAGAGGACTTGAAGCACTTACTGATGAAAATCAAAGATTACAGCCTTCTGCATGGATTACACCTCAACAAAAAGAAAACAAAAATCCTCACAACTGGAGGACCAATATGCAGCAACATGATACATGGAGAAAAGATTGAAGTTGTCAAGGATTTCATTTTACTTGGATCCACAATCAATGCCTATAGAAGCAGAAGTTAAGAAATCAAACGATGTACTGAAGAGGCCCTTAATAAATAAAGCATTACTCAAGAAGAAGAACAAAGTAGGAGGTCTTACACTACCTGATTTTAGGACATATTATACCACCAAGTAGTCAAAACAGCCTGATACTGGTACAACAACAGATACATAGACCAAGGGAACAGAGCTGAGAAAGCAGATATAAACTCATCTGCCTATGAGCAGCTAATATTTGACAAAGGCCCGAAGTCCATTAATTGGGGAAAAGACAGTCTCTTTAACAAATGGTGCTGGCATAACTAGATATTCATCTGCAAAAAAACTGAAACAAGACCCATACCTCACACCATGTACAAAAACCAACTCAAAATGGATCAAAGACTTAAATATAAAATCGAAAACGATAAAGATCATGGAAGAAAAAATAGGGACAACTCTAGGAGCCCTAATACATGGCATAAACACAATACAAACCATAAGTAACAATGCACAAGCACCAG
>NW_004443946.1:24817341-24850022 GCF_000243295.1 Trichechus manatus latirostris | reverse complement strand
GTGTTGGTGAAGAATATTGAATATACAACGGACTGCCAGAAGAACGAACAAATCTGTCTTGGAAGAAGTACAGCCAGAATGCTCCTTAGAAACAAGGATAGGGAGACTTCATCTCACATACTTTGGACATGTTATCAGGAGGGACCAGTACCTGGAGAAGGACATCATGCCTGGTCAAGTAGAAAGTGAAAAAGAGGAATGGAGCATTGGCAAACAATTGTGGAAGGTCTGTGTTATTTGTGTAAAAATACAGTAACAAGACTGCTGACACATTGTGAAAAATGTAACCAATATCACTGAACAATAACTATAGGAACTGTTAAATGGGAACCTAATTTGTTGTGTATAAGTTTTCACCAAAAACATAATAAAGTATTTAAAAAAGAAAACCAATAATGCAGGAAAAAAGAAAATATGTAACCCTGATCCCTCTCCCCCCAAAAAGATAAAACAAAATAAAATAAATAGGAAAGTTGGAAACAAAAATAAAATCACTGCTAGATGCTGAGATAACAGTTTCATAGTGTGCCAGCTGAACATTTAATAAAAGTGGCAATTATCATATTTCAGTTTGAATTTAGATGTGTCTACTTCTAGACAACATATGCTAATTGCTGGTAACACTTCCACTAAAAACACAGTGTATGTGAAAATGCCTACAATAGTTTTTCAATAAATAGTAACTGAATCTGACTATTGTAATAATTCTGGCCAGCAACTCCTAACATACTGTAAAAAATAATGACACGATTCATCTGTGATATTAAATATATATAAATACACTTTACCATTGCCGTATCATTGATGAGGATATTATTCATATTTCTAATGCAAGGGTTTTTTTATTCACTGATGCTTCTCAAGATAAACACATATGACAAATCTACAATAGGGAGATTTCTTTGCGTGCTATTATTTAACGACCAAATAGATGACATCTATCAAATGATCCCTCATTTGTGACACACCAAAGCTTATTTCGTTGTGCCAACCAAGATTTTATCTTTACATTTTATCTCTTTACATGAGTTCTTAGTGTCTCATCTGAAATGATAGCCCTGAAATTCTAGCCTGTCAGTTAAGCCCCAACAAACATGTGAGATTCCATGCAATCTAACGATTACCAAGTACTCAGTTCTGCTTTCTCACTCATCTCCTTTTATGGGTGAAGAGAGAGAGCCAGCTAATTTCAATGACCTGCCCATGAATTTCAGTGTGAATACCCTGGTTCAAAATAAGCTGAAGTCATACTTGAAAACTACATTTTCTCCCAGGCATGCAGTAAAAGTAAATAATTTTTAAATGTCTCTTTTGAGATGAAGCTGCCAACTTTTTATTTCCAACAGTTCGACCTCAGTGGTCCCCAACATACTGACTTGACCACCTCTTCATTGTCCATCACTTTCCTCATGTCTTCACTTTCTTCCTTACCCACTCTGGGCTATGACCACACAATAATCACCCCCTTGCATTTGTCCTATACTCACCTGCTCATCACCCCTTCCATATTATTTACTTGGCAATACTGCAACCCTGGTTAAATAACTCTCCTTGGATTCTCTCCCTACTCCAGAGCAAATGACCTAATCCAGAGAAAAATACACAGCTATACTGGCTGGCCTTGCTTTAAAGCTATAACACTAATCTCAAAGGGTTTTCAGCTCTGCTCAGCAATCCTACTACACTTCCCTGGCCAATTTACTATACTCTTACTGCTAGAAAACCATTTTACTCTTCCATCCCTTCCTCACATTCCTCTGATGGTCTTGATTCTCATTTTTCTTAGAAAACAGAAGCAAGCAGAAGACAACTACAGCATTTCCCACAACTGTGTATCTGTACAAATCTAGAGCACGTAATGTCTTAGCTTCAGCTAAAGTGGCCATCCCATCACTTGATGCACTAGATGCCATCTCCTCTTGCCTACTCAAGGAGATCCCTCCAGGAAATCTGTCAACTCCTCTATTTACTTGCACTGTCAATTCCTCTATTTACTAAATAATTCTCATCAGTTTTCAAATATGTAATAAATAACTCCAATCTTTAAAAAATGAACAATTTTTCTGACCCCACATTCCATGTATATTCTTCGCCATCCACACCCCAGAACAAAAACCTTTCAAAAACTATGTATTCTGTCAGTCTCTATTTCCTCACCTCCCATTCTCACCTGAACCAATTCTAATCAGGCTTTTGACCCACCAATCACTGACATTGTTATTGTCAACGTCACCATGATCTCTATGTTGCTACACCAAATGGTCATTTCCCATTGTTGTTCTTTCCTCTCTCTTTATAGGAACACTCTTTCCATGAAGCTTTGGCAAACTTAACTTGCCTGACTGCCCTCCTTTTCTCACTGGCTGTTCCTTCTCAGTCTTTACTGATTCCTCTTCAGCTTTGCAATCTCTAAATGTTGGGATCACCCAGGACTCAGACGTCAGACATTTTCTCTTTGTCTGCTACACTCACTCCCTTAGTGACCTCATCCAGTCTCATGGATTTAAATCCACCTATCCATTGAACTCTCAACCTTATTTATCCAGCCCTACACACTCACCCCCAAAACTTGTTTCTCCTCCATTTTCTTCATCTAAAAAAAATGGCATCATCTTTAGACCAGACGCTCAGGCCAAAACCCATATCCAGTCAGCAAATCCTATCAGCAACACTTTCAAAATATATCCTGAATCCAACCACTTCTCACAATCTCCAACTGCCCCCAAGCCCTGTCATCCTTCACCTGGACTCTTGCATAAACCTCCTTACTGGTCTCCGTGTTTATTCTCTTGACCTTTACAGACTACTCTGGGGTCATCCATTTAATGCATAAGGTAGATCTTGGCTCTCCCACATTCAGACCCCTCCTAGCTTCCCATAAGACATAAAATATGCCTATAAGGCTCTAGTCAGCTGGCTTCTGATCGCCTCTTTGGCTTCATCTCCTACCTGTTGCTCCCTTCCTTATTCATCCCTCCAGCCACACTGGCTTCCTTTCTGGTCCTTTGCAATTGCTATTTTTGTTGCCTGAAGTATTCTTTCCTTGGGTATTTACATGACTTTTCAACCTCACTTCCTCTAATTTCCTGCTCAAATGTCACCTTCTCTGAGAGCTTTTTCCTAACCACCCTCTTCTATAAAATAGTCCACTCTGCCACTCTCTATCCTGTTTCCCTGCTTTATTTGTCTTTATAGAATCCATCACTGATGTCATGTATATTTGTTTACTTGTTTATCGTCCATTTCCTCCACTAAAATGTAAGATTCATGAGGTTAGAGACTATTTTGTTCACCGCAGTACTCCCAGCATCTAGAACTGCCTGGTTCAGATTAGGTGCCCAGGTATTTGTTGACTGAATTACCAATTCAACCAATGAGTAAATTATCGCATTAGCCAATTAGCTGCCATTATGTGAAACAGGCAAGCTATTCCCACATACCAAAAATATAAACTACAATTTTGATTAGTAGATACCATCACAACAAATCTGTGTTGTTATAAAAATTTTTATTCCATTTCCTAGGTAGATTATAAGCTAGAAAGAACAATACAGAGATAACTCAGAATTGATTTTCTAACTCCCAGTTTCAGATTACAGATATCATACATCTACTGGCTAATTACTAACAAATCTTAATCCCTTGTACAGGTGTTTTGATAAATAGTGATCTAAAAGTCTCAGTGCAAAAAAAAAAGTTATTTTTCCCAGTTGAAACTAGGGTCTCAGTAACCCACTCAATTTTATGCTAGAATCAACTTCACTCTTGTTCAGTAATAAAGATGTAACTTCTCTCTTTTCTAGTAATAAATGTAGCTAAATGAGAGGTACAGTGAAGTGGCCTGTTATTTCTATATTATGCAAATGTATCCTCATTGCCCAATTAGATCACAACTCCTTGAGTATAAGGACGCCCTGCAACACTCAGAAAGGTTAGGTTACACTGGGTACGCCAAATCTCAGTCACTTATCCTAACAAAAGAATATTTCTTATTTAAGATACATGTCTAATACCAGCTGGTTGCAATTCAGCTTATCATAATCATTTTAGGATTCAGAAAGTAGAACCTCCGTCTCAACACTCACTTTCAAAATCAGTATGGCACTAGTGGTTCAGTGGTAGAATTCTTGCCTTCCATGTGGGATACCAGAGCCCTGCTGGCATTGCCATTAAGAGCTCAGCTGCTAACCAAAAGGCTGGCAGTTCAAATCCACCAGCCGCTCCTTTGAAACCTTATGGGGCAGTTCTACTCTGTCTTATAGGGTCACTATGAGTCAGAATCGACTCAACAGCAATGGGTTTGGTTCTGGTACGTGGGAGACCAGGGTCCCATTTCTAGTCAATGCACTTCGTGGATAGCTACCACTTGTCTGGCAGTGGAGGCTTGTGTGTTGCTGTGATGCTGAACAGGTTTCAGCAGAGCTTCCAGACTGAGATGAACTAGGAAGAAAGGCCTGGTGATCTACTTCCAAAAATCACTCAAGGAAAACCCTATGGATCACAATGGCCCAATCCGCAGCCCATCCTGAGGATGATACATGACTGGGCAGTGTTTCATTCTGTTGTGTATGGGGTCACCATGAGTTGGGGTCAACTCAAAGGCAGCTAACAACAACAGCGTGGCAAGGAGATGGAAACGTGTAGGATCGTGCACTGGCTCTTAAAGCTTCCAACACTTTTTCACATTTCATTGGTGAAAGCCAAGTCACATTCCTCCTACCTAACCTTCATAGGACGAGAGAAGTGTAATCCTACAGTCCTGTCAAAATATGTTCAGCCTTTATGACTACTACACTCCCTTTACAGAGTCTTGAATAATAACTTCTACATAATAGCGGGTGAATACATTTGTGTTCATCTTCCGGCACTTTATCAGACAATGTTTTGCTGCTATTCATAAGGTTTTCACTGGCTAATGTTTCTTTTTTCAGAAGTAACTTTGCCAAGTCCTTCTTCCTTTTCTGCTTTGCCCATTTCAAATAAAGGTGATCCAATAAAATGCAGAAATTACTGAACATCATCATCAATGTTACATGCAAGCAGAATTTTGCTAAAGATAATTCCAAAAATGACTGCAGACATAGATCAGCAGGAAAACTGACAGAAATTCAAGCTGGATTCAGAAGAGGATGTGGAAAGAGGAATATCATTGCTGATGTCAAATGGATTTGGGCTGAAAGCAGAGAATACAAGAAAGATGTTTACCTGTGTTTTATTGACTATATAAACACATTCAACTGTGTGGGTCTTAAAAAAATTACGGATAGCACTGCAAAGAATGGGAATTCTAGAACACATAATTGTGCTCATGAGGAACCTGTATATAGACCAAGAGGCAGTCATTCAAACAGAACAAGGGGATACTATGTGGTTTAAAATCAGAAAAGGTGTGTTCCAGGGTTGCATCCTTTCATCATACTTACTTAATCTGTATGTTGAGCAAATAATCCAAAAAGCCAGACTATATGAAGAAGAATGTGGCATCAGGATTGGAGGAAGACTCATTAACAACTTGTGATATGCATTAACAACTTGTGTCACAACCTTGCTTGCCAAGAGTGAAGAGGACTTGAAGCACTTACTGATGAAGATCAAAGACTACAGCCTTTAGTATGGATTACAACTTAACATAAATAAAACAAAAATCCCCACAAATGGACCAATAAGCAACATCATGATAAACGGAGAAAATACTGAAGTCGTCAAGGATTTCATTTTACTTTGGTCAACAATCAACGCCCATGGAAGCAGCAGTCAAGAAATCAAACGATGAATTGCATTGGGCAAATCTGCTGCAAAAGACCTCTTTAAAAAGCAAAGATGTCACTTTGAGGACTAAGGTGTGCCGAGCCATGGTATTTTCAATCACCTTATTTGCATGTGAAAGCTGGACAATGAAAAAGGAAGCCCAAAGAAGAACCTACACATTTGAATGACAGTGTTGGCAAAGAATATCAAAGATGCCATGGACTGCCAGAAGAACAAACAAATCTGTCCTGTAGGAAGTACAGCCAGAATACTCCTTAGAAGTGAGGATGGCAAAAGTTTCGCTAACTTCGGACATGTTTTCAAGAGGGACCAATCCCTGGAGAAGGGTATCATGCTTGGTAAAGTAGAGGGTCAGCAAAAAAGAAGACGACCCTCAACAAGATGGACTGACACAGTGGCTGCAACAATGGGCTCAAACTACTGTTGCGAGGATGGCACAGGACTGAGCAACATTTTGCTGTTATACATAGGATCACCATGAGTCGCTACTGACTCGATGGCACCTAACAACAACAACATTCTTGTTTACCTCAAGGCAAACGTTCTTGCTCATCTCATACTTTCTACCCAGTCACATGGATGAACACACAGATGGCCATGATTATACAGCCCCAAACTCTAATGGCAAAATCCTTGGAAGAAAGAAAGAAAAAGGAGGGAGGGAGGAAGGAAGAGTAATATTAAACAATACAATATTTCTTAAGCGTTCCACCAGTATCTTCCATCACTAAAGTAGAAAATTTATTTGATAACGTTGTTGTTGTTTGCTGTTATTTGATAATAAAATACCAGTAAATGAAACACTCTATTGATACCTCCTTCGTAACGCTTAATTTTGTAGGCACTTGATGTTAAGATCTTTCTTGGCTATAATCCAGGTTTAGCAGTATCCCAACCTATTTGGATAAAAACAAGCTGTGACTTCAGGTGATTTCAACTTCAGCCAAAGATGATCAAGAAGCCAAAGGAATAAGGTAAGATTAATGAAAAGACCTGTTTTCTATAGAGAGATTTGTATATGACAGGCTATGCAATCTTCATAAGAAAATAACAGACAGGATGAAAGTGGAGAAATATCTGTGGTATTCTAGTCCTTTATAAATCAGCTTACATAAAAGCATATGGACCATGGGTTAAAAAAAAAAAAAAAAAAGGATAGGGGATAAATGTCAACTATAAAGAAAAGACTATAAACAATTATGGAAATCAAGAGTAAATAAATAAATAGATGCTTGTGAGGAAATTATTTGTATACATGCAAAATAACTTTTTTATGTTCTTTTGTGTTCTACGCAGACCTGTAGATATCAACACCCTCCCAACGTCTTGATTCATACAAAAGGAGATATTAAATCACCAAAGCCCTAATAGACAGTGGTTTGATGACTGCTTCCCCTCTGAGTGCCTGGCCCAGTGTTCCCTCACCCATAAGACCTTGGTGGATAGAGAAAAGAAAATCCCTGATGCCTCCCAACAGTCATGGCTCTTCCACTGTGGAGACAACTGAAAGTGTGTGATTTAGGCAAACAAGGAAGTAGACAGCTGAACCACACACTCTCCGGCAGAGGTAACAATGCCGTGACTGCGTGATAATGAAACACCTACCCCTCTCTTCATTCAAAACACAGCATCACGTGTAAAATACAAGATGGCACTTTGTTTTAAGTGCCAGAGTATTTCACAGTTCAATATAGTACACGAGTAGAATAAGAAAATAATGACTCAACACATGACAAGTTATCAGACTCTCTCCTGAGCAATGTCCCTGCTCTTCTCCCAGTTTAAACCTTCCCAAATTGTAGTAGGAAAACACTGGGACATAGTGGTTAAGTGCTAGGGCTGCTAACCAAAAGGTCGGTAGTTTGAATCCACCACGTGCTCCTTAGAAACCCTATGGGGCAGTTCTACTCTGCCCTATAGGGTCACTATGAGTCGGAATCAACTCGACGGCAATGGGTTTGCTTGTTTTAAATTGCTTTAAATTTTGCTAGGAGAATTTTAAGTGGTAGCCTCTACCCAGAGGCAGCATAAAAGGTGAAAAACTACCATCCTGCCCTGGTTCCTACAGTCCCTGAAAAAAAGAGTATTGAAAATAGATCCAGTTGTGAACTGGCTAACATTAATTAAATACTTGATGCTAAGTGCTTGGTTAATTACTTTTTAGATGTAGGCTAATACAATAATCCATTTCACAGATAAAGAAACTGAGACTCAGAAATGTTGGGCAATTAGCACAAGGCCAAAGTCAAAAGCACCAGAGTCAGGTCTCAAACAATGTCATGCCTTTTTTTTTTTTTTTTAAATGGGTCTCTTTCTGTCATCTTTATTCATCTCATTAGTCCATTTATCTATTGCTAGGCTAATATCTATTTAACCATAATCCCTTCTTTGGATTGCGAAACAACTCCTTCAAGACCACTAACCAGCTATAAGACTGCAAACAAGTAACAATCTCTGAAATTCAGTTTCTTTATCTGTAAAGTGAGGGAATTAGACTGGATGATCACTAATTAGGTTTTCTTTATCAAGTTCTATGGTTGCTAAAGACAGAAACAGTAAAATCAGTGCTTTATACCTACCCCACAGAGGCTGTTATAATGAATAAATGAGTTAATGTATATATTTTGAAAAAAATTTTTTAAATGTATATTTTTTTAAAGTTTTGTCATCCCATTTCAGGTGCTAAGGCTCTGTCTCATGACCAAAGAAGGAACTCCCACAGTAAGCAACGCTCTTAAGAAGTTTACCGCCAATAAGACTGGAAAGAGTGGGCATGAGCATATAGTCCCACTAAACCATCTCAAACTGTGTGTTCAACTGGCAGTCGTTTAATTGCATCAGTTCATAGGAAATTTCATGACGGAGATGGATATTCTAACACAAGTTTTTAAGACCCTTGTTGAAGCCTCAGCACATCTCAGAAAACTGAACTGATTATAGCCACGCCTTCTGCCAGCCAATGTCTGTGCTCTGGAAATATTCACATACAAGATGACAAGCAAAAGAAGTCATAAATGGACAATTTGATAACCAGCATCACATGCCAGGATAAGCAGACATTTTCCTCATGGCAGATTTAATGGCAGCCACTCATACATGTCATTCTTTCCTCATGGCATCCTTCATGACCCTGAAGCAGGATCAGCACATCCTTCAGGAGACTTGGAGAGAATGCATGGAGCTAACCCACCATTAACTTCCAAGTCAAATGGAAATTCTACAAAGAATGAAATTCTAACTTTCTGAACATCCCGGAAACTTGGAGAGACCATGGTTGACAGGGCTATTTCTTAAGCAACTGACTTGGTACCGATTATGAGCATGAAAGGAGCCCTGGTGGTGCAATGGTTAAGTGCTCAGCTGCTAACCGAGAAAGGTTGGCAGTTTTAACCCACCCAGTAACTCTGTGGAAGAAAGACCTGGTGATCTGCTTCCATAAACATTACAGCGAAGAAAACCCTATGGGGTATTTGTACTGTGTCACATGGGGTTGCAATGAGTTGGAATCAACTCAACTGCACACAACAACAACAATGAGCATGACGTGGACACACAAAATGACTCTCAAAGAGTCCTAGAATGAAGGCTTTCAGAAATCTGTTAAGAAGAATTCACAGCAATTCAAGTCTGCTGTGGTGGTTCAGTGGTACAATTTTCATCCTCCACGTGGGAGACCAGGGTTCGATCCCCAGGCAATTCACCTCAAGCACAATCACCACTCATTTGTCAGCGGAGGCTTGCATGTTACTGTGATGCTAGACGGGTTTCAGTGAAACTTCCAGACTACGATGGACTAGGAAAAAAGACCTGGGGAGCTACTTCCAAAAATCAGCCAGTGAAAACCCTATGGATCACAATGGTTTGACCCCTTGTACGTGGTGCTGCTATGAGTCGGGAGGGGACTTGGCAGTAGCAAACAGTAACAACAGCTTGATAATGAGTTAAAATGAAAACACTTATGGGAGGAAAGGCGAAAGTAAAGCAAAACTGCCTATAAAGTTTCCAGTATTGTAACTGGAAACAACAGCAACAGACAGATATATGTAGCATGTAGCCAACAGAACCAGCAGATCTTCTGGAGTAAATGTACTGGGAACTACCTGGATGGGATTTGAGCAAGAGGACAGCAGACTACTACACCCTTCTTGTTGCAGCAACGGATACAAGCTGAAATACACCCTTGACATGTCATATAGACAAAAGCGTGGCTAAACAACCATTACCATTGAGCAGATTCCGAGTCACAGCCACCCTACACGACAGAAGAGAACCGCCCTACGTGGTTTCCAAGGAGTGGCTGGTGGATTGAATTGTCGATCTTTTGGTTAGCAGCCAAACTCTTAACCACTGCGCCATCAGGGCTCCTACAGGTAGCAAACATGCTAAGCAGGATTGTCTTTGCATACACGGGCTATAAATCACAATGCCAGTACACGAGATGGCACTGCATGTATTACAGGTTAATATGATAAGGATATGCAATTGTTGCGAAAGATTATGAAGTTTTCATGGCAAAATATGGACACAAACATTGTGATGATGTTTCTTTGACAAGCTGCCATCTGCTCACAAACGGAATTAAAACTTAAAAGTATATTGTGTTTCAGTAGACATACACAACTGTATTTCAGGTGATTACAGATATAGTACAATATGAACATCGTTAAAAATACATAGGCCAAAATACCCGATTTCTTGGTAAAGTCCTAATTTGGCAGGGGCGGGGAGGGAATATGCACTGCATATAATTTGTTTAAGTGTGCATAGATATACTTCTATCCCTCTGGACATGAGTTTAGAAATAATTCTTAAGTCTTCACAGAAGCCACTGTCAACTAAAGCCATTGCTTTAGGGCCACATAAGAACAAAAACATAACAATTTTGAGTTTCTGCAACGTCAGGTTTTAGTAAAAACTTCTCTATGCACAGTTTTGTCAGGGAAATATCCCACATCAAAATCAAGTGTATTCAGCCAATGGCAGGCAAATAAACATTTTCAGCCTTATCATTGGTTAACTATGGGGGTGGGTGTACCAAAGAAAGTTACTTACAGAGAAGTAAAGTACAATATTTAAACCATACAACAAGCCAAATGCATGAAAGTCACTATGCCCCTCCAAAATTCACCACAGAAACACTAAACTAGATATTTATTGCTCTGACTGCCCACCAGTCCCTATCTCCTTATCTGGGACAGCATTTCTCCTTTTATGGGAAAACTGCTCCTTCCCCATTTCCACCCTGAGGCTGACCATCATAGTACCCCACCTTCTGTACACAGTTAATCAATCTTAGGGCAAATGTGTAACCAAAACCAGGCCAGAGCCTTCCCAGGATTATATACTCAGGAGCTTGGATAAGCAACACACTTCCCTTCCAGGAGTGAAGCTGGGAAGGGCAAGGCAATACTCCTACCAAAAGCCATGTCTGCCCCTAAGTGAGAGAAGTCAGTCATAGAACACCATCATGCAGACAGGGATAGAGGCCTGGGATTCTGAGTGCTGAGAATTCCCAGAACCCCAGGCGCACTCCTGACCTGCTCTTTGTTACATAAACCAATAAGTTCCCCTTTGCTTGCTTGAATAAGTGTTCTCTCCCTTGCAGCTTAATCAAAACTCAGAGGTGAACGAAACACATACATGCAAGTCTGAAAGAAAGCATTTGCTTTTGGTTACAAATCTTTGAGGTGAGGCACACGGTAAAACAGACCAGGCGGCCCAGGATTGTACTCAGAGTGCGGCCTACCTGAAGGCCCACAGGAATGCAATGGATTTGGGCAGGAGATTAAAGGCTGTGTTTGGGTGGAGACAGAGAGTCATCCTCAGGTTAGGAAAGAACGTTAATATAGAGAAGATAACATGCGTTCCAAATCCTGCAGACTTGTTGGAAGCTCACTGTGAGGAGGACTCAGAACAGAAGAAAGCGGAGGCTTGCTCACTAGGTAGCTGTGTGACCCTGTGCAAGCTGCTTAACTTCTCTGAGCTTCAGGTTCCCTCATCTGTAAATGAGAATATTAACTACAGTTCAAGGTTCTTGTCTTCAAGAGTGATCCTAAAACCAATTGCATCATAATCACCTGACATGCTTGTTATAACGCAGATTCCTGAGCCCCATGCCAGACCTTCTGAATCAGAGTCTGCATTGTAAAAAGAAAGAAAGAAAGAAACTGCCCGGGTATTTCTTATGTGTACTAAAGTTTGATATCCACAGTTATAAATATAAATGAGTCAGCAAATATTACAGCCAAGCACGACTGCTGTTAATGTTATTGCTGTTAGGTGCTGTTGAGCCCATTCTGACTCCTGGCAACCCTATGTACAACAGAACAAAACACTGCCCGGTCGTGCCATCCTCACAATCATTGCTATATTTGAGCCCACTGTTGCAGCCACTGTGTCTATTCATCCCATTGGGGGCTTCCTTTTTTTAGCTGACCCTCTACTTTACCAAGTATGATGTCCTTCTCCAGGGACTGCTCCCTCCTGATAAACATGTCCAAAGTACTTGAGACACAGTCTCACCATCCTCGCTTCCAAGGACAACTCTGGCTGTACTTCTTCCAAGACAGATTTATTCATTCTTCTGGCAGTCCATGGTATATTCGATATTCTTTGCCAACACTGTAATTCAAAGGCATCAATTCTTCTTCAGTCTTACTTATTCATTGTCCAGCTTTCACATTCATATGAGGTGACTGAAAATACCATGGCTTAGGTCAGGAGCACCTTAGTTCTCAAAGTGACATATTTGCTTTTGAACACTTTAAAGAGGTCTTTTGCAGCAGATCTGCCCAATGCAATAAGTCGTTTGAGTTCCTGACTGCTGCTTCCATGGGCATTGATTGTGGACCCAAGTAAAATGAAATCCTTGACAACTTCAATATTCTCTCCGCTTATCATGATGTTGCTTATTGGTCCAGTTGTGAGGATTTTTGTTTTCTTTATGTTGAGGTGTAATCTATACTGAAGGCTTTAGTCTTTGATCTTCATCAGTAAGTGCTTCAAGCCCTCTTCGCTTTCAGCAAGCAAGGTTGTGTCCTCTGCATATCATAGGTTGTTAATGAGTCTTCCTTCAATTCTGATGCTGAATTTTTCATACAGTCCAGCTTCTTGGATTATTTGCTCAGTATACAGAACAAATAAGCATGGTGAAAGGATATAGCACTGGTGCACACCTTTCCTGATTTTAAACCATGCAGCATCCCCTTGTTCTGTCACAGTTGCTACCTTGCAATAAATAACTTTTATGGAATGCCTACTATTTACTTCTACCAACAACAATCACACACACACACACACACACACATACACACAAACTCAAAGGCTGCTGAACTTAAAATTACAGGCAAGAAAATGTTCCAAATCAACACCAATATTATACTTTGGAATGAGGAAAAAAAATTAACAGTATCAGGCTACCCTGAGCCTATGCTTGCTTATCATGGTTTCTATAATCTAAACCAGGAGTTCTCAGCCTTGACTGCACATTAGAATCACCTGGGAAGCTTCTAAAATTCCCTATGTCCAAGGCCATATCCCAGACAAGTAAATTAGGGTCTCTGGAGGTAGAGTCCAGCCTTCAATACTTTCAAAAGTTTCCTCAAGAGATTCCATTGTGCACTCATAATTTGAATATTTTCAGCACGTATGTGGAAAGAATGTCAGCTACATACAATGAGATACTTGGGAGAAAAATTTCAGTGCCCTTGAAACTAAGCAGGCATGCTAATTTGTTTTCCAGCCTCTGTACATGAAAGGAACCAAATACTATTTCTTACCTTTTTTCCAAGGGATAGACAAAATACTCTAACAGTCTATCAGTAGATTTACCCATGAAATTGACAAAAATCAATAAATCTGAAAATACAAAGGGTTGGCAAAGATGTGGATCAACAGTATCCTTTTTTGCACGGCTGGTGGGAGTGTCAGTTGATACAACCACTCTGGAAAGCAGTTGCATATTTTCTCGGAAAGTTGAACAATCTCATAAATCTCATACTCTCCAACACAGCAGTGGTTGCTGGTCTACCTTTAAGTCTATAGACCCTGGTGATGCAATGGTTAAGCGCTTGACTGCTAACCAAAAGGTCAGGGGTTCAAACCCATTCAGCAACTCCACGGAAGAAAGACTTGATGATTTGCTTCTGCAAACATTACAACCTAGAAAACCACATAGGGCAGTTCTACTCTTCCCTATAGGGTTGCTATGAGTCAGAATCGACTCGACGGTACACAACAACATGCTATTCTACCTTCAGGTATACTGACTTAAGTATGCTGTTCTACTTTTAAGTATACACACAAGGGAAACCTTAGCACGTGTGCACCAGGAGACATACAGAAATGCTCACAAGCAGCCCTGGTTATAAAAGCAAAAAACTGGAAACATCCTAAATGCCCCATGACAGGAGTATGGATAAACTATAGTATATGCTATAATTTGTGTGTAAATTGCAGTATTACCACAAAGCAAAATATTCCACAGCAGTGACAGCATGGATAAGACTTAGTAACATAATGTTGGATGAAAAAGCAAGTCTCAGGAGATTACATAAACCAGGGAAGATACCTCTTCATAAAGTTCAAAACCCGGCAAAATGAAACAATGCATCACTTAAGCATACATGTAAATGAAGAGTAATGCAAGAGAATGAGAAACAGTGTTTAGTATGGCGGTTACCTCTGGTGGCGGAGGGGTGAAAAGGCAAAGGAGTAAGATGAAGGAGAATTACAGACATAGCTGTAAGTAATAAACAATGCTCTGATTCTCAGGTTGGCCGATGTATTCACAGGTCTTCTCGTTAAAAACAAGAAAAATAAAGAGGGCCATGCATGGAGAGTTGACGGTAGCATGTCACAAATCAAGACTTGTGATTATCCTGATTCTGTTCACTAGAGTTCCAAAGAATAGAAAGAAAAGCAAACTCTATCCGTAAAGACAACAGAACCCAATCCTACTGAGAAGGAAATTTAAGGTACTTTCAATGATTCTTGTTAAAGTCAAGTACTTCACAAGCTAGAATCACTCCATTTTCCAGGTTCCATAATGTGAACATCCCATTTTAGAAGTAAGAATCTCAAATTTGTCAGGCCAAGGTACAGAACTGTCATTTTAGGGTAGAGTAGCTCCTTCATCTTATTCTCCAAGGGTGCATCTGGTGTAGCTAACTGAGACTGAATTAGTACAATGGAAAAAAAAAAAAAAATCTATCAAATAATAGCCAAAAAAAAAAAAAAAAATACACAGAAAACCTTCTAGTCTAACACTTCCTAGTTTTTTTAAGGGTTAGACTCTTCATATTGCCATAAGAAACTAATTTAATTTTATCTCCGATACAGTAGGGAGCATCAGGCAGGATGGCTGTGTCTAATATCTGTATTGTAGGCTGGGGAGGAAGAGAGTCATTTATTTCATGATTAAAAAAAAAAAAAAAAAAAAAAAAAACCCGTTGCTGTCGAGTCGATTCCGACTCATAGTGACCCTACAGGACAGAGAAGAACTGTCCCATAAAGTTTCCAAGGAGCGCCTGGTGGATTCGAACTGGTGACCTCTTGGTTAGCAGACGTAGCT
This sequence comes from Trichechus manatus latirostris, assembly GCF_000243295.1. Classification (NCBI taxonomy): domain Eukaryota; kingdom Metazoa; phylum Chordata; class Mammalia; order Sirenia; family Trichechidae; genus Trichechus; species Trichechus manatus. The sequence continues at coordinate 24,834,682 of NW_004443946.1, read as the reverse complement.
CTTAACCACTATGCCACCAGGGTTTCCCTCACCCAAAAGATAATTGATAGCAGTTCTGGAAATTTTTATTCTTCTCTTCCCACTTTTACTCCTATGATATTAAATTTATATGAACCACTTCGTCTTATCTCAATATCCTCCTTTTAAAGCCAAGTGACAGGCTTAGTTGTTTTCCATTAGAAACTTTTGAAAATATGTTTTGACTTTCAGGAAGCATCTGAACACATAAATGGAAGGTCAGCAAATCTGACAGGCAGCCATCGGATACAGGACAGATTTGTTTAGCATTTGAGTCAGCAGGTCTTTTTAAGACCAATTTGATAGAGGAATTTTGTTCTCTTACACAACAAGGCTCTTATTAATTTGAAGACAGCATTCTGGTTTTACCAAAAATAAATTCTTAACTCCTACTTTATACGACATAAAATGAAAACAGAAAAATGGGTTTGCGTGCAGAAATACAATGGCTCTTAGCAGTGGTTCTCAAACTTTGGGGTGCCTATAAATCTTCTGGAGTCCCTGGGTAGTACACATGGTTAACATGTTTGATGGTAAACCGAAAGGTTGGAAATTCAAGTCCACCTAGAGGCACCTTGGAAGAAAGGCCTGGTGATCTACTTCTAAAAAATCGACCACTGAAAATCCAATGGAGCACAGTTCTACTCTGACACATATGGGGTCGGCATGAGTTGGAGTCAACTTGACACGACTGGTTTTGATTTATAAACAACCTGGGGAACATGCTAAAAGGCAGATGTCTAATTCTCAGCCCAGACCTACTGAATCAGAAACTGGGGATAGAATCAGGAAGCTATACTCTTAACAAGTGTTTCGGGCCATTCTGATATGAGGATCCCTGAATCACACTTGGTAGAAAACGCTGTCCTGCAACTTACAATGGAAATTTGAAAGAACATGCGCTCTGTCCTGGACACTAACCAAAACCAAACCAGTTGCCATAAGGTGGATTCTGACTCATGGCAACTCCAGGTGTGTCAGAGTAGAACTGTGTTCTATAGAGTTTTCAATGGCTAATATTTTGGAAGTAGATCACCAGGTCATTCTTTTGAGGTATCTCTGGGTGGACTTGAACCTTCAACCTTTTGGTTATCAGTTGAGCGCTTAAGCATTTGTGCCACCCAAAACAAAACACACTGCCACCAAGTAGATTCTGACTCCTCGTGACCCTACAGGACAGAGTAGAGCTGCACCATAGGGTTTCCAAGGCTATAATCCTTATGGAAGCAGACTGCCACATCTTTCTGTTGCAGGTGGCTGGAGGGTTCGAACTGCTGACCTTCTGGTTAGCAGCCGACCACTTTAACCACTGTGCCACCAGGGCTCCTTTCCTGGACACTAGACACACGCAATGGACCTCTGGGGGTCTGAAATTACATCCACTCAACTTCAGCAATAAGTTGTAAAAGATACTCTTGTGGCCTTTGATCATTAATGCACTTGCAAAAATGTCCTGAGAGCGATTTTTAAGGAATGGAACAAAAGCAACAGTACAATGTTGGACTAGTTTTAATCACTTGAAATTGCTACTTTCCTCAGCTCTCCTGATCTTTGAATTCAGATAAGTCACTGGCAAATAATGCCATTAAAAAATCCAGTTGGAAAAATTCCTCATGCTGGGAATCCATTTCTTTAAGACCTCAGTATACTAGGAAACCTAAGCTGGTATGCTTCCCACACTGCTCTGCCCTGTCTGCCGTCTAAGCATTACAACAAATCCCACATATCATCTGGTATCCAGCACGTCCAGAATGAACCTTCTCATCACTGCAGCAAGACACTGGGGAGAAGTCGCTCACCAAGTCAGTTTGCTGTACTGATTCCAAGAACCTTTCAGATCAGTACATTCCAAAAAGCGGGGAGTGATGAGGGTAAGGAATTGTAACACTTGTGTTCCATCTGGTTATCCATTAATAAACTCCATTAAAGTTTTTGGCCAAACAGCACATTAACATGTTCTGTGTTAACTGCCACATGTACAAAAAATACCTATTGTCCATAGATTTCAGGAGCCCTGGTGGTGCAGTGGTTAAGAGCTAGGCTGCTAACCAACAGGTCAGCAGTTTGAATCAACCAGCCACTCTTTGGAAAGCCTATGTTCTACTCTGTCCTATAGGGTCGCTATGAGTCAGAATCGACTCTACAGCAACGGGCTACCATAGATTATAATAAGATCACAATGTTGTTTGATTAAAAGGTATATACCAGCATGGTTTTGTTTTTTTTTTTAAACAAAATGTGCTCTTCTGGCTTAGATGTAGATTTCTCTTCCAACACTTTAATGCTAGAAAAGCTTTTCTGATGCTGGAAGCACGTCTCTCAGTCTCCTGCCTGCCTCTCGCTCCCCCACCGGACAATTGCACAATACCTAGCCGACCTTCTTTTGCTCTCAAACTTCGCTTCCATTAGAGGAAGCAAGGCATCCCACTACAACTTCTATACCGACTAGAATTACAGAAGCAGGAAGGACGTGAGGCTTGGATGGTGAAGAATGAAGGTCAACAGAATCAGTTTTTGGTTCATCACTCTGTTTTACTGAGGTGGGAAAATCAGCAGTCTTAGTTCTCAGTGACTTAGTGATAACAACAGAATTTATAGCTCCCATACTAAAAATCATGACAGTGTCTCCTGATAATATCTTTATCTCTAGGTTTTCAATTTTATGGGGTTTCACACGAGAAAAATGTCACAGAAATAAAACGTTTTCTTCCTTCTACCAGAAAATGACTGAAACCTATAATTAGGATGAACTGCCTACACCCTTCCACACACATATCCCCCAAGAGCCTTGTCTTTCAAATTTCCTTTTCTTAAAAAAACTATATTCTCTTTTTTGTGTATATTAAATTAAGCTGTTTAATTGTTATTCTAATTTTCTGTATACTAACAGTCTCTTATCTTATTCTTCAATTCTTTTATCTCCTAACAGTTTTTGCTTTACAAGTTCAATGCTGTTTTTCCATGAGTAAAGACTCAAGACTATTATAATTTCTTGGTGGACTGTAACTTTTATCATTAGAAACTATCCTCCCTTGTCCATGTAATGTATTTTGTCCTGAAAGTGTCTGGTGTTAATACTGCCAGCCCTGCTTTCTTTTTGCTTGCACGTGCCTAGACTCTGTGCTGCCCATTATTGTCAACTTTGCTGACATTTGATTCAGATCCTTCCCTTGTAAGCAACATGGAGGCAGATTTTACTTTTTTTTTTTTTTAAACTATACTTGAGACTCTATGACTTCTAATAGAAAATTAAACTGTATTTTACTAGTATAATTGCTTATCACAATTTCTTATAGATGTCTTCATCTTTTTTCTTTTAATCTCAAAAGATGCACATGGATGCTTAAAGAAAAATAGACACTAAACAAGGACATAAAGTAAAAAAAACATGAGCTTGTCTTAGCCCCTTATTCCTCTATAAACTTTAGGCAATTTCTACTGATTCCCTATCATGAGAGAAAAAAGTTTTCTGTGGCATCGTCTTCTTTCCTCTTTGTATCCTTCATGTATACACGATGTTTTATTGGTTACCTTAATCACATAGCTATATCCTTAAATCTCTATCAAGTTTAAAGAGCACCATTCAACTCTCCACTATGAAATATGAGAAAACGCATGCCCTTGTACTTCACTCCACTCTTCCAGCCCCTTCTAGCTCTTAAATCTTATCACCTACATCATTATTTTCATGATGTCAAACTTCAGAGCATTTCTCTTTTGTTCAGTAAATATCATTTATGTATCATGCTTTTGCATGTAAGTCAATTCTGAAAATTGAAAACTAATGTTTCCAATATTATGATTAGGTAATGACTGTTATTCAGTGCGCATCTGTACAGTGAGACTAGATCAGCTGGAAAGGAGATATAATCTTTTATTACTATACCAGTTCCAAGCATGAAGGTCAAATGTATTCTTTTTTTCATTGTTGTTTTTAGCTTCCATCAAGTCAGCCCCTGACTCATGGAAACCCCATGCACAACAGATTGGACCACTGTGATCCACTGGCTGATTTTTCTGAAGTAGATCACCAGGCCTTTCTTCCTAGTCTGTCTTAGTCTGGAAGCTCCACTGAAACATTCTCAGTATCATAGCAACATGCAAGCCTTCACTGACAGGTTATAGCTGTGCATGAGGTGCACCAGCCAGGAATTGAACCCAGGTCTCCCACGTGGAAGGCAAGAATTTTACCAATCTTAATCTTTTTTCTTATATACCATCAATTACTCAAAATTCTGTCACATTTTAGTTTACTTTTCATTTGAACTGGGGCTTTCTTTGCAAATTTTTGTTTTTACAAGAATTTCTATTGCCCTTCTTTTTTCCTGTTGACAGAAGAAACATGTTTTTATTGTGCCATGAAGATTGTCCAGCTGGTCAGTTTTGGGCAGGTCTACTGTTCAAGTGTTTTTGTTCTGCTTTTTTTAGTTTCACTAGTTGCTACATTTCCTCTTACTTACACTGCTTTTTTGATACAGTAAATCTTCAAAAAAAAAAAAGATTTTAGAGACTATCCATGCTAGGTAAAATTGCTAGTCCTTTCCTGTCTGAAAAGTAGGAATGGATTAACAGAAAGTTTCCACTTCAGAGTTTCAAGGACAGAAAATGACCAGCAAATGAGGCAGATGACTGCAAGAGAACCTCAAAAGCAAAGCCCCAGTTTTATTTAACAGTGGGCTATTAGGGTGACATGTCCAAACCCATTTGTTTGCTTACTGTTGATGGTTCCTGGCTCATCTACTCCTTCACCTTCTTACTGGTGGGATCTTAGGGCATTTGTAAGCGATTAGATCTGTTTTTACCATAGGAGAGCAGTACGCACAGAGGTCGATATCATAAGGGTCTTAAACACTGTTTAGCTGAGCTGTTCCCAATATCCTGACCTGTGGCTTGAAGTCCCTCCTTCTTTTTGAAACTAATGCCCATATTAAGGGCAAAGAAAGCCTGGGACCAGTGCCGTGACCAGCTCCTCTGAGTTCCAAAAGGTCCTTCAAATGGCCATTTCCAACTTCCATTTTTCTCCTGCTACCACAGTGGCTCTGTCCTTGAAAGTTTTTGAACGTTTTGTTGGGAAAACAATTCCACTTATTTCTGAGAATGATTCTCCTTTATGTTGTGGGGCTCAGCATGATGGTTTTACCATACATCTCATTCCCATCAGCTTCACTATCGTCTAACAATTCCTTAAATTTATAGTCCATTAATGACACTATTTCAGGTCTCTACCCTGGTGGTACAATGGTTAAGAGCTCGGCTGCTAACCTAAAGGTTGGTGGTTCTAACCCACTGAGCCTCTCCGAGGGAGAAAAGATCTGGTGATCTGCTCCTGTAAAGATTACAGCCTAGGAAAGCCTGTGGGGCAGTTCTGCTCTGTCACATGGGGTCGCTACAAGTCAGAACCAACTCAACAGCATCCAACAACAACATCACCACCAACACTGCAGATATTTTTTGTTTGATTTTTTTAAAAAAAATACTTTCAGTTATTTTAATAAATCAGCAAGGGAAGAGTTAAAAATCTTTGTGTTGAAATTAGAACCACAAACACAGACTTAGAAAAAAAAATCCACTGTTAATTCCTGACTTTCTATTATCTCCACAATTTCCAATCTCTGTGAATTAACTCTGGGCAATTATTTACAAATCACCATCATAATAAGAATAATATTAGTTATATTAGTCTCGCAATATCTAATGACTAGGGCAACATGAAATACAATAGTTGCATAGTTTTTGTGGGGTGAATAGGATCAGATGTTATCTCTGCATGGTGGGATTACAGAGGTTTTTAATGCCTTTTTTTTTAGCTCCTTTTTTTTTTTTTTTTTTTTAATATCTGCAGTTGCCATGTATTGTTGGTGAAATTAGAAGGTTAAATAAATAGAACAGGAATGATGTTGATTTAATCTGTTATTTTAGTGACTGAGAAAATAATTTTCTATCTCTATGCCCTCTGCTAAAGAAAAAAAGAATTCTGCAAAAAGGAAAAGTGTCCCTATGACAAAGGGCAGTCTATAGTGAGAGCAGGCTAAGCTAGTCATTTCCAGAAGCCTGCGGGAACCCCTGAGAAGGGCACTGATTGCATGAAAAATGTCTAAATACCTGATGGGAGGCTGTATGGCCATAAATCTCCATTCTGATTCAAAAGGAAAATCAGCCCGTAAAGGCCCCCCCATTTGATATTGCTGCATAATTTTCCTCTCTTTCTGTTAAATTGCAAGGGGAGACAGAAGGCAGTGGAGTGCCCAAGAAGCCATAAAGGAAAATAAGTCCTTTCCACTAAAAGGACCTAGGGTGGAGGTAGTTTACTCTGTCACCTTTGGCAGAGAAGACTACAGGAGTTTCAATACCTGGAGAAGTGGGTTAAGGCCCTTATTGATTCAGATAAGCCCAGCACAGACTAAGAAAATGTCTGTGGTTTTGAAGTTTGATGGAAAGTCAGAGTTGAAACACCATTTGGTAACTCTGTTAAAGTGAAAACATTTAAAGAAGGGTAATAACATAGCTCCACCACCCATCTGTCAGTCTGTTGCACTGTGGTGGCTTGTGTGTTGCTATAATGCTGGAAACTATGCCACCAGGATCTCAAATACCAGCAGAGTCACCCATGGGAACAGGTTTCAACGGAGCTTCCAGACTAAGACAGACTAGGAAGAAAGGCCTGGCAATCTACATCTAAAACTTAGCCAATGAAAACCCTATGGATCACAACAGAATATTGCCTGATATACTTCTGAAAGATGAGCCCCCTTGGTTTGGAAGGCACTCAAAATACACAGTGCCTGCAGCAATGGGCTCGAGCTTGCTAATAATCATGAAGATGGCGAAGGATGGGCAACGTTTTGTTCTGTTATATATGGGGTCACCATGAGTCGCTCCCAACTTGACAGTAACTACTAACAGCAACAACAATAATGTAGCTATCATTTACTCTAGAGCACATGGTGACTTCTGTTGAGAAGCATGATTAAATAGGAACAATCTGAATCGACATTCTCTCAGGTTCTGTTCATATAGCCTAGGGAATTCCTGGGTCGGCACAACATAAGATCCTGATCCAGGTACCATGTGGCAGCTTAACTCACAGGAGGGCATGATACACACGAGGCAATGTCCACATCTGAAGTCTGCAAACTCAAACGAGGATGCAAAGGCAAAGGTCGAACATCACATTTGGAAAGGGCCTTTCAATCACTGTTGCTGCCACATCTCGTAGGCATTATCTCAAGTGACTCCAGATTCACACTCCCATAAGAAATGAATCTTGCTCTACTCTGTGTCCTCATTCATCACTTACTTCACCTTTGCCCCTTTCTCTCATCTGTCACTTGACTGGCTAGCTAATCTGGTAAAGTGTGTCTGCATGATAGAGTTAATGGATATTAGTAGTTAGAACAGGACATATTACCAGCTCCACTTAAAACATACAACTACCATATGATCCAGCAAGTCTACTCTGAGGTATCCAGAAGAATCGAAAGCAGGGATTCAAACAGATACTTGTACACCAATGTTCACTGCAGCACTATTTCCAATAGCTAAAAGGTGAAAACAACCCAAGTGTCCATCAACAAATGAATGGATACACAAAGTGTGGTAAATACATACAATAGAATATTTTTCAGTCATAAAGAAAAATGAAGCACTGATACATGCTACAACGTGGGTGAATCTTGAAAACATTAAGCTAGGTGAAATAAGTCAGGCACAAAGGACAAATATTTTGTATAATCCGACTTTTGTGAAATATCTGGAATAGGTAAATGTATGGAAATGTACGAAATATCTAGAATATGCAAATGCATAGAGACAAAAGTGTATTAGGGGTTACTAAGGACTGGAGGGAGGTAAGAGTGGGAAGTTACTGCTTAAGGAGTACTGAGTTTCTGTTTGGAGTGATGAAAAAATTTTGGAAATAGTGGTAATGGTTGCAGAACACTGTGAATGTAATTAATGTCACTGAATTGTAAAGTTATAAACAGTTATATGGTAAATTTCATGTTATAGATAGTCTAATAAATTTTTTTAAATCCCCAAGAAAATATTAAGAAATGTACACCCACCAGAATAAAAACAAAACTATGGACAGATAATAGCCTCCAGGCAGAATGGAGGATAGTCATCAAAAAGCAAACAGAGATAGTAGAGTGGGAATCAAAGAAACCATGAAATAGTATAAGAGGATGGCAAAGACCCCATGAAATGCAAAATAAACACAAAAACCTAACATATGAGCAATAGACATAGGGGTCTGGGTTTAGGAAAAGAAGAAGAGTAAGGGGAATAGGAAGTATCAGAGCTGCCATATAAGTGGTACCTCTTAAAGTGGAACAACATGGCAACTTTGGTTGGAATCCATGAGTAAAAGAAGAACTTAATCTAAGTGTGTTTTAAAGGAAAGTCTAGGGGCTAAGATGTAAAAGTCCAGGCAGATAAGACATGGTGAGGAGATCAGATTTCCTAGAGTCAGAATATGGGATATACCAGCTTGGCTATGTGGGCCATGTTCCATTCTGAAATGTCTTATCCTCAGCCCTTCTGCACGCACACTCTCCTTTTCCACTCCACTTACAGTTTCCCCAGAGTGTCAGGTGATGCCATGCTTCCATATCTTTGTGCAGGCAGTACCCTCCATCCTGGACTTCTTCCAATTCAGTTGATGAGTTTTCTTCTCTAGGAAGACCTTCCTTATTTCCTTCACCCATATCAAACTGATCATACCATTCTTTGGGCCCATCTCCACATCTACTGAACAAATGTGATTGTCTTTCTTTCTATACTAAATTGTAAGCAACCTGATGGTTTAATTCATCTTCATGTTCTTTGTGCCCCGTACAATGCACTGTCAAATAATAGGCATTTGACAAATTATTTGTTGAGACCTACAATCTGTTGGCCTGTTCTAGTCTCTGGGGAGACAGTGTGAAAAGACAAAGTCCTTGCCTCATGCAGCAATAACCAAATACACACATAAAATAACATCAGGTAGTAATAAACATCATGAAGGGGGGAAAAAAAAAAAACACCAGGGAAAGGGGATCTAGAGCGATGGTGTTGGGGAAGGAGGCAGCTTTTGGATAGGATGGTCAGCAAAGGCCTCTCTTAGCAGATGACATTCAAGCACTCACTTAAGAAACATGGAAGACAAGTTTAGAAAAAAAATGGAGAAAAATTTTAATCACGAGATTCCTTCTCAGGAAAATTAATGTGTTGATTTGAAAGAAATGTCTTAGGAAGCCAGTTTAGTATAGAAGATTGGACCTTCAAAGGCATGGCTCAAAGGAATGGAGAGAACTTGGCTTTGCTCCTTGTCTTAGTTACCTAGCAGTGCCATAACAGAAATACAAGTGGTGGCTTTAGATAATAGAAACGTATTGTCTCACAGTTCTGGAGGCTAAAAGTCCAAATCAGGCTCTCAGCCACGCTGATTCTTTCTGCCGACCTTTCTCTTAGTTTCTGGTGTCTGCCAGCAATCCTTGGAGTTCCTTAGTGTTTGCCTTCCCCCTATATCTGTGTCTCTGTCTATTCTGGGCTTTTTATAACTCAGAGGTGATTAGGTTTAGGATCCACCCTACACTGGTATGTTTTACTAACATAACAAGAGAAAATTCTATTTCCAAACAGGATCATCCACAAGTACAAGGGCCAGGAATTCAACATTTATTTGGAGGGACACAATTCAATCTATAACACTTCCTAAAGGATGGTGGGAAGAAGAGAGACAAGGGAGGGGACAGAGAGGAATGAGAGAAAAGGAGGGAGGCCCAGCAGAGGGGAATATGAGCCTCTGTGTGACCTCACCCTCCGAACCTTCATTAAGTCTCTGAGTCCATGAAACGCCCGGTGGGAACAGAATCAGAGATAGCAAATGTGGCTGTAGGAGCCCAAGGGTCAGGCAGGCCCTGGCAGGTGGCGAGCAGACAAGCCAGGGGCAAGTCTAGAGACTAAATGGAAGACCAGAAAGTAGCAGTGGAAAGTGGAGGGGAAATCTACTGAGAGCCTCACCCAGAAGTTCCTACAAGGGAATGATTCCTACATTTACACAGAAACACTGCGTCTGCTCAACGGTTTGTGAGAGTACGTAACCCTGGGTTACCCTTGCTGAGTTATGACTCAACCACACACAGTTTGTGCCAGAAACCAGAGAAAAACATTTTTCACAAAGCTAAGAAAGTATTAATATTCTTAATATACAAGGAACTCAAACCAACTGAAGGGAAAATTTCTAATGTCCAAATAGAAAAACAAGCAAAAGGGATATGAACAAACAAGCCACAGAAAAACAATTAATATATAAATGGAAAACCTGCTCAGCCTCAGTAATATTCAAAGAAATGCAAATAAAATACAACATGATTTTTACCTAGCAAATTAGTACAAATAAAAAAGATAATATTCAATAAGGAAAAAAGGCACTTTTTTCTTTAACTAGGAATTCTATTTCCATTAATTCATTTACAGGAGATAGCATATTTTAAAAGTATGCAAAAATTTGCCTACAATTATGTTCATGATCCTTATTTATAATAAAGTCCCAAAATAGAAAACAAACGAAATTACCAACAACAGGGATATAGTTAAATAAGGTATGGTACAGCCACGTATTAGAACAATAGGTAGCTATTGAAAAATTGCTGAATGCTTAGTTCGGAAAAAAAAGTTCATTATATAAAGTCTCCTTGCCAGTGTGGCCTGCATCTGAATATAAGCAGACATTCTGGCTTTTTGCTCACCCTGGATCCTGCGGCTGCCTCCTGTCGTCTCACCTCCAGTTCTTGGGACTTCAGCTGTCAGCTTATCTGCTGATCTTGGAATTAGTCAACCTTCACCGCCTGTAAGTGGAGCCCTGCTCTCTGGCCTGCCAATCTTGGGTTTGCCAGCCCCTGCAGCTACATGAATCAGGAGAAACTTTGTGGTCTTGCCTGCTGATCTTGTAATTCATCAACCTTCACAGCCTGTGAGTGGCAGCCCTGCTCTCTGACCTGCCGATCTTGGGCTCGCCAGCTTCTGCAGCTGCGTGACTAGGGAGAGGCCTCTACCCTGATCCGCAGACTTAGGACGTTCTAGCCTCTACAATCACATGAGCTGTTTCCTTGATACAAACCTCTCTCTATATATATATTTACACGCTTTACTGGTTTTGCTTCTCCAGAGAACCCAGCCTAAGTCAGTACCTATGTGAAACTTACAGTGTGGAGACAAAAATAAAGTGCTACAAAGGAGAAGTATAGTATGTCATTAAATACATAATGTTGTTGTTGTTGTTAGATGCCGTAGACTTGGTTATGAGTATAGTGACCCTACATACAATAGAACGAAACGCTGCCTGGTCCTGCACCATCTTCACAATCCTTGCTATGTTTGAGCCTGTTGTTGCAGCCACTGTGTCAATCCATTTCACTGAGGGTTTTCCTCTCTTTCACTGACCCTCTACTTTGCCAAGCATGATGTCCTTCTCCAGGGACTTGTCTCTTCTGATAACACGTCCAAAGTATGTTAAGATAAAACTTGTCATCCTTGCTTCTAAGGAATATTCTGGCTATACTTCTCAATGTTATCAATAATTTGTTATGATCCACACAGTTGAATGCCTTGGCCGTAGTCAATAAAACACATAACACAAAACCTTATGAAAACTATATAACAGAGGACTTAATCTAGTCTGGAATCTATAAGGATTAATTTAAGTACCCAAAAAAGGGATAAAATGGGGTTAGTGACTATACCAAAATGTCCTTCTTAGCATTATTAACAAAGAAATATTAGAATTGGAAGCAAAAATAGAAAAGCCAACTCTGTAAACTATGGTATATTCATTGGAATATTACCCAATAATATTAAATATTGAAAAAAAAAGTCTTCAATAGTAATTTGGGGTTGTCATTAGGACTGTTCCCAAATATGCCAGTTCTCTACCTTCAGGACACATCGTAGGACTGCACTTGCCCTCCCTTTTTGAAGTTAGCATGGTCTCGTGACTTGCTTTGGCTAAAGAAATGCTAGTAAATGATGTGTCCCTTCTAGGGGAAGACTTTAAAAGCCAGTGCAAGAGTTACTACATTCCCTTATTCTGCTTTAGTGACTGAATGCTTATGCTCAGATGGCACTTCCTCCCGTGTCAGCACGGGTCCCTGAATTTGAAAAAGCAGAGTTTCTCTATCGATCTGCATTAGACATGTAAATGAGCAAAAAATGAATCTTTGTTTTAAGTCAATAAGATTTGCGATCTGTTACCACAGCGTAACCTAACCCACCTAGACTGATATAGTGTTTCTCCATGGGAAAAATATTAATTACATTAGTTTAAAAAGATATAATAAAAAATCATACATTCTATGAGCACAACTCTATAAACACTTTATTTATAGAAAAAAATCTATATACATGTACACACAATGAAATATTAATAATGGTTGTCTTTCAATGAATATGTGGGGGTTTTTTTCCTACTTTTTTGCTTTTTAAATAAGTATACATTCATAGATTACCTCTAATGGGTAAAATAACATTCTTTAGAGAGCATGGAAGTCACAATAAGAAATTTTAGAAGGAAACACTACCATTTAATAACTGCAAAATAAAAGTTTTCCAAAAAGAAGAGAATATCACTTTGCATGAACATGCTCCCCTGAAAAGTGGGAGCTACTTGGCTAGCATTTTAATCTACCCAGTATACATTTACGCTTTCTCACAAATTGACAATCTAACATTGTGTGTTTTTATTCTGTGTTACGTAATCTCAAACCCTAGAAAGTTTTTGTTGCTAAAGGTCTTGGTTCTTCTCTTTTCTAGATTCCCAGTTTAAATACCTAAGTGTTATTCAGGCCCCAGAATCCGTACCAGCTACGAATGAATCCAATTAAGTCTTGCTTTATTTAGAGACTATCATGGACCTGTTTTACTCAGAATAAGCTAAGTCACTAGTCAGGAAAAAATGACTCTACTTTTGGCTGTAGAACCTGCTCCTCAGGGCACTTGAGCTCTACCATATTCTTCCCACCCCTTTTACTATTAAGGTAACAACACTGCTCACACAAGATGTCTCCAATTATAATGGCTTGAACAAAGTATTTATGTTCCACCTATCTTACATAATGGTACATAGTTCACATCATGCTGAAAGGCATGTTGAAAGCAGTAATGGCCTACGTCTTTATCAAACAGAAAAATAAATCACATACAATTATTAAATGCTTTCTTAGTAATCATACAATTTCATCATTTCATTTCTTTCTAATAAGGAACTCTGACTATGAATACAACATAAAGCATGAACCCTTATAATGACCAATTGTCCATAATATGACCACTGTTGACAGCAATCAAGCTACCCCTGCTTTCCTTTGGTTAATATTTGCATGATATAGTTCCCCATCCTTCTATTTTTCAAACTTTTGTTTCATTACCTTTTACATATATCTTCTGAAAGTTGTTTTAATCTGACAGCCTTTGTCTTTTAATTGGAACATTTAGTCTATTTACATACAATGTAATTACTGATCTGTTTGGGTTTACATCTATCATTGTGTGCAGTGCTATTTGTCCCAATGTCCAAATTTTCCTCCTCCTTTGTTGTCATTGTTCAGATTATTTTTAATTATTTTATTTTTACCTGTTAGTATGGAAATTATACACTCTTTTACTGTTCTTTTAGGAGTTATTCTAACAATTACAATATTCATCATTAACTTATCAAAAACTAATATTGATATTTCTATTTCTTCCAAGATAATGAAAAGACCTTAGAATCCTTTACCTTTAAACCTTCTCTAGACTGATGAAGGATCAACAGACAGGATGAAGAATTAAAGAAAGAAGAAGGGCTAAATCTTTTGCTTGGAGCTCAGACTCCCATCCTATCTATGAGAGCAGACTATTGGCCTCCTCAAGGCAGAAATCCCATCACTGTCTTAGACTTCAACACAATTCCCCAGTTTAAACATGACATGCAGCATTCACCTTCAGTTCTTCAGTGAGCTGGTTCTCACCACAGAAGGAATAAAGCCCTTAGCCTTCCTCTTTCTATCTTATTCTTTTCTTACTCAAAGCTCATTCCTCTACCCAACAGAGAACGGGTAGAAATGCTTTTTATCACGTGCAGTCAGGCAACACTTCCATGAGGCATTGCACTGGAGCCTGTTTTTCAGATCATGCCATGAGTTAGCAGGAATCAGGAAACACATTTCCTACCATACCCGAAGATTCAGTTCCTGCTCCTGCAGCCAGGAAGAGCACTTATGGGTGCTGGATGCAGACAGTGCCGCTCTATGATGACATGACTTTAGAAACCCAGCAGAATAAGCCTTGGAAATTTTCACAGCAGTTCACATCACTGAGCACCAGGTGGTCTTAATACCTCCCATGACCAAGAAACCCAGGAGTTGAAGCACATTCGGAAGACACAGTCTGAAAACGCAGTGATGGCTACAGTGTTCTTACATGGCCAAATGACAAGATGAAAGTATATCGATAATCAGCAAGGCCACTGTTTTCAAATTCTGGTAAGATCTTCAGTCTTTAGGTGATAAAGATTACATAATCATTGCTGCTGAATTCGAAACTAGCCGTGACAGAAACCCAGCTAGTGGCCACTGCAAGAGGGGTAATGAGAACTGGTTCCTGCTGCAGATGACAGTTACTAGCGTTCACAAGTGCACTATGACAGCACTTACTAGCCGTATTCTTATCTAGCACATTATCCATCCACTTCTGACTATTCCTGATGAAAGGGACTTCTTAACAAAATATAACCGTGTCTAACTTATCAACGAAGCCCAAATAATAAGAGTCAGCATTATTCTAGAAGCCATCTAACGTGTCATGAGAATTCTGCATTTTATGACTCCTACTTTTTAATTCCATATTTTAATTACAACTTGATGTACAGACAAGGAATTTTCAGAAAGACTTCAAGAAGACTGCATTGCTTTTTTATTCACTAGACAACGGAAGCATCAAAGAAAAGAGAGATCCAACTGGTGCTGATTTTTCAGTTATACCTTCTGAGAATCTCACCAGAGCCACAAAGCTAAAGAAGCACTAAGCCTTCTCTAGCTACTTCAACTATTTACACTGAATCAGCTAAGACTTCCATACTCACTCACTAGCGGAGCACAGACACAACCTCAAAACCTCCCCAGCAGGCCAACCACTCCTGACATTCTCAACATCAACATCTTCCACGCTGGGAGATACATTAACTGAGTTAAATCATTTTCTCCCACAAGAAACACTATTTAACAAATGCATTCTGTTGATCTATCTATTTTATTAACCCTGTACAATTCGTTAGGACCTACCAAACAGCAGAAACCTGAAAAAGGCAGACACGGGACTGCTAAGTTTTGAATGGGGAGCTGGGACCCTGATTTGGCCCTGTTGGGGCAATGGGCTTTATGCACCTAGAGGTCCAAGGCAAAGTCCATCTACTTTGCTGTTTTTGCCTAAGTCCAGCCTTGGCAAAACTGATAGTTTGCCAGGTCTTCACAAGACTTAACACATGCACATGCACACACACACACTCCACATACACAAAGACACAAGAGGCCATACGGACTCAGCACCACCATCTCCAGGTCTCCAGCTCTTGCCAATTGGAATCTCTAGCACCTTTAATTAGCTTTATGGGCACCAAGGAGCCTCAGGCTGAATGTTTATTCCTTTGGAACTATCTGAAAACTGCCCAGGGCCAAATGCATCTGCTCACTGTAGTGAAGTATACTCCCTCTATAAGACATGGCTTCGAATTATCTGAACTGTGTTGTATAATTATTATCCCTGAATCTCATTACTACCGATACTTTAACTGCATTCTCTGTAAAGTGTAATGACAGCACAGCACGGCTTGCAGGCAGACGGCCCTGGGTTTGAATCCTCTGTGTTACTCTGGGAAAGCTGCCTAAGCTCCTGAACTGGTTTCCTCATTTATACCCATCTTGTGGGACTGTTCTGAGAACTGCAACACATAAACCACAGGCGTAGAGCAGGTGCTGATCAGGTAGCAGCTTAAAATACACAGGGGTACCCAATACTTCAACCCACAGGCTGCAAGAGCTAAGCACGAAGCCACTAATGACTCTGGTGAAGAATTTCAGAGAAAATATGGAACCAGTGGGAGCATATGTTCTCTTGCTAGACAAAGGACAGTCAGAAACAACCAAGACCCACTTGGCAGTTCAGGCCCAGAGTAGAACTGGTTTCAAACACCAGAGTTTAGCCATGAATGTAAACCGTACTGAAGGATTTTTGTGGGCCTCCTGTGAACCTGACCCAAGTAAAGAAAGTCAGTACCATCCACTTATCCAGGATCCTGCACACACATTCAACATTGTTGGTTGTTAGCTGCCACTGAGTCAGCCCTCAGACTCATGGTGACCTCATGTACAACGGGATTGGCCAGTTGTGATCCCTAGTATTTTCATTGGCTGATTTTTCAGAAGTACATCGCCAGGCCTTACTTCCTAGTCTGTCTCACTGTGGAAGCTCCACTGAAACCTGTTGAGAATCATAGCAACACATAATCCTCTATTGATAGACAGGTGGTGGCTGTGTATGAGCTGCAATGGCTGCGAATCAAACCTGGATCAACCACATGAAAAGTGAGAATTCTACCCCTGAACCACCACTGCCCCCACATTCAACAGTAGGAGTAAGAAATTATGTGTATTTCTGGAGGCCACACACACAGGTGAGGGTTCTGAGTAAGACCTAAGGTTTCTCTCAGTTTTCTACCAGTAAAGAGTCTTAAAATTTCGTTTTCTCCTATCCTTAAGAAGACACCACCTGGTGGTCACTACAAGAAATGACAATGCAGAATTACAAAGCCTCTCAACCTTTTTTTTTTCTTTTTATTGTTGTGCTTTAAGTGAAAGTTTACAATTCAAGTTAGTCTCTCATACAAAAATTTATACATACATTGTTTTGTGACCCTACTTGTTCTCCCTATACTGGGACAGCACACTCTTCTTTTCCACCCCCGGATTTCCCGTGTCCATTCAACCATCTCCTGACCCTCCTGCCTTCTCATCTCTCCTCCGGACGAGAGCTGCTCATATAATCTCATGTATCTACTTGAGCTAAGAAGCACACTCTTCACGAGTATCATTTTATCTCCCATAGTCTGGTCTAATCTTTGTCTGAGAGTTGGTCTCGGGAATGGTTGTAGTTTCGGGCTAACAGAGAGCCCGGGGGCCACGTCTTCCAGGGTCCCTCTAGTCTCAATCAAACCATTAAGTCTGGTCTTTTTACTAGAATTTGAGTTCTGCACCCCACTTTTCTCCTGCTCCATCAGGGACTCTCTGTTGTGTTCCCTGTCAGGGCAGTC
>NW_004443946.1:24779552-24817241 GCF_000243295.1 Trichechus manatus latirostris | reverse complement strand
CTTTTCTCCTGCTCCATCAGGGACTCTCTGTTGTGTTCCCTGTCAGGGCAGTCATTGGCGGTAGCTGGGCACCATCTAGTTCTTCTAGTCTCAGGCTGATGAAGTCTCTGGTTTATGTGGCCCTTTCTGTCTCTTGGGCTAATACTTCCATCGTGTCCATGGTGTTCTTCATTTTCCTTTACTCCAGGTGGGTTGGGACCAATTGATACATCTTAGATGGCCACTCACTAGCTTCTAAGACCCCAGATGCCACTCATCAAAGTGGTATGTAGAACATTTTCTTAAAAAAACTTTATTATGCCAATTGACCTAGATGTCCCCTGAAAGCATGGCCCCCATACCTCTGCCCGTTACTCTGTACCTTGACGTGTTTGGTTGTATTCAGGAAACTTCTTAGCTTTGGATTAGTCCAGTTGTGCTGACTTCCCCTGTAGTGTGTGCTGTCCTTCCCTCTACCTAAGATAATTCTTGTCTACTTTCTAGTTAGTGAATACTCCTCTCCCTCCCTCCCCACCCTCATAACCATCAAAGAATGTTGTCTTCTGTGTTTAAACCTTTTCTTGGGTTTTTATAATAGTGGTCTTGTACAATATTTGTCCTGTTGCGACTAAGTTCACTCAGCATAAGACCTTCCAGATTCCTCCATGTTATAAGATGTTTCACCGATTCATCGTTGTTCTCTTTATCATTGCATAGTATTCCATTGTGTGAATATACCATAATTTGTTTATCCACTCATCCGTCAATGGGCACCTAGGTTGTTTCCATCTTTTTGCTATCGTGAATACTGCAATGAACTTGGGTGTGCATGTATCTACTCATGTGACGGCTCTTAGTTCTCTACGATATATTCCAAGGAGTGGGATTGCTGGATTGTATGCTCTTAACCTCTTCTGACAACCAATTTCTTTCACTCATTCAACACATTTATTGAGGCCCTCATATGTACCGGACACTATGTTAAGTGCCAGAGGTACAAAGTAGAATAAAGTACAATGGTGGCTGTCAACAGGCTCACTGTTGAGAGAACTTTTGAGTGATGGAGTTATATGTACCTCTTTCTCTCCAGAAAAAAAAGAAGACAATGGACTTGTTCTAACTTGGGCTCTCTAATCTCACAGCAAAACTCCCTAGCTTACCTGAGGAGAATTATCTGTAAATAAATGTCATTGCCATGTCTGACTGCACCTAGGCCTTTCCATATTATTCCTCGTGCTTTTATCATCCATCCATCTTTCTGATTGTGCCAGACCAGGTTGCATTCCATTTTAAAAATGAAATTTCCTGCTCAATCCTCCCCTGAGGAAGGTTTGGATTAGTGAGGTGATGTTGCTCACTTTCCTTTTTGGGAGTTTTAACTTCTTCCCCATGACCCAAACTGCCTCTGAATGTTTTTACTTTCATCCCATGCTTCCTCTTTCTCCCTTTCCTTTCTCCAAGAAGCAGATGAAGTGGGGCACAATGGGTTAAGAAATAAGAGGAACACTGTAGTCCCATTTCCCTCCCAGTTCCATCCTCTGCATTATTTTTTTTATTTTGCAACTCGTAGACATGAAACAAACATTTCGGAACTCTTATTTCAGAATTTCTTGTGGCACATTCTAACGAATATCTAGTTCTAATCCCTTAAGGATGGATTTGATTTTAGAGACATAGTTAAATTTTAAATGGAGTCCCTACTGATAACTCAGATGGGTGAGTGACCTGAGTTCATGCCATCCTGAGTCCAGAAATGAGTTGTAGCTATTAAAGAAGGAAATTGACTTTCTTGGGTAGCTGGAAGGCAATTTAGAAAAAGGAGCTCCAACAAATGTGTTTTGAGCCCTGGCAAGTTTTAGTGAAATAAGTATATATCCCCCAAGACCAGTGCTTGGAAAATTATATTCATTTGGATGTTCGAATTTTCTCAGTATTTTAGGGTCACCTGTGAAAAAGTACTAAAGAAATCAACCAAATGCCAGGTTGGTGATAAGGACTGTGAAAGTTACAGGTGGATGGCCTGTTAGAGGATGATCAAGTGCTCCGAAGATAGGATTGGCCTAAAACAGGAAGGACATCCGTGTAACTGAGAATGGAGGTTGAGGGTAAGATGCACACAAATGAAAGAAAAAGAGGAAGCGGAATCTTAGCTGGGTCATCAAGAGTGAATTTGGGTAGCTATAGAAAAGAAGGTGGAGAAAATGAAAAAGCACTCACCTCATAAGCAAAGGAGTAGCTGTGTGTACCTACTTGAAACATTTGCATGTGGCCAGTGAAGGTTGTCACAGGAGAGATCAGATACAAAACCGGAAGACAAGTGGAGTGTGACTCAGTTATGAAACGCCTTAAGTACTGTTCCAAAACATTAGATTTTTTTTCCCCACAGACGATGGGGGAATATGAAAGGATTCTGAGCAAAGCAATGAGAGGTCAGAGCAGGGTCTTCATCATACTTCACAGATCTGGGTTCAAATCCTGGCCTTGGGAAAACTGTTTCCCCATCTGTAAAATGGGAATAATAATACTAATGGTGTTGAAACGTTCTTGTGAGGATGCAATGAGATAATGTATGAGTGCTTAGGCCAGTAACTTGCGTGAAGTAAGCACACAAATGTTGGCTTATATGTTCAAGTATTTTAGCAGTAAACGATTCCTGAGAGGGGAAAGCCTGGCAGCTGAGAAAGATCATTGAGAAGACTATTAGGATAACGTTGAAATGGAATGGCAAAGTGCTCAACCAGGCAGTGGTTCCCTTTCTACAAAGGCAGTGTGAGGGAAGGTTTTGCTGCCACAAATATTTCAAAAGAAGGTTGATGGTGAAGGGTAAGACAGCACCCATTACTGCGGAAGCCAGCACAACTTGCACAACGCAAGGTCAAGTAAGTTCTATAGACACATCCAAACTCCCTGGGGGACCGAATTACTGGGCTGAAGGCTGTGGGGACCATGGTCTTGGGAACATCCAGCTCAATCGGCATAACATGGTTTATAAAGAAAATGTTCTACATAATACTTTGGTGAGTAGTGTCTAGGGTCTTGAAAGCTTGTGAACGGCCATCTAATACACTCCATTGGTCTCACCCTGTCAGGAGCAAAGGAGAATGAAGAAAACTAAAGTCACAAAGGAAAGATTAGTCCAAAGGACCAACGGACCACATCTACCACAGCCTCCACCAGACTGAGTCCAGTACAACTAGATGGTGTCCAGCTACCACCACCAACTGCTCTGACAGGGATCACAACAGAGGGTCCAGAAAAGAGCTGGAGAAAAATGTAGAACAAAATTCTAACTCACAAAAAAAGACCAGACTTACTGGTCTGACAGAGCCTGGAGAAACCTCAAGATTATGGCCCCCAGAAGCCCTTTTAGCTCAGTCATGAAGTCACTCCTGAGGTTTACCCTTCAGCCAAAGATTAGACAGGCCCATAAAACAAAACGAGACTAAAGGGGCACACCAGTCCAGGGGCAAGGAATAGAAGGCTGGATGGGACAGGAAAGCTGGTAATAGGGAACCCAAGGTCAAGAAGGGAGAGTGTTGACATGTCATGGGGTTGGTAACCAGTGTCACAAAACAATATGCGTACTGTTTAATGAGAAGCTAGTTTGTTCTGTAAACCTTCATCTAAAGTACGCTTTAAAAAAAAGATGAAAAGACAAAAATAATTGAGTAGGAATTTGATTATTTTTAGTACTAGCCCTAAGCCAGAGTCCCTGGGTAGTGCAAACATTTAGCACACTTGACTGCTAACTAAAAAGTTGGAGATTCAAGTCTACCCAGAGGTGCCTTGGAAGAAAAACCTGGCAATCTACTTTCAAAAAATCAGCCATCAAAAATCCTATGGAGCACAATTCTATTCTGACACACATGGGGTTGCCATGAGTCAGAATCGACTCAATCACAATTGGTTACTGGTTGGTTAATCCAAAGCCACCCCCTGACAAGTTAGTTCCGTTCACTGGTGTCATCCATAGTATCCTTGGAAAGAATGAGAGACAGGGTGAAGCAAGCCTCAGTCTCCTTATTTGTAAACTGGGGACAATGGTAACATAAGGCTATTTAATGATTAACTGAGATATTGCATGTGATAGTCTGGAAGGCGGCAAAGCAGAATCTTGGTGAGATGGTCTTGGCTAGAAAGGGGCTAATGGGTGTAATAAATCAAATCAGACATGACCCTCACTCTGAACAAGGGGCCAAAGAAGAGCTAAAAACCAATAGAGAGGAGTGACATGAAGGAGAAGAAAGAGTAGATCAAGGAGGGTATTTTAGTAACTATTATACCTTTATTATTATTAATTATGGTAATAAGGGATGCTGTGCCAAAGATCATTCCCTTCTTGAGGGACTGTGTATTGTTCACAGTAGTGTATAAACCAGGGGTCAGCAAGAACATGTAGTTTGGATTCAAAAGAATAGCTGAGTTCCAGTTCCGCTATTTTCTATGCATTAACTTGTAATTGGACTAGTGACTTAACCTCTCTGAGCCTCAGTTTTCTCATCTTTAAAATAGGCATAATAACCAAATCTGTCTTTCCTCTTATAGGTTGGCAAGAAAGTCATTTGATATAAAGCAGGTAAAGGCCTTTGTAACCTAGCAGAGCTATATAAATGTTAACTCCTGTTTCCCTTTGAATTATATTATCACTTTTCAGCACTGGGGCCACTGCGCTGCTATTCTGCTTTGTAGAATAGAAATATTCTGTTTAAAGCTCAGGCATCAGAGACATTAGACCAGAAATTGCAAATCACTGGGCCTCACGGGCCCAGTATAACCCACAGATATGTTATGTTTAGCAAACAATATTCCTGAAATGTCTGAATCTGTTAAAAACCGGAAAGTTTCTGTGAAAATTCAGATTTCAGCTTCTCTTGAAAAATCAAAAGATCTGGCAACACACTGGGCCCACATTCTGAAAAGCAACAATTAGCTAGAGTTGAGCAGTAGCAGCTCCTTTCACTGTGGTCCATTTGCCTCATTCCACACCACTCCTTGTTGTCCTACACCTGGCCCATACAGTGATTTATGGTGTCCACCTGGCCCTTGCAGGCGTTTCAGTTTGCAGCCCCTGCATCTGACTATTTTTCAAGTGGAAGGCTATTCTTGGGGGTGGATCGCAACAGTCCGATCCTGTTGTGGGTGGGATCGCCATGAGCTGGCACTGATTTGACAGCAGCTAGCAACAAGAAGAATTAGGAAATACGGTTCTTATATATGAGGAGGAAGAGGAAAAACTGACTTCACAGGCTTTCTATTCTTGTCTTTGGTATTAAACACGCCTCGTTTGCAGACAGCAGGTTGTTGTTATTGCTTCTGCCTTTATTGTTTAATAAAGTGAGCAACTCAATTTAAAAAAAAAAAAAAGAATGTTGAAGAGGTTTGGCATTTAGATAAGGAAAGAGGAGGAAAGGGTCAGGGTTCAGGCCTGGAGCCTGGGCGCTGGGAGATGTGATGCCGTTAGCAGAGAGCTGGGAGAACAGGAAAGGTTGGAAAGAGTTCCACATCAGACGTGCTCTGTCTCAGGGGATGGTAGGATGTGGCGAGGAGGAAACGTGAAGCAAACTGGGCTTGCTCCTTTGCTTCCTTGGGGACTCTGATCGTCTCAAAGATCCCCTCATTAGAGAAACCTGCCCTGGCCAGCCTCTATATACACTGTCACTCTCCGCCCCTGATTCCTTTCTTCAGAGAATCTGATATAGTACACCATTCATGGATTCCATCTTCACAGACTCCATATTTGTACATTCACCTTGTGGCTCTTTCTCATTCACAGACATGAACACGCCCAGAGAAGCAAAATATTCCCAGCTGAAGTTGAATGAGGCTGATTCGGTATTTACGAATTCAGTGTTTTCAGGGACTTTATAAAACAACTCCACGAAAAATCAGACTGACTGCCTACGTTTGTTTGCTGATACGTTTTGTTGTCTGGCTGGCTCCCCAATAAAACATATGCTCCCAAGAGGGACAGCCTCTGTTTTCTGTACTCCACGTCACCAGTGCCCAAAGCAGTGCCTGCCCCATGGGTAGCTCAATAAACTAATGTTACTGCTGTTAAAGTATGCTAAAAAGTGCCTGGCACATAGAACACGTACGATAAATATTAACATTTATTGGTGAATATCTCAAAAAAAAATGTATAAAGAGAAAGGCAGATGGCAACTGTTGAACCCTGAAGAACAATCACACTTGCTCACCGGGAAGAGAAAGAAGAATTAACGGAGCAGCCAGAGATGAGATTTAAAAATTTAGGTGCCTTTAGGGCAGGGAGGGCAAGTGTGACCTGTCCCCAGGTGGGAAGAGGGCATACCTCACCATGTAGCCACAGCCTCTTCCAAGTGCAAATACTGAAAAGTAAGGTCAAAAAAAAAAAAACACCGTATTTATCCTGAGACAGGTTAACAGTAAGTGGAAGAATGGGTATTTTCTGGCAACAGGATTCCATTAGGAAAAGGAAGGTACTTGAGCTGAGTGAATTTCTGACTGTAAGAAAATTGACCCGCAATGGCCTCTTGGACCAATCCTATCCCTCTCTCTTGTCAGAGCGCTCGGAAATCCAGATTCTGGCAGAGTTCATGAGAGCTCACTTAGCTGGGAGACCAAGCATCAAGCTAATTAGCAGATCCATAATTTACTGCTCCAGAAATACTGGGATTGCAAGGTCAGCTCCTCCAGCAAATATGGCTACTGCGCATTGAGAAGATTCTCGGGAAAAATCATTAACACAATTTCATAGTGTTACAGGTCTATGCTGCTGCTAGAACAGAAGCTCTACCACTTCTCCTCCTCTCTCTGATAGCAAGGAATGATTGCCTGAGCACCTTCTCTTGGGTAACATTCAGTGTTCCAGAATGCTCTTAAAAGCAATGAACAAAAATTCCCAAGGCTGTCTTTCAATACAAATTAAGATGCTGCTAAATTAAATTGTGAACAAGGGTGAGCTGTGGTGAAGTACCCTTGAGTTCATCCTCAGCTGTTAACTGAGATTAAAATGTCAGCCATTTGTATCTCACTAAATCATAAAATATAATGACCACTGACTCCACCCTTACAGCAGGCCTATCTTAATGTCAAAGTATGAGTAAATAAACCAAGAGGGGATATAAAACTCCACCTCTCTGTGGACTTCCAGAAATTAGATGCATTGTAATACATCCTTAAAGCATGTCTTAGTAGACCTGGAGTAAGATACAATTCTTCAAAATCTTGCCAACATGAAAACAATGGGTCCCTATTAATTTCCTGAAGCTCTATCCTATTCAGAAGGAAATACTAGTGGCGTCCCTGTGTTCCTTTTTCAACTGTTGTAAACCCCTAGACAACTGCTTTTCAGGTTTTCTTGAACCCGATTTTAAATCCATACCAAATTGCAAATCCTCACAGTTACGATTCTCTTCTAGAATTGCCAGGTGAGTCTTAAGTATAAATATACTAGGAATGTTAGATGGAAAATAGTGTTGACTTTTATAGTGGTCACTTTGAGAAGAAGCACACTTAATACCCTGGTGTCACTGCTATTCAGTCCATTTAAGAGGTGGTAACATACAGCAATAAGCAACATCATGATAAAGGGAGAAAATACTGAAGTTGTCAATGATTTCATTTTACATGGATCCACAATCAACATCCATGGAAGCAGCAGTCAAGAAATCAAATGACATATTGCACTGGGCAAATCTTCTATAAAAGCCCTCTTTAAAGTATTAAAAAGCAAAGATGTCACTTTGAGGACTAAGGTGCACCAGACCCAAATCTTGGTATTTTCTTTTTTTTTAATTATCTTTTTTTAATTTTTATTTTTTTACATACATTGTTATGAGACCCCAACTGCTCACCCTATTCTGTGACAGCACACTCCTCCCCTCCACCCATGATTCCCCATGAACATTCAGCCAGCTCCTAACTCTCTCTGCCTTCCCATCTCACCTCTGGGCAGAAGCCGCCCTTTGGTCTCTTGTATCTACTTGTCTAAGAGGCACATTCTTCACAAGTATCACTTTATGTCCCACAGTCCAGTGCAATCCCTGTCTGAAGAGTTGGCCTTGGAAATTGTTTTAGTTCTGGGGTGATGGAGAGACCAGGGGCCATGCTTTCTGGGGCACCTCCAGTCTTAGCCAGACCATTAAATCTGGTCTTCTTACTAGAATGTGAGTTCTGCTTCCCATCGTTCTATTGCTCCATGAGGGACCCTCTGCTGTGTTCCCTGTCAGGACGTTCATTGGTGGTAGCCAGGCACCCGAATCTTGGTATTTTCAATCACCTCATATGCATGAGAAAGCTGGACAATGAATAAGGAAGACCGAAGAAGAATTGACGCATTTGAATTATGGTGTTGGTGAAGAATATTAAATATACCATGGACTGCTAGAAAAAGAACGAATCTGTCTTGGAAGAAGCACAGCCAGAATCCTCCTTAGGAGTGACGATGGCAGGACTTCATGTCACATATTTTGAGCATGTTATCAGAAGGGACCAGTTCCTAGAGAAGGTCATCATGCTTGGTAAAGCAGAGGGTCAGCGAAAAAGAGGAAGACCCTTTATGTGATGGATTGACACAGTGGCTGCAACAATGGGCTCAAACGCAGCATGGATCGTGAGGATGGCACAGGACTAGGCAGTGTTTCGTTCTGTTGTGCATAGTGTTGCTATGAACTGGCACTGACTCGACAGCACCTAACTACAACAACAACAACATCCAGCAAAGCTGAGCTCCTTGCCTTGCTCGGCCCATGACAAGTCACCATGACCACGCCAGTTACATAACTTCTCCATTTAAAAAGAGTTATGGGGTTTTGGTAAGAATTACATGTGCTAATATCAAAGGAATTCATATGCTGCCTGGCTTACAGTTAGTTCCCTTCAGAATGTGATTTTTGTTTTTTTTGCTTTTTGGGCTTTTTTGTTTTGTTCTATTTGAATGCTGAAATTTAAAGAGTAGCTTCTCATTCCAGAAAGATGGTGAGCCACGCACCTATCCCCCTCCACCGCCCCACCTCCCCACCTCCCCCCACACAAACTCCTGCTACAAGCACCTGGAAATATCAGATATAATATTCTTTGCATAGCTGAACCTGCACTAGTAAGGAAGGAGAATTTACCAGATACCAGAAACTAAGCAGCAACGAAAGACCACAGGTAAACACAGGAGTCAACTCTGCAGCTGCCCTTGGGGGTGAGGAGAAGTATTGGTCCAGGGGAAGTAAGGGTTTAGATTTCACCTTGCACATGGGGACAAGAGGCAAGGCTTGTGGGCCCTGCCTAACACAAGGGGCTGCTGTCCAAAGTGACCTGCACCCTCAGTGAAGATGCTGGAAAAAACGTCTTCCACCAGCTCAGAATGCTTGTGTGTTTGGTTCCAGGCGAGGAAAACAAAAGGTTTCCCTGAAAAAATTTTGAGACACTTACCTCTGGAACATTTGGGGTACAAATTTAGGCTACCTGCATCATCCAGAAATTTCCAATCTGACAAAGAAGCAGGAAAATTGGCTTGTCATAGGCAGAACCAGACAAGGAAGTCAGCTTTGCCAGATGTTACCTCTCTTAAGTGATCTGAATAGCATCAGTGTATTAAGTGTGCCTCTTCTCAAGGTTGTCCCTGGGGTGCACAGGAGAAGCAAGTACAAACTCCCACAACCTATGCTGTAGATAATTCCTGCAGGAGAATCGGGGCTACTAAGCTCACAAGTTACAAAAGTGCAGTAAACAGAAGGATTCTAGCCCCCAAGAGATTGAAATAATAGAAAAACCTAGAAGAGAATGTAATTCTGTATGTTTAAAACAAGCATCAAACTAATCTTCATTGATGCCAAAAACACATTTGATAAAATTGAACATTCGTTCGTGATTTCTTCAAACAATAAAATAAAACAAACAGAAAAAAAAACATGTCTTACAAACCTTACAACAGGACACTTTGTTAACCCAGTAAAGGGTGCATTCCAACCAACCTATAGGCAGCACCACTCTTGGCGCTGCAGCAGTTTACAGTCTCCCCTTTTAAAGTCAGGAACAATGCAAGAAAGGTTATTATCACCCCTTCTGTTCAATACTGTGTTGCAGGGGTTGGCAAACATTTTGTGAAAGGCTAGAGAGTAAATATTTTAGGCTTTGTGAACTACACAGTCTCCATTGCAACTACTCAACTCTGTCGTTGCAGTGTGACAGGAGCCACAGATGACATAACTGAACAGGAATGACTGTGTTTCACTAAAACTTTACTTACAAAAACAGGTGACACAGTGGGAGTCCAAGCCAGTCCAAGTTTAAGTCAATAAAAATAAATGAAAGTCATAGTACTTTGGGGAAAAAAAAAAAACCACCTGTCTTTATTAAAAGACGATATATCTGTCTGCATAGGAAATGCAAGTCTATCTACAGACAAACCATAAGAATTAATGGGAGTTCAGCAAGATATAAACCAACCAGACCAAACCCATTGCCATCGAGTCGATTTTGACGCAAAGCAACTCTAAAAGACAGAGTAAAGCTGTTCGGTAGGGTTTCCAAGGCTTTAATCTTTACGGAAGCAGACTGCTACATCTTTCTCCTGTGGGTGGTTTGAACCACAGACCTTTTAGCTAACAGCTGAGTGCTTAACCACTGCACCACTAGGGTTGCTTCAACAAGATATACAAAAAATATTTCTTTCTATACACTAGTAACAAAAGGAAAATAATAAAAAAGATACTATTAACAATAACAATAAGAACTATGGGATATTTAGGAATAAATTTAACAAACATACGTAAAAAATCACAGCAAAAATTATAAAATTCTATTGACATACATAAAAAGAGAACTAAATAAACATAGCTATACCATGTTTGCGGGTGGAAAGACCCAATATCCTAAGAAATCCTCATAATTCATCTGTAAAAAGTCTGTGCAATTCCAACAAAAGCCGAACAGAGATGCCACAATCCTAAAATATTTTTGAAAGTGTGAAGAGCCCAGAATAGCCAAAACAATTATAAAGAAGAAAAATAAAGTGGAATTTACACTACTCAAAACTATAAGCCCATGGTAATTAAAAGAAGTGGAGCCGGTGCATGGTAGATAAACATACCACTGATGAAGGACAGAAAACCTCAAAACACATCCACCTATACGCGAGAGCACAATATACAACAGTGGGGAAAGATTGAATATATAGAACTGGGACAACTGCATACCCATATGGAAAAAGATAAAATTAGTTTCCTATGTCACAGTACACAAAAATCAATTCTAGAACACTAAGGAGCCCTGATGGTGCAGTGGTCAAAGCGCTCGACGGCTAACCCAAAGGTCGGTGGTTCAAAACCACCAGTGGCTTCGTGGGAGAAGATGTGGCAGTTTGCTTCTGTAGAGATTTACAGCCTTGGAAACCCTATGGGGTCGCTGTGAGCCGGAATCGACTTCACAGCAGTACATTTGGTTTGGGTATAACCCTAAACCCCAAAACTTTTAGACGAATGCATGGGAAACTATTTTTGACATTAGGGTAGAATAGGACTTCTACAACAAGAAGCAAAATGCACATACTATAAAGGTGAAACTGATCATGACAAAGGATTAATATCTAAAATATAAACGGTTCTTATAAATTATTATAGAAAAATTGGCAAAGAATATGAATGGCTGATTCACAAAACTTGAAAGAATATAACTCACGTGGCCACTAAACATACGAAGAGATGCTCAATCATACTAGTAAGCAGAGACATGCATATTAAAACAATAATGAGATGCAATTCCCTGCCCATCAGATGGCAAAAATTAAAAATCTGATAAACCAAGTGGATATGGGGAAACAGTAACTGCTGATGGGAGCATAGTTACAACTGCTTTGGAAAGCAGTTTAGAAATATCCACTAAATTGAAGATACACATACTCTGTTGTTATGTACCATGGAGTCGATTCTGACTCATGGCAACCTTACAGGACAGAGTAGAACTGGCTGTAATCTGTATTGAAGCTGATTGCCACATCTTTCTCCCACAAAACGGCTGGTGGGTTGGAACTACCGATCTTTCAGTTATCAGCCGAGCCCTTAACCACGGTGCTACCAGGGCTCCTTATGTATATCTAGAACCTAGTAATTTCTCCTCCTGGCACTTGCTGTAGACAATCTCTAGCACATATTCCTAAGCATATATGTACAAAGATGTTTACTGCAGCAGTATTTGTAGTAAATTGTCTTATCCTTCTCTTAGGTAACTGGATGAATAAGTTGATTTATTCATATAATGGAACACTATAGAGCAGTTAGGGGCAGTGGTGGTTCAGTACTAGGATTTTCGCCTTTCGTGCAGGAAACTTGGGTTCAATTTCCATCAGATGCACTTCATGGGCAGTCACTGTTCATCTGTCAGTGAGGGCTTGCCTGCTGCTATGACGCTGAACAGGTTTCAGCAGAGCTTCCAGACTAAGACAGATTAGAAGGAAAGGCCTGGCAATCTACTTCCAAAAATCAGCCACTGAAAACCCTATGGATCACAATGGTCTGATTCACAACCAATCATGGGGATGTTGCACAGCCGGGCAATGTTTCCTTTCAGACTGTTGGGCCTGGGGTTGCCATGAGTTGGGGGCCAACTCAACGGCAGCTGACAACAACAATGATATAGAGCAGTAAAACAAATCAACGTGGATAAATCTCACAGATAATGCTGAGTAAAAAAACAAGCTTGAAAGGGTTACATAAGCATAATGCAATATTCACGCAAAGTTTAAAACATTTTCCCCAAAAAAGGAGTATGTAGAAAAGGCTAAGGAAGCACAGTAACTTTGGCAGAGGTGTGACTGCCAAGGAAGCAGGAAGGGAGATGGGCACGGGGGGCTGGGTAGGGTTTTTGAAATATCTAAAACACTTTCTTTCAAAAAAAGAATATGGGAGGAGAGAGAGATGGGAGAACGCAAGCTAAAACAAACACAGCAAAATGTTAACATCTGGTTAACATCAGCGCTGGGAGCATGACTGTCATATAGTGTCCCATAGTGTTCTGTATGCTTGAATAATTCATAATTTAAAACATTATTTTAAAAAGAAATCATGTTCAGAACAAATGGGCAAGTCTCGTGACATAGCTAAAAGATCTCTAAAGCCATATATTGCCTTGGATGAAGCCAGTACTTCCCGCTCTCATCCCCTACCTAAACTGCTGGAACTGATGCCAATGACTCTTTCTTTTTCCAAAAATCAAAGTCTTGTACAAAGAATGGGTATTTGTCAGACTCAAGAATATTCACAAGGATGTGCCACAGGCTCTGAAGGCAACTTAAAAAGAAGGATTCCGAAAATGTCTGGGGCTATAGCAACATCAATGGAAGCATCAAAGGATTACATCTATCTCAAGGTCACAACTTTAAAAAGAGCAAAATCTATTTATACTGTAAGCATGATTTTTTTTTTTTAATTCAGCAGAAGCAACTCAAGTCACTCCTCCCATGACTGCCCATGCTATTCAATCTCGGGGCAAACACACTGCACCAAGAACACCCCGGGAGTGGGTGCCGGAGCTACGTTACACATTACACCACATTCTGACAACAGGAATGTCATTCAACACACAGCAGTTGTAAATTATTACAGATCTGTACATCAACCCAGGGGGATTCACCTAGGTATTTTGCTTAGAAAATGGCAAACCTGTTAATCAAACACCAAACCCCATGGGTCAGCAGGAATGAGATACCATTTTCACAGTGAGATCCAATCCAGCAGCTGCAATAAGGACAGAGCACCCATGTGGGAGCAGCAGCAGAATTACAGAACCTGAGCAGCATAGACTGAGGGATTCAGTATTAGCAACAGCCTCCTACATTATTTCTGAATCTGCTCACCCTCAAATCCTATAATACTCAGGAGAAAAGCCTGCAAGGCCCCAGCCCACTTTGCAGACAAGAATTTCATTGTCAATTGTCAGTTTATCTTACAAAGTCTTCATTATGTTTACAACATACATTGCAATACATTCAGCAAAGCATAGATATTTCTGCTTATAAATATTTATTTCACAAATATTTATTGAGTGCCTATGATGGCCAAATGCTGGGTCAGTGTACAAATGGTGAACAAACCAGCCACATTCCTGTCCTCATTGTCTCTGTGGTAAATTAACTACGCTGCTCACAGAATAAATGACAAATTTCTTCTAACAAGATTTTTCAATTCCCTCTTTATTTGTCAATATATGAATCTGCCTACAAAACGGTTCCTGGTCATCCCAGGTAACTGGCCTAATACTGTTTTTAAAGTTTCTGTTCTACCTCCTAGTTTGTAGCATAGTGCCTTTGTGCTTCTGTTCTACCTCCTAGTTCATAGTATAGTGCCTGGGGTCTTAAAAACTTGCAAGTGTCCATCCAAGGTACAACAATTGGTCTCTATTTGCCTGGAGCAGCGGGGGAAAAGGGAGAGTCAGGAAAAGAATGAAGTGGAATGTGTGCCTGATTGTTTCCATGAACAAATGCCTCCTTTGCCATGAGACCAGAAGAATGGGATGGTGCCTGGCTACCTTTGCCAAACATTTTGATCAGAGAGTCTACAGCATAATCTTGATCAAAAGGGGGGAAATGTGCAACAGAATTCAAAATTCTCATGGAATCTAGACTTTCTGGAGCCACTGAGGTGGATGAACCTCTGAAACTGTTGCCCTAAGATAATCTCTAAACCTTAAATCAAAAATATTCCTTGAAGTCTTCTTTAAACCAAACAATAGGTTAGCTTATTTGATAAAGGATATTTGCCTTGCACATCATGCTCTTATGAAGAACTATCTATACGGCATCAAATTGACAATAGAAACTTGGAGGCAAGGAGTTTATGTTAACAGAGGAAGAACAATTTAGAAACGGAGGGTGAGAATGGTTGCACAACTTTAAGAATATAATCAATGTCACTGAATTGTACATATAGAAATTGTTGAACTTGTGTATGTTTTGCTGTGTAGACTTTCAACAACAAGAAAAGGGTTCCCAGTGACTTACTGCACTCATAGTTCCTGGATATAAGAGCTGATAGAATGGAGTCATTAATACATAATTCATCTTATTGAAAACTATAACCATGCTTTATTTTACAGAAGCTATTTGAAGATTACTTTCCTTACTCATCAAGAGAAATACATAAAATTATTAGCTAAAACTTATTGTTTGCTTATTCTATGCCAAGCACTATTAAGTATATTCCACTTATTAACTCATTTAATCCTCAACAACCCTTCAATGTGGATATTATTTTTACTCCATTTTACAGATGAGGAAAAATTAGGCATAGAGAGGTTCGCAACTGTCCAAAGTCACAAAGCTAGTAACTGGTTGAGGTAGGATTCGAATTCTGGTCTAAGCTCTTCATACTACACAAATCTGCCTCAAAGACAGACAAAAAGGGCAGAGGTAAAGCCTTAACTCCTAAAGGAAAATGCTACTTTTAGGAGCTTCTCTTAAGAAAAATACCACGGATATGTAAGACACGTTAATAACGATCTGTAATATGGAACCATTTATAATGGCAAAAAGAGAGGGGGAAAGAAAACTAGAAGAGCCTAAAAATCTAACAGCACATGAATTAAGGTCTCTCAATAAATTATTTTTATATTTTCACATAATCAAGCCATTAAAATATATGGAAATGGAATGCTTAAGGAAATGTTTATGATGTTCTTTAAGTGCAAAAAGCAATTTACAAAATTATATAGTATGATGTTTTCTTTTTAAGAGAAAATCATGTCCATATGTATAGAAAACTAGCTGAAAGGAAATACGATAAAATGTTAGCAAGTCGTCATTGAGATTTATATAACAGGTGATTTTAATTTATTAAATTTTGTTAATCTAAATTTAAAAGTTTTTCTATACAAAGCAGAAATTTATCAAATAGTCAATGGAAGACAGATGTCATTCAAATCACTTATATCCAAAATTAACATCAAAGATTACTTATAAAATGCCTGTTGTTGTCAGCTGCTGTTGAGTAGGTCTCTGTCTCATGGTGACACCATGCACAATGGGATCTGACCATTATCATCCGTAGAGCTTTCAGTGGCTGATTTTTCAGAAGTAGATCGTCAGGCCTATCTTCCTTATAAAATGCCTTGTGACACATAATTGTTATCGGTCTCCAAATTTTTTTTTGGTTGTGTACCCTGACAACTCAAAAATTGGAGCATGCACTTCCAGTACACGTATATTTAGTTATTTCTAAATTACACATGCTCTCTAACCTTACACACATTTTTTTCATAAAAAATAGAAATAAAATAGAAATCCTAATACCTTATTTTTACATTTTAATGAATTATCATACACATACCTTGAGTAACAATAGAGTATGAACAAACTGTGTCATCAGAGTACTGAAAATAAGATAGTATATAATTCGGAAGACAGTGGGAGTATCATAGCAAAAGCAAGAGAGAATTTATGGAAAAAAATCACAAACTTGAGATGCAGCTCAAAGTTGAGTATGACTTCAGCAAATAAAAATGACCTGCAAATATGTGTTTCTTGTTGCTGGGTGCCGAGACAGTTCTGATTCATAGCAACCCTGTGTACAACAGAATGAAATGCTGCCCCAGTCCTGCGCCATCCTCACAATTGTTGTTATGCTTGATCCCATTGTTGTAGCCACTATGTCAATTCATCCCATTGGGGGCTTCCTTTTTTTAGCTGACCCTCTACTTTACCAAGCATGATGTCCTTCTCCAGGGACTGGTCCCTCCTGATAACGTGCCAAAGTATGTAAGACAAAGTTTCTCCATCCTTGCTTCTAAGGAGCACTCTGGCTGTACTTCTTCCAAGACAGATTTATTCGTTCTTCTGGCAGTCTGTGGTATATTCAATATTCTTCACCAACACCTTAATTAAAATGCACCGATTCTTCTCTGGTCTTCCTTATTCATTGTCCAGCTTTCGCATGCAGATGAGGGTACCAAAAATACCACAGCTTGGGTCAGGTGCACCTTAGTCCTCAAAGTGACATCTTTGCTTTTCAACACTTTAAAGACGTCTTTGCAGCAGATTTGCCCAATGCAACATGTCATTTGATTTCCTGACCACTGCTCCCATGGGCGTTGATTGTGGACCCAAGTCAAAAGAAATCCTTGACAACTTCAATCTTTTCTGTCAAGTCTGTCATGTGTTTCTTAACAAATATTAATTCCTTCCAAACTCCTGTTTTTGTTTTTTTGTTTTGTTTTGTTTAAGCTCTAGAATTGCCTTCAAAGTTGTATTCTACTCACACAACCTAATATGAGGGAGCGACATGAGCAAAGAGGCAGGAAAACAAGCACAGGTAGGAGGACAATGTGTGTGTAGAGGAGGAATAGGAAAGAGACATTTACCACCTTTATTTGTTAGGAAGCAGAGAGTCACTGAAGGTTTCAAATGGTGCTGTAATGGGGCAAGGATTTGACTTTTGAAACATCCATTGGGCCCAAATATTTGGGATTTAAAGTAGGATTGGAGATAAAGGCAGTAGTTAGGAGACAGTAGTAGTGCTATTGGGAATAGAAAAATATAAATAAAGGAAATATTGCATAAATCATTCTGATAGGACTTGGCAACTGGTTGGACTTGAGGGTGGAAAACCAAGAAAACCTAAACCTGCTGCCGTCGAGTCGATTCTGACTCATAGTGACCCTATAGGACAGAGTAGCACTGCTATATAGGGTTTCCAAGGAGTGGCTGGTGGATTCGAACTGCTGACCTTCTGGTTGAGCTCTTCTGGTTGAGCAGCTGAGCTCTTAACTACTGTGCCACCAGGGCTCCTGAAGGTGGGAGAAGAGGAAAAATGAAGAGTCAAAAGCTGATCCCTAATCTGGGATCAGATAAAAATAGAGACGTCACTAAAAGAAGCTGGTTTGGGAAAGGAAAATGAAACCTTTGGTTTCAGTTACATAGAATTTGAGTATGTAGGTCAACATACCTTTAGGTACATATGCTCAACTTTCGGAAGAAATATGGTGCTTGAAATGTAGAACTTTGGAGTCACGTGTCAGTGGAATAAAGACAGTCAATAGACAGTACCTAGAGAGCACATTCAGATGTAATGGTCTCATACTGTGTGTGAGAAACTAGGCTCTTGGGAATTATGAATTCTGGGGAGGGAATAGACTCTTTGCAAAGGAACTATTCACTCCAGAAACCAATTTCTCTCAAATTGGGGAAGTCTTGGTTGATTGGGCCATTAGTCAGTAAAGCTTGGAAGAGAACCAAAGCAAATGTGTCAGAAGTAAAATTTAAAAAACAGTTTCAAAAAAGATATCAACAACAATAACAAATGCTTAAGTAAGGTGAACAAAGGTAATATGTGTGCTGGGTGGAAAGTGGAGAGTTAACAGACTTGGTCATTAAAATACTTGGGAGGAAATTTTCAGAGTGGTGAGAGTTGAGGCAGCCAGCAGAAAGAACTAATTTTGAGAAGCTTGACAGTAAAATAAAGAAAACACAGAGGATTATAGCTTCAATAAAAAGCAAGGTTAAAGGAAGGAGTGGTCGTCCTATATAGTGTTAGAGAAGCCTGAGCATCCTTACAGAAATTGACAGGAAGAGAAAGAAAGAAAATGCAAGAATAATAGATTAAGTAAGGTTCGGGAAGAGGAAGGAAAGGATAGAGAGGGAACCCTTTGAAAAGATAGATGATTCTCTCATATAAGAGGAAAAAAATATTTTTAAATTAGGTGCAAAGGAGATCAGGTTAAGAGAGCTTCTATTAGATTACCTTGAGATTTTCAGGAAAATAGGAAACCAGGTCATCTGCTATGACTGAAGGAAACTTGGAGAGAGGAAGAACTTTCTGACAACTACCAAGAGGTGTGACCAGGTGTCAATATGGCGTACGTGTATGAGAGTGCATGCACATGCACGCACACACATCTTCTGATTAAAATACTTTTTAAAAATAAATAAATAACTCAAACCCTACCAGTAGTATATAGTGTGGATTTTTCCTCCATGTTATAGTCATTTTAGCTTGACTGGTTCTTATCTTGGTATCTAAGGCTATTTCAAAATAGTTTGGTTGGTGGGGGAAAGTAACACTGAAAAGTTCATTTGTCTGAACTTCTCTCAAGGCAACCATGCGATAGAGGAAGAAGTAAGATTCAATATAGAAACAGTAATATCTCATAAGGCCCTGAAACACTCAGTAATTAATTTTTCAGCAGGAAGAAAGTTTTGACTTAAATGGTAAGAACAGCTATCACCACCAAGGCACAGGAATGAAAGAGAGAAAAAGCAAGGGACCCAACAACAAGTGAGTTAACAGAGATCAAGCAAGGTCACACACTACTTCTTATACCCATGGACCTCACCCAAAAAGGAAGACAGCGGAACCTGGTTAACACTGGGATTGGCTCTTCCAGACAAAAGAAACTAAGGGCAAGCCTGCTTTATAATACCAAGCCAGGATTTAAATTTCTCCTGCAAAGGAACCAGATGGACTATAAAATTCTTCAAAGGCAGGAATATCAATTCATGCAAGAAATCTTTAACACCTATGTTCCAGACAGTAAGGTAAAACCTGGAGAGAAAAAAATGACAGGCTTCCTATACTGGTTATCTATTTCTGTTAAACCAACTACCCCAAAATGTAAAGGCTTAAAATAACCATTATTATCTCACAGTTTCTGAGGGTCAGGAATCTGGGAGCAGTTAGGTGGTTCTGGCTCACGATTTCTGTATCAGAGGTCCCTAAAACCACTCCCAGGTTTGATGACGATTCACTAGGAGGACTCACAGGATTCAGTATATATTACTCATGCCTATGATTTATTACAGCAAAAGGATACAAAGCAAATCAGCAAAGGGAAAAGGCACATGAGGCACAGTCTATAGGGAACCAGGTGCAAGCTTCCAAGAGTCTTCTCCCCATGGAGTCATTCAGGACATGCTTACATCCTCCAGCACTGAATTTTGAAAATATGTGTGAAACTCTGTCTAAAAGGGATGCTCAATAGACACTCGGTGCCCAAGGCTTATATTGGGGGCTGGTCACGTAGGCACCCACTGCCTAGCATGTACCAAATTCCAGAATCCCAGAAGGAAAGCAGGTGTTTGGTATAAATAATACTGTTTTCACAAACAGTCTAGGCACAGCGGGCCACTCTTATCATTAGGGAATGGTGGGAATCTTCCAAAATCCAGATTCCCAAATGCGACCAAGAGCCAATCTTGCAAGCAGGCTTTTCTGAGGCTACAGTTTCAGGCTTGCTGTGTTAACTCTTTTCTGCATAGTTGCTCCTGAGGTTGCAGTCAAGCTGTCAGCTGGGCTGCATAGTACACTTCCAAGAGAGCTCACTCACATGGCTATTGGCTAGAGTCCTCAATTCATTGTTGGCTATTGGCTGGAAGTTCCTCACCATGTTGTTCTTTCAACAAGGCTGCCTGTGTGTCCTGAAAACGTGGCAGCTGGCACTCCCCAGAGTGATTCAAGAGAGCAAGAGAGGGCCCAGGACTGAAGCAGCAATCTTTAATAAGCTAATCTCAGAAGTGACATATCATCAATTCTGCCATATGCTGTTGGTTACACAGCTGAACTACTAGTACAAAGTGGGAGAGGACTAAACAACTCTGTGAATGCCAGGAGGCAGGGATCATCAGGGGCCATCTTGGAGGCTGGCTACCTCAATCTACCCTCTGATTCCCAATGATTTGCATCTATCCTACATGCAAAAGACACTTAACCCCTCCCAATGGCTCCAAAGGTCTCGTCCCATCACAACATCAGCTCAAAGTCCAGATTCTAATCATCTAAATCAGGTTAAGTACAGATGAGGCTCCTCAGGTATCATTCCCGATGTACAGCTCTTTCAGTATTAAGTCCTCTCGATCTGTAGACATGTGCGACTAAAGACACAAGTAACCTGTCCCTACACAAACAACGAACAGTGGTGGGACAAGCAGAAAAGTAATCACTATAGGCACTCCTACTCATAAAGGGAGAAATGGGAGGCACATAGGTGTCACTGGCCCATAGCAATTCTGAAATCCAGCCAGGCAAATGTTGGAAGTTCCTTGATTATATCTTGAGGCAAGGTCTGGGAATAATTCTTTGTGGCTCTTACCTCCACCTTCTGGGGTCTTGTTCTGCCATCTTTCCTTTTTCATAAAAGGTAATATGTGTTTGCAGCTGAGTAGTTTTCTTGACCCTGCTTACCTATTTGTTGACAGTTTGATGATCCAGTAAATTTTAAGACCTCTTTTCATTTTGTACTCTCTGTCTGTTTCAGTTCAAGCTGATGGTGTTTCTTCAAGTAAAATATTTGTGCATCTTGTGTGAATCTTGATAGTGTTTCATTCCAAAACCACACTCATAAATCTCTTTGCAACAAGTTCTTCTCTACCTTGAGCTTCTGCTGAGACTGCTGAGGTACAATACCCTTAAACTTCCAAAAAGTCCTATTTTTGATTAGGAGGATCTGTGAGGCAAATCTTTAATTTCTTTAGAGAGTCTTTTGTCTTACTGAACAGTACTCTGAGACACTATCTTTGATTTTTGAGGTCTTAACAAAAGATTTTACAGTCACATCCTTGGTTTCATTTTGGATCTTGTTTTACTGAAAGTACCCTGAATTTTATCTTTGCTTAGATGCCATGTCTAAATATTAGCATTGTTTGCCATCTAGAAAGGCTGAGAATCTTCAAAACCATCAAGTTACGGCTCTTTTTTATTTAACATTCTTGCCTTCAGCTTATCTGTCTCCTCTTATATTTTACTATAAGCAACAGGAAGAAACAGAAGGTTCTATCAACACTCTGGGTAGGAAATACCCTTGAACTAGATCATCCAGTTCATTTGGTATATCTTCTACTTACGCATTATTGCAAGGGACAGTGATGCTAAATTTTCTGCTACTACATTCCCCTTTTTCCAGTTTCAATAAAATTTCCTCATTTTCTTTTAAGCCTTCACTGGAAGCCTCCTCAAAGTCTAAAATTCTATGAACAATATGTTCAAGGTACTGTAAAATTTTACATGGTCCTCAAAATTCTTACTGTTTATCCACTGCCCACTTTCCAGTTTCAAAGCCCCTCCCACATTTCCTCATTTCTGATACCAGTATCTATATTAACTATTGTTGCATAATAAATTACCCCAAAACATACTGATTTAAAACAACAAACATTTATAATCTCACCAAGTTTCTGAGGGTCAAGAATCAGGAACCACTTAGACTGATGGTTTTGTCTCAAGATATCTCATGAGGTTGCGGTCAAGCTAATGGTAGGGACTATACTATATGAAGGCTCAACAGGAGCAGGATCTGCTTCCAAACTCACTCACATGGTTGCTGGCCAGCCTCAGTTCCTTGATATCTGTTGGCTAGAGAATTCTGTTCCTTGCCACATGGGCTTTTCTTCATACACTGCCTGAGTGTCTTCACAACATGGCCGAAGAAGTGATATATGAGAGAATGACATATCATCAGTTTTGTCATATCTATCTGTCACATAGACCAACACTGGTAAAATGTGGGAAGGGACTATATAAGGGTGTGACTACCAGGAGGTAGGGATCACTGGGAGTCATTTTAGTGTCTAGCTACCACGCTTCCTATATAGAAGTCTGATGGGATGATAGACATCAATGACTCTTATAAAATTTTTTAATAAGTCCTGTATTTGCTTCCCAGGGCTGTCATAACAAATTACCATAAACTGGGTGGCTTAAAACAACAGAAAATTTAGTCTCTCATAGTTTTGGAGGCCAGGAGTCCAAAATCAAGGTGTCAGCAAGGTCATGCTTCCTCCTAAGGCTCTAGGGAAGGATCTGTCCTTGTCTCTTTTAGCTTCTGGTGATTGTCTGCAATCCTTGGCGTTCCTTGGCTTATAGATGCATCACTCCAATGTCTGCCTCTGTTGTCACATAGCTGTCTTCCCTCTACGTGTCTGTGTCTTCTCTGTGTCTTTTCCTCTTCTTATAAGGTCACTAGTCATATCAGGTTTAAGGCCCACCCTAATCTAGTATGACCTCTTCACTTGATTACATCTGCAAAGACCCTATTTCCAAATAAGGTCACATTTACAGATTCTGGATTGACATGAATTTGGGTGTTAGGGGGAGACATTATTCAACCCAATAAAGGGTCATAATAAACATATAGAGAAATTAGCATCCATTTGCCCCTGGGAGAGTCCAAGACGGGCATCACAGAGGAGGCACTGTTCAATTTAGTGTCTAAAGGATGAATGAGATTTGTTCAGACACATGGAAGAGTATCTCAGATTGTGGGAAGCGTTTCCATGCGTTTTGCTTTTTGAATATCCTGTCCTACCTGGTAAATTTTAAAGCCCCAAACCTCTTTCTAAGAGCAAATATGGAATGATTTAATTTCATGTCAATATTTTTGGAGGACACATTACCATTTAACAGATGACTCAAAAGCATAATGGTAGGTGATGGATTCTCCGCTTGGAAGTACCTCACCGAAAGGCCAAACATTAGTTAAGAAAAAAGAGGGATGTACAAAGTGAAAACACAATTTGATAACAAATGCCAGAATCTGAATAAATGCTCCTAATTTGGTAAAGCATACAGCTATTCAACATGTAATAGTGTTTACCTAAATAAGAAGGCAGGAAGAGAGACGTGGAGACAGAAATGCTAACCAAAGAACCCTTAACATGAAATAAATGTAAACACTGTTCAAAGAGTGGATGGAAAACTAGGGCAGGCAAGCACACCAACACATTAAAAGCTACTTTTTTATTTCTCATTATAAGAGTGATATGCTCTCATTATAAAAATTTGTAAACTACCAATAAGTATAAGAAAGAAAATAAAAATCACCATAACCTCAGCACCAGAGTTTACAGATGGTTCCCTTTTAGATTGCTAGATGGATAGGTGGAGATATAAATATATAGAATTTTGGAACTATATAATTTTTTGAAAATGGCTCTACGCTTTTTATGAGTATAAAACTAATGCATAAAACTAAATTAATATATGTATATTTTAAAGTCTAAATATTATGGAGAAAGATGGGATAGAAAGTAAAATTCACCTTTCTTTTACTCAGGGGAAAAACGGTTTGGTGTTAACATCTGGTATTTTTCTAACAGGCATTTTTCAATGCAAATATGTTTTTAATGCAAAAATAGGCTCAACTGTTTCTCTCACCTAACAGTACATGGTGGCCATCTTCTGCCATTAATACATGCACATCCACATTATTAGTTTTAATGACTACTTCCCACTGTTGCCAACACGATTCAGCAATTATACCTTCTTGCATACATATTTATACATTTGTGTATTATCTCCTCAGGATAAACTCTTAGAATTAGATTTGTTATGTCTAAAGATATTCACTTCTTAAGAATTTGTATGTATATTGCCACATGCTACACCATATTTATTATACAAACGTATACTCACACCAAAAGCATAAAAGTCACCTGTTGCCCTTTCATCATTACTGAGTACTACCAAAACAAACCCGTTGCCATCAAGTAGACTCCAACTCATAGCAACCCGACAGGACAGAGTAGAACTGCCCCACGGGGTTTACAAGGAGTGGCTGGTGGATTCAAACTGCCGACCTTTTGGTTAGCAACCGAGCTCTTAACCACTGCACCACCAGGGCTCCACTGAGTACCATCAATTCTTTTTAATCTTTGCCAATATAATAAGCGAATATAGTTTTGGTTTTCATTTCTTTGGCTATTAATAAGAATTAATGTATTTCTAAATGTTTAAAGATTTTTTGCATTTCCTCATTTATCAATTATGTATTCCTGTTTGTTTTTGGCTTTTTTTATTTTGCCAAAATTTTATGGAGGAGTTCAGTTTTTGTATTCATTTGTTTTTTAGTTCTTAGTACCGCTGTAACAAAAATACTACAAATCAGTAGCTTTAAAGCACAAATTTATTGTCTCATAGCTTTGGAGGCTAGAAGCTCAAGTCAGGTTATCAGTTCTAGGAATGGCTCCCTCATGGTCAGTAGCCTTGGGTGTTCCTTGGCATTCATTGTCTTGTAGACGGTTCCTCATATGGTGTCTTCCCCTGTGTGTTTGTCTCTCTCCCTGTTTGTTTTCCCTTTGTATAAGACACCATCAGAAGTTAATAGGTTTAGGAGTCACTTTACTCTGGTACAGAAGGAGCCCTGGTTGCACAGTGGTTAAGCACTTGGCTGCTAACTGAAAGATCAGTGGTTCAAACCCACAAGCTGCTCCATGGGAGACAGACGTGGCAGTCTGCTTCTGTAAAGATTACAGCCTTGGAAAGCCTATGGAGCAGTGCTACTCTGTCCTATAGGGTTGCTATAAGTCGGAATCAACTCAACGGCAATGGGTTTGGTTAGGGTTGGTATACTCTAGTATCTCATTAAGAATAAACAGGGTCACGTTCACAGGTAGGGGGTTAGGATTTCAACGTATGTTTTAGGGGGACACAATTCAATCCATATCAGTTTGTAAGTGCCCCCACCTACCCAAATGGACCACCCATTCATCTTTTTAAAGCCCAGTAGCAAAGTCTTATCAGCAGAATATAAATAAGAACTCACAGAGTTAGTAAATGGTTGAGTAAAGTTCAGATTTGCTTGACTCCAAAATTTATGCATTTCCTATCA
The DNA here is from genome assembly GCF_000243295.1 of Trichechus manatus latirostris. Lineage (NCBI taxonomy): Eukaryota > Metazoa > Chordata > Mammalia > Sirenia > Trichechidae > Trichechus > Trichechus manatus. Next base: position 24,791,705 of record NW_004443946.1, on the reverse strand, counting down.
TGGTGGACACTATGTGACCCCTGTTCAGGGCTGAAAGCAGTGGTTCCCTGACTGTGTTGCACATTAGAATACCTGGGGAGCTTTTAACACTCCCAGTGTCCACTTTGTACCCCATACAATTAAATCAGGCATCCATATTTTTAAGGATCCACAGTCCAGTGGGCAGCAAGGTTTGGGAAGTATTGGTTGAGGCTTTAGTCTCTGAGCTGCTGGGAGCACTACTGGCTGAGAGTCCTCAGCTGCCAATCCTCTTGGGAATCCTTGGTTAAAAAGAGTTGACTAGTCCAAGTTCATGCCTCTTTCCGCGGGCATAAAGGCCTCCTTTCCCCAGCTTGGGAAATCTCGGTCAGAGCTCCCCACGCAGTAGGATGAGTTCTTACGATTGCATCACAGCCCATGTTCTCCCTCTGCCCGATCCTGCCTCCTCCTTATCCCCTCAAATGTCGACCCTGAGAGATTCTCAAATAGAGTCCTGCACCCTCACCTCAGAGGCTGCTTCCTCAACTTCCCTTAAAAGTATAAATTTCCTCTAAAAGAATAACTAAATGAAAGCTTCTTCCAAGGCCTTACATATGCATGAAGCTGGTAATCAAAGCATATTCAGTGCAGTGAAATGATATGGTGGCCAATGATTGAGTAAAATTGTAGACTCAGCTGTATATATTAATCCATAGAACAATGACTATATTCTGAAGCCTTCATCGAGGGGTTCTCTTACACTCATTGTCTCAATACCCAAAGTACAGAAACAAAACGCCTATTGATTTGCACTGTACGTATCTTCAGTCAGCAGTAATTCAGGATTTGGATGCTGAGTGGTACAGGGAAAAGAATAAGCAATTTCTTGGACCAGCTCCCGGAGTTAAGAATATTTAAAGACTACTGAAGCCTAAGATAGTGGCAACGTCACTAAATTCAGTTTTGCAGTAAGTACGAGTGTTCAATTTAACCGAAGCACAAGCTCACACATACAGAAAACCACCATGAAGCTAGATAATGGACATTTCTAAAAGAAGAGAAAAACAAATCGTTATAAAAACCAAGCATATGCCAAAGGCAGCAGTGTCCAGAGGATAATGTATGCAAACATCTATCTCCCCAGAAACACTCTGCTAGGCTTTATAAAGTACTACACATTTGCAAACTCCTCCATAATCATCATTATGAGCCAGTCCCAAGGAGCCTAGGCGTTCCCATTTTTTTGAAAGGTTGGCTAGCCTCCTGCCTCAATGTATACCTTCCCATAACAGTGATCTCCATTAAATAAAGGCCAAACCTCCAATAAGGGTAGCTGTCATTTAAAATCTGTGGTTTCTGCCTCTGGCCCTCCACAATCAATGTACTACCAGAAACCAACTTGATGTCATACAAAGCTTACTGTATTTTTACACAAGTAACGATGTCTTCTACATTTGTTTGCCAACCGTGCCTTCCCCCTGTGATGTATTTCCATAAGCGCACTATGCTAATTTTTTTACAGCAACATGTAAAAAAATTGGCATAGCAGCACTTATGAAAACACCTCACGGGGGGTAGGGCAAGTTTGGCAAACAAACATAGAAAGTGTGTGTTATTTGTGTAAAAACACAGTACACGTTGAACTGCTTAGGGATGAAAGGAAACATCAACGTCAAAAAGGCCACCCAAATCCCAGTGGGAAAAAATAATGAATTTGGAGCTGTAAAACCTGAGTTTTAGCCCTGAATCTGCCACTCATGATTTGCGTGACCCTGGGCTAGTTAATTAACTACACCGAATCTCAGTTCCTTTATCTACAATATGGACTTAATGATAATACTTGTCAACCTCAAAGATCGTTAAGAGGTCAAACGAGATTAGTGGATGTCTAAACACTTCAAAAACTAAAGTTCTGTACAAATGTGAAAGAGTATTATAACATTTCTAATTCTAAAGAGCTCCAAAAAAACAAAGCTAAGGAGACATTTAGGTACAACATAGCTGTGTAAATATGAGTGAGGACAAGAACACCATTGAGAGAAAAATATTAATCCAAGTTACCTCTTCTTGCATCCATTTCATAACCCCTTTGAGACCAAGATGATTATGTTGTGGAAGTCACAGACCAAGGTGTGAAAGAAGACAAAAGCTAGAGTAACTCTTGAATTTAGACTGATAAAATCATTTTCACCTCAAAATTTAGAGTTTGTTTGTTTGTTGTTGTGTGTGTTCTGTTTTTGTTTACTGTTACAGAAAATGCTGGTGTAAAATACGCCACTCCTTTTGGGGTTTGGGCATACCTATTTTTTTTTCTAGAAAAGTCCCTGCAGAGAACTAAATTTTTATAGCACTGCACAGCAATTCTCCAGTGGATTTTTAAGGAATTCTGTGAAGACAAGAATCACCAGTACACTGATTTTATATTCCATAAGTGTGTAACTTCTGACATCTCAAAGTCATGGACTTATTTACTTCCCACTGAATGAAGGTTTAGATGGGGACCGATACGTTTTCCAAATTTAGCAGAGCCACAACAGCTGGAAGCAGTTGCCTAACAACTGCACACATTTGTGTATTACCTCACAGGTTGCCAGGAGAGGCCACTGGCAGAGACAAAAGAGCATAGTCAAGTCAGGCACAAACAACTGACCAAAAACTGACGCCTGAAGTCAAGAGAGACAAACGAGATAATGTTCCTCTTTCAACAGGCTTTCTCTTTAGCAGAACCTCGGGGAGAAATCAGGATATATTCTGATGAGGCCAAGTCATTTGTGGTATTTGGGCACTGGCAAATTCATCAACTTTAAAACAAACAAAATTTTCAACAGCCATCTTCTCTATTGTTTCCTTTCAAAATAAGAGTCCATAACCTCTGCCTCCACATACTCATCATATACTAAACAGCTCTCTAGGAGGTTACCCATGATGACTGTGTGACCATGAAGTTCAGTGGCCTTTCACGAACACTCTTCTTGCAACAGCTGGAAACAGCTCCTCCCCTTGGCTCCTCTGATACAGTGTCCCATCCTGGTGCTCCTCCTACCTTCTAATTGCCGTTTTCCCATCCCTGACCTTCTCCTGGCTCTTGATTACCTAAGTCCCCTGTGTTCTCCTTTGGCAATCTTCTGCTAGGAGATCTGAACTCCTCTGTTATACAAAGAAGCTCTTCTACGTCCACTTGTATGCGACAATGCTCAACCAAGGCTTTGCACCTGTTCATTCAGGTTCTAACCCCTGCTGAGAATGTGCATTTCTAACAAGTTCCCAGGCAATGCTAACGCTGCTGGTTAGGGACCAACTCTGAGAACCACTAGTAGTGCAGTGTTTCTCAAAATTTATTACACATAAGAATCACCTGGGAATCTTGTTAAAATGTAGATTCTGATTCAGTATATCTAGGGTGGAAATGCAAATTCTCGGCAGAGGTCTGAACTGGAACAAATTGGTTTTAAGTTCTGCACTCAACCCAACCTCTCAAAGATTCAGCCCGCATTCCAACTGCCTGCTCCATTGTTCCATTTTTCTCCTCAGCACCTCATTCCAAGATGGAACCTTTCCCATGAAAATAAGCTCCTGTTCCTAGCTTTCCAAGTTTTGATATTCTTCTTGTCTCTTACCATCAAAGCCAACCTTCTTCTACTTCACCCAACATTTACAAGTTTTCCGGCCCCATGAATGATTCTTTCAAGATATCCCTCATACCCACTTCTTCCTCTCCATCCTCATGGTCAAAGATATTGCAATAACTTCCTATGTGAATTACACTGTCTTCTGACTCTCAAAAAATTCAGCACAGGAATAGCAGATAATTCTTTCTAAAGTAATGTGTGTGTTATGTCCCTGTTAAAAATTATCATTGCTTCTGCTTTCCAAGTCTAGATCCCTAATTCCAACATCTCAAGTTCTCCATAATACAGCATTATCTCCCACTAACATCCTAAAAGTTCACAATGTTCTAGCAGTTTTCCTACACTTGCCTTGAGAATTCCTGCTTCATCTAAAATGCTCGTTTGATCCCTACCTGTCAATTCCCACCTGTTAAAGTTATGGCTTTCTTCAACACCCAGTGCAAACCACTTCCACAATGAAATGTCTCCTGATTTCCGCTGTCAAAAATGATATATTAGTGTTCTGACTTAAAAGCATTTTGTACCATTTGTCATGGATTGAATTGTGTCCCCCCAAAAATGTGTGTATCAATTTGGCTAGGCCATGATTCCCAGTGTTGTGTGGTCGTCCTCCATTTTGTAATTGTAATCTTACATTAAAGAGGATTAGGGTGGGATTGTAACACCATCCTAACCCAGGTCACCTCCCTGATCCAATGTAAAGGGAGTTTCCCTGTGATGTGGCTTGCACCACCTCTAATCTCTTGTAAGAGATAAAAGGAAAGGGAAGCAAGTGGAGAGAGAGGAACCTCATAGTACCAAGAAAACAGTGCCGGAAGCAGAGCGCGTCCTTTGGACCTGAGGTTCCTACGCAGAGAAGCTCCCAGACCAAGGGAAAATTGATGACATGGACCTTCCTCCAGAGCTGACAGAGAAAGCCTTCCCCTGGAGCTGATGCCCTGAATTTGGACTTGAAGCCTTCCCTTGGAGCTGATGCCCTGAATTTGGACTTGCGGCCTACTGTACCGTGAGAGAATAAAATTCTTTTTGTTAAAGCCATCCACTTGTAGTATTCCCGTCAGAGCAAAACTAGATAACTAAGACACCATTCTTGGGACATTTACAATGCACATGAAGCGGAAAAGAAATACAATGAGGCGCACTGTTATCTCTTCTCTTAGACTATAAGGCTCTTAAGGGGAAGGGCTCAGCATCATGCCTTGCTGATAAGAACATGAATTTTTAAACGAAAATAACCGGCATATGTTTTCACTTCTAATGGTTAAATAATCTTGAATCTCTCTGACTGTTATTCCCTCATCTGTAAAAACAAACAAACAAACACAAAATTTTGGGAATTGTTGTGTATTGACTTGCTCTACCTCAGGAATCTGCAAACCATGGCCCACTTGCCAAATCTGGCCCGCTGCCTGTTTTATAAATAACGTTTTACTGGAACACAACCATGCTCCTTCATTTACATCTTGTCTATGGCTACTTTCATACTACAATGGCAGAGCTGAGTTGCTGCAAAAGAGATTGCATAGCCAACAAAGACTAAAATATTTACTATCTGGCCCTTTCCAGAAAAGATCTCTTCCCTACCTCCATTTCACTCTCCTTTTAGGTGGAGAGTAGTAGTATTTATTTCCCAGAATCCCCTGCCACTAAGAATCCAGAGGTGAACTGGGTTCCACTGACTGGATCATGCAAAGAGTTCTAGAAGGTAGAAGTGAGATGGAAGCTGTCTTCTGGCTTCTGTTTGACTGTTTACTGCTGTTAAGGATGGTCATGGAAACATGAGCCTTTTTAAGTACAGCAGTATCCCAATGTGCCTTCTCCAGCTTCTTGGGGGTTGAGGGGCAGTTGCCATGGTGGCTTTCTGATCCCAGCTTCTTGGGAGTTGAGGGGCAGTTGCCATGGTGGCTTTCTGATCCCAGCTTCTTGTTTAAAATTTATAGCCAAGTTTCTATGTTTTCAAGTTTCTGATACAGAGCTCAATGATAAATATCTAGTTGAATTACTGAGGGATGAAAATAATAATGCATTTGAAAGTGCTTTATAAAACAGTAAAGCTGTTATCTGTATTTATTCCATCCCCCAATCTCCGTCCCCTGCCCCCAGCACTTAACACAATGCTGCACATCCCTGAAATGTTGATGTTCTCCAGAGCACAATCCTCAGCTATCTTCCCTTTTCACTCAGCTTGAGAGATCTCATCTCTCCTAGCTTCAATAACCATATAGATCAAGGGCTAATCTATTTAGGGTCGTGGACATTTTAAAAAGTTGATGTGAAGTCAGCTCTCCAGAACAATGCACATGCACTGCAATTTTAATATAACTTTTGAGGTTCATGGGCCTTCTGAATGTTATCTATGGACTTCTAGATTATGAAACCTTTAATACAGCATTGAGCGTCCAAACCTGTATCTCAAACCAGATCACTCTCCTAAGGTTAAGACTGATGTATGCAACTGTCCACTGGACTTTACACAAGCAACTCAAACTCATCATGTCCACATATAAATTTATCTCCCCACTGCTCCTCATGCTGTGCTATTTTTCACATAAGTGAATGGTGCTAACATCCTCTAAGGGCCTGGGCATCATTCAGACATCTCTCCCTCCTCCACAACAGACAATCAGTTGCAAGGTCTTGACAATTCTGCAGCCCTAGTCACTCTTGAATCTATCCCTATCTCCATCTCAGTTGCCAGAAATCAGTCCAGCCCACCACTATCTCATCAAGATTGCTGCAGGAGCTTTTGAATTGGTCTCTCTGCTTCCACTGTGTCCTTTCCCATTCCTGTACCTTAAAACATGCATATCAGATCTAATTATGCCTTTCTTCTATTTAAAACCTTTAATACCAGTAGCAGTTGCTGTCAACTCTGACTTATGGTGACTCCATGTGTGTCAGAGTACAACTATGCTCCATACAGTTTTCAATAGCTGATTTTTTTAAAGTAGATTGCCAAGCCTTTCTTCCAAGGTGCCTCTGGATGTACCTGAACCTCCAACCTATCAGTTAGCTGTCAAATGTGTCAATTGTTTGCATCACCCAGGGACTCTCACAACCCAGGGACTCCAACTCCATGTTATTCTCACCATTTAGCCCCTCCCCATTCCCCCCTCAACTAACATGGCTCCATACCACCCCACCATAGAAGTTAACAGTTCCCAGAACTACACTTTCTGTCACCTCCAAGGAGCACATGTTACTTCCTCCCCATAATATCCTTCCTCACCATCTTATTTCCTATTGCCACCCTCTCCACCCTCTCCTCTGTCCTTCCCTCCTGGCTAACTCCTCCTCACCGTTCAGTTCTCAGCTTAGACATCACTTACCTTCCTTACTCATTAAATGTTCATTGAGTCTGTGGGATACGTCAACCAATGGGTTAGCACTAGAGATAGAGCAATAAAAAGACAGTCACAAACCCTGTCCTGAGAAAGCTCAAAGTCGTGTAGAGACATTAGATCAATAATGACAAGTACTGATGATCCCCGGATTTCCCCCAGCCAATTCAGGATCCCCCACTATGGGCTTTTAGAACATAATTAACTCCTGTGACCCCCCAACACCACCAGCATTACTGGTTCTCCTGTCTCTCCCAATGACAAGACTATAAACTCTTTACAGGCAAGACAATGTCTTACCCATTATTTTATTTATCACGGACGCCTAATACTATACCTGGCAGCCAGGAAGTGCTAACAAATCCCCATTAAATGAAAAGTCAGCCAATAAATATTAGCTGAACAAGTCAGCTCTGCTTAGGGGTGGCCCTACTAAACAGAATACAATGGAAACAATTGGGGGGATCCCTCACTGTTTGATTATTCCAGCTTTGCCAAAGCCCCGAATCACAGGTAGCATGCTTCTAACTAACACCCCACTTGCTGCCTGGATTTCATGTTAAGCAGCTATTCCCAGCAGCCCTTCCTGCCTGTAGGATAAATACCTGCATTCTCAACAGTTACCTAATTAGAGGGACCCCCGGCGTATCTGGAGGCCTTGAGAGACCAGTCGCCAAGCTGTGCCCTTGGTCACCAGAATCTAAACAACGTATAAGACAGGTAAGCACAGGGGACTCAGCAGCTAGGAGAAGCCCAGGAGCTTAGCCAAGTTAGATCCCAGGAGCTCTGCTGCAAATTCCCTGCCAGATCAGCCCAGAATCTGTGCGTATAAACTACGGCCACATTTCTGGACGTTTGCGAAACTGGGAGGCAATGGGAAAAAGCAAAGAAACCCAAGGAATGAATATGTCCCTCTTTCTGAAAAATGACAAGGCAGTTTGCATAAACAGGGATGCGATTTTCCTGAACACATAACAATAAACGTAAACATTTAAAGAGCACCTGCTACGTGCCAGGTTCTAGTCACTTGACATGTGTGAAAGCATTTAATTCTCTTGACAATCCACAAGGCAGGCACCATGATTACCTGCATTTGCAGATGAGGAAACAGAGGCACAGTGAGATGAAGTAGCCCCCTCTCCCCTTGTTCACCCCCAGCCAATAAATGACACAGCCAAGATGCAAACAGGATGCAAACCTGGCAGGCTGAGCCCGAGCCCATGCTCTGAGCCCCTCCACTTAACATCCCTGTGCAGAAGGAGGGGGAGTTCTCGAGTCCACCCTGCCAGAGTTCCAGTCTCAAATGCTGCCAAGGCCCAGGCATGTAAATCAAATGGACTCAGAGCATAGTCTCTGTTTTAAGGGGTAGGCATCATCTGGCCAATTACTGACATGCAGTAATGAGGGCCTGATGCTGCCACGTGCTCCTATTTTCCGAAAGAAGGCAGAAATTCAGATTTTTTTTAAACTTGGGAATGTAGAAAGAAAGGGATCACAGAAGATTTTAGTCAGGGAACTGAGAAGACTATGATCATAATAACAGATATGGGCTTATGGGAGAGAAAGAGGTTTGCAGGTGAAAGATAGCATGCTCACTTTTGACATATGGAGTTTCCGGGGCGAAAGATGCCCTGAGGGTCATGAGAACTTGGGCTGAAGCTCACAACCAGCCATCCAGACAACAGAGAAGAGGCTCTTTGGTTGCTCTGTTACCAGACCACCCTAGGCCAATCCTCAACCTTCAGTTCCCCATAGGAAGGGCTCATCTAACACATGCCCAATTTGTTTACTGTGAGGAGGGTGAAAACACCAGGCTCTAAACTGAAGTTTCACGTCTTCCAGGGTCAGGACCCCTAAGAACAGCATTAAGGCATGACATCATTTACCTCTGGAAAATGACTGTGTTCAAGGAACCATGCAAGTCCTACAGGGAATATAAAAATGAATTAGGCCCCAATTCTGAAGGGCCTCCCCATGGAGCTAGAGGGAAAAGTTGTCTGCACAAAAAACTATCCTACAAATAAGTAGGTAACAACTGACTTGAAAGTAATATAAATACCATAAAGACTCAAGTAGGGGGAAAGAAGGCATTTTTTTGTCTGTAAAATCTATCCTTAAGTAGTATTTTATCCTAGTATTGAGAGAGACCCAAAATTCTGCCAGGCCAAGACTGGGGTTCAGGAAGGGAAATAGAAGGCATTTCAAGTAGTTACAACAGCTTGAATAAAGGAGAGAGATGGAAACGCATAAGCTGCATTTGGATCAGGTCTGTTTGCCCAGAGAATTGGGTATGTATGATGGGGTCATCCCCCACGCATCCGTCAGCTTGTTGTACTGTGGGAGCTTTGCATGTTGCTGTAATGCTGGAAGCTATGCCACCGGTAATCAAATGCCAGCAGGGTCACCCATGGCAGACAGGTTTCAGCTGAGCTTCCAGACTAAGACAAACTAGGAAGAAGGACCCGGCAGTCTACTTCTGAAAAAAGTTAGCCAGTGAAAACCTTATGAATAGCAGTGGAACACTGTCTGATACAGTGCTGGAAGATGAGCCCCTCAGGTTGGAAGGCACTCTAAATATGACTGAATAAGAGCTGCCTCCTTAGAGTCAACCTTAATGACACGAATGGAGTCAAGCTTTCGGGATCTTCATCTGCTGATGTGGCATGACTCAAAAGGAGAATAAATAGCCGTAAACATCCATTAATAATTGGAACGTGGCATGTATGAAGTACGAATCTAGGAAAACTGGAAATTGTCAAAAATGGAACGGAATGCATAAACATCGATACCCTAGGCATTAGTGAGCTGAAATGGACTGTTACTGGAGATTTTGAATCGGACAATCACATGATCTACTATGCTGGCAATGACGACTTGAAGAGTTGTGGCATTGCATTCACAGTCAAAAAGAATATTTCAAGAGCTATACTGAAGTACAACACTGTCAGTAATAGGACAATATCCATATGCCTACAAGGAAGACCAGTTAATATGACTGTTATTCAAATTTATACACCAACCACTAAGGCCAAAGATGAAGAAATTGAAGATTCTTACCAGCTTCTGCAGTCTGAAATTGATCAAACATGCAATCAGGATGCATTGATAATTACTGGTGATTAGAATGCAAAAGTTGGAGGCAAAGAATTGGTAGTTGGAAAACATGGCCTTGGTGATAGAAATTATGCCAGAGATTGCATGACAGAATTTTGCAAGACCAACAACCTCTTCATTGCACATACCTTTTTTCAACAATACAAATGGTGACTATACACGTGGACCTTGCCAGATGGAATACACAGGAATCAAATCAACTACATCTGTGGAAAGAGACGATGGAAAAGCTCAGTATCATCAGTCCGAACAAGGCCAGGGGCCAACTTTGGAACAAGCCATCAATTGCTCATATGCAAGTTCAAGTTGAAACTGAAGAAAATTAGAACAAGTCCATGAGAGCCAAAGTACAACCCTGAGTATATCCCACCTGGATTTGGACACCATCTCAAGAATAGATTTGATGCATTGAACACTAATGACTGAAGACCAGACAAGTTGTGGAATGACATCAAGGACATCATACGTGAAGAAATCAAGAGGTCATTAAAAAGACAGGAAAGAGAGAAAACACCAAAATGGATGTCAGAAGAGACTCTGAAACTTGCTCTTGAATGTGGAGTAGCTAAAAAGAAAGGAAGAAATGATGAAGCAAAAGAGATGAACAGAAGATTTCAAAGGGCTGCTCAAGAAGACAAAGTATTGTAATGAAATGTGCAAAGACCTGACTTAGAAAACCAAAAGGGAAGAACACGCTTGACATTTCTCAAGATGAAAGAACTGAAGAAAAAATTCAATCCTCGAGTTGCAATATTGAAGGATTCTATGGGGAAAATAGGAAACATCAAAAGAAGATGGAAGGAATACACAGAGTCACTATACCAAAAAGCATTGGTCGACGTTCAACCATTTCAGGAGGTAGCATATGATCAGGAGCTGATGGTGCTGAAGAAGTCCAAGCTGCACTGAAGGCATTGGTGAAAAACAAGGCTCCCAGAACTGGCAGAATACCAATTGAGATGTTTCAGCGAACAGATGCAGCACTGGAAGTGCTCAGTCGTCTATGCCAAGAAATTTGGAAGAGAGCTACCTGGCCAATCAACTGGAAGAGATCCGTATTTATGCCTATTCTCAAGAAAGGTGATCGAACTAAATGGGAAAATTATCGAACAATATCATTAATATCACACACAAGTAAAATTTTGCTGAAGATCGTTCAAAAGCAATTGCAGCATTACATCGACAGGGAACTGCCAGAAATTCAAGCAAGATTCAGAAGAGGACGTGAAATATCATTGCTGATGTCAGATGGATCCTGGCTGAAAGCAGAGAATACCAGAAACATGTTTACCTGTGTTTTATTGACTACACAAAGGCATTCGACTGCGTGGATCATAACAAATTATGGATAACACTGCAAAGCATAGGAATTCCAGAACACTTAATTATGCTCATGAGGAACCTGTACACAGACCAAGAGGCAGTCATTCAAACAGAACAAGGGAATACTGCATGGTTTAAAATCAGGAAAGGTGTGGGCCAGAGTTGTATCCTTTCACCATACTTATTCAATCTGTATGCTGAGCAAACAATCCAAGAAGCTGCACTATATGAAGAAGAATGGGGCATCAGGATTGGAGGAAGACTCATTAACAACCTGTGATATGCAGATGACACAACCTTGCTCGCTGAAAGTGAAGAAGCACTTACTGATGAAGATCAAAGACCACAGCCTTCAGTATGGATTACACCTTGTCTTAGTCATCTAGTGCTGCTATAACAGATACCACAAGTGGATGGCTTTTAACAAAGAGAAATTTATTCTCTCTTAGTCTAGAAGGCCACAAGTCTAAATTCAAGGCCTCAGCTCCACGGGAAGGCTTTCTCTGTCAGCTCTGGAGGAAGGTCCTTGTCATCAGTCTTCCCTTGGTCTGGGAGCATCTCAGCGCAGGAATCTCAGTTCCAAAGGACACGCTCTGCTCTCGGCACTACTTTCTTGGTGGTATGAGGTCCCCATGTGTCTCTGCTTGCTTCTCTCTTTTATATCTCAAAAGACATTGGCTTAAGACACTATCCAATCTTGTATACCTCATCAGTATAAGTGCCACTAATCCATCTTATTACATCATAGTGATAGAGTTTACAACACATAAGGAAATCACATCAGATTA
>NW_004443946.1:24770092-24779452 GCF_000243295.1 Trichechus manatus latirostris | reverse complement strand
ATCAGTATAAGTGCCACTAATCCATCTTATTACATCATAGTGATAGAGTTTACAACACATAAGGAAATCACATCAGATTACAAAATGGTACACAAACATACAATACTGGGAATCATGACCCAGCCAAGCTGACAGATATTTCTGGGGGACACAATTCAATCCATGATAAACCTCAACATAAAGACAACAAAAATCCTCACAACTGGACCAATAAACGTCATGATAAATGGAGAAAAGATTGAAGTTATCAAGGATTTATTTTACTTGGATCCACAATCAACACCCATGGAAGCAGCAGTCAAGAAATCAAAAGATGAATTGCATTGCACAGATCTGCTGCAAAAGACATCCTTAAAGTGTTGAAAAGCAAAGATATCACCTTGAAGACTAAGATGTGCCCGGCCCAAGCCATGGTGTTTTCAATCACTTCATATGCATGCGAAAGCTGGAAGATGAATAAGGAAAACCAAAGAATTGATGCCACTGAATTGTGGTGTTGGTGAAGAATACTGAATATATCATGGACTGCCAAAAGAATGAACAAATCTGTCTTGGAAGAATTATAACCAGAACGCTCCTGAGAAGCAAGGGTGGTGAGATTATTTCTCACATAATTTGGACATGTTATCAAGAGGGATCAGTCCCTGGAGAAAGACATGCTTGGTAAAGTAGAGGGTCAGGGTAAAAGAGGAAGACCCTCAATGAGATGGATTGACACAGTAGCTGCAACAATGGACTCAACCATAACAACAATTGTGAGGATGGTGCAGGACTGGGCAGTGTTTCGTTCTGTTGTACATAGGGTTGCTATGAGTCGGAACTAACTCAACAGCTCCTAACAACAACAACAATGGGGTCATGTGACAGAAGACAAAAACTGTAATTTGAGGTCTGATCATAAAAGCGCTTAATTGGCAGGATATGGAGTTTAGATGTAACTTGGATGTAATTTGCAATGGGGAGTAATTTAGATGGCCAATAAAAGTACCTAAGGTGCTTTAAAACTACACCTTTCCTGGTGCATAGACCCTCTTTCAGTTCGATGGTCCCAAGATAGAACACACTGGGACAGCTACCCTTTGGACTCTTTGAATCCAATAAAGCATCATAACTCTGATTTTTATATGAGCATAAGTTATGAAATCCGGGATCAGACTCTCTGTGGCCCGATGATCCTAATATTGTAGATTCTAGTGATGCTGACTCCAACTCTGACAACTGAGATTTGCCACATGCTAACCCTGTCGAAGAGAGGCTATACCCCAAACTCCTTTCTGCAATAAGCCTGCAAGACTCAGACACTGGAGCGTCAAGGTCAAGATCTACCACTTACAAGCTGTATAGCTGAAGGCAAGCCACTTAACTTTTCGGTGCCTCAGTTTCTTCGTGTATAAAACAGGGATAATAACAATATCTGTGACAAAGGGTCACTGTAAAGATTAACTGAAATAGAATAAGTCACTTAGCATTGTGTCTGGAACATAGTAAGTGATCAGTAGACAGTAATTGTTAATTTCATTTTTATTACTGTTATTATTACACAATTATGGGTCTACCATCCATTAATTCATCTAGACTCTCCATGAATGCATTGGATAATGAATTCCACCTTAAAGCCATTCTCTTAAAAAATATTTTGTCAAGGTGTGTCTGTTCATGGCAGCTAAGATGTGTTGCCATGGCCACAGCAAAGCAGTGTTTCCAATTAAAGAACACAAATCCTAGTGACTTAAGAGATGGAAACGAAAGGAATAAGTTTCCCAACAGAAATAAGCTCTCTCTTACTTTATAGGGGTTTCATTTTTTAAAAAATTACAGGAGTCTGGCTAGTGCTACTATGCTAAAACCAAATACTTTTCTCTTAAATTCTCTTCCATTGTAAAGGCGTCATCTCCTTAAACATTCCAATTTTCATTAGAAGCAATGTAGCATCAACTTAAACACCAAGAAATTTCCTATTACATAGAAGGCTCCAACAAATCATTAGAAAAGACAAGCATTCTTATAGAATAATAGGGAAAGAAATCCACCTAAGAAAAAAAAAATAAAATGAGAAGCATGCATAACATAAATGTTCATTTGCATTTACAGTTTTTAATACAATTTAAAATGACAGGTTTCTTTCACCTATTAAATTAGCAAAGATTTAAAAGAGGTGTAGGGGGGCACAGTCCTGTCATACACCACCCATGGGATATGATTTGGCCACATATATCAGTTGATTCAAATGCATCAACTTTTTTTTTTTTTTTAAGCATTAAAAATACTAAGTAATCAAGAGTTTGGCCTCAAAAAAAGTAAACAAATTTAAATTTTGACATTCCTACTTACTAGCTATCTAACCTTAGTCAAATTATCTACCTGTTCTTCATCTGAGTTTCCTCATCTGTTAAAAAGAAATAATGACATCTACACTTCACAGGGACATGGGCAGGAATAAATCAGAAAGCAGAGTAAGACTTCAAAGAACATTAGCTATTATTCTGATTGGGTAAGTAAATAATGATATATCCATAAAGTAGAATAGTACTTAACCATTAAAAATCATATCCTACTGCAAGTGTAGGCAAACTACAGCCTACGGGCCAAACCTGGCCCCCTACCAAATAAAGTTTTATTAGAACACTGTCATGCCTATTCATTTACATCCTATCTATGGCTGCTTTGGCACTACAATCACAGAGTAGTAGGAAACAAAGACATATGTCCCAAAAAGCTTAAAATATTTATTATCTGAACCTTTACAGTAAGTTCGCCAGCCCCTAATCTAGAGAAATATATACTACCAGGTGAAAATTTCACAATCCATTAAGTAAACGGAAGCTTCCCAACAGCCAGTATAGTAAGTCTCCCTTTCTGTTAAAATATCTACATAGACAAAAAAATATGGAAATAGGTACTTTAAAAAGTTAACCATAGCTCTCTGAGGGGTTACACATTTTATTTCCTATGCTGTGCTTATCTATAATTTCTAATTTTGCTTACAATAACCATGAATCATTTCTACTATAAGACAAAAATTTAAAAGGAAAGGAGATGTTTGAATTGAGACAGAGAAGACAAGTAACTCATTTAATGTAAACAAGATGAAAAGGTATTTTTAATTGGTAAGAAAAATATGGGTTTGTATTCTTATCTTAGGAGCCCTGGTGCTCAAGTTTAAGAGATTAGCTGCTAACCAAAAGGTCGGCGGTTCAAACCCACCAGCAGCCCGAGAAAGAAAAGACCTGGCATTCTGCTCCCATAAAGACTGCAGCCTAGGAAACCCTATGGGGCAGTTCTACTCTGTCATATACGGTGCTTATGAGTTGGAAATGACTCAAATGCACACAACAACAACATTCTTGTCTTATTCTGTTTCTTCTCATTCTCTCTCACAGACAGGAATGTAAAAGATGAGGGCAGAGGGAAGGAAGAAAGCAAGGAGGGAAATCTGACAGAATTGTTACATGATGTGGAGAGCAGCCAAGCTTAATAGTTCCTAGGATAAATCACTTTGCAAAGCTTAGAGAGACTCCAACCAAATCTCTGAACCTCAGAGTTACCATAATCTACTTAATGTAAAGAGAAGACAAGTGGCACAAAATCACATCTGAGAAAGAAAACAGGATATGTCTTAGGAATGCTTAATCAACAGGTCTGTCCAACATTTGTTTATTGCCTACTTGGTGCCAAACACAATATCATAGGGAGACGGACTCAAAATGTCACCCATGCAAAGATAAAAATATTCAGATGGCATAGAGGGGTAAGTGCTGATTCTTATTCAGGAGAATCAGGCTCAGATTTTTACACAGATGCTAACTAGGTGGGGATGTTCTACCAAGCACTTAATCCAAGAGGTTGAACAGTTTCAGGAGGGTAAACAAGGAGTTACCTTTACCTTTGTTGAGTTTGCAGTAAGTGAGGAGCATTCAAATGGATATGTCCTTCTGGCAGCTGGATATAGATGTTTGAAGTTTGGAGAGGGAATACTGATTTGGAGATAATCAGTGTAGGGAGAGGAGATTTTCCCTGGACAGCATGCAGAGGAGAAGGGGGCCAAGGATTCAGGGGGCAGGTGAGGAAGCTATTTCAGTGATAGAGAAGGAATGTGCAGAGAATGGGGCAAAACCAGAAAAGAGTGTTTGTAAATGTGTCCAAGAATGATCTTCTCTAGTATTTAAAATTTGCTTAAGATGAGCTGCTGTAATAACCTGTGCAGCCATAAGCAACAGGCCTGATTAATGATATGTTCCCATGTCCCAAAGAACACAAACCTTCCTTGAAAATGTCTTTCCCTATAAGCTTTCAGCCTTTTTCTAAGCACAACATACACTTTATGCCCTTCCTCATTCACAGCCAACTGGTAAGGGGAACATGAACAGGATCTGCTTTTGGTCTGGTTTTGTCTGGGAATGAAGGATGAGCAGCAGATGCAGTGATGCAGAAGAAAAAGAGATTCAGCAGTATCCTGTGCTCAACATAATCACAATGTTAAAGTAATGCCAAAAAGGAAGACAAAATAAACCTATAATGTGAAATCTGCCTTTGGAGATTGGTTGGTGACCACCATAGGATGAATCTAAATCACCATAATGCATAGACTAGCATGGTCCTCTAAGATTGGTTTGAGTGACATGGCTAAAGGGCTGGCCTTGTCTCATGGAGAAGCCATGGCAAGTAGTGTACAGGGTCAGAATGTTAGGCTCTACCATTCATAGCTGGCTGACCCTAGACAAATCTCTAATCTCTTTGAGCTTCAGTTTCCTCATTTACAAAATAGAAATAAATCATATTTGCTTATGTATTTCATAGGATTTGCATGAACATAAATATGAAGAATAGAGTGCTGGAAGGAACTATAAAAGGGAAGTTAATATTATTACTGAATACTGAATACTGAATATTATTACTCAGTTATTCGAACATCTTGCTGTTAAGGTTGTGATGGCCTTGCCATCTCAGAGAGGAGATCAAAAGTATTGGGTGGTTGGCCTGCTCCTTCTAAGTTTTGTGGAAAAGGCACTGTATTAGTCAAGGTTCTCCAAAGAAACATAATCAATAGGATATATAGAGAGAAATATTTATGTTAAGGAATTGCCTCATGCAATTGTAGTAGCTGTCAAGTCCAAAATCCATAGGGCAGGTGGCAGGCTGGAAATCTGGCAGAATTTCCAAGTTACAGTCCTAAGGCAGAATTCCTTCTTCAACAGGAAACCTCTTATTTTTGCCCTTAAGGCCTTCAAAGGACTGGAAGATGCCCACTGACATTATCGAGAGTGATCTTCTTTACTTAAAGTCAACTGTAGATGTTGAACACAACTACAAAATACCTTTACAGCAAGATCTAGACTAGCATTTAACCAAGTAACTGGGCACCATAGCCTAGCCATGGTGGCACATAAAATTAACCATCACAGGCATGGTCTTTGAAGAAGAGACAAAATAAGTGCCAATTCTGGCTTCACACTTACAGCATAACCTCAGGCACAGGCTTACCCACTGGAACTCCTCTTTCGTCATCCGCAGAATGGCAATAACAACAATGACCTAGCAGTGGTGCTGCCAGTGGGAGTGATCATGTGCCCAATGCACTGACCCAGTGCCTGACATAAAGCAGGTCCTCAAGAAATGAGAGCCATTTGGACACCGCATTGGAAATGTAGATAGCTAGTGAGCAAATGACATTTCCTACTAGAACATTTTAGGGCCCACAGCCCAACACTTGCAGTACCTCAATATGTTCTTTTTATTTAAAAAACAAACAAAAACTCTCCAATAATGTACGAATATAAACTATGTGGCTCCTCAGTAAAGGGAACATATATCACTTAAGCAGCAAATGGCAGGACTCGGGGGAGAAACTAGATCTTAGGCTAATAACCTCATCACTCTGGTTGCCGAAGTTATCTTCATGAACCTCTAAGTATATGAGCCATGCATATTCCTTTAAGGCAGTTTTTCTTAGAATGTGATCCAGGGACTAGCAGCATCAGCATCATGTGGGAACTCACTGGAAATGCAACTCTCTGGCCCAACCCCAGAGCTACTGAATCAGGAACTCTGGGGTTGGGGCCCAGCAATCTGTGTTTTAGCAATCCCTCCAGAAAATTCTGAAGCATGTTCAAAATGCTTGGTTAAAATATCAGAGTCAAAGCCTTTACCCCTTTCCAGTAAGTCCTAGATTTAAAGAAGTTTTATATGCCGAAGGAAAGCCAGAAACTAAGGTTCAGTCACGACCCTGGGCTGTGCTTCAGGTTATGTGTTCATAAAATTAGAGCTAAAACTAAACAACCTCAGAGGGTTTTAGTAAACAATTTAACATGCCATTTTATAGCATGTATCATTTAAGAAATGGCTGCCCCCTTATCATCAACAACTGTAAACATTATTCATGGTCTTCCACAAGACTTTCAAAGCAAGAAGAGTATCCTTCCCTTCTGACAACAAATTTCACTGTCTTTCCTCCTCTGGGTAACCTTCATACCTGCTCCTTCTGTGGGTTCAGCTGGCCCTACTATAGTGTATGAATATGCACTGATTTTGGAGTTATCTTGTGTACCCATATCCCAGCAGACCGTCCATGAGTTCCTGGAAATGAATCAACAACACATAGAATCACTGTGTCTTGGTTCCAATGAAAATACTGTCCCAACTAGGACATTTGCAGATGCTTTTTTAGTCTCTTCCAAAGCTCTTAAAGCACGAGGCTGCAAGCTTGCTCTGTAAAGGGGCAGTTAGTAAATATTTTAGGCTTTGCTGGCCATATGGTCAGTCTCTGTCACAACCACTTAATTTCCCCATGGTAATGCAAAAGAAGCCATAGACAATTCATAATGAATGGCATGACTGTGTTTCAATAAAAATTTATAATAAAACTTGAGTTTCAAATAATTCTCATATGTCACAAAATATTACTCTTTTGATTTTTTCAACCATTTAACAATGTAAAAACCATCCTTAAAAAAAATTGCCAGCCAAGAATCACATATCCAGCAAAACTGTCTCTCAAATATGATGGTAAAATTAGGACATTTCCAGATAAACAGAAGTTTAGGGAATTTGCAAAAAACGAACAAAAATTACATGAAATACTAAAAGGAGTCCTCTGGTTAGAAAATCAATAACATCAGATAACGATCCAAGACTAGACCACAGACGAGAGCAACCAGATATCAACCCAGATAGGGAAGTCACAAAAATAAATCAAAGCTAAAAACTGAAAATAGGAAAACAGAGACATCAATATGTAAAAGATGACAACAGTAAAACAAAAAAGATGGACTAAAAATGTAGTCATAGATCTTTCATGTGGAGAGGAACACAAGGCGATATAAAAAAATAAAAGAGTGGTTTACACTTAGAAAAATAGGGGTAAGTATTAAGGTAACCACAAAGGAAACTAACAATCCTACAGATCAAAATAAAAAACAAGAAAAACATAAAGACTCAGCAAATACAAAATCAACAAGGAAAAATATGAAAAGAAAATACATAAAGAAAAACGACTCAGCACAGAAAATTAA
Organism: Trichechus manatus latirostris; assembly: GCF_000243295.1. NCBI lineage: Eukaryota > Metazoa > Chordata > Mammalia > Sirenia > Trichechidae > Trichechus > Trichechus manatus. Next base: position 24,771,944 of record NW_004443946.1, on the reverse strand, counting down.
GTAAAACAAAGAAACTGTCAATAACACACAAAAAAAGATATCAAAATGACAGCACTAAACTCATACCTATCAATAATTACACTGAACGTAAATGGACTAAATGCACCGATAAAGAGACACAGAGTGGCAGAATGGATTAAAAAACATGATCCGTCTATATGCTGCCTACAAACACACCTTAGACTTAAAGACACAAACAAACTAAAACTCAAAGAATGGAAAAAAATATATCAAGCAAACGACACTCAAAAAAGAGCAGGAGTGGCAATACTAATCTCTGACAAAATAGATTTTAAAGTAAAATCCATCACAAAGGATAAGGAAGGACACTATATAATGATTAAAGGGTCGATACACCAGGAGGACATAACTGTAATAAATATTTATGCACCCAACAACAGGGCTCCAAAATACATAAAACAAACTCTAACAGTATTGAAAAGAGAGAGAGACAGCTCCACAATAACAGTAGGAGACTTCAACACACCACTTTTGGTGAGAGACTGAATATCCAGAAAGAAACTCAATAAAGACACGGAAGATCTAAATGCCACAATCAACAAGCTTGATCTCCTAGACATACACAGAACATTCCACCCAACAGCAGCCAAGTATACTTTCTTTTCCAATGCACACGGAACATTCTCCAGAATAGACCACATCTTAAGTCATAAAGCAAGCCTTAACAGAATCCAAAGTATCAAAATATTACAAAGCATCTTTTCTGACCATAAAGCCATAAAAGTGGAAATCAATAACAGAAAAAGCAAGGAAAAAAAATCAAACACGTGGAACCGAACAACATCTTGCTCAAAAACTACTGGGTTATAGAAGAAATTAAGGATGGAATAAAGAAATTCACAGAATCAAATGAGAATGAAAACACATTCTACCAGAACCTTTGAGGCACAGCAAAGGCATTGCTCAGAGGTTAATTTATAGCAATAAATGCACACATCCAAAAAGAAAAAAGGGCCATAATCAAAACATTAACCCTACAACTGGAACAAGTAGAAAGAGAGCAGCAAAAGAAGCTCTTGGGAAACAAGAAGAAACGAAATAACAAGAATGAGAGCAGAATTAAATGAAACAGTGAAGAGAAAAACAATTGGAAGCGTTAACAAGACCAAAAGCTGTTTCTTTGAAAAGACCAACAAAATCCATAAACCACTGGCCAAAATGACAAAAGAAAAACAGGAGAGAAAGCAAATAACCTGAATAAGAAATGAGATGGGCAATATCACAAAAGACCAAACTGAAATTAAAAGACTCATAATAGAATACTACGAAAAACTGTACTCTAACAAAGTTGGAAACCTAGAGGAAATGGACAAATTAACTCATTATCTACCTAAACTACAACCAACAGAGGTAGAACAACTAAATAAACCTATAACAGAAGAAAAGACTGAAAAGGTAATTTTAAAACTCCCAACAAAAAAAAAGCCCTGGCCCTGATGGTTTCACTGGGGAATTCTAGCAAACTTCCAGAGAAGAGTTAACACCAGTACTACTAAAGGTATTTCAGAGCATGGAAAAGGACAGAATAGGCCCAAACTCATTCTACGAAGGTAGCATAACCCTGATACCAAAACCAGGTAAAGACACCACAAAAAAAGAAAATTACAGACTAATAGTCCTCATAAATATTGACGCAAATTCCTCAACAAAATTCTAGCCAACAGAATTCAGCAACATATCAAAAAAATAATTCACCATGATCAAGTGGGATTAATACCAGGTATGCAGGGATGATTCAACATTAGAAAAACAATCAATGTAATCCATCACATTAATAAAACAAAAAACAAGAACCACATGATCTTATCAATTGATGCAGAAAAGGCATTTG
>NW_004443946.1:24763703-24769992 GCF_000243295.1 Trichechus manatus latirostris | reverse complement strand
ACCAGAAGAGAAACTAGATAACTGGGAGCTCCTAAAAATCAAACACATGCTCATCAAAGACTTCACCAAAAGAGTCAAAAGACCACCTGCACAGCAGGAAAAAAATTTTTGGCTACTACAAATTCACTCAGCGTCTAACCTCTAAAATCTACGAGATACTGCAAAACCTCGACAATAAAAAGATAAATAACCCAATTAAAAAATGGGCAAAGGATATGAACAGGTACTTCGCCAAAGAAGACATTCAGGTGGCTAACAGACACATGAAGAAATGCTCACAATCATTAGCCATTAGAGAAATGCAAATCAAAACTGCAACAAGGCTAGCATTAATCCAAAAAAACACAAAATAATAAATGCTGGAGAGTTGTAGAGAGACTGGAACACTTATACACTGTTGGTGGGAATGTAAAATGGTACAACCACTTTAGAAATCGATTTGGTACTTCCTTAAAAAGTTAAAAATAGAAGTATTATAAGATCCAGCAATCTTGCTCCTTGGAATATATCCTAGAGAAATAAAAGCTGTCACACATATAGATATATGCACACCTATGTTCATTGCAGCACTGTTCATGATAGCAAAAAATGGAAACAACCTAGGTACTCATCAACAGATGAATGGATAAACAAATTATGGTATATTCACACAGTGGAATACTATGCAATGATAAAGAACAATAATGAATCCATGAAACATAACATGGACGAATCTGGAAGGCATTATGCTGAGTGAATTTAATCAGGTGCAAAAGAACAAATATTGTATAAGACCATTATTATAAGAACTCAAGAAAAGGTTTAAACACAGAAGAAAACATTCTTTGATGGTTATGAGGGTGGGGAGGGAGGGAGAGGGGTACTCACTAACTACATAGTAGACAAGAATTATCTTAGGTGAAGGGAAGGACAACACACACTACAGGGGAAGTCAGCACAACTAGACTAAACCAAAGCTAAGAAGTTTCCTGAATACAACCAAACACTTTGAGGGACAGAGTAGCAGGGGTGGGGGTTTGGGGACCATGCTTTCCAGGGACATCTAGGTCAACTGGTATAACAAAGTTTATTAAGAAAATGTTCTGCATCCCACTTTGGTGAGTGTCATCTGAGGTCTTAAAAGCTAGTGAGTGGTCATCTAAGATGCATCAATTGGTCCCAACCCACCTGGAGCAAAGGAGAATGAAGAACACCAAAAACACAAGGAAAATACTAGCCCAAGAGACAGAAAGTGCCACATAAACCAGACAGTTCCTCAGCCTGAGACCAGAAGAATTAGATGGTGCCCGGCCACCACCAATGACTACCCTGACAGGGAACAAAACAGAGAGTCCCTGATAGAGCAGGAGAAAAGCGGGGTGCAGAACTCAAATTCTAGTAAAAAGACCAGATTTAATGGTTTGAGACTTGAGGGACCCTGGCAGACATGGCCTCCCAACTCTCTGTTAGCCCAAAACTAAAACCATTCCTGAAGCCAATTCTTTAGACAAAGATTAGACTGGACTACGGGACATAAAATGATACTCGTGAAGAGTGTGGTTTTTAGTTCAAGTAGATACATGAGACTAAATGGGCAGCTCCTGTCTGGAGGGGAGATGAGAAGACACAGAGGGTCAGGAGCTGGTTGAATGGACACGCGAAATTCAGGGGAGGGGAGGGGAAGGAGGAGTGTGCTGTCATAGTATAGGGAGAGCAACTAGGGTCATATAACAGTGAGTGTGTAAATTTTTGTATGAGAAGCTAACGAACTGTAAACTTCCACCTAAAGCACAATTAAAAAAACAAAAATCATCCTTAGCTTGAGGGCTATACAAAAACAGGCACGGCACTGAATTTGGCCCGCAAGCAAGTGGTTTGTTGACTACTGTCCTGAAGTGTCCTAAACATGTCATCAGCCATGGTAGATTTTTTTCCAGCTAGTGACCTTTCCTTTCCAGGAATGCAATGAAGTTAATGATATTAATAATTCCCTTCAAGATAAAAAAAAAATCTCACTCCCCAAACCCTCACTGACATTTGGGCTTTATCATCTGTTTCCTTGACTGCACCTTGAAGGTGCTCAACTGCCTTGAGTCATTTTAGCATCTAGGTCCATAACTTGGCTTGGAAAGTTGACTGCTAACATTATCACTTGTGCACCTTTTGTCAGCCACTATATATTAAAATTCTTCATCAGAACATGAAGAAATGGCAGAAAGAGAGGCCCAGCAGAGTAAACAAGCAAATCGACACAAGCCCATGTTTTCTCTTTCTTTCTCTCTCATGGTTCGAAAAACTTAAGGTCATGCTCTTCGACTGCACTGGCTAGCCAGAAAAATGTTTATCAGTGCCATTATGTTTATATATTTTTAATTAGAAGATAATTTGAGACAAGCAGTCCTATAAAGAAGTCACACCATATGGGGCCAGGGTAAATTAGATTTGCCTTCATCCATTTCAAATGCATCTGTTGGTCATTTTCCCTCAGCAGCAAATACTTGTTATGCCCAGAGCAAGGTCTAATATGGGCATCCAATGAGCAGGGAGTGAAGCCCTTAACTAAGACACCCTCCCATCCTCACTGTCAGTCTCTGAAATGCTCTTCTCTTCAGTCCTTTAATAGACTTTAACAGTTGCTAACGGGATATCCCAATTTGGTTTAGGTTGCTACACATCTACCATTCAAACACAGAAAGGAAAACCAATTCTTCAGAGCACTCCTCTCCCCGTCTGAGACCATAAAGATAAAACTCCAAAACTACTTTCTTTTCCTTTTTTGAGACAGGCAATGTCGTAAACATAATAATGGCTCCCCAGTGATATCCATGTATGAATCCTTGAAACCTGTGAATATGTTACCTTACATGGCAAAAAGGACTTTTTGTAGATGTGATTAAAGATCTTGAGATGGGCAGGTTAATTCTGGATTACCTGTGTGGACCCAGTGTAATCACCAGAGTCTTTGTAAGAGGGAGGGAGGAGAGTCAGAGTCAGAGAAGGAGATGTGATGACTGAAGCAGAGTTGGAGTGATGTGGGGCCAGGATCTAAGGAATGTGGGAAGCTTCTAGAAGCTAGAAAGTGCAAAGAAATGAATACTTCTCTAGAGCCTCCAGAAGGAACACAGCTCTGCCAAATCATTTTAGACTTCTAACCTCCAGAATTGTCTAAGAGAATAGATTTGTGTTGTTTATCCACTAAATTTGTGGTAATTTGTTATAGCAGCAATAGGAAACTAATATGGGCAGCAGCTAAACACTTTATCGAAAGAGAAAGTACAGTTCCTAACAAGTCAGTTACTTTCCATCCTACCAATGAAAAAACCAGCTGCCACTGAGTGGATTCCGACTCATAGTAACTCCATGTGTGTCAGAGTAGAATTGCGCTCCATAGGGTTTTCAGTGGCTGATTTTTGTGGATGCAGATCACCATGCCTTTCTTCTGACGCACCTCTAGGTGGACTCGAGTCTCCAACCTTTCAGTTAGCAGCCGAGCACATTAATCATTTGCACCACCCAGGGACTCATATCTTAAACCTAACCCTAAAGAATGAGAGGAAAGGTCTACTCTTCTCTCATGCAGGGTCCCTGAACTCCAGAACTACTAAACATTTAACTAAAAAGAGGTGTAAAATAGAAGGTTGAAAGGGGTGAGTGGGCAGTTAGAAAACACAGTAGTCATATATGAAAAGAATTACCCAAGAGGACTGCAAAGGATGAGATAGAAATGGAATGTGACTTATTTATAGCAAAGCCTGCCTTCCCTCTCAAGTGTGTGACAGAAGAGCTGTTTTAAAGTTTTATTCTTCAAACTTGGCTGCAGAACTTGGCTGTTTCTCAGAACTGTGCTTTTTTTTTTTTTAATTTAGTTTTAAAATATAAGAAGCAACCTCATGGTTAAACTGTAGGCAGAGGTGGTGGAGGCAGGAAAAATGTTGTGGAGAGTGGAAAGAGGTTGAAATGTTATTCTTATTTGGTTAGCTACTTAAGAAAAACAAATAGAGAACAGAATTACAAATGGCTTGGAAAGGCTCCAAGTTGAAAATTTCTGTATACCCTGACATCAGCACAGCTCTCAAGATAAGGCTGGCACTGCAGAGCTAGTCAGACTCTAAGATGGGGATCTGGTTTAGAGGCAAAGAAAAAACAGGCCCCAATTGTTAGAAATGCCCTCACTCTCTTTCTGTAGTTCATGAGACAAAACTTTTACAACCACCACCCAGGGAAGCTCAGTTTCTATATACAGAAACCAATATTAACCTTCTAGAAAACAATATATACCAAGAGTCATGACATAGGAAGAGTCTGACCAAGAGTTTGACCCAGGAATTCTAAGTTTTGCTATTAATAAATAATTGAAACAATTATAGTACATTATCCACTTGACAGAGGAACAGTGGTGGTTCAGTGGTAGACTTCTCACCTCCCATGTGGGACATCCAGGTTTGATTCCCGGCCAATGCTCCTTATGTCTGTCAGTGGAGGCTTGCATGTTGCTATGATGCTGAATAGTTTTCAGTGGAATTTCTAGACTAAGACAGTCTAGGAAGAAAGGCCTGGTGATCTAATTCTGAAAATCAGCCAATGAAAACCCTATGGAACACAAGAGTCCAATCCACAACTGATCATGGGGATGGCGCAAGAGTGGGCAGTGTTTTGTTCTGCTGCGCATAGAATCACCATGAGCTCACTCGATGACAGCTAACAAAAACAACAACCATCCACCTGACAGAGTATTATTGATCCTTTAAAGTTATAATTATGATGATATATTGTGGCACAGATTAATGCTTAGGGTATAGTAGGGAAACATAAAATAGTAAATACACAGATTACCCACTGGGTTAATGTATTATATATCCTACTGATGGAAATTAAAAGACTGGGAGGAAACAAACCAAAATGTTAACTGGGGTTGTGTTTGCATGGTAGGAACATGTGAGATTATTTTTCCCTACTTTCTGATTCTTTAGAAATCAAATTATTATTTTTAAAATGGAAAACTTTACCAATACCATACCATTTGAGTTTCAGATATAAAGTGCTTTTTTTCCTTGCTTTAGGGTCCGCATATGAAGAATGAGGTTATTATTGCATCAGGCACATCTCTTAGTATTTAGTATTATAAAATAAGACTGTATCCCAAATACATCTTATGTTTTCTTATCACCACACCTTTGCTCACCCTGTTCCCATCAGCTAGAATGCCCTTTTGGCTCTTTTCTCCCAAGCCAAATCCTACTCCTTAAAAGTGCAATTCAAGTCATTTATCTTCAAGTTTCTTTCTCTGTAAGCTCACCCTGTCCACACCAACTCTCTGATAATTCATTGCAAAGAGGCTTGAGATTTTCCTTTTTTAAAACATAATTCAATTTCTTCAAAAGAAAAAAAAAATCCACAGGCTTTAGAATAAGGCCAACCTAGATTCAAATGTCAGTATCACCATTTACTACCAGTTACTTACTCCTATGATCCTCAGTTTCCTTACCTGTAATATAGGGTGAACACTACCTCTTTAACAGGCTATTCTGGTGATTAATAATTCAGTGTATGTACAGCACATATCACAGTGGCTGGTCAATAAATGCTCATTTTCTTCCTTCCTCCTGCACCACTCTTGGTCTCTCCAACTAGACTGTAAAGTTGACTAGGGCAAGGACTGTGTGTTATGCTACTTCTTATTTCTCACACAACAGTACAGTGCCTTGCCAGAAGCAGATGTTCAATAAATATACTACTTGTTGATTTGATTTTTGCAAGGAGTACTAAGACTTAGGTAGAGACAAATTAGAAATGTTCAGAAGTATCACACTGACAAGTATTAGCTACTTCCTGGCTGTTTTCTAGACCAAGGAAGTCTCTGAAGCCAGTTAAAAGTTCCTCCAAATAAAGCTTCTTTTCAGACCCATTTCATAATAGAGTCACTTGGATGGATATATTTCTCCTTTGTAGAGTTTCACAGAACTAGGTTATGGAGGATAAATGCCATTCTGTTACTGTGGTGACATTACACTTCAGTGCCATCCTCCAGTAATTACCCCAGTGACTGGCACTACCAGCCATCAAGTTTCTCAGATGTGAACCCTGGGCATTAGCCTTGACTCCTTCTCTCTTACCCTCCACATAAAATCCATCACTAGATCTATCAGTTTCATTTTCTGAATTTCCTGGAAGTTTCTCTTGCTTTTCTTCATCTCTGACACTACCACCCTATGCCAGGGCATGTCTTTTCTTAAAAAAAAAAAAAAAAAAAAAAAAAAATTAAGGGAAAGCTGAGGTATAGGAGATAGGCCCATCTTCTTTCAATGTTCTG
>NW_004443946.1:24737462-24763603 GCF_000243295.1 Trichechus manatus latirostris | reverse complement strand
AAAAAAAAAAAAAAAAAAAAAAAATTAAGGGAAAGCTGAGGTATAGGAGATAGGCCCATCTTCTTTCAATGTTCTGGGGTTCTACTTCTAGCAATTGCTAAATTGAAAGTTTCAGACTAACCCTCCTTCTGAGAGCAACTAGAAAGACTGGAAAAATATTTTTAAAGTATGTTTGAAGGTACTAGAGGGCTATCAAAAAAGTAAGAATGTATGAGGTCAAGATGTGAAACAAGAAGAAAGGTAAGAGGAGCCCATTAATTTGAGTTTCTTTTTCATCTAAAGCTGGTTGCCAATTTCTTAAGCAAAAGCCATGAATAAGAAGCTGGGCAGAGCTTTTAGCAGTCTCATGGACAAAATTTGGAGGTCAGAATCCACCAGGGAGGAGGAGCCTAAGTGAATATCAAGAGTTTTGGTTGGAAACAGAAGGGCTCCCTCCCAAGAGTAAAGGTGATTTAGAGATATATTATCCCTAACAAGGACTAAAGTCCAGCTACATATAATCTTTGTATCTAATTATATTAAGGAAATCTTCCCCTATCCTAACTGACTGACAGGAAACAAAAGAAACTAAACTTCTCTCTGGAGTAAGATAACATCACCCAGAACCTTAAATTATCTCTCCAATGTTAGTTAGGTAAACAATATCCAGAACTTAGTAAGAAATAACTAAGAATAAAAAAATAAAAGAAAAAACAGCTAACAGGCACAGGCCAGCAAGTGATACGGATTCTCAAGTTATCAAATATGGCCTTTAAATTAACAATGATTAATATGTTGAAGGAATTAAATGATAAAATAAGAATTTTAGCAGGAAACTGGAAACTACAAAAAGGAATTAAATGGAAACTTTAGAGCTTAAGAATGGAATATCTAAAATTATTAACAGACTGGAATTGGTTTAATCACAGACTAGATACAGTTAAAGAGAGGATTAGTGAACTGGAATACAAATCAATAGAATTCATCTTAAAACACAGAAACACAAACGAATAGAAAATAGCAAAAGAAACCTTAGACACAGTGAAAAAGTTATATACATATGAGTGGAATCCCAAGAAGAGAGAAAGTAGAAAATGAGGCATAAACAATATTTGAAGAGTTAATGGTTGAGAATTTTCCAACTGCCAATCAAATCAAAAGAAGTGCTATGAACCATAAGTAGCATAATTAAAAAGAAAATCACACCTCACAGTAAAATTGTTAAAAGCAAAGTTGAAATTTTAAAACCAGCTAGCGGAAAAAAAATTATCTTCAAAGGAGCAACAATAAAACTGACAGATGACTTCCAAATAGAAACAATGGAAGCCAGGAAACAATGAAATGATATCATCAAAATGTTAAAAGAAATAGCTGACAACATAGAATTCTATGTCTAACAAAATTACCTTTTCAAAAATTAAAATAAAATGAAGACATTTTTAGACAGACAAAAACAGAGAATTTATCTCCACCAGACCTTCACTAAAGAAGACACTAAAGGGAGCCTTTAGACAAAAGAAAAATAACCACACACATAGGCACATATATGATACATAAAATAATAAAGGGCAACGTAAAACATCATTTCTGAGTAAATCTAAATAACTATTATACGTAACAAAACAGAGACTGTATAAAACAAAAAAATAATGTCTTGTGAGGTTTAAAAAAATCTGTCTTAGTTATCTTGTGCTGTTATAACAGAAATACTACAAGTGGATGGCTTTAACAAACAGCAATTTATTCTCTCACAGTTTAGGAGGTTAGAAGTCCAAATTCAGAGCACCAACTCCAAGGGAAGGCTTTTTCGCTCTGTTGGCAATGGGGGAAGGTCCTTGTCATCAATCTTCCCCTGGTCTAGGAGCTTCTCAGCACAGGCACCCCAGGTCCAAAGGACATGCTCCACCCCTGGCTCTTCCTTCTTGGGTAGTATGAGGTCCCTCTCCTCTCTGCTTGCTTCTTTTATGTTTCAAAAGAGACTGACTCAGGATACAGCCTAATCCTGTAGATTGTGTCTTGTCTCATTAATATAACGGCCTCATTAACATCATATAGGTTAGGATTTACAACACATAGGATAATTACGTCAGATCACAAAATGCAGGACAACCACACAATACTGGGAATCATGGCCCAGCCAAGCTGACACATATTTTTGGGGGACACAATTCAATCCATAACACTGACCATATTCCAAAGTGTTTTCAAGGTAATTATTAGGTCTACTAGAACAAATCTAGTAATCTAACTTTGAGATCATTCCAAACATGAATTTTATCCCACTATAATTATTTAACCAGTTCCCTCCTGATAAATATTTGATTTATTTCCAATTTTCAGATATTACTCACCACAGACCCTCCAAAAAACCAAACCTGTTGTCATCGAGTGATTCGAACGCATAGCGACCCTATAGGACAGAGTAGAACTGCCCCATAGGCTTTCCAAGGAGCAGCTGGTGGATTTGAACTGCTGACCTTTTGGTTAGCAGCTAAGCTCTTAACCACTGCACCATCAGGGCTCCACTCACCACAGAGGTACGAATATTCTTTTGGAGTAGGTGTATGTCTATCTCTATATGTATACCTGTATCTTTGCATATTTTTTCCATTTTCTCATTGGTATAAATTTTTAGAATGGGAATGCTGATTAGAAAGTTTTTCATTTTCAGTTCGATTTTATTGCCAAACTAACAGATCTTAGAAGAATAATCCTCCTATCCTCCAATGTTTTAAAACATTTATTTTCCATTCATAAACATCTATTAGCTTTTTATTTTATTTCTTCAAAATCCTGCCAATGTGGAATTTACTCTATGAATATCCAAGCTCTCCACAGTATAAGGATACTGTAAAGGAGGGTCAATAAGCTAGAGTGATAAGCTGTCTTATAAAATGTAAAATCTTAGACTCTTTGAAATGAAATGAGGGGAAAAAAATTGGAAAGATGAAATAAAGCCTTAAACACACCAAAGGCTCTTAAAGTTAGAAAGTTATAAAAACACATCATATTAAATCACACTGAGCTATTCCCCACACTAAAAATACCATTCTTTTCATCTGTGGACACTAATACCCCTGGTCTGGGACTTGCCTGCACCCCCATCTCCTGTCAACCAAGATAATGTGATGGGGAGCTTTTCTCCCAGCATGTCTCATCCCAGGGGATAAGGAAAACAGAGCAGTTTTTTCCGAAGGTAATAAAAAACCTCCAAAAATTTTAATGAAAGGAATCTTAAAATGCAGATTGAACAATTAAATTAGTTATCCCAAACACTCTCTGAAGTTAGTCCCTGGGAACTTTATTAAATGTTTAAAAAAAAAAAGAAGAATGAAAGAAAGAATTCCCTAAATGTTGAAGACAAAAAGGTTTTCATCTTCAACATTCCGACTTACTGATTTTTAAAGTTTTGCCTGCGTTAACTCTTTAAAGATAATTAAAAAGAAAGCACAGGAGGCTGTGAGAAAATAAACAGATAATAAAATGTGGCTTTTTCATTTTAGATTCTTAAAGTTCTGGAATGCTAGTACCTAAGGGTTCTTTTGAGATCACCCAGACTAGCTATTCCCTCACTTTACAAATGACAGAACTGAATTTAACAAAAAACAACTTATTCATGACCAAAAGTGAGCTTATGGTACAGCCAGAATAAATACCTAGATATCCTGGTCCAATCACATACCCTTTCCATGACACTCTTAATTTATTTACATATGGGGAGAGGACAGGGTATCCCACTTCAAGGGCACTTTTGAAGCCTCTTTATTTTATTTGATTCAAAACTTTGTTGATCCCAGGAGGCCTTCTGCAAACTCCCAGGTATAGCCTAGTGGAAAGACTGCTCTTCATTCCCCTCAAATCCTCCCTACATCTTCTCAGTCACCAAATCCTGCTGATTCTGCCTCCTACACATCTCTCAAACACATTCCCCCATCTATATTCCTACTGCCACTGACCTGGACCTCATTTTTCTCACCTGAATTCCTATAAAAACTCCAAATTGTACGCCTGCCTATAATCCTCCCATTTCTCTCACAACCTCTCTCTACCAAGCCTGTTCTCCACATTGAACATATGACTTCCTGCTTCAAATCTTTTCATGGAGAATTTGTCTATGAAGAACAACAGTGTCTCAACGGTCTCCCTTTGCTTTTGGGATAACACCTGCATGAGTCAGGGTCTTATTGGTAAAGAGACATAGGACAATTCAAGCTCCCTATTGACCAAACTCAACCAAAAGCTAGAGGTTACAGGATTTATTTCTAAAAGGATCAAGTATAAAGAAGACACAGGGTATAGAGGAACTATAAGGGAACACTCAGAAACTCATGGCTAATGGAAATGGTACAATGATCTCCACTTCCTGTTATTCATGCCCTTGTGTAATCACCTCATCTTGAGTGTGGGCTGGACCTAATGACCTGCTCCTAACAAAAGGAATGGGATCTTATATCCACGATTAGGTTATAAAAGTCTGAGATTCCCATCCTCTTCTCTGTCTATTCTCACTTGCTTACTCTGATGAAACAAGCTGCCATGTTGTGAACTGCCCTACAGAGAGACACATACGGCAAGGAACTGAGGGTGGCCTCTGGCCAACAGCCAGTGAGGAACTGAGGCCACCATTCTAACAGCCATCGAGGAACTGAATCTTCTCATCAGCTACGTAAGCGAGCTTCGAAGTGGCTCTTTCCCTAGTCGGGCCTTCAGATGAGACAGCAGCCCCAGCCAAGATCTTGATTGTAGCCTTGTGAGAGATCCCGAGCCAGGAGACCCACCTATGCCATACTTTGATTCATGACCCAAAGAACTGTGGCATAATATGTGTTGTTTAAGCCACTGGGTTTTGGAGTAATTTGTTATACAGCAATAGATTAATACAAATGGACACATAAAGGCCGAAAGCCCAAAAGAATAAGTAGAAGAAAAGGACCTTGCAGAGAGGGCAGCAAGGGAATAAATATCCTGACTTTTCTCTCTCCTTCCCTCTCATTTCCCCCCAAGCTCCCTATTGACCAAACTCGACCAACAGCCAGAGGTTACAGGAGTCTGTTGATGTAGTCCACACAGCTCAACCTTCTGCAGCAGAGGACAGCATGTAGGGGGAGGGAGAGAAGGTGTGGAGGGGCAAAAGGAAGATACCGGCACAATGTCTAAACTCCTTGGTATAGCATATAAGATCTTCTATGATCTGGCCAAAATCTACCTATCCAGCTTTTTTTCTCAGCCCTTCACCACAGAAACCTAGCTCCATAAAAACAACCATCTGAAGTTTCCAGAACTTGGTATACAAGATCACAAGTCTGTCCCTTTGCAGGTGCTAGACCTTTTTCCTCCAACACTTTTTCTTCCCTTCTCTGCTGGACTAACTCTCCCTCATCTTTCAAGAATTAAGGCAAGTGTCAAATCGTCTGATGGATTCTATGATATCATCACATTCTCCCACTCCCCTGGTATGGACCAGGAAACCCTTCTACCTACTCCCAAGTCTCTCTGCTTGCTTCCACCAACACTGCAAGTGTCTAGCTACCACCACTCCTACTGACCTATGGATTCCTTCAGGGCACAGATTTCATCTTAGCCCTGAATTCCTAACAGGGCCTGGCAAACAAATTACACTCAATCAATATTTGCTGATTAAATAGTTTCTAATCATTATCATGCCTTGGTCACCAGGATCTGTAGGCTCCCTGACTCTGAATTGTGCTGGCTTCTACCACTGCCTTCTATGAATTCCAAAACCATTCGTTTCTCTAGCTTCTTCCCCAGCCTTGCCTCTTCCAGGCCAGATTTTTGCCTTCTTGCTGCATACCACTGCCTGTGTAACTAAAATAGTGCTACATTTTTTTTTCTAGAAGTATACCTAAACCAACTTCAAGGACTTCAAGGGCCCTAAATCACTGGGGAAAGAGACCTCAGGGTGTCACAGCAACACAAAAGCTAGACTCAATTTCCAGCAGAAAAGGAGTGAATAACTAGAAAGTAAAAAGTGAAGAAAGCCAGCAGTGACAAGGCTATGTAACTTCCCCTTTGATACAGAAGGATGTTGGCTTTATCTCCTTCCTCTTAAACTCCTAATTCATTCATGACACCATATACAGTGAAACCTGTGAGAGCCAGAACTCGACAGGACTACCTTGATTTTCCAGGTCTCGCAAGTTTTCCACCTTTGACAGGGTGCGGTCTTACCACGTTTCTATCACTTCTTTTAGTAGAAAATGTCTGAGTTTTCCTTCTCTGACAGGTTTCCATCTTACACAGGTTCTGGCTTTCACAGGTTTTACTGTATTACTGACAATGTTGTATGCTGCCTAAATACTTTTCCTGCCATCAGTATAAAATACAATTAGTACTGCAAAGTGATAACGGTACTAATGATTTAAATGTTACTAGCAAACCAAGAAGATATTTTATAACTGCTGACTGTTACATCATACAAGTAACCAATTTAGGTTATCCAGGGCTGTCGAAAATATTTCTAGTTAAGTTTTAAAGACCCTTAAAAATGACTATAGCCTCATAATATTGTTTTAACATCAGGGAAGTGTATTAACTTCTGAAAGACCAAAAAGTTACAGAATGAAACTTTGAAAATCATTGCAGAAAGCCATTTACACAGTATTAGTCCAAACCCCTCACTTTATAGAAGAAGCGAAGCCTCTCTTGGGTAGGTGCATAGGGTTCATTTTCTTTTGCTTCTTTCTACCTTATTTCTACCTGATTTTATTTCTTTAAGGTGTATGAGGTTTTTCATAACTGGGAAGAAGAAAGGGAAATAAAAAGGGAGGGAAGAAGACAAACAAGGAATAGAGTCAAGGAGAGGAATTGCCCCATCCAGAGACCAAAAGCAGTAAGTGTTTAAGAGCTGGAACCAGATACCCAGAGCTCCCAACTCCCCATTTGATGTCTTCCATCACACTGTACCACCTCCTGGGTCAAGTTGCCACTACAATTTTCTCTATCCACCCACCATCTAAGAGTCCAGGGTTCTATCAAATTAAATTGCCAGTCTAGTTGGAAACTAGATGTTGTTAATGCCACTCAGGAAACCAGACAAAATCAGAACGCAGCCTACTCCTACTCAAAAGAATTCCTAGTTATAAAAAAGAGTAAATATTTCAGAAAATCTTTACCCAAGAAACAGCAGCAGCAGCAAGTAGAATGAGCCTTTAGCATTACAAATGTGCTAAGTTAACCCAAGCCAAGTGTCTGAGAATAGCAAGTCAAAGGTCTGCCTCATAGCATTCTCATTTATTTAATTTAACCAACGGCTGTTGTGCCCCAACAACATGGTAATGGTGGTTAGAGATTGATAACTATGGTGGTAGCATGGGGTGCTAGAAAGGACACTGAATAAGGCATTCAGGCTACCTGGACACAACCATAGCTTTACTGGGAACTTGCTTAGTCATCGTAAGTAAGTTACTCAACTTCTTCGTACTTCCGTTTTGTCTTCTATACAATGACGGTGTTGACTAGAAAATTTCTAAGATGAAGCTACTAAAATCTCTCAGTTCTAACATTATGACAAGAGCCTTGTTCTTCTACATATGAGAGATCTACAATTAATTATGACATCATAAAACCCACTGTAAAACTCCAACTTCCCTATTCTTTGCAACACATACTATACCTGGATATTGTGCTTTATAAATTTAGCTGGGCATCAGATTCTCCTGAGAACATTTAAAACTCATATTCCTAGGATCCAGCCCAGACCTATTAAATGAAAAATATCTTGAGGGAAGTGTCCTTTGAGGATCAGTATTTTCTAAAGCATCCCTAAGTGATGTGACATACAGTCTGGTTCAAATATCATCACTACTGTGGGCAATCAAATGTATTAGGATCCTTGGGATCCAGAAATATAGGGGGGCTTAACAGGCCTGGGTGTCTTAATGAATAATTAAGATTTTCTTTTAAATAGACTTTTATGTGACCAATACATTTTTCATACATACCTCCAATCCAAAATTTGAATGTGAATGATGAAAAACTAAATTAGGAGTCTGTTCAAGTCATAAATAAACCATGTCTTGGGAAAGTACAACTTCTCAGTTAATGACATTAAAAAAAAATGAGAGAGAGCGAATGAAGAGTATTCCGACAAGTATAAACAAACAAACAAAAAAACCCAAATCCATTGCTGTCGAGTCGATTCCGACTTATTGCAACTCTATAGGACAGAGTAGAACTGCCTATAGGGTTTCCAACGAGCAGCTGGTGGATTCAAACTGCCTACCTTTTGGTTAGTAGCCGTAGCTCTTAACCACTATGCCACCAGGGTTTCATATTCTGAAAAGTATAGGCTTAAGAAACCCAACCATCATTACTCTTGTGTCAGAAGATTACCATCTTAAATGGCATTGGAGGTTTGGGGTCATGGTTTCATGGGAAATCCAGTTAATTGGCCTAATAACATTCTTAGTGTTCTGTTCTAACTCCTAGTTCATTGTATAGTACCTAGGGTCTTAAAAGCTTGCAAGTAGCCATCCCAGGCACAACAATTGATCTCTATTCACCTGAAGCAACAGAGGAAGGACAGACAAGAATAGGAGGAGAATATGGAACGTAAGGCTACATTGCCTCCATGAACAACTGCCTCTTTTGCCATGAGGCCAAAAGAACTGGATGGTGCCCGGCTACAATTACTGAACATTTTGATCAAAGATTCCATGGAAAAATACTGATCAAAAGGGGGAAAATGCAGAACCGAATTTCAAATTCTCATGGACTCTAGACTTTCTGGAGCTATGGAGGGTGGATGAACTCCTGAAACTATTGCCCTGAGATAATCTTTAAACATAAACTAAAAATATTCCCTGATGTCATCTTAAAACAGAACAATAGTTTAGTTTAGTAAAAAAGGTCTGCCTTGAGCATTATGCTCTTTTAAGAGCTATCTATATGGGATCAAATTGACAACAGCAACTTAAAAGATTCAATAGGAACCTTAGGGGGAAGTGAGTTTATGGTAATGGAGGAGGAACAACTCAGACAAGGAGAATGAGAATGGCTGCACAACTCGTAGAATGTAATCAACGTTTAAATTGTTCATGCAGAAACTGTTGAATTGGTGTATGTTTTACTGTGTATGTTCTCAACAACAACAAAATAAATAAAATTTAGGAAAAAAAGTCACAACAACATTATGGACATAATCATCTCACTTATTACTTGGAAGTTTACCCAAAAGCTCTGTCTCTCTAGATTTGGTTTTTTAAATGTCAGCATCTGCATCAGCACAACACAGTCGAAGCACAAATTTTCACACTGAAAACATCTGACAACAAACAAGAGAAAGAAAACAAAAATGCACAAAAATGCAAAACCAAATCACTACACAATTTTTTTAAATGAATTTTAGTTGTAGACGTATAAGAAAAGGTTTGGTCTTACAGCTGCAACCTTGTATAAGTCATTATACAGGAGGACTTGCGCAGAAAATGTTATGAATTGGCCTAGGTTTCAAGATTCAATCTTTACTGACGTCTTGAGGATAGTGTCCTGCAGTAGGTAAGTTCTTGCTTCTAACCAACGGCAAGCCCACAGCTCTGGAAGTAGAGAACTATGTGAATATCTCATGGTTCAAACACAACCAGGGTTTAAGTAAGTCAAGTTAACTAGGTTTAAAATCATTCCAGGTCCTGAGTCCATATTAGGCAATAAGTACACCTTCATTCTTTCTAATAGACTGAACAGATCCAATACTCTTTTATACAACGAATGTAGCAAATCTGCCACTTGCGTGTTTGTCATACTGTGGTGGCTTGCATATTGCTATGATGCTGGAAGCCATGCCACCAGTATTTAAAATACCAACAGGGTCACACACAGTGGACAGGTTTCAGCGGAGCTTCCAGATTAAGACAGACTAGGAAGAAAGGGCTAGAGATTAAGTTCCAAAAGTTAGGTCATGTAAACCACATGGATCACAACAGAATATTGTCTGATATAGTGCTAGAAAATGAGCTCCTCATGTTGGAAGGCGCTCAAAATACCCAGCAGTCGCAACAATGGACTCGTGTATACCAACGATTGTGAAGATGGAGCAGGACCAGGCTACATTTCCTTCTGTTGTAGATGGGGTCACCATGAGTCATAGCCAACTTGACAGCAACTAACAACAAATACAGCAAACAACATGAACATTTACATACGCCCTACACAAGTTTGTTATGGGGAAGCCAGATATACTTCCATTACCCTTAGTTATTTTTCTTAAGAACTACAGCAATGGGCAACCTTATTTCTACATGCAACCAAAAAAGAGTCTCCTGCTCCCCACCAAAACAAGTAAAAATCATGTTCTTATAAACCTGTGAGAAGTTTTTTCTTTAAACACAGTACCAAACATTCCAATGGAAAGGTGTCTGCTTACATGACCTTTCTATTTCCTACTTTAATAACCCACGGATTTGCAATCCCCTGAATAACAATAAAAGTATTGTTTTCCTGTGTCTTATAAAAGCAACTGGCTGTGTGGATTTACTTTGGTCAATTTATTAACAACACCAACATTTATATATTTTATAATTTATTCCCTCTCCAAGTGTCACTGTCCCTATAAGACCTAAAGATAAAAGAAAAAAGAGAATTCATTAGGGACAACCTCCATGCCACACAGGATGGAAGATGCTTTACTCACTTTAGCTAAATGAATCTTTTTGATAACCCCTTGAGGTACTATCTTTCCTCTTTTATAGATGAAGAAACTAAGACTTGGAGAAGTTAAATAACTGACTGAAGATCACACAGCTAAGAAGTAGTAGAGTTAGAATTTTAACCCACTGCTGACACCAAAGGAGCCCCGGTGGCACAGTGGTTAAAGCACTTGGCTGCTAACCAAAAGGTCAATGGTTTGAACCCTCCAGCTGTTCTTTGGGAGAAAGATATGGCAGTAGGACTTACAGCCTACTTTCTCCTATAGGGTCGCTATGAGTCAGCATTGACTCGATGGCAGTGGGTTTGTTTTTATTTCTTTTTTTTGGTCTGACACCAAAGCCTATAGCCCTGCCAGTCTGGTACAGGGTCTCCTAGTTTGGGGTGGGTTGAGAAAGTAACGATGAACAAATATCTTTCTGTTATTGTATAAGCCTTACTAGTTGGTCGGTTCCATTACTCTTATTTTTTTTCTTTACTACAACTTAATAAACATCTCTCTTAGAGATGGCTTATTTGAACATTTCTTGCAAAACAAAGGATTAAGGAATTTGACACTCAAAGCAAGAATTTGAAAGTTCTATTTTTACAAAGAAAAAAGGAAAAAATCATCATATTGATCATCCAGGAATATATAGTTCAACATTGCCATAGGATTAACATATATTGAACATTAGGGTCTTGCAAAATGCCTAGTACGCAGCAGACAACTCAAATATTTACTGAAATGAATATACAGAAACTTTCTCCTCATTGATATGTACTATGTTAGGTTAAATTTTCACAAACATGTAGGCATTAACAAGAAGCAGTTATTTCCTCAAATCCAATGTGTATGAAAAACAAAACTTGTTTACCATATCTCCTTCCCTCAAAACATTCTTCTTGCAAATTATCCTTTTCGAATTAACAGCGCCGATGTCTTCCCATCACCCAGAGTCAAAAACCTCGTCATCTCTGACTCCCTACTCTCCTCCCAATTCCATATTCACTCCGTTTCCAAGTCATTCTAAATTCAAACTCTTTAATCCCTCATATTCGTCCCTCTCAATTCCAAGAGGCATTTACCTTGCTACATTAGTGTCCTCCTTACCTTTCTTAAATGATACGTAAATATCCCGCCTCCAATCGCCAATCTGTCCAGATTCTAATTCACTTGGTACACTGGAGCAAGATTAACCATCCCAAAGAGATATTGATCATACAGCTCCCAACACAACAATTTTGCATGAGTTCTTACTACCTATAATTCAATACTCTCTAAAATCTGTCTCCATCCAGCCTCTTACAAAATCTTACCTACATTTACTCCTCATAATTCAGCTCTGGTGGTGCAGTAGTTAAGAGTTCAGCTGCTAACCAAAAGGTCGGCAGTTCGAATCCACCAGCCGTTCCTTGGAAACCCTATAGGCAGTTCTACTCTGTCCTATAGGGTCGCTATGAGTCAGAATCGACTCAACGGCAATGGGTTTGGTGTTCTGGTTTAATTCATTTGACATCCAATCTAACTGGTTCTGGTTGCTGTTCACTTTCCCCAGCTCTGTGCCTTTGTTGAATGCATCTCACCAACAAAGGATGCTCTTCCTCTCTGATTTCCACATAAAGTAATCCTACTCATCCTTTTAAAACTGAGGGCAAAGGCCATTCCCCCAGGAGCTTATCTCTGACCTCTCTGACTGGAAGTAATCACCTCCTCCTCTGCGCTTACATAGCACTCAGCTTGGACTTCTCTTTTTGGAATTAACACTTAGACCCTAGTACAGTTATTTGTGTGCATCATATTGCTCCTACCAACTGTAAGCATCTATTGCATACATACCTTTCTATCTCCTACAGCATCTAACCTAGATCTTATACCTACTATGAGCTTGAAGAACCTTCAATTCATACATTTTACATTTTTATACCAAAGGAGAATATGTCTCCATCTGCATCACTTATGCAACCTTGGGTCTGAAGAAAACTAAAAGCATATTTTTCAAGTGTTCAGTACAAAGTATGACAATCAAAACCTAAATTCCTTGAATTTCAGAATTGGAGAATCAGATGATATGAGAAGAAAACAATATTTATCCTTATCAGCCAAGGCAGTGTAGGCAGAAAACATTTTTCCGGCCATCCACCATCAGTCAACCCCACATAGAACACAGACATACACAGACATAGACACACACACGGAGCAGTACACACAGCATTTAAACAGGCACCTTACTTTGCGGTAGACAATCATATTTGGAGAACTCTCCTCTGGGTCAGCAATCCCCACTGCTCTTTGATCCCCGGATCCCTGAGCCATTCTGAGTGTCTTTGCTCACCCTGCAAGAATGAAAAATAGAAAACTAAGTCATGAAGAAATTATATAAAGAAAGCTTTGAAATGCAAAAAACTAAGTAACTCCGGCATGAAAATGAAACATGGTATAATTTCTTATTTTTCATCATTAATTTAAGAAGTCGTTTTGTTTGTTTGTTTTTGTTAGGCGATGATTGTGATTTTACTATTCACACACATTCTTCTAATCCCAAAGCATCATGTTTATTTTCAGCCCAGAGTCATGTGCCCTAGGGGTGAATATACGTCAGTCTTAAATAATCTCCTGAAGACAGATGAGGCCAACCATTTTGATTTCAATTTTTTTTTAATTAAGCTCATTTTCCCATTAATTTTATGCATTAAAATATGAATATTTTAATTTGGCCTTCTTAAAAGCCTGAAAAGAGAAGAGTAATACAATGATAAAGACAGGGAATTTTAGAGCTAAGCAGCAAGTTCAATTCTTGATGTGGCACTATATTTGCTATGTGACCTTGAGTAAGTTAAATAACTTGTTGAGTTTCCTTTGTTAATTTACTTTAAAAAAGAGAATGTTGAACACAGGCTATATACCCAGAACCATGTTAAGGCACCTTCTCTCATCAGGAATTCCTCCAAGTAGCTCACAGGTAAGAGTCAGATAAGCTGAGTGTGAAGAGTATCGCATAAAGCCATAAAAATCCTATACAAATGTTATCACTAATCTAAGAGTCTGCCTGAGTTATTTGCACAAAATTCATAGGCTTTTCATCAAAGAAACTTTTATAAATCCTGTACTTGACAGAAAAGGCCATTTCCATTTGAAATAAAAATGCATGAAACATTTAATAATAAAATAACTTGGTAGCAAAGGTCATTTCATAAAAACAAATTTGGGTGGAAGAGGGGGTGAAAGAAATTTGTAATTTATGCTAAGAATTTAACTGCCCAAAAGATCCCATTTAATAATGCTGCTTATTTTCTTCATCATTTATGAACGAGAATGTATTTCAAAAGTCATATTCCATAAAGAGATAAAGAGTATCATTCTATCATCTTTACCCATTGTAATATTAGTATTTCCATGGATATAGTACTACATGGAAGCCCTGATTACTATTCTAATCAGTGGCTTTTAAAGTTAAATGAATAATGCACTGTTTCATTTGTTTAAACAACTACTTATTTGCCTCCTCCCTTCATGACAGAACATGAAAAACAAAAGTTGATTCCATTTATATACGTTCCTTTATGTAACAGAGCCTTTTTGGTTTCTATTGCTTTATTTTAAAATGAACACTCGTACTTTAATAAGCATATTGTCTTCCACCTAGAAAACTATGTTATAATAGGAAGGTTAGGAATGATCTAGAAACAGACATGGCAGCCTTTCCTCTCCCCAATCACCACTTCCCACAAACAGAAGCATTTCTCTGTGTTAAAGCAGGCTGCTGTTCCAGGGCCTGGACTTTAGACTGCTAAGTGAATGCAGATAGTCTCCATGCTAGGAATTTTTTTGAGTCTAGGATGCAGTAGAAAAGCTTCTATTTTTGGTTCCTCTATCTACTGGTATTGAAGTTCAGACAAGTCATTTAACTTTTCTGTGTCCAGAAAGAATCATTTATAAAATAGTGATATAACCAGTTTCTTGTCCATATGTCAACAGATGTTAGAGAGAACTGGATGTGAAATCTACACAGGTAAGAATGTTCTAGTTAAATTTACTAACTGTAAAACTGGGATTCCTGAAATTAAAGGACTAGATTTTCATTCATCACAATATGGTATAAAATAGTTCTTTTATGTGAAGCAGTATAAAAATGAATAGGAGTATTTTAAATTTAGAAATACCAGAAAACACAACCTTCTTTTTATTTATATACACTATGTGTAT
The DNA here is from genome assembly GCF_000243295.1 of Trichechus manatus latirostris. Classification (NCBI taxonomy): domain Eukaryota; kingdom Metazoa; phylum Chordata; class Mammalia; order Sirenia; family Trichechidae; genus Trichechus; species Trichechus manatus. The sequence continues at coordinate 24,748,776 of NW_004443946.1, read as the reverse complement.
ATACACACAATAAATAATTCAGGGACTTTTATTTCAATATTTGAAGAGTGGTAATGTTTTCTGAAGACATGTGTTGTTGTTCTTAGGTGCCGCTGAGTCGGTTCCAAATCATAGCAATCCTATGAACAACAGAACGAAATGCTGCCTGGTCCTGTGCCATCTGCACAATCATTGTTATGCTTTAGCCCATTGCTGCAGCCACTGTGTCAATCCATCACATTAAAGGCCTTCCTCTTTTTTGCTAACCTTTGAATTTACGAAGCATGATGTCCTTCTCCAGGGTCTAGTCCCTCCTGATAACATGTCTGTGAGATGAAGTCTTGCCATCCTCCCTTTCTAAAGAGCATTCTGGCTATACTTTTTCTAAAATAGATTTTTTTTTTCTTCTGGCAGTCTATAGTATATTCGATATTCTTTAACAAGACCATAATTCAAACCATCAATTCTTCTTCGGTCTTCCTTATTCATTGTCCAGCTTTCGCATACATATGAGGTTTTGAAAACACCATGGCTTGCATCAGGTTCATCTTAGTCCTTAAAGTGACATCTTTGTTTTCTAACACTTTAAAGATGCCTTTTGCAGCAGATTTGTCCAATGCAATACATCGTTCGATTTCTTGACTGCTGCTTCAATGGGCGTTCATTGTGGATCCAAGTAAAATGAAATCCTTGACAATGTCAATCTTTTCTCTATTTATCATGATGTTGCTTATTGGTCCAGTTGTGAGGATTTTTGTTTTATGTTGAGGTGTAATCCATACTGAAGGCTGTGGTCTTTGATCTTCATCAGTAAGTGCTTCCAGTCCTCTTCACTTTCAGCAAGCAAGGTTGTGGCATCTGCATGACGAAGGTCATTAATGAGTCTTCCTCCAATCCTGATGTCGCGTTCTTCTTCATATAGTCCAGCTTCTTGGATTATTTGCTCAGCATCCAGATTGAATAGGTATGGTTAAAGGATACAACCCTGATGCACACCCTTCCTGACTTTAAACCACGTAGTATCCCTTATTCTGTTCAAAAGACTGCCTCTTAGTTTATGTGCAGGTTCCACAGGAGCACATTTAAGTGTTCTGGAATTTCCTTTCTTAGCAACGTGATCTATAATTTGTTAGGATCCACACAGTCGAATGCCTTTGCATAGTCAATAAAACACAGGTTAACATCTTTCTAGCATTCTCTGCTTTCAGCTAAGATCCATCTGACATCAGTAATGATATTCTTTGTTCACGTTCTCTTCTTAAATTTCTGGCAGTTCCCTGTTGATTGATGTACTGCTGCAACCACTTTTGAATGATCTTCAGCAAAATTTTACTTGCGTGTGATATTAATGATATTGTCTGATAGTTTCCACATTCTGTTGGATCACCTTTCTTTGGAATGGGCACAAATATGAATCTCTTCCAGGCGGTTGGCCAGGTAGTCTTCCAAATTTCTCGGCAAGATGAGTGAGGTTTTCCAGCACTGCATCCGTGTGTTGAAACATCTCAATTGGTATTCATTCCTGTAGCTTTGTTTTCCATCATTCCTTTCAATGCAGCTTGGACTTCTTCCTTCAGTATCATTGGTTCTTGATCATATGCTACCTCCTGAAATGGTTGAATGTCAACCAATTCTTTTTGGTACAGTGACTCTGTATATTCCTTCTATCTTCTTTTGATGTTTCCTGCATTGTTTAATATTTTACCTGTAGAATCCTGCGACTCGAGGCTTGAATTTTTTCTTCAGTTCTTTCAGCTTGAGAAATGCCAATCGTGTTCTTCCCTTTTGGTTTTCTAACTCCAGGTTTTTGCAGGTTACATTATAATAGTTTACTTTGTCTTCTTGAGCCACCCTTTGAAATCTTCCATTCAGCTCTTTTACTTAATCATTTCTTCCTTTCACTTTAGCTACTCTACGTTCAAAAGCAACTTTCAGAGTCTCTTCTGACATCCATTTTGGTCTTTTCTTTCTTTGCTGTCTTTTTAATGAACTTTTGCTTAATGCCCTAGTCTGATCTCTCACCTCCCACAATATGCAGCCCACATTGTAGCCAGACTTGACATTGTCTCCTAGAAAAGCAGACCTGGGTTACTCCCTCTCTTCCTCTCGTCTGTGATGTTTGACTCACTCCTCTGTGGCCATGAGCATCCTGTGTAGATCCCTGTTATCTCACTTTCCACACTTATCTGTCTTCCACTTAGTCTCTTTGAGATCAGATCATTTTAATTTTTTTTCTCCTAGGTATCTAGCACAGTGCTCAGGAATCCAATTCTGGAATCTATAAGCAATTTAGGAATATGGAGAGGAGTGAAAAGTATAGTGAGGGGGGAGCCTGTGAGTAATAGAATGTGCCTGTAATTTTCTCCAAACTTACCTCCCAAAACATGTACATTTACAACAAATACCAGCTGTAATAATGGCCTCTCTGGGGCAAGCAATGCCTAGGTATGACAGAAAACAGTGCTGAGCAGAGCAGGAAGGAAGGACCTCACTGATATGGGAAAGGAAGAGCTTTGAAGTCACACCAGGAACCCCACTCCAGCTTGCATCACACTAAGACTACTTGGTGGCCTTTGGCAGATGACACCCCATCCTAAGCTTCTGGCTCTTCACCTGGAAAATGGAACCTCTACTTTGCAGTACATGTATTCCTCACTTTTTGACTATCTTGTTAGCCAACGTTTCACATTTACAATAACAGTAAAAAATCTACTATCCGACTATCTTGCACATTAACAACATACATCTGGCAGTAACCCTTTCATAACCAGGAGGACATATAACATCCACTTACATTGTCTCCCTTTCAGGTCCAGAGGGATATATAAATACCACATAATATTTTTGTGATCTGATGTATATCCTCATTTTTGCATAATGCTGATTTTCTCATAACCACCCAGTCTTTAGAACCTAATCATGCCAATAAGTGAGGAAAGGGTGTATTGCTTCTGAAGAGGGAATGCAATAAATCATGTTAATCCTTTAGCAAAGAATGTAGAAGCTGGGCTAGCAGTCTTGTTCTAGGCAAACGTTTCTTGTGTGACATTCCTAGGCCACAGGCATCAGAATCAATGGAGAAGGCCCCTCTCCCAACTCAGATAGTCTGACTCAGTTCATCTGGCATGGAGTCAGCATCAGTTTAACAAGCTCCTCAGGTGACCCTGAGGCACAGCAAAGAGGAGGACCACTATCAATATACTAAAAAACCAGTTACCACTGAGTTGATTCCAACCCATGGCGACCCCGTATATGTCAGCGTAGAACTGCACTCCATAGAGTTTTCCTGGCTGGGACATTTTAAAAGCAGTTCACCAGGCCTTTCTTCTAAGATGTCTGTGGGTGGGTTTGAACTGCCAATGTTTCAGTTAGTAGCCCAGTGCTTAAGTGTTTGAACCATCCGGGGACTCCATAATTACACTAATGCCACTAAAATCATTGTCATGTGCACCTAAAAGCTTTAAACCTCAAGCCTGCCACTCTTAGTGGCCAGCCCTCAAAACCTATTTCCCTATTCAGGGAAATATCAGGCAGGAGAGGTAATCAAGCCTGGACTGTAATATAGTCTGAATATTTATTTAAGCTGTCAAATGAGAATTTCTGTTGATGTTGTTTTCTCTCCAACTTATATCAAATTCACATTGTTTGCCTCAGCCCATTAAAACCCAATGGATTTTTTTTTTCTGACACAGCAACGTTAAGCACTTCAGAAAAAAAATTTACAAGATGTGTGCTAGCTCAGTAGTACACGCTTGTTTATATAGCTCTAATCTGACTGAGTGGGCAGGAACCTCCAGGGGAAAGGAGGAAGAACAACAGCTCTAAAGAACAAATAACTCTTTCTGTTATAGCAGAGTCTGCCAATTTGACATTTCCTATATACTCAAAGTTCAAATGCTAAATAACAGATTGTCTGTATTCAGGTAACGCACCAAAGATCTCAAAGCAAGGCGACAGCACTCAACTCCTAAGAGCCAATTCTCGTGGCAATGCCAAGCACCATTATTTTACAAGAACACAATACTCGATCATTTCATTCTTCAGTTAGAATTCAGTGGTTCCCAAAAGCTGGTCCATGAATCTGAACCAGACTAGCAGCCTCAGAATCACCCAGGAGATATTCTAAAGATACATATTTCTGTGTTCCCATGCTCCAGAAATTCCAATCCAGTAGACCTAGGGTAGTCCTTGGAGATTTGTAATTGAAAAGCTGCTAAGGTGATTTTGGAGGCACCGAGTCAGGTTTGACCTAGATTCCATAGAGCCTGCCTTCCCTTCAAGTGAATCCCTTCACCCTGTCCCTCATCGATGACTGTCTGGGCAGCCATGCTGAGGTGGAGGCTCCCTTCATCTCTCTTGTATTTAGGCAGTAACTCAGCATAATGGAAAAAGAAAGGGTTCTGGAATCAAAGATAGCTCTTACTCTTGGCTATGCCACTGAAGTGCTACGTGACCATGACTTTTAGCTTTTCTGAGCCTTGATTTCCTCATCTGTAAAATGAAGCAAATATTAATCACCTTGAAGCAGTAGTTTTCACCTTACTGCTCATTAGAATCCCTAGGCAAGCTGTCACAGCAACTACATCAAACCCCTTTGCCGGTGAATCCATTCCGACTCATGGCAACTCGTGTTACAGAGTAAAACTGCTTCATAGAGATTTCTTAGCTGTAATCTTTATGGAAGTAGTTCATCAGCAGTTCACTTTCTTCCATGGAGCTGCTGGATGGGTTTGAACTGCCAACTTTTAGGTTAGTGGTGTTGCTTGTGCCACTTGCAACACCCAGGGGCCTTAACTACATCAAGTGGATATTATTATTCTCATTTAAAAAAAAAAAAAAGTTGCTGTCAAGTCAACTCCAACTCATGGAGACTTTGTGTGTGTCAGAGTAGAACTCTGCTCCATAGGGTTTTCAATGGCTAATTTTTTTGGAAGTAGATTGCCAGGCCTTTCTTCCAAGGCACCTCTGAGTAGATCCGACCTCTACCCTTTTGCTCCACCTGAGCATGGTAACCACTTGCATCACCCAAGGACTCCGTTCCAACTCTACAAATGAGAAAATTAATAGTCAAGAACAGATAATGTGTCCAAAGTATCTCAATTTGTAAGCCAAGAAACCAGGATTCCAACCCAGGACCAATGCCCAGTCTTTCCATCATGTCAATCTTGGTCTCTTGTGAAATTACCTTTATAAAGTCTAGCACAGATAGGACCTTAACTAATTTGTGTTTTCTTCCTTCTACTCCTAGTGTATCAGTGAAGTCAACATCCTCTTACCAATCCCTGCGTTAAGACATATAAATAAACACAATCTTCTCTAAGTTGCCACAGCTGCCTGATAGCCTAAACAAACTAGTCTACTAAAGCTGCTTATAAAGAAAAATATTTTGCAATCCCTAGGTTAAACAAAGCTCCTAAAATTTAAGCTGGGAGGGAGAGGTGGAAAGTTCCCCACAAAACTGGCCATGCTTGGCCACTGGAGTCTATATGAGGCAGTGGCTGCTTCACAATACTGTTACTCAACCATTGCTTGAAGTTCAGGTCTGCCCAGGCATCCTCGCTTACCAGGACTCTGAACTCCACACTGCCCTGAACACCCCCAGATCCCATCAACTGCTCACCTACTCTTCCCACCCTTTGAATTCTTCTTCTGGAAACAGTGGGCCCGCTATGGCCTTCTACCTCCTCTCTGAACTTTCACCTCTGTGACCTTAAGGGAAACCTGGCTTCCCCCAATGACAGCATCCCCCCTACCCCCCACAACCCAACTGTCCTCACTCCATGTATCTCAAGACCAGGAAGTAAGGTAGGCAGCCTCCTGGCTTTCCATTGAATCTTCAAATGATTTCCCTCCCTTCTTCCCACACAAATCCCTGTTCCTGTGACACTCACCACTATCAGGCTATGCCACTTTCTTCCCATCCTCACTGCTGTTTTCCACCTTCCTCTTGTTTATGCCTTTTCTGTTCCAGCTCTCAGAGGTTTTCATCTCCATCTTTTATTTGTTCATCAATCTTGATGATTTTAACCTCAGAGTCAAAGATCTACTGGAAAGCTGGTCTCTAAGTTCCTTTATATCCTCACCTCCACCCCTCCTCAACCACCCTCCCACATGGTCACACCCTGAACTTTGTCATCACTAGCAACTGTACCACCTCAAATCCCAATACAAGCATCCCCATTCTTTACAGCTCACTTAGTCTACATTCACTGCAAACATTCTCCAAACTCATGTAGGTATTTAATCCACTGAACTCACAACATTTTTACTAATCATTACTCCTCCTCACTTTGCCTTCATAGTCTTCCCTCACTGACTTAAATTCCATGCTCCCTCATTATTACGCTCTTGCAAATGTCCTCAATTCCTCACCTACCCCTCTCTGTGTCATAATTGTCTGGGAAAACCAAACACTAATGAAACTCAAATATCCACCACTTCCAAGCAGATGAACACCCTGGGGGGAGAGAAAATCACAGACACACTTAAAATTCATGACCACAAACTTTAAATGAGTAGCCAACACTGCCCACCAAACCTAAAATGTTTTCCTACCCAATTTTACTTTCACCGTTTCTGAATTGGCTATTTTATATCTTCTCCTTGCTCAAACCTCACACATCATCTCCCATTTTCAGTTGTGGCCTCACACTGAAAATACACTGAAGAAACGGGAAGAGGGCAAGTCCCTCATCTTCAGACACCTACACCACTGGCCCCACTATTTTCTCTGTCTTCTGTCGTATTACAATAACGGGAGTGTTGCTGTACTTTCTAAGAGGACATTCCTCTATTTTCCTAGATCCCATTCTCTCTTACCTTCTCGAAGACTTCATTTCTTCAACCACCCCTTACTGCTTTTGTGTCCACAATCTCTCCCTCTCTACCAGACCATGCCCAATATTTCTGTCTCTACTGGATCATAGAAACATCATCCCCCCTTCTCCCATTTTTAAGAAACCATGCTTTGGCTCTACATCTCCCTCCAGCTAGGCCCCATTTCTCATTGCCATTTCACAGTAAAACCAGAACCATAAACAGGTAGAAACACTTAAATAGTAATTTTGACAAATTGCTGGAGGCTGAGGTTGGACTAGAGTAAGACTGAGAAACTCCTGGCACCACAGTCTTAGGGTGGCCTCCACATTTTCATGGGCTTTACCTCCAGGAACCCTACCAGTGTCTCCCTGTGAAGATGAGAGAAAAATCCCCTCATGTCTCTGGTAGGGAAAAGGGAAAATTAAGCATTATTCCCAGAGTCTTCTTCATAATGAAGGCCTCATCTTCAGAGGAAAGAATTTTTCCAGACCCTTATCCCAGCTGGGAGAAGGAAATTCCTCCCATTCCAGTCCCTTCTCACCTTCCTATCTAATTAAGCAGGGAAAAACATAGTTGACATGGGTCAGGGCTTCAAGAAAATAGGTTAGGAACTCTGCAACCAGAGAAGGGAGTAGGTGGTAGAGTGGAGAAACACTTGTGAAGCTCATAACCCCAAGACACAGGTCCACTAAAAGATGGAGATTTAATCACCCCATGCCTTACCACCACATCAACAGACTCCAGTAAAATAGCAAAGGATTACAGCTGAAAGAGCTATAAGACACAGACTTTCTCTAAGGAGGAATCCTTAGGGAAGCCCAAAGTCAAGAGGGGAAATAAAAACAAGGACTCTAGAGGAATTTAAGCTTCCACACCTACAGGTACAACAAACACTAAACACAGCCCAATTCTAGCCATATTAACATAAAACCTCACACTAAAGGCCTATTTACCTCAGTTCTTATTACACGATAGAGCATGTCCAGCTTTAAACAAAGAATTACCAGGCATGCTAAAAGGCAAGAAAAAAAAACACAGTCTAAAGAGACAAAATAATCATAAGAACTAGGCTCAGATATGATACAGATGTTGGAATTATCAGACAGGAAATTCAAAATTACTATGATTAATATGTTATAGGTTCTAATGAAAAGTAGACAACATATAAGAATAGATGGTAATGAAAGCAGAGAGATGGAAACTAAGAAAGAATCAATAGGAAATGTTAGAAATCAAAAACACTGTAACAGAAATGAAGAATGCCTTTGATGGGCTTACCAGTAGACTTGAAATGGCAAAGGAAAGAATCAGTGAGCTTGAAGATAGATCAATAGAAACTTCCTAAACTGAAATGCGAAGAGAAGAAAGAATGGACAAAATAAAACATATATAAACTGTGGAATAATTTCAAAAGGTGTAAGTAAGTGTAATTGGAATACCAGAAGGATATGAAAGACAGAATGGAATAAAAGAAATATTTGAAGTAATAATGGCCGCGAACTTCCCAAAATTAATGACAGACACCAAACCATAGATCTAGGAAACTCACAGAACACCAAGAAAGATAAATACAAAAAAAACTGCACCTAGGTATATCATACTCAGAAAATCAAAGACAAAGAGAAAAGTCTTGAGAGAAGGCAGAGAGAAAAAAAAAAAAAAACTTAACCTATAGAGGAACAGGAGCCCTGGTGGCACAGTTGTTAAGAGCTATAGCTGCTAATCAAAAGGTTAGCAGTTCCAATCCACCAGCTGCTCCTCAGAAACCCTATGTGGCAGTTCTACTCTGTCCTATAGGGTCTCTAAGACTTGGAATTGACTCGATGGCAACAAGTTTCTTTTTTGTTTGTTTGTTTGTTTTTGTTTTTGGAATAGAGGAACAAGGACAAAATTTACAGAGGCTTTATCATCAGAAACCATGCAAGCAAGAAGAAAATGGAGTGAAATATTCAGAATATTCAAAGAAAAAAACCAACAACCTAGATTCTATATCCAGTGAAATTACCCTTCAAAGTTGAAGGAGAAATAAAGGCTTTTTCAGACAAACAAAAACTGAGGGAATTCACCACCAGCAGATCTACCCTACAAGAAATGCTAAAATAAATTTTTCAGGCAGATGAAAATAATATAAGCCAGAAACTTAGATCTACATAAAGAAAGAGCAAGCATCAGAAAAGGAATAAATGAAGGTAAAATAAAATCTTTTATTTTTCTTATTCTTAATTGATCTAAAAGAATGGACCCTTTTAAACAATATTCATAAAATATAAAAAAACGACTAGCCTGTCAATTCCTCTTTATCCTAACAGAGAGCCCTGGAACAGCCCTTGACAATTAACTAGCCCAAAGGTTGGCAAACTAGGGCTTGTGGGACAATTTAACCTGACACATGTTTTTGTAAAGTCCATGAGCTAAGAAATGGTTTTTGCACTTTTAAATGGTTGGAAAAAAGTCAAAAGAAGACTAATATTTTATGACACATGAAAACTGTATGACATTCAAATTTCTGTGTCTGTTAATAAACTTTTATAAATAAATGCCCATTTTTTTACTTACTGTTTATGACTGCTTTTACTCTACAGTCTCAGAGTTGAGTAGTTGCAACAGAGACATATCACATGGCCCACAAAGCTTACAGTATTTATATTTGCTCTTTTACAGAAAAAGCTTCTTGTCCCTTTAACAAGTCCAATCACTTTATTTTTCAGAGGATGAAACTGAGGCCTAAGGTAGTCAATTTATGGCCTAATGCCATTCAGCTGCTTGGTAACAGAGCTGGCATTAGAACTCAGATCTTAAGTCCCAAATGCCTCTCTTCTCAAATGAGAGGACTTACATTTCTTAAATATGGGTTCTAAGATTATAGTTTGTAATATTATTCCCTGTAGGGACTGCAGAAGTAACATCTTATTATTCTCTTATTTCACATGAAAGATTGTGTGACTGCTAGAAGAAGTAGGCGTGCCAGAGAAACCTTTACCAATTTTTATACACAAGAAGGGGATGACTAAGAGATGAAGAAAACGACATGTTCCCAGGGGACCTAAAAAGGCAAGTGTTCCTATTGGCTTTTTTTTTTTTTTTTTTTTTAGATTATAAATTTTATTCCTTGGATTTTGTTGTTTCCTTTATTTCTTCTAGCTTGGCTTGGACACATCATCAAGAGGGATCAACTGCTAGAGGAGCATCTCGTGTTCAGTGAAGTAGAAGGCCAATGAGGGCATGGGAGACCCTCTCAGCAAGATGGAATGGCACAATAGCTGCAGTGATGAACATGCACATGCTGGCAATTGTGAGGATAACGCAGGACCAGACAAGGTTTTGTTCTGTTGTACATAAGTTTGCCACAAGTGGAAGTCTACACAAGGCAGCTATCTATACTTTAAAACTGGTATTTAACTGTATATAGGGTGCATTTCTTCTATGACTCTATAATGTATACACCTGGAGCAGCAGTAGTAGGTTCTTCCTCTTTTGGAGATAATAAAACTTAACAAAAGAAAGATCTATTCATAAAACTCACCAGCCAGAAAAAATATAGGTCAAAGAAGTAACAACTGTATACATCCCTGAGGGTTTGTTTTTACAGTTTTACTCCTATCATGCATATGGAAGACAAAAATAGTACAATAAGAATGTTTCACCTCCTACAATAAGGAACTAGCTTGTTAACAGACCAACCCTCAAGAACAACTAGAAAAGTTGGATAAAATATTAAAAAACAGAAGGCTACCAAGGCAACAAGGACACATGGGACCAATATCCAGGAGAAAATGGAAGTGCAGAGGTGACATTGTACTCTGCAGAGGTCCCATGCAGCTATTGTTTTGAGGCATTTACACAAATTCAACATCCAGTTATGAAAATACTCTCAGCAAATTTTGAATAGAAGGAAACTTGCTTAATCTGATAACGGGTATTTATAAAACATTTACAGCAAACCTAATACTTAATAGTGAAATTTTGAAAACTTTCCCACTGAGATTAGGAATAATATAAGGATGCTCACTATCACCTTTTCTATGCACCATTCAATTGGAGATCTTAGCCAATGCAATAAGGAAAGTACATAAATAAATAAAAGGCGTAAAGACTGGAAAGGAAAAAGTTAAAACTGTTTTGTTGGTAATGTAATTGTGTACATGGAAAATACATAATAATCTACACAGAACTATTAGAATTAGTAAATGAATTTAGTAGTCACTGGACACAAGGTCAATATATAAAAATCAATAGTATTTCTATATACTAGCAACAAACTATCATAATATTTTTTAAAAGATGCCATTCATGAACAAGAGGGAACCAGCAAGAAAGACCCAGATAGGAACAAGTATCATGGCGCTCAAGGCAGAAGCAACACGCCGTCCCTCCACAGCAAAGATCCGAAAAACTAAGCCGAACAGAGAATACAACAATCCCGAAACCCTAAAACATCAAATGAAGAGATAAAGAACTCAGCCAAGCACCAAATGGAGTGAGAAAACTGACAGAGAACAGACAGCAAGGAGAGATT